>NC_133328.1:179408072-180098072 GCF_042186555.1 Aquarana catesbeiana
TTTTTGGCTGACATGTTAACGAATCCTCAGTGGCTTTTTCACTGACGTTCCTGCCGCAGTAGCAAATGGTTTTTACAGGGCAGGTTTGCTTGTCCCAGCACCCAACCCTCCTCTTTTCGCAGCCGGGCTTGGGACCGGCCATGGCAGAGTTAAAAAAATTCAACACTTTTCCCAAATTAGTCACCGTAACGACTTGAAATATAGTGGCAACCAAACAAGATCCAGGTCCCATTGTAGGAGAAACATAGTAGTCAAGGCTTCACAAAGTCTTTAGACACACCCAAATATGGCACTGCATGTAATGCTTGGTGCGGTCATTCTTAGGCCTTTTTGGCTGAGATGTTAACGAATCCTCAGTGGCTTTTACACTGACGTTCCTGGCCGCAGTAGCAAATAGTTTTTACAGGGCAGGTTTGCTTGTCCCAGCACCCAACCCTCCTCTTTTCGCAGCCGGGCTTGGGACCGGCCATGGCAGAGTTAAAAAAATTCAACACTTTTCCCAAATTAGTCACCGTAACGACTTGAAATATAGTGGCAACTAAAGAAGATCCAGGTCCCATTGTAGGAGAAACAGAGTAGTCAAGGCTTCACAAAGTCTTTAGACACACCCAAATATGGCACTGCATGTAATGCTTGGCGCGGTCATTCTTAGGCCTTTTTGGCTGACATGTTAACGAATCCTCAGTGGCTTTTTCACTGACGTTCCTGCCGCAGTAGCAAATGGTTTTTACAGGGCAGGTTTGCTTGTCCCAGCACCCAACCCTCCTCTTTTCGCAGCCGGGCTTGGGACCGGCCATGGCAGAGTTAAAAAAATTCAACACTTTTCCCAAATTAGTCACCGTAACGACTTGAAATATAGTGGCAACCAAACAAGATCCAGGTCCCATTGTAGGAGAAACATAGTAGTCAAGACTTCACAAAGTCTTTAGACACACCCAAATATGGCACTGCATGTAATGCTTGGTGCGGTCATTCTTAGGCCTTTTTGGCTGAGATGTTAACGAATCCTCAGTGGCTTTTACACTGACGTTCCTGGCCGCAGTAGCAAATAGTTTTTACAGGGCAGGTTTGCTTGTCCCAGCACCCAACCCTCCTCTTTTCGCAGCCGGGCTTGGGACCGGCCACGGCAGAGTTAAAAAAATTCAACACTTTTCGCAAATTAGTCACCGTAACGACTTGAAATATAGTGGCAACTAAACAAGATCCAGGTCCCATTGTAGGAGAAACAGAGTAGTCAAGGCTTCACAAAGTCTTTAGACACACCCAAATATGGCACTGCATGTAATGCTTGGTGCGGTCATTCTTAGGCCTTTTTGGCTGACATGTTAACGAATCCTCAGTGGCTTTTTCACTGATGTTCCTGGCCGCAGTAGCAAATAGTTTTTACAGGGCAGGTTTGCTAGTCCCAGCACCCAACCCTCCTCTTTTCGCAGCCGGGCTTGGGACCGGCCATGGCAGAGTTAAAAAAATTCAACACTTTTCCCAAATTAGTCACCGTAACGACTTGAAATATAGTGGCAACTAAACAAGATCCAGGTCCCATTGTAGGAGAAACAGAGTAGTCAAGGCTTCACAAAGTCTTTAGACACACCCAAATATGGCACTGCATGTAATGCTTGGTGCGGTCATTCTTAGGCCTTTTTGGCTGACATGTTAACGAATCCTCAGTGGCTTTTTCACTGACGTTCCTGCCGCAGTAGCAAATGGTTTTTACAGGGCAGGTTTGCTTGTCCCAGCACCCAACCCTCCTCTTTTCGCAGCCGGGCTTGGGACCGGCCATGGCAGAGTTAAAAAAATTCAACACTTTTCCCAAATTAGTCACCGTAACGACTTGAAATATAGTGGCAACTAAACAAGATCCAGGTCCCATTGTAGGAGAAACAGAGTAGTCAAGGCTTCACAAAGTCTTTAGACACACCCAAATATGGCACTGCATGTAATGCTTGGTGCGGTCATTCTTAGGCCTTTTTGGCTGACATGTTAACAAATCCTCAGTGGCTTTTTCACTGACGTTCCTGCCGCAGTAGCAAATGGTTTTTACAGGGCAGGTTTGCTTGTCCCAGCACCCAACCCTCCTCTTTTCGCAGCCGGGCTTGGGACCGGCCATGGCAGAGTTAAAAAAATTCAACACTTTTCCCAAATTAGTCACCGTAACGACTTGAAATATAGTGGCAACCAAACAAGATCCAGGTCCCATTGTAGGAGAAACATAGTAGTCAAGGCTTCACAAAGTCTTTAGACACACCCAAATATGGCACTGCATGTAATGCTTGGTGCGGTCATTCTTAGGCCTTTTTGGCTGAGATGTTAACGAATCCTCAGTGGCTTTTTCACTGACGTTCCTGGCCGCAGTAGCAAATAGTTTTTACAGGGCAGGTTTGCTTGTCCCAGCACCCAACCCTCCTCTTTTCGCAGCCGGGCTTGGGACCGGCCATGGCAGAGTTAAAAAAATTCAACACTTTTCCCAAATTAGTCACCGTAACGACTTGAAATATAGTGGCAACTAAACAAGATCCAGGTCCCATTGTAGGAGAAACAGAGTAGTCAAGGCTTCACAAAGTCTTTAGACACACCCAAATATGGCACTGCATGTAATGCTTGGTGCGGTCATTCTTAGGCCTTTTTGGCTGACATGTTAACGAATCCTCAGTGGCTTTTTCACTGATGTTCCTGGCCGCAGTAGCAAATAGTTTTTACAGGGCAGGTTTGCTAGTCCCAGCACCCAACCCTCCTCTTTTCGCAGCCGGGCTTGGGACCGGCCATGGCAGAGTTAAAAAAATTCAACACTTTTCCCAAATTAGTCACCGTAACGACTTGAAATATAGTGGCAACTAAACAAGATCCAGGTCCCATTGTAGGAGAAACAGAGTAGTCAAGGCTTCACAAAGTCTTTAGACACACCCAAATATGGCACTGCATGTAATGCTTGGTGCGGTCATTCTTAGGCCTTTTTGGCTGACATGTTAACGAATCCTCAGTGGCTTTTTCACTGACGTTCCTGCCGCAGTAGCAAATGGTTTTTACAGGGCAGGTTTGCTTGTCCCAGAACCCAACCCTCCTCTTTTCGCAGCCGGGCTTGGGACCGGCCATGGCAGAGTTAAAAAAATTCAACACTTTTCCCAAATTAGTCACCGTAACGACTTGAAATATAGTGGCAACCAAACAAGATCCAGGTCCCATTGTAGGAGAAACATAGTAGTCAAGGCTTCACAAAGTCTTTAGACACACCCAAATATGGCACTGCATGTAATGCTTGGTGCGGTCATTCTTAGGCCTTTTTGGCTGAGATGTTAACGAATCCTCAGTGGCTTTTACACTGACGTTCCTGGCCGCAGTAGCAAATAGTTTTTACAGGGCAGGTTTGCTTGTCCCAGCACCCAACCCTCCTCTTTTCGCAGCCGGGCTTGGGACCGGCCATGGCAGAGTTAAAAAAATTCAACACTTTTCCCAAATTAGTCACCGTAACGACTTGAAATATAGTGGCAACTAAACAAGATCCAGGTCCCATTGTAGGAGAAACAGAGTAGTCAAGGCTTCACAAAGTCTTTAGACACACCCAAATATGGCACTGCATGTAATGCTTGGTGCGGTCATTCTTAGGCCTTTTTGGCTGACATGTTAACGAATCCTCAGTGGCTTTTTCACTGATGTTCCTGGCCGCAGTAGCAAATAGTTTTTACAGGGCAGGTTTGCTAGTCCCAGCACCCAACCCTCCTCTTTTCGCAGCCGGGCTTGGGACCGGCCATGGCAGAGTTAAAAAAATTCAACACTTTTCCCAAATTAGTCACCGTAACGACTTGAAATATAGTGGCAACTAAACAAGATCCAGGTCCCATTGTAGGAGAAACAGAGTAGTCAAGGCTTCACAAAGTCTTTAGACACACCCAAATATGGCACTGCATGTAATGCTTGGTGCGGTCATTCTTAGGCCTTTTTGGCTGAGATGTTAACGAATCCTCAGTGGCTTTTACACTGACGTTCCTGGCCGCAGTAGCAAATAGTTTTTACAGGGCAGGTTTGCTTGTCCCAGCACCCAACCCTCCTCTTTTCGCAGCCGGGCTTGGGACCGGCCATGGCAGAGTTAAAAAAATTCAACACTTTTCCCAAATTAGTCACCGTAACGACTTGAAATATAGTGGCAACTAAACAAGATCCAGGTCCCATTGTAGGAGAAACAGAGTAGTCAAGGCTTCACAAAGTCTTTAGACACACCCAAATATGGCACTGCATGTAATGCTTGGTGCGGTCATTCTTAGGCCTTTTTGGCTGACATGTTAACGAATCCTCAGTGGCTTTTTCACTGACGCTCCTGCCGCAGTAGCAAATGGTTTTTACAGGGCAGGTTTGCTTGTCCCAGCACCCAACCCTCCTCTTTTAGCAGCCGGGCTTGGGACCGGCCATGGCAGAGTTAAAAAAATTCAACACTTTTCCCAAATTAGTCACCGTAACGACTTGAAATATAGTGGCAACTAAACAAGATCCAGGTCCCATTGTAGGAGAAACAGAGTAGTCAAGGCTTCACAAAGTCTTTAGACACACCCAAATATGGCACTGCATGTAATGCTTGGTGCGGTCATTCTTAGGCCTTTTTGGCTGACATGTTAACGAATCCTCAGTGGCTTTTTCACTGATGTTCCTGGCCGCAGTAGCAAATAGTTTTTACAGGGCAGGTTTGCTAGTCCCAGCACCCAACCCTCCTCTTTTCGCAGCCGGGCTTGGGACCGGCCATGGCAGAGTTAAAAAATTCAACACTTTTCCCAAATTAGTCACCGTAACGACTTGAAATATAGTGGCAACTAAACAAGATCCAGGTCCCATTGTAGGAGAAACAGAGTAGTCAAGGCTTCACAAAGTCTTTAGACACACCCAAATATGGCACTGCATGTAATGCTTGGTGCGGTCATTCTTAGGCCTTTTTGGCTGACATGTTAACGAATCCTCAGTGGCTTTTTCACTGACGTTCCTGCCGCAGTAGCAAATGGTTTTTACAGGGCAGGTTTGCTTGTCCCAGCACCCAACCCTCCTCTTTTCGCAGCCGGGCTTGGGACCGGCCATGGCAGAGTTAAAAAAATTCAACACTTTTCCCAAATTAGTCACCGTAACGACTTGAAATATAGTGGCAACCAAACAAGATCCAGGTCCCATTGTAGGAGAAACATAGTAGTCAAGGCTTCACAAAGTCTTTAGACACACCCAAATATGGCACTGCATGTAATGCTTGGTGCGGTCATTCTTAGGCCTTTTTGGCTGAGATGTTAACGAATCCTCAGTGGCTTTTACACTGACGTTCCTGGCCGCAGTAGCAAATAGTTTTTACAGGGCAGGTTTGCTTGTCCCAGCACCCAACCCTCCTCTTTTCGCAGCCGGGCTTGGGACCGGCCATGGCAGAGTTAAAAAAATTCAACACTTTTCCCAAATTAGTCACCGTAACGACTTGAAATATAGTGGCAACTAAACAAGATCCAGGTCCCATTGTAGGAGAAACAGAGTAGTCAAGGCTTCACAAAGTCTTTAGACACACCCAAATATGGCACTGCATGTAATGCTTGGTGCGGTCATTCTTAGGCCTTTTTGGCTGACATGTTAACAAATCCTCAGTGGCTTTTTCACTGATGTTCCTGGCCGCAGTAGCAAATAGTTTTTACAGGGCAGGTTTGCTAGTCCCAGCACCCAACCCTCCTCTTTTCGCAGCCGGGCTTGGGACCGGCCATGGCAGAGTTAAAAAAATTCAACACTTTTCCCAAATTAGTCACCGTAACGACTTGAAATATAGTGGCAACTAAACAAGATCCAGGTCCCATTGTAGGAGAAACAGAGTAGTCAAGGCTTCACAAAGTCTTTAGACACACCCAAATATGGCACTGCATGTAATGCTTGGTGCGGTCATTCTTAGGCCTTTTTGGCTGAGATGTTAACGAATCCTCAGTGGCTTTTACACTGACGTTCCTGGCCGCAGTAGCAAATAGTTTTTACAGGGCAGGTTTGCTTGTCCCAGCACCCAACCCTCCTCTTTTCGCAGCCGGGCTTGGGACCGGCCATGGCAGAGTTAAAAAAATTCAACACTTTTCCCAAATTAGTCACCGTAACGACTTGAAATATAGTGGCAACTAAACAAGATCCAGGTCCCATTGTAGGAGAAACAGAGTAGTCAAGGCTTCACAAAGTCTTTAGACACACCCAAATATGGCACTGCATGTAATGCTTGGTGCGGTCATTCTTAGGCCTTTTTGGCTGACATGTTAACGAATCCTCAGTGGCTTTTTCACTGACGTTCCTGCCGCAGTAGCAAATGGTTTTTACAGGGCAGGTTTGCTTGTCCCAGCACCCAACCCTCCTCTTTTAGCAGCCGGGCTTGGGACCGGCCATGGCAGAGTTAAAAAAATACAACACTTTTCCCAAATTAGTCACCGTAACGACTTGAAATATAGTGGCAACTAAACAAGATCCAGGTCCCATTGTAGGAGAAACAGAGTAGTCAAGGCTTCACAAAGTCTTTAGACACACCCAAATATGGCACTGCATGTAATGCTTGGTGCGGTCATTCTTAGGCCTTTTTGGCTGACATGTTAACGAATCCTCAGTGGCTTTTTCACTGATGTTCCTGGCCGCAGTAGCAAATAGTTTTTACAGGGCAGGTTTGCTAGTCCCAGCACCCAACCCTCCTCTTTTCGCAGCCGGGCTTGGGACCGGCCATGGCAGAGTTAAAAAAATTCAACACTTTTCCCAAATTAGTCACCGTAACGACTTGAAATATAGTGGCAACTAAACAAGATCCAGGTCCCATTGTAGGAGAAACAGAGTAGTCAAGGCTTCACAAAGTCTTTAGACACACCCAAATATGGCACTGCATGTAATGCTTGGTGCGGTCATTCTTAGGCCTTTTTGGCTGACATGTTAACGAATCCTCAGTGGCTTTTTCACTGACGTTCCTGCCGCAGTAGCAAATGGTTTTTACAGGGCAGGTTTGCTTGTCCCAGCACCCAACCCTCCTCTTTTCGCAGCCGGGCTTGGGACCGGCCATGGCAGAGTTAAAAAAATTCAACACTTTTCCCAAATTAGTCACCGTAACGACTTGAAATATAGTGGCAACCAAACAAGATCCAGGTCCCATTGTAGGAGAAACATAGTAGTCAAGGCTTCACAAAGTCTTTAGACACACCCAAATATGGCACTGCATGTAATGCTTGGTGCGGTCATTCTTAGGCCTTTTTGGCTGAGATGTTAACGAATCCTCAGTGGCTTTTACACTGACGTTCCTGGCCGCAGTAGCAAATAGTTTTTACAGGGCAGGTTTGCTTGTCCCAGCACCCAACCCTCCTCTTTTCGCAGCCGGGCTTGGGACCGGCCATGGCAGAGTTAAAAAAATTCAACACTTTTCCCAAATTAGTCACCGTAACGACTTGAAATATAGTGGCAACTAAACAAGATCCAGGTCCCATTGTAGGAGAAACAGAGTAGTCAAGGCTTCACAAAGTCTTTAGACACACCCAAATATGGCACTGCATGTAATGCTTGGTGCGGTCATTCTTATTCCTTTTTGGCTGACATGTTAACGAATCCTCAGTGGCTTTTTCACTGATGTTCCTGGCCGCAGTAGCAAATCGTTTTTACAGGGCAGGTTTGCTAGTCCCAGCACCCAACCCTCCTCTTTTCGCAGCCGGGCTTGGGACCGGCCATGGCAGAGTTAAAAAAATTCAACACTTTTCCCAAATTAGTCACCGTAACGACTTGAAATATAGTGGCAACTAAACAAGATCCAGGTCCCATTGTAGGAGAAACAGAGTAGTCAAGGCTTCACAAAGTCTTTAGACACACCCAAATATGGCACTGCATGTAATGCTTGGTGCGGTCATTCTTAGGCCTTTTTGGCTGAGATGTTAACGAATCCTCAGTGGCTTTTACACTGACGTTCCTGGCCGCAGTAGCAAATAGTTTTTACAGGGCAGGTTTGCTTGTCCCAGCACCCAACCCTCCTCTTTTCGCAGCCGGGCTTGGGACCGGCCATGGCAGAGTTAAAAAAATTCAACACTTTTCCCAAATTAGTCACCGTAACGACTTGAAATATAGTGGCAACTAAACAAGATCCAGGTCCCATTGTAGGAGAAACAGAGTAGTCAAGGCTTCACAAAGTCTTTAGACACACCCAAATATGGCACTGCATGTAATGCTTGGTGCGGTCATTCTTAGGCCTTTTTGGCTGACATGTTAACGAATCCTCAGTGGCTTTTTCACTGACGTTCCTGCCGCAGTAGCAAATGGTTTTTACAGGGCAGGTTTGCTTGTCCCAGCACCCAACCCTCCTCTTTTAGCAGCCGGGCTTGGGACCGGCCATGGCAGAGTTAAAAAAATTCAACACTTTTCCCAAATTAGTCACCGTAACGACTTGAAATATAGTGGCAACTAAACAAGATCCAGGTCCCATTGTAGGAGAAACAGAGTAGTCAAGGCTTCACAAAGTCTTTAGACACACCCAAATATGGCACTGCATGTAATGCTTGGTGCGGTCATTCTTAGGCCTTTTTGGCTGACATGTTAACGAATCCTCAGTGGCTTTTTCACTGATGTTCCTGGCCGCAGTAGCAAATAGTTTTTACAGGGCAGGTTTGCTAGTCCCAGCACCCAACCCTCCTCTTTTCGCAGCCGGGCTTGGGACCGGCCATGGCAGAGTTAAAAAAATTCAACACTTTTCCCAAATTAGTCACCGTAACGACTTGAAATATAGTGGCAACCAAACAAGATCCAGGTCCCATTGTAGGAGAAACATAGTAGTCAAGGCTTCACAAAGTCTTTAGACACACCCAAATATGGCACTGCATGTAATGCTTGGTGCGGTCATTCTTAGGCCTTTTTGGCTGAGATGTTAACGAATCCTCAGTGGCTTTTACACTGACGTTCCTGGCCGCAGTAGCAAATAGTTTTTACAGGGCAGGTTTGCTTGTCCCAGCACCCAACCCTCCTCTTTTCGCAGCCGGGCTTGGGACCGGCCATGGCAGAGTTAAAAAAATTCAACACTTTTCCCAAATTAGTCACCGTAACGACTTGAAATATAGTGGCAACTAAACAAGATCCAGGTCCCATTGTAGGAGAAACAGAGTAGTCAAGGCTTCACAAAGTCTTTAGACACACCCAAATATGGCACTGCATGTAATGCTTGGTGCGGTCATTCTTAGGCCTTTTTGGCTGACATGTTAACGAATCCTCAGTGGCTTTTTCACTGACGTTCCTGCCGCAGTAGCAAATGGTTTTTACAGGGCAGGTTTGCTTGTCCCAGCACCCAACCCTCCTCTTTTAGCAGCCGGGCTTGGGACCGGCCATGGCAGAGTTAAAAAAATTCAACACTTTTCCCAAATTAGTCACCGTAACGACTTGAAATATAGTGGCAACTAAACAAGATCCAGGTCCCATTGTAGGAGAAACAGAGTAGTCAAGGCTTCACAAAGTCTTTAGACACACCCAAATATGGCACTGCATGTAATGCTTGGTGGGGTCATTCTTAGGCCTTTTTGGCTGACATGTTAACGAATCCTCAGTGGCTTTTTCACTGATGTTCCTGGCCGCAGTAGCAAATAGTTTTTACAGGGCAGGTTTGCTAGTCCCAGCACCCAACCCTCCTCTTTTCGCAGCTGGGCTTGGGACCGGCCATGGCAGAGTTAAAAAAATTCAACACTTTTCCCAAATTAGTCACCGTAACGACTTGAAATATAGTGGCAACTAAACAAGATCCAGGTCCCATTGTAGGAGAAACAGAGTAGTCAAGGCTTCACAAAGTCTTTAGACACACCCAAATATGGCACTGCATGTAATGCTTGGTGCGGTCATTCTTAGGCCTTTTTGGCTGACATGTTAACGAATCCTCAGTGGCTTTTTCACTGACGTTCCTGCCGCAGTAGCAAATGGTTTTTACAGGGCAGGTTTGCTTGTCCCAGCACCCAACCCTCCTCTTTTCGCAGCCGGGCTTGGGACCGGCCATGGCAGAGTTAAAAAAATTCAACACTTTTCCCAAATTAGTCACCGTAACGACTTGAAATATAGTGGCAACCAAACAAGATCCAGGTCCCATTGTAGGAGAAACATAGTAGTCAAGGCTTCACAAAGTCTTTAGACACACCCAAATATGGCACTGCATGTAATGCTTGGTGCGGTCATTCTTAGGCCTTTTTGGCTGAGATGTTAACGAATCCTCAGTGGCTTTTACACTGACGTTCCTGGCCGCAGTAGCAAATAGTTTTTACAGGGCAGGTTTGCTTGTCCCAGCACCCAACCCTCCTCTTTTCGCAGCCGGGCTTGGGACCGGCCATGGCAGAGTTAAAAAAATTCAACACTTTTCCCAAATTAGTCACCGTAACGACTTGAAATATAGTGGCAACTAAACAAGATCCAGGTCCCATTGTAGGAGAAACAGAGTAGTCAAGGCTTCACAAAGTCTTTAGACACACCCAAATATGGCACTGCATGTAATGCTTGGTGCGGTCATTCTTAGGCCTTTTTGGCTGACATGTTAACGAATCCTCAGTGGCTTTTTCACTGATGTTCCTGGCCGCAGTAGCAAATAGTTTTTACAGGGCAGGTTTGCTAGTCCAAGCACCCAACCCTCCTCTTTTCGCAGCCGGGCTTGGGACCGGCCATGGCAGAGTTAAAAAAATTCAACACTTTTCCCAAATTAGTCACCGTAACGACTTGAAATATAGTGGCAACTAAACAAGATTCAGGTCCCATTGTAGGAGAAACAGAGTAGTCAAGGCTTCACAAAGTCTTTAGACACACCCAAATATGGCACTGCATGTAATGCTTGGTGCGGTCATTCTTAGGCCTTTTTGGCTGACATGTTAACGAATCCTCAGTGGCTTTTTCACTGACGTTCCTGCCGCAGTAGCAAATGGTTTTTACAGGGCAGGTTTGCTTGTCCCAGCACCCAACCCTCCTCTTTTCGCAGCCGGGCTTGGGACCGGCCATGGCAGAGTTAAAAAAATTCAACACTTTTCCCAAATTAGTCACCGTAACGACTTGAAATATAGTGGCAACTAAACAAGATCCAGGTCCCATTGTAGGAGAAACAGAGTATTCAAGGCTTCACAAAGTCTTTAGACACACCCAAATATGGCACTGCATGTAATGCTTGGTGCGGTCATTCTTAGGCCTTTTTGGCTGACATGTTAACGAATCCTCAGTGGCTTTTTCACTGACGTTCCTGCCGCAGTAGCAAATGGTTTTTACAGGGCAGGTTTGCTTGTCCCAGCACCCAACCCTCCTCTTTTCGCAGCCGGGCTTGGGACCGGCCATGGCAGAGTTAAAAAAATTCAACACTTTTCCCAAATTAGTCACCGTAACGACTTGAAATATAGTGGCAACCAAACAAGATCCAGGTCCCATTGTAGGAGAAACATAGTAGTCAAGGCTTCACAAAGTCTTTAGACACACCCAAATATGGCACTGCATGTAATGCTTGGTGCGGTCATTCTTAGGCCTTTTTGGCTGAGATGTTAACGAATCCTCAGTGGCTTTTACACTGACGTTCCTGGCCGCAGTAGCAAATAGTTTTTACAGGGCAGGTTTGCTTGTCCCAGCACCCAACCCTCCTCTTTTCGCAGCCGGGCTTGGGACCGGCCACGGCAGAGTTAAAAAAATTCAACACTTTTCCCAAATTAGTCACCGTAACGACTTGAAATATAGTGGCAACTAAACAAGATCCAGGTCCCATTGTAGGAGAAACAGAGTAGTCAAGGCTTCACAAAGTCTTTAGACACACCCAAATATGGCACTGCATGTAATGCTAGGTGCGGTCATTCTTAGGCCTTTTTGGCTGACATGTTAACGAATCCTCAGTGGCTTTTTCACTGATGTTCCTGGCCGCAGTAGCAAATAGTTTTTACAGGGCAGGTTTGCTAGTCCCAGCACCCAACCCTCCTCTTTTCGCAGCCGGGCTTGGGACCGGCCATGGCAGAGTTAAAAAAATTCAACACTTTTCCCAAATTAGTCACCGTAACGACTTGAAATATAGTGGCAACTAAACAAGATCCAGGTCCCATTGTAGGAGAAACAGAGTAGTCAAGGCTTCACAAAGTCTTTAGACACACCCAAATATGGCACTGCATGTAATGCTTGGTGCGGTCATTCTTAGGCCTTTTTGGCTGACATGTTAACGAATCCTCAGTGGCTTTTTCACTGACGTTCCTGCCGCAGTAGCAAATGGTTTTTACAGGGCAGGTTTGCTTGGCCCAGCACCCAACCCTCCTCTTTTCGCAGCCGGGCTTGGGACCGGCCATGGCAGAGTTAAAAAAATTCAACACTTTTCCCAAATTAGTCACCGTAACGACTTGAAATATAGTGGCAACTAAACAAGATCCAGGTCCCATTGTAGGAGAAACAGAGTAGTCAAGGCTTCACAAAGTCTTTAGACACACCCAAATATGGCACTGCATGTAATGCTTGGTGCGGTCATTCTTAGGCCTTTTTGGCTGACATGTTAACGAATCCTCAGTGGCTTTTTCACTGACGTTCCTGCCGCAGTAGCAAATGGTTTTTACAGGGCAGGTTTGCTTGTCCCAGCACCCAACCCTCCTCTTTTCGCAGCCGGGCTTGGGACCGGCCATGGCAGAGTTAAAAAAATTCAACACTTTTCCCAAATTAGTCACCGTAACGACTTGAAATATAGTGGCAACTAAACAAGATCCAGGTCCCATTGTAGGAGAAACAGAGTAGTCAAGGCTTCACAAAGTCTTTAGACACACCCAAATATGGCACTGCATGTAATGCTTGGTGCGGTCATTCTTAGGCCTTTTTGGCTGACATGTTAACGAATCCTCAGTGGCTTTTTCACTGACGTTCCTGCCGCAGTAGCAAATGGTTTTTACAGGGCAGGTTTGCTTGTCCCAGCACCCAACCCTCCTCTTTTCGCAGCCGGGCTTGGGACCGGCCATGGCAGAGTTAAAAAAATTCAACACTTTTCCCAAATTAGTCACCGTAACGACTTGAAATATAGTGGCAACCAAACAAGATCCAGGTCCCATTGTAGGAGAAACATAGTAGTCAAGGCTTCACAAAGTCTTTAGACACACCCAAATATGGCACTGCATGTAATGCTTGGTGCGGTCATTCTTAGGCCTTTTTGGCTGAGATGTTAACGAATCCTCAGTGGCTTTTACACTGATGTTCCTGGCCGCAGTAGCAAATAGTTTTTACAGGGCAGGTTTGCTTGTCCCAGCACCCAACCCTCCTCTTTTCGCAGCCGGGCTTGGGACCGGCCATGGCAGAGTTAAAAAAATTCAACACTTTTCCCAAATTAGTCACCGTAACGACTTGAAATATAGTGGCAACTAAACAAGATCCAGGTCCCATTGTAGGAGAAACAGAGTAGTCAAGGCTTCACAAAATCTTTAGACACACCCAAATATGGCACTGCATGTAATGCTTGGTGCGGTCATTCTTAGGCCTTTTTGGCTGACATGTTAACGAATCCTCAGTGGCTTTTTCACTGATGTTCCTGGCCGCAGTAGCAAATAGTTTTTACAGGGCAGGTTTGCTAGTCCCAGCACCCAACCCTCCTCTTTTCGCAGCCGGGCTTGGGACCGGCCATGGCAGAGTTAAAAAAATTCAACACTTTTCCCAAATTAGTCACCGTAACGACTTGAAATATAGTGGCAACTAAACAAGATCCAGGTCCCATTGTAGGAGAAACAGAGTAGTCAAGGCTTCACAAAGTCTTTAGACACACCCAAATATGGCACTGCATGTAATGCTTGGTGCGGTCATTCTTAGGCCTTTTTGGCTGACATGTTAACGAATCCTCAGTGGCTTTTTCACTGACGTTCCTGCCGCAGTAGCAAATGGTTTTTACAGGGCAGGTTTGCTTGTCCCAGCACCCAACCCTCCTCTTTTAGCAGCCGGGCTTGGGACCGGCCATGGCAGAGTTAAAAAAATTCAACACTTTTCCCAAATTAGTCACCGTAACGACTTGAAATATAGTGGCAACTAAACAAGATCCAGGTCCCATTGTAGGAGAAACAGAGTAGTCAAGGCTTCACAAAGTCTTTAGACACACCCAAATATGGCACTGCATGTAATGCTTGGTGCGGTCATTCTTAGGCCTTTTTGGCTGACATGTTAAAGAATCCTCAGTGGCTTTTTCACTGACGTTCCTGCCGCAGTAGCAAATGGTTTTTACAGGGCAGGTTTGCTTGTCCCAGCACCCAACCCTCCTCTTTTCGCAGCCGGGCTTGGGACCGGCCATGGCAGAGTTAAAAAAATTCAACACTTTTCCCAAATTAGTCACCGTAACGACTTGAAATATAGTGGCAACCAAACAAGATCCAGGTCCCATTGTAGGAGAAACATAGTAGTCAAGGCTTCACAAAGTCTTTAGACACACCCAAATATGGCACTGCATGTAATGCTTGGTGCGGTCATTCTTAGGCCTTTTTGGCTGAGATGTTAACGAATCCTCAGTGGCTTTTACACTGACGTTCCTGCCGCAGTAGCAAATAGTTTTTACAGGGCAGGTTTGCTTGTCCCAGCACCCAACCCTCCTCTTTTCGCAGCCGGGCTTGGGACCGGCCATGGCAGAGTTAAAAAAATTCAACACTTTTCCCAAATTAGTCACCGTAACGACTTGAAATATAGTGGCAACCAAACAAGATCCAGGTCCCATTGTAGGAGAAACATAGTAGTCAAGGCTTCACAAAGTCTTTAGACACACCCAAATATGGCACTGCATGTAATGCTTGGTGCGGTCATTCTTAGGCCTTTTTGGCTGACATGTTAACGAATCCTCAGTGGCTTTTTCACTGATGTTCCTGGCCGCAGTAGCAAATAGTTTTTACGGGGCAGGTTTGCTAGTCCCAGCACCCAACCCTCCTCTTTTCGCAGCCGGGCTTGGGACCGGCCATGGCAGAGTTAAAAAAATTCAACACTTTTCCCAAATTAGTCACCGTAACGACTTGAAATATAGTGGCAACTAAACAAGATCCAGGTCCCATTGTAGGAGAAACAGAGTATTCAAGGCTTCACAAAGTCTTTAGACACACCCAAATATGGCACTGCATGTAATGCTTGGTGCGGTCATTCTTAGGCCTTTTTGGCTGACATGTTAACGAATCCTCAGTGGCTTTTTCACTGACGTTCCTGCCGCAGTAGTAAATGGTTTTTACAGGGCAGGTTTGCTTGTCCCAGCACCCAACCCTCCTCTTTTCGCAGCCGGGCTTGGGACCGGCCATGGCAGAGTTAAAAAAATTCAACACTTTTCCCAAATTAGTCACCGTAACGACTTGAAATATAGTGGCAACTAAACAAGATCCAGGTCCCATTGTAGGAGAAACATAGTAGTCAAGGCTTCACAAAGTCTTTAGACACACCCAAATATGGCACTGCATGTAATGCTTGGTGCGGTCATTCTTAGGCCTTTTTGGCTGAGATGTTAACGAATCCTCAGTGGCTTTTACACTGACGTTCCTGGCCGCAGTAGCAAATAGTTTTTACAGGGCAGGTTTGCTTGTCCCAGCACCCAACCCTCCTCTTTTCGCAGCCGGGCTTGGGACCGGCCACGGCAGAGTTAAAAAAATTCAACACTTTTCCCAAATTAGTCACCGTAGCGACTTGAAATATAGTGGCAACTAAACAAGATCCAGGTCCCATTGTAGGAGAAACAGAGTAGTCAAGGCTTCACAAAGTCTTTAGACACACCCAAATATGGCACTGCATGTAATGCTTGGTGCGGTCATTCTTAGGCCTTTTTGGCTGACATGTTAACGAATCCTCAGTGGCTTTTTCACTGATGTTCCTGGCCGCAGTAGCAAATAGTTTTTACAGGGCAGGTTTGCTAGTCCCAGCACCCAACCCTCCTCTTT
The DNA here is from genome assembly GCF_042186555.1 of Aquarana catesbeiana. Lineage (NCBI taxonomy): Eukaryota > Metazoa > Chordata > Amphibia > Anura > Ranidae > Aquarana > Aquarana catesbeiana. The sequence continues at coordinate 179,423,912 of NC_133328.1, forward strand.
TCGCAGCCGGGCTTGGGACCGGCCATGGCAGAGTTAAAAAAATTCAACACTTTTCCCAAATTAGTCACCGTAATGACTTGAAATATAGTGGCAACTAAACAAGATCCAGGTCCCATTGTAGGAGAAACAGAGTAGTCAAGGCTTCACAAAGTCTTTAGACACACCCAAATATGGCACTGCATGTAATGCTTGGTGCGGTCATTCTTAGGCCTTTTTGGCTGACATGTTAACGAATCCTCAGTGGCTTTTTCACTGACGTTCCTGCCGCAGTAGCAAATGGTTTTTACAGGGCAGGTTTGCTTGTCCCAGCACCCAACCCTCCTCTTTTCGCAGCCGGGCTTGGGACCGGCCATGGCAGAGTTAAAAAAATTCAACACTTTTCCCAAATTAGTCACCGTAACGACTTGAAATATAGTGGCAACTAAACAAGATCCAGGTCCCATTGTAGGAGAAACAGAGTAGTCAAGGCTTCACAAAGTCTTTAGACACACCCAAATATGGCACTGCATGTAATGCTTGGTGCGGTCATTCTTAGGCCTTTTTGGCTGACATGTTAATGAATCCTCAGTGGCTTTTTCACTGACGTTCCTGCCGCAGTAGCAAATGTTTTTTACAGGGCAGGTTTGCTTGTCCCAGCACCCAACCCTCCTCTTTTCGCAGCCGGGCTTGGGACCGGCCATGGCAGAGTTAAAAAAATTCAACACTTTTCCCAAATTAGTCACCGTAACGACTTGAAATATAGTGGCAACCAAACAAGATCCAGGTCCCATTGTAGGAGAAACATAGTAGTCAAGGCTTCACAAAGTCTTTAGACACACCCAAATATGGCACTGCATGTAATGCTTGGTGCGGTCATTCTTAGGCCTTTTTGGCTGAGATGTTAACGAATCCTCAGTGGCTTTTTCACTGACGTTCCTGGCCGCAGTAGCAAATAGTTTTTACAGGGCAGGTTTGCTTGTCCCAGCACCCAACCCTCCTCTTTTCGCAGCCGGGCTTGGGACCGGCCATGGCAGAGTTAAAAAAATTCAACACTTTTCCCAAATTAGTCACCGTAACGACTTGAAATATAGTGGCAACTAAACAAGATCCAGGTCCCATTGTAGGAGAAACAGAGTAGTCAAGGCTTCACAAAGTCTTTAGACACACCCAAATATGGCACTGCATGTAATGCTTGGTGCGGTCATTCTTAGGCCTTTTTGGCTGACATGTTAATGAATCCTCAGTGGCTTTTTCACTGATGTTCCTGGCCGCAGTAGCAAATAGTTTTTACAGGGCAGGTTTGCTAGTCCCAGCACCCAACCCTCCTCTTTTCGCAGCCGGGCTTGGGACCGGCCATGGCAGAGTTAAAAAAATTCAACACTTTTCCCAAATTAGTCACCGTAACGACTTGAAATATAGTGGCAACTAAACAAGATCCAGGTCCCATTGTAGGAGAAACAGAGTAGTCAAGGCTTCACAAAGTCTTTAGACACACCCAAATATGGCACTGCATGTAATGCTTGGTGCGGTCATTCTTAGGCCTTTTTGGCTGACATGTTAACGAATCCTCAGTGGCTTTTTCACTGACGTTCCTGCCGCAGTAGCAAATGGTTTTTACAGGGCAGGTTTGCTTGTCCCAGCACCCAACCCTCCTCTTTTAGCAGCCGGGCTTGGGACCGGCCATGGCAGAGTTAAAAAAATTCAACACTTTTCCCAAATTAGTCACCGTAACGACTTGAAATATAGTGGCAACTAAACAAGATCCAGGTCCCATTGTAGGAGAAACAGAGTAGTCAAGGCTTCACAAAGTCTTTAGACACACCCAAATATGGCACTGCATGTAATGCTTGGTGCGGTCATTCTTAGGCCTTTTTGGCTGACATGTTAAAGAATCCTCAGTGGCTTTTTCACTGACGTTCCTGCCGCAGTAGCAAATGGTTTTTACAGGGCAGGTTTGCTTGTCCCAGCACCCAACCCTCCTCTTTTCGCAGCCGGGCTTGGGACCGGCCATGGCAGAGTTAAAAAAATTCAACACTTTTCCCAAATTAGTCACCGTAACGACTTGAAATATAGTGGCAACCAAACAAGATCCAGGTCCCATTGTAGGAGAAACATAGTAGTCAAGGCTTCACAAAGTCTTTAGACACACCCAAATATGGCACTGCATGTAATGCTTGGTGCGGTCATTCTTAGGCCTTTTTGGCTGAGATGTTAACGAATCCTCAGTGGCTTTTACACTGACGTTCCTGCCGCAGTAGCAAATAGTTTTTACAGGGCAGGTTTGCTTGTCCCAGCACCCAACCCTCCTCTTTTCGCAGCCGGGCTTGGGACCGGCCATGGCAGAGTTAAAAAAATTCAACACTTTTCCCAAATTAGTCACCGTAACGACTTGAAATATAGTGGCAACCAAACAAGATCCAGGTCCCATTGTAGGAGAAACATAGTAGTCAAGGCTTCACAAAGTCTTTAGACACACCCAAATATGGCACTGCATGTAATGCTTGGTGCGGTCATTCTTAGGCCTTTTTGGCTGACATGTTAACGAATCCTCAGTGGCTTTTTCACTGATGTTCCTGGCCGCAGTAGCAAATAGTTTTTACGGGGCAGGTTTGCTAGTCCCAGCACCCAACCCTCCTCTTTTCGCAGCCGGGCTTGGGACCGGCCATGGCAGAGTTAAAAAAATTCAACACTTTTCCCAAATTAGTCACCGTAACGACTTGAAATATAGTGGCAACTAAACAAGATCCAGGTCCCATTGTAGGAGAAACAGAGTATTCAAGGCTTCACAAAGTCTTTAGACACACCCAAATATGGCACTGCATGTAATGCTTGGTGCGGTCATTCTTAGGCCTTTTTGGCTGACATGTTAACGAATCCTCAGTGGCTTTTTCACTGACGTTCCTGCCGCAGTAGTAAATGGTTTTTACAGGGCAGGTTTGCTTGTCCCAGCACCCAACCCTCCTCTTTTCGCAGCCGGGCTTGGGACCGGCCATGGCAGAGTTAAAAAAATTCAACACTTTTCCCAAATTAGTCACCGTAACGACTTGAAATATAGTGGCAACTAAACAAGATCCAGGTCCCATTGTAGGAGAAACATAGTAGTCAAGGCTTCACAAAGTCTTTAGACACACCCAAATATGGCACTGCATGTAATGCTTGGTGCGGTCATTCTTAGGCCTTTTTGGCTGAGATGTTAACGAATCCTCAGTGGCTTTTACACTGACGTTCCTGGCCGCAGTAGCAAATAGTTTTTACAGGGCAGGTTTGCTTGTCCCAGCACCCAACCCTCCTCTTTTCGCAGCCGGGCTTGGGACCGGCCACGGCAGAGTTAAAAAAATTCAACACTTTTCCCAAATTAGTCACCGTAGCGACTTGAAATATAGTGGCAACTAAACAAGATCCAGGTCCCATTGTAGGAGAAACAGAGTAGTCAAGGCTTCACAAAGTCTTTAGACACACCCAAATATGGCACTGCATGTAATGCTTGGTGCGGTCATTCTTAGGCCTTTTTGGCTGACATGTTAACGAATCCTCAGTGGCTTTTTCACTGATGTTCCTGGCCGCAGTAGCAAATAGTTTTTACAGGGCAGGTTTGCTAGTCCCAGCACCCAACCCTCCTCTTTTCGCAGCCGGGCTTGGGACCGGCCATGGCAGAGTTAAAAAAATTCAACACTTTTCCCAAATTAGTCACCGTAATGACTTGAAATATAGTGGCAACTAAACAAGATCCAGGTCCCATTGTAGGAGAAACAGAGTAGTCAAGGCTTCACAAAGTCTTTAGACACACCCAAATATGGCACTGCATGTAATGCTTGGTGCGGTCATTCTTAGGCCTTTTTGGCTGACATGTTAACGAATCCTCAGTGGCTTTTTCACTGACGTTCCTGCCGCAGTAGCAAATGGTTTTTACAGGGCAGGTTTGCTTGTCCCAGCACCCAACCCTCCTCTTTTCGCAGCCGGGCTTGGGACCGGCCATGGCAGAGTTAAAAAAATTCAACACTTTTCCCAAATTAGTCACCGTAACGACTTGAAATATAGTGGCAACTAAACAAGATCCAGGTCCCATTGTAGGAGAAACAGAGTAGTCAAGGCTTCACAAAGTCTTTAGACACACCCAAATATGGCACTGCATGTAATGCTTGGTGCGGTCATTCTTAGGCCTTTTTGGCTGACATGTTAATGAATCCTCAGTGGCTTTTTCACTGACGTTCCTGCCGCAGTAGCAAATGTTTTTTACAGGGCAGGTTTGCTTGTCCCAGCACCCAACCCTCCTCTTTTCGCAGCCGGGCTTGGGACCGGCCATGGCAGAGTTAAAAAAATTCAACACTTTTCCCAAATTAGTCACCGTAACGACTTGAAATATAGTGGCAACCAAACAAGATCCAGGTCCCATTGTAGGAGAAACATAGTAGTCAAGGCTTCACAAAGTCTTTAGACACACCCAAATATGGCACTGCATGTAATGCTTGGTGCGGTCATTCTTAGGCCTTTTTGGCTGAGATGTTAACGAATCCTCAGTGGCTTTTTCACTGACGTTCCTGGCCGCAGTAGCAAATAGTTTTTACAGGGCAGGTTTGCTTGTCCCAGCACCCAACCCTCCTCTTTTCGCAGCCGGGCTTGGGACCGGCCATGGCAGAGTTAAAAAAATTCAACACTTTTCCCAAATTAGTCACCGTAACGACTTGAAATATAGTGGCAACTAAACAAGATCCAGGTCCCATTGTAGGAGAAACAGAGTAGTCAAGGCTTCACAAAGTCTTTAGACACACCCAAATATGGCACTGCATGTAATGCTTGGTGCGGTCATTCTTAGGCCTTTTTGGCTGACATGTTAATGAATCCTCAGTGGCTTTTTCACTGATGTTCCTGGCCGCAGTAGCAAATAGTTTTTACAGGGCAGGTTTGCTAGTCCCAGCACCCAACCCTCCTCTTTTCGCAGCCGGGCTTGGGACCGGCCATGGCAGAGTTAAAAAAATTCAACACTTTTCCCAAATTAGTCACCGTAACGACTTGAAATATAGTGGCAACTAAACAAAATCCAGGTCCCATTGTAGGAGAAACAGAGTAGTCAAGGCTTCACAAAGTCTTTAGACACACCCAAATATGGCACTGCATGTAATGCTTGGTGCGGTCATTCTTAGGCCTTTTTGGCTGACATGTTAACGAATCCTCAGTGGCTTTTTCACTGACGTTCCTGCCGCAGTAGCAAATGGTTTTTACAGGGCAGGTTTGCTTGTCCCAGCACCCAACCCTCCTCTTTTCGCAGCCGGGCTTGGGACCGGCCATGGCAGAGTTAAAAAAATTCAACACTTTTCCCAAATTAGTCACCGTAACGACTTGAAATATAGTGGCAACTAAACAAGATCCAGGTCCCATTGTAGGAGAAACAGAGTAGTCAAGGCTTCACAAAGTCTTTAGACACACCCAAATATGGCACTGCATGTAATGCTTGGTGCGGTCATTCTTAGGCCTTTTTGGCTGACATGTTAACGAATCCTCAGTGGCTTTTTCACTGACGTTCCTGCCGCAGTAGCAAATGGTTTTTACAGGGCAGGTTTGCTTGTCCCAGCACCCAACCCTCCTCTTTTCGCAGCCGGGCTTGGGACCGGCCATGGCAGAGTTAAAAAAATTCAACACTTTTCCCAAATTAGTCACCGTAACGACTTGAAATATAGTGGCAACCAAACAAGATCCAGGTCCCATTGTAGGAGAAACATAGTAGTCAAGGCTTCACAAAGTCTTTAGACACACCCAAATATGGCACTGCATGTAATGCTTGGTGCGGTCATTCTTAGGCCTTTTTGGCTGAGATGTTAACGAATCCTCAGTGGCTTTTACACTGACGTTCCTGGCCGCAGTAGCAAATAGTTTTTACAGGGCAGGTTTGCTTGTCCCAGCACCCAACCCTCCTCTTTTCGCAGCCGGGCTTGGGACCGGCCATGGCAGAGTTAAAAAAATTCAACACTTTTCCCAAATTAGTCACCGTAACGACTTGAAATATAGTGGCAACTAAACAAGATTCAGGTCCCATTGTAGGAGAAACAGAGTAGTCAAGGCTTCACAAAGTCTTTAGACACACCCAAATATGGCACTGCATGTAATGCTTGGTGCGGTCATTCTTAGGCCTTTTTGGCTGACATGTTAACGAATCCTCAGTGGCTTTTTCACTGATGTTCCTGGCCGCAGTAGCAAATAGTTTTTACAGGGCAGGTTTGCTAGTCCCAGCACCCAACCCTCCTCTTTTCACAGCCGGGCTTGGGACCGGCCATGGCAGAGTTAAAAAAATTCAACACTTTTCCCAAATTAGTCACCGTAACGACTTGAAATATAGTGGCAACTAAACAAGATCCAGGTCCCATTGTAGGAGAAACAGAGTAGTCAAGGCTTCACAAAGTCTTTAGACACACCCAAATATGGCACTGCATGTAATGCTTGGTGCGGTCATTCTTAGGCCTTTTTGGCTGAGATGTTAACGAATCCTCAGTGGCTTTTACACTGACGTTCCTGGCCGCAGTAGCAAATAGTTTTTACAGGGCAGGTTTGCTTGTCCCAGCACCCAACCCTCCTCTTTTCGCAGCCGGGCTTGGGACCGGCCATGGCAGAGTTAAAAAAATTCAACACTTTTCCCAAATTAGTCACCGTAACGACTTGAAATATAGTGGCATCTAAACAAGATCCAGGTCCCATTGTAGGAGAAACAGAGTAGTCAAGGCTTCACAAAGTCTTTAGACACACCCAAATATGGCACTGCATGTAATGCTTGGTGCGGTCATTCTTAGGCCTTTTTGGCTGACATGTTAACGAATCCTCAGTGGCTTTTTCACTGATGTTCCTGGCCGCAGTAGCAAATAGTTTTTACAGGGCAGGTTTGCTAGTCCCAGCACCCAACCCTCCTCTTTTCGCAGCCGGGCTTGGGACCGGCCATGGCAGAGTTAAAAAAATTCAACACTTTTCCCAAATTAGTCACCGTAACGACTTGAAATATAGTGGCAACTAAACAAGATCCAGGTCCCATTGTAGGAGAAACAGAGTAGTCAAGGCTTCACAAAGTCTTTAGACACACCCAAATATGGCACTGCATGTAATGCTTGGTGCGGTCATTCTTAGGCCTTTTTGGCTGACATGTTAACGAATCCTCAGTGGCTTTTTCACTGACGTTCCTGCCGCAGTAGCAAATGGTTTTTACAGGGCAGGTTTGCTTGTCCCAGCACCCAACCCTCCTCTTTTCGCAGCCGGGCTTGGGACCGGCCATGGCAGAGTTAAAAAAATTCAACACTTTTCCCAAATTAGTCACCGTAACGACTTGAAATATAGTGGCAACCAAACAAGATCCAGGTCCCATTGTAGGAGAAACATAGTAGTCAAGGCTTCACAAAGTCTTTAGACACACCCAAATATGGCACTGCATGTAATGCTTGGTGCGGTCATTCTTAGGCCTTTTTGGCTGAGATGTTAACGAATCCTCAGTGGCTTTTACACTGACGTTCCTGGCTGCAGTAGCAAATAGTTTTTACAGGGCAGGTTTGCTTGTCCCAGCACCCAACCCTCCTCTTTTCGCAGCCGGGCTTGGGACCGGCCATGGCAGAGTTAAAAAAATTCAACACTTTTCCCAAATTAGTCACCGTAACGACTTGAAATATAGTGGCAACTAAACAAGATCCAGGTCCCATTGTAGGAGAAACAGAGTAGTCAAGGCTTCACAAAGTCTTTAGACACACCCAAATATGGCACTGCATGTAATGCTTGGTGCGGTCATTCTTAGGCCTTTTTGGCTGACATGTTAACAAATCCTCAGTGGCTTTTTCACTGATGTTCCTGGCGCAGTAGCAAATAGTTTTTACAGGGCAGGTTTGCTAGTCCCAGCACCCAACCCTCCTCTTTTCGCAGCCGGGCTTGGGACCGGCCATGGCAGAGTTAAAAAAATTCAACACTTTTCCCAAATTAGTCACCGTAACGACTTGAAATATAGTGGCAACTAAACAAGATCCAGGTCCCATTGTAGGAGAAACAGAGTAGTCAAGGCTTCACAAAGTCTTTAGACACACCCAAATATGGCACTGCATGTAATGCTTGGTGCGGTCATTCTTAGGCCTTTTTGGCTGACATGTTAACGAATCCTCAGTGGCTTTTTCACTGACGTTCCTGCAGCAGTAGCAAATGGTTTTTACAGGGCAGGTTTGCTTGTCCCAGCACCCAACCCTCCTCTTTTCGCAGCCGGGCTTGGGACCGGCCATGGCAGAGTTAAAAAAATTCAACACTTTTCCCAAATTAGTCACCGTAACGACTTGAAATATAGTGGCAACCAAACAAGATCCAGGTCCCATTGTAGGAGAAACATAGTAGTCAAGGCTTCACAAAGTCTTTAGACACACCCAAATATGGCACTGCATGTAATGCTTGGTGCGGTCATTCTTAGGCCTTTTTGGCTGAGATGTTAACGAATCCTCAGTGGCTTTTACACTGACGTTCCTGGCCGCAGTAGCAAATAGTTTTTACAGGGCAGGTTTGCTTGTCCCAGCACCCAACCCTCCTCTTTTCGCAGCTGGGCTTGGGACCGGCCATGGCAGAGTTTAAAAAAATTCAACACTTTTCCCAAATTAGTCACCGTAACGACTTGAAATATAGTGGCAACTAAACAAGATCCAGGTCCCATTGTAGGAGAAACAGAGTAGTCAAGGCTTCACAAAGTCTTTAGACACACCCAAATATGGCACTGCATGTAATGCTTGGTGCGGTCATTCTTAGGCCTTTTTGGCTGACATGTTAACGAATCCTCAGTGGCTTTTTCACTGATGTTCCTGGCCGCAGTAGCAAATAGTTTTTACAGGGCAGGTTTGCTAGTCCCAGCTCCCAACCCTCCTCTTTTCGCAGCCGGGCTTGGGACCGGCCATGGCAGAGTTAAAAAAATTCAACACTTTTCCCAAATTAGTCACCGTAACGACTTGAAATATAGTGGCAACTAAACAAGATCCAGGTCCCATTGTAGGAGAAACAGAGTAGTCAAGGCTTCACAACGTCTTTAGACACACCCAAATATGGCACTGCATGTAATGCTTGGTGCGGTCATTCTTAGGCCTTTTTGGCTGACATGTTAACGAATCCTCAGTGGCTTTTTCACTGACGTTCCTGCCGCAGTAGCAAATGGTTTTTACAGGGCAGGTTTGCTTGTCCCAGCACCCAACCCTCCTCTTTTCGCAGCCGGGCTTGGGACCGGCCATGGCAGAGTTAAAAAAATTCAACACTTTTCCCAAATTAGTCACCGTAACGACTTGAAATATAGTGGCAACCAAACAAGATCCAGGTCCCATTGTAGGAGAAACATAGTAGTCAAGGCTTCACAAAGTCTTTAGACACACCCAAATATGGCACTGCATGTAATGCTTGGTGCGGTCATTCTTAGGCCTTTTTGGCTGAGATGTTAACGAATCCTCAGTGGCTTTTACACTGACGTTCCTGGCCGCAGTAGCAAATAGTTTTTACAGGGCAGGTTTGCTTGTCCCAGCACCCAACCCTCCTCTTTTCGCAGCCGGGCTTGGGACCAGCCATGGCAGAGTTAAAAAAATTCAACACTTTTCCCAAATTAGTCACCGTAACGACTTGAAATATAGTGGCAACTAAACAAGATCCAGGTCCCATTGTAGGAGAAACAGAGTAGTCAAGGCTTCATAAAGTCTTTAGACACACCCAAATATGGCACTGCATGTAATGCTTGGTGCGGTCATTCTTAGGCCTTTTTGGCTGACATGTTAACGAATCCTCAGTGGCTTTTTCACTGATGTTCCTGGCCGCAGTAGCAAATAGTTTTTACAGGGCAGGTTTGCTAGTCCCAGCACCCAACCCTCCTCTTTTCGCAGCCGGGCTTGGGACCGGCCATGGCAGAGTTAAAAAAATTCAACACTTTTCCCAAATTAGTCACCGTAACGACTTGAAATATAGTGGCAACTAAACAAGATCCAGGTCCCATTGTAGGAGAAACAGAGTAGTCAAGGCTTCACAAAGTCTTTAGACACACCCAAATATGGCACTGCATGTAATGCTTGGTGCGGTCATTCTTAGGCCTTTTTGGCTGACATGTTAACGAATCCTCAGTGGCTTTTTCACTGATGTTCCTGGCCGCAGTAGCAAATAGTTTTTACAGGGCAGGTTTGCTAGTCCCAGCACCCAACCCTCCTCTTTTCGCAGCCGGGCTTGGGACCGGCCATGGCAGAGTTAAAAAAATTCAACACTTTTCCCAAATTAGTCACCGTAACGACTTGAAATATAGTGGCAACTAAACAAGATCCAGGTCCCATTGTAGGAGAAACAGAGTAGTCAAGGCTTCACAAAGTCTTTAGACACACCCAAATATGGCACTGCATGTAATGCTTGGTGCGGTCATTCTTAGGCCTTTTTGGCTGACATGTTAACGAATCCTCAGTGGCTTTTTCACTGACGTTCCTGCAGCAGTAGCAAATGGTTTTTACAGGGCAGGTTTGCTTGTCCCAGCACCCAACCCTCCTCTTTTCGCAGCCGGGCTTGGGACCGGCCATGGCAGAGTTAAAAAAATTCAACACTTTTCCCAAATTAGTCACCGTAACGACTTGAAATATAGTGGCAACCAAACAAGATCCAGGTCCCATTGTAGGAGAAACATAGTAGTCAAGGCTTCACAAAGTCTTTAGACACACCCAAATATGGCACTGCATGTAATGCTTGGTGCGGTCATTCTTAGGCCTTTTTGGCTGAGATGTTAACGAATCCTCAGTGGCTTTTACACTGACGTTCCTGGCCGCAGTAGCAAATAGTTTTTACAGGGCAGGTTTGCTTGTCCCAGCACCCAACCCTCCTCTTTTCGCAGCCGGGCTTGGGACCGGCCATGGCAGAGTTAAAAAAATTCAACACTTTTCCCAAATTAGTCACCGTAACGACTTGAAATATAGTGGCAACTAAACAAGATCCAGGTCCCATTGTAGGAGAAACAGAGTAGTCAAGGCTTCACAAAGTCTTTAGACACACCCAAATATGGCACTGCATGTAATGCTTGGTGCGGTCATTCTTAGGCCTTTTTGGCTGACATGTTAACGAATCCTCAGTGGCTTTTTCACTGATGTTCCTGGCCGCAGTAGCAAATAGTTTTTACAGGGCAGGTTTGCTAGTCCCAGCACCCAACCCTCCTCTTTTCGCAGCCGGGCTTGGGACCGGCCATGGCAGAGTTAAAAAAATTCAACACTTTTCCCAAATTAGTCACCGTAACGACTTGAAATATAGTGGCAACTAAACAAGATCCAGGTCCCATTGTAGGAGAAACAGAGTAGTCAAGGGTTCACAAAGTCTTTAGACACACCCAAATATGGCACTGCATGTAATGCTTGGTGCGATCATTCTTAGGCCTTTTTGGCTGACATGTTAACGAATCCTCAGTGGCTTTTTCACTGACGTTCCTGCCGCAGTAGCAAATGGTTTTTACAGGGCAGGTTTGCTTGTCCCAGCACCCAACCCTCCTCTTTTCGCAGCCAGGCTTGGGACCGGCCATGGCAGAGTTAAAAAAATTCAACACTTTTCCCAAATTAGTCACCGTAACGACTTGAAATATAGTGGCAACCAAACAAGATCCAGGTCCCATTGTAGGAGAAACATAGTAGTCAAGGCTTCACAAAGTCTTTAGACACACCCAAATATGGCACTGCATGTAATGCTTGGTGCGGTCATTCTTAGGCCTTTTTGGCTGAGATGTTAACGAATCCTCAGTGGCTTTTACACTGACGTTCCTGGCCGCAGTAGCAAATAGTTTTTACAGGGCAGGTTTGCTTGTCCCAGCACCCAACCCTCCTCTTTTCGCAGCCGGGCTTGGGACCAGCCATGGCAGAGTTAAAAAAATTCAACACTTTTCCCAAATTAGTCACCGTAATGACTTGAAATATAGTGGCAACTAAACAAGATCCAGGTCCCATTGTAGGAGAAACAGAGTAGTCAAGGCTTCACAAAGTCTTTAGACACACCCAAATATGGCACTGCATGTAATGCTTGGTGCGGTCATTCTTAGGCCTTTTTGGCTGACATGTTAACGAATCCTTAGTGGCTTTTTCACTGATGTTCCTGGCCGCAGTAGCAAATAGTTTTTACAGGGCAGGTTTGCTAGTCCCAGCACCCAACCCTCCTCTTTTCGCAGCCGGGCTTGGGACCGGCCATGGCAGAGTTAAAAAAATTCAACACTTTTCCCAAATTAGTCACCGTAACGACTTGAAATATAGTGGCAACTAAACAAGATCCAGGTCCCATTGTAGGAGAAACAGAGTAGTCAAGGCTTCACAAAGTCTTTAGACACACCCAAATATGGCACTGCATGTAATGCTTGGTGCGGTCATTCTTAGGCCTTTTTGGCTGACATGTTAACGAATCCTCAGTGGCTTTTTCACTGACGTTCCTGCCGCAGTAGCAAATGGTTTTTACAGGGCAGGTTTGCTTGTCCCAGCACCCAACCCTCCTCTTTTCGCAGCCGGGCTTGGGACCGGCCATGGCAGAGTTAAAAAAATTCAACACTTTTCCCAAATTAGTCACCGTAACGACTTGAAATATAGTGGCAACTAAACAAGATCCAGGTCCCATTGTAGGAGAAACAGAGTAGTCAAGGCTTCACAAAGTCTTTAGACACACCCAAATATGGCACTGCATGTAATGCTTGGTGCGGTCATTCTTAGGCCTTTTTGGCTGACATGTTAACGAATCCTCAGTGGCTTTTTCACTGATGTTCCTGGCCGCAGTAGCATATAGTTTTTACAGGGCAGGTTTGCTAGTCCCAGCACCCAACCCTCCTCTTTTCGCAGCCGGGCTTGGGACCGGCCATGGCAGAGTTAAAAAAATTCAACACTTTTCCCAAATTAGTCACCATAACGACTTGAAATATAGTGGCAACTAAACAAGATCCAGGTCCCATTGTAGGAGAAACAGAGTAGTCAAGGCTTCACAACGTCTTTAGACACACCCAAATATGGCACTGCATGTAATGCTTGGTGCGGTCATTCTTAGGCCTTTTTGGCTGACATGTTAACGAATCCTCAGTGGCTTTTTCACTGACGTTCCTGCCGCAGTAGCAAATGGTTTTTACAGGGCAGGTTTGCTTGTCCCAGCACCCAACCCTCCTCTTTTCGCAGCCGGGCTTGGGACCGGCCATGGCAGAGTTAAAAAAATTCAACACTTTTCCCAAATTAGTCACCGTAACGACTTGAAATATAGTGGCAACCAAACAAGATCCAGGTCCCATTGTAGGAGAAACATAGTAGTCAAGGCTTCACAAAGTCTTTAGACACACCCAAATATGGCACTGCATGTAATGCTTGGTGCGGTCATTCTTAGGCCTTTTTGGCTGAGATGTTAACGAATCCTCAGTGGCTTTTACACTGACGTTCCTGGCCGCAGTAGCAAATAGTTTTTACAGGGCAGGTTTGCTTGTCCCAGCACCCAACCCTCCTCTTTTCGCAGCCGGGCTTGGGACCGGCCATGGCAGAGTTAAAAAAATTCAACACTTCTCCCAAATTAGTCACCGTAACGACTTGAAATATAGTGGCAACTAAACAAGATCCAGGTCCCATTGTAGGAGAAACAGAGTAGTCAAGGCTTCACAAAGTCTTTAGACACACCCAAATATGGCACTGCATGTAATGCTTGGTGCGGTCATTCTTAGGCCTTTTTGGCTGACATGTTAACGAATCCTCAGTGGCTTTTTCACTGATGTTCCTGGCCGCAGTAGCAAATAGTTTTTACAGGGCAGGTTTGCTAGTCCCAGCACCCAACCCTCCTCTTTTGGCAGCCGGGCTTGGGACCGGCCATGGCAGAGTTAAAAAAATTCAACACTTTTCCCAAATTAGTCACCGTAACGACTTGAAATATAGTGGCAACTAAACAAGATCCAGGTCCCATTGTAGGAGAAACAGAGTAGTCAAGGCTTCACAAAGTCTTTAGACACACCCAAATATGGCACTGCATGTAATGCTTGGTGCGGTCATTCTTAGGCCTTTTTGGCTGACATGTTAACGAATCCTCAGTGGCTTTTTCACTGACGTTCCTGCCGCAGTAGCAAATGGTTTTTACAGGGCAGGTTTGCTTGTCCCAGCACCCAACCCTCCTCTTTTCGCAGCCGGGCTTGGGACCGGCCATGGCAGAGTTAAAAAAATTCAACACTTTTCCCAAATTAGTCACCGTAACTACTTGAAATATAGTGGCAACCAAACAAGATCCAGGTCCCATTGTAGGAGAAACATAGTAGTCAAGGCTTCACAAAGTCTTTAGACACACCCAAATATGGCACTGCATGTAATGCTTGGTGCGGTCATTCTTAGGCCTTTTTGGCTGAGATGTTAATGAATCCTCAGTGGCTTTTACACTGACGTTCCTGGCCGCAGTAGCAAATAGTTTTTACAGGGCAGGTTTGCTTGTCCCAGCACCCAACCCTCCTCTTTTCGCAGCCGGGCTTGGGACCGGCCATGGCAGAGTTAAAAAAATTCAACACTTTTCCGAAATTAGTCACCGTAACGACTTGAAATATAGTGGCAACTAAACAAGATCCAGGTCCCATTGTAGGAGAAACAGAGTAGTCAAGGCTTCACAAAGTCTTTAGACACACCCAAATATGGCACTGCATGTAATGCTTGGTGCGGTCATTCTTAGGCCTTTTTGGCTGACATGTTAACGAATCCTCAGTGGCTTTTTCACTGATGTTCCTGGCCGCAGTAGGAAATAGTTTTTACAGGGCAGGTTTGCTAGTCCCAGCACCCAACCCTCCTCTTTTCGCAGCCGGGCTTGGGACTGGCCATGGCAGAGTTAAAAAAATTCAACACTTTTCCCAAATTAGTCACCGTAACGACTTGAAATATAGTGGCAACTAAACAAGATCCAGGTCCCATTGTAGGAGAAACAGAGTAGTCAAGGCTTCACAAAGTCTTTAGACACACCCAAATATGGCACTGCATGTAATGCTTGGTGCGGTCATTCTTAGGCCTTTTTGGCTGACATGTTAACGAATCCTCAGTGGCTTTTTCACTGACGTTCCTGCCGCAGTAGCAAATGGTTTTTACAGGGCAGGTTTGCTTGTCCCAGCACCCAACCCTCCTCTTTTCGCAGCCGGGCTTGGGACCGGCCATGGCAGAGTTAAAAAAATTCAACACTTTTCCCAAATTAGTCACCGTAACGACTTGAAATATAGTGGCAACTAAACAAGATCCAGGTCCCATTGTAGGAGAAACATAGTAGTCAAGGCTTCACAAAGTCTTTAGACACACCCAAATATGGCACTGCATGTAATGCTTGGTGCGGTCATTCTTAGGCCTTTTTGGCTGAGATGTTAACGAATCCTCAGTGGCTTTTACACTGATGTTCCTGGCCGCAGTAGCAAATAGTTTTTACAGGGCAGGTTTGCTTGTCCCAGCACCCAACCCTCCTCTTTTCGCAGCCGGGCTTGGGACCGGCCATGGCAGAGTTAAAAAAATTCAACACTTTTCCCAAACTAGTCACCGTAACGACTTGAAATATAGTGGCAACTAAACAAGATCCAGGTCCCATTGTAGGAGAAACAGAGTAGTCAAGGCTTCACAAAGTCTTTAGACACACCCAAATATGGCACTGCATGTAATGCTTGGTGCGGTCATTCTTAGGCCTTTTTGGCTGACATGTTAACGAATCCTCAGTGGCTTTTTCACTGATGTTCCTGGCCGCAGTAGCAAATAGTTTTTACAGGGCAGGTTTGCTAGTCCCAGCACCCAACCCTCCTCTTTTCGCAGCCGGGCTTGGGACCGGTCATGGCAGAGTTAAAAAAATTCAACACTTTTCCCAAATTAGTCACCGTAACGACTTGAAATATAGTGGCAACTAAACAAGATCCAGGTCCCATTGTAGGAGAAACAGAGTAGTCAAGGCTTCACAAAGTCTTTAGACACACCCAAATATGGCACTGCATGTAATGCTTGGTGCGGTCATTCTTAGGCCTTTTTGGCTGACATGTTAACGAATCCTCAGTGGCTTTTTCACTGACGTTCCTGCCGCAGTAGCAAATGGTTTTTACAGGGCAGGTTTGCTTGTCCCAGCACCCAACCCTCCTCTTTTCGCAGCCGGGCTTGGGACCGGCCATGGCAGAGTTAAAAAAATTCAACACTTTTCCCAAATTAGTCACCGTAACGACTTGAAATATAGTGGCAACCAAACAAGATCCAGGTCCCATTGTAGGAGAAACATAGTAGTCAAGGCTTCACAAAGTCTTTAGACACACCCAAATATGGCACTGCATGTAATGCTTGGTGCGGTCATTCTTAGGCCTTTTTGGCTGAGATGTTAACGAATCCTCAGTGGCTTTTACACTGACGTTCCTGGCCGCAGTAGCAAATAGTTTTTACAGGGCAGGTTTGCTTGTCCCAGCACCCAACCCTCCTCTTTTCGCAGCCGGGCTTGGGACCGGCCATGGCAGAGTTAAAAAAATTCAACACTTTTCCCAAATTAGTCACCGTAACGACTTGAAATATAGTGGCAACTAAACAAGATCCAGGTCCCATTGTAGGAGAAACATAGTAGTCAAGGCTTCACAAAGTCTTTAGACACACCCAAATATGGCACTGCATGTAATGCTTGGTGCGGTCATTCTTAGGCCTTTTTGGCTGAGATGTTAACGAATCCTCAGTGGCTTTTACACTGACGTTCCTGGCCGCAGTAGCAAATAGTTTTTACAGGGCAGGTTTGCTTGTCCCAGCACCCAACCCTCCTCTTTTCGCAGCCGGGCTTGGGACCGGCCATGGCAGAGTTAAAAAAATTCAACACTTTTCCCAAATTAGTCACCGTAACGACTTGAAATATAGTGGCAACTAAACAAGATCCAGGTCCCATTGTAGGAGAAACAGAGTAGTCAAGGCTTCACAAAGTCTTTAGACACACCCAAATATGGCACTGCATGTAATGCTTGGTGCGGTCATTCTTAGGCCTTTTTGGCTGACATGTTAACGAATCCTCAGTGGCTTTTTCACTGATGTTCCTGGCCGCAGTAGCAAATAGTTTTTACAGGGCAGGTTTGCTAGTCCCAGCACCCAACCCTCCTCTTTTTGCAGCCGGGCTTGGGACCGGCCATGGCAGAGTTAAAAAAATTCAACACTTTTCCCAAATTAGTCACCGTAACGACTTGAAATATAGTGGCAACTAAACAAGATCCAGGTCCCATTGTAGGAGAAACAGAGTAGTCAAGGCTTCACAAAGTCTTTAGACACACCCAAATATGGCACTGCATGTAATGCTTGGTGCGGTCATTCTTAGGCCTTTTTGGCTGACATGTTAACGAATCCTCAGTGGCTTTTTCACTGACGTTCCTGCCGCAGTAGCAAATGGTTTTTACAGGGCAGGTTTGCTTGTCCCAGCACCCAACCCTCCTCTTTTCGCAGCCGGGCTTGGGACCGGCCATGGCAGAGTTAAAAAAATTCAACACTTTTCCCAAATTAGTCACCGTAACGACTTGAAATATAGTGGCAACTAAACAAGATCCAGGTCCCATTGTAGGAGAAACAGAGTAGTCAAGGCTTCACAAAGTCTTTAGACACACCCAAATATGGCACTGCATGTAATGCTTGGTGCGGTCATTCTTAGGCCTTTTTGGCTGACATGTTAACGAATCCTCAGTGGCTTTTTCACTGATGTTCCTGGCCGCAGTAGCAAATAGTTTTTACAGGGCAGGTTTGCTAGTCCCAGCACCCAACCCTCCTCTTTTCGCAGCCGGGCTTGGGACCGGCCATGGCAGAGTTAAAAAAATTCAACACTTTTCCCAAATTAGTCACCGTAACGACTTGAAATATAGTGGCAACTAAACAAGATCCAGGTCCCATTGTAGGAGAAACAGAGTAGTCAAGGCTTCACAAAGTCTTTAGACACACCCAAATATGGCACTGCATGTAATGCTTGGTGCGGTCATTCTTAGGCCTTTTTGGCTAACATGTTAACGAATCCTCAGTGGCTTTTTCACTGACGTTCCTGCCGCAGTAGCAAATGGTTTTTACAGGGCAGGTTTGCTTGTCCCAGCACCCAACCCTCCTCTTTTCGCAGCCGGGCTTGGGACCGGCCATGGCAGAGTTAAAAAAATTCAACACTTTTCCCAAATTAGTCACCGTAACGACTTGAAATATAGTGGCAACCAAACAAGATCCAGGTCCCATTGTAGGAGAAACATAGTAGTCAAGGCTTCACAAAGTCTTTAGACACACCCAAATATGGCACTGCATGTAATGCTTGGTGCGGTCATTCTTAGGCCTTTTTGGCTGAGATGTTAATGAATCCTCAGTGGCTTTTACACTGACGTTCCTGGCCGCAGTAGCAAATAGTTTTTACAGGGCAGGTTTGCTTGTCCCAGCACCCAACCCTCCTCTTTTCGCAGCCGGGCTTGGGACCGGCCATGGCAGAGTTAAAAAAATTCAACACTTTTCCCAAATTAGTCACCGTAACGACTTGAAATATAGTGGCAACTAAACAAGATCCAGGTCCCATTGTAGGAGAAACAGAGTAGTCAAGGCTTCACAAAGTCTTTAGACACACCCAAATATGGCACTGCATGTAATGCTTGGTGCGGTCATTCTTAGGCCTTTTTGGCTGACATGTTAACGAATCCTCAGTGGCTTTTTCACTGATGTTCCTGGCCGCAGTAGCAAATAGTTTTTACAGGGCAGGTTTGCTAGTCCCAGCACCCAACCCTCCTCTTTTCGCAGCCGGGCTTGGGACCGGCCATGGCAGAGTTAAAAAAATTCAACACTTTTCCCAAATTAGTCACCGTAACAACTTGAAATATAGTGGCAACTAAACAAGATCCAGGTCCCATTGTAGGAGAAACAGAGTAGTCAAGGCTTCACAAAGTCTTTAGACACACCCAAATATGGCACTGCATGTAATGCTTGGTGTGGTCATTCTTAGGCCTTTTTGGCTGACATGTTAACGAATCCTCAGTGGCTTTTTCACTGACGTTCCTGCCGCAGTAGCAAATGGTTTTTACAGGGCAGGTTTGCTTGTCCCAGCACCCAACCCTCCTCTTTTCGCAGCCGGGCTTGGGACCGGCCATGGCAGAGTTAAAAAAATTCAACACTTTTCCCAAATTAGTCACCGTAACGACTTGAAATATAGTGGCAACCAAACAAGATCCAGGTCCCATTGTAGGAGAAACATAGTAGTCAAGGCTTCACAAAGTCTTTAGACACACCCAAATATGGCACTGCATGTAATGCTTGGTGCGGTCATTCTTAGGCCTTTTTGGCTGAGATGTTAACGAATCCTCAGTGGCTTTTACACTGACGTTCCTGGCTGCAGTAGCAAATAGTTTTTACAGGACAGGTTTGCTTGTCCCAGCACCCAACCCTCCTCTTTTCGCAGCCGGGCTTGGGACCGGCCATGGCAGAGTTAAAAAAATTCAACACTTTTCCCAAATTAGTCACCGTAACGACTTGAAATATAGTGGCAACTAAACAAGATCCAGGTCTCACTGTAGGAGAAACAGAGTAGTCAAGGCTTCACAAAGTCTTTAGACACACCCAAATATGGCACTGCATGTAATGCTTGGTGCGGTCATTCTTAGGCCTTTTTGGCTGACATGTTAACGAATCCTCAGTGGCTTTTTCACTGATGTTCCTGGCCGCAGTAGCAAATAGTTTTTACAGGGCAGGTTTGCTAGTCCCAGCACCCAACCCTCCTCTTTTCGCAGCCGGGCTTGGGACCGGCCATGGCAGAGTTAAAAAAATTCAACACTCTTCCCAAATTAGTCACCGTAACGACTTGAAATATAGTGGCAACTAAACAAGATCCAGGTCCCATTGTAGGAGAAACAGAGTAGTCAAGGCTTCACAAAGTCTTTAGACACACCCAAATATGGCACTGCATGTAATGCTTGGTGCGGTCATTCTTAGGCCTTTTTGGCTGACATGTTAACGAATCCTCAGTGGCTTTTTCACTGACGTTCCTGTCGCAGTAGCAAATGGTTTTTACAGGGCAGGTTTGCTTGTCCCAGCACCCAACCCTCCTCTTTTCGCAGCCGGGCTTGGGACCGGCCATGGCAGAGTTAAAAAAATTCAACACTTTTCCCAAATTAGTCACCGTAACGACTTGAAATATAGTGGCAACCAAACAAGATCCAGGTCCCATTGTAGGAGAAACATAGTAGTCAAGGCTTCACAAAGTCTTTAGACACACCCAAATATGGCACTGCATGTAATGCTTGGTGCGGTCATTCTTAGGCCTTTTTGGCTGAGATGTTAACGAATCCTCAGTGGCTTTTACACTGACGTTCCTGGCCGCAGTAGCAAATAGTTTTTACAGGGCAGGTTTGCTTGTCCCAGCACCCAACCCTCCTCTTTTCGCAGCCGGGCTTGGGACCGGCCATGGCAGAGTTAAAAAAATTCAACACTTTTCCCAAATTAGTCACCGTAACGACTTGAAATATAGTGGCAACTAAACAAGATCCAGGTCCCATTGTAGGAGAAACATAGTAGTCAAGGCTTCACAAAGTCTTTAGACACACCCAAATATGGCACTGCATGTAATGCTTGGTGCGGTCATTTTTAGGCCTTTTTGGCTGAGATGTTAACGAATCCTCAGTGGCTTTTACACTGACGTTCCTGGCCGCAGTAGCAAATAGTTTTTACAGGGCAGGTTTGCTTGTCCCAGCACCCAACCCTCCTCTTTTCGCAGCCGGGCTTGGGACCGGCCATGGCAGAGTTAAAAAAATTCAACACTTTTCCCAAATTAGTCACCGTAACGACTTGAAATATAGTGGCAACTAAACAAGATCCAGGTCCCATTGTAGGAGAAACATAGTAGTCAAGGCTTCACAAAGTCTTTAGACACACCCAAATATGGCACTGCATGTAATGCTTGGTGCGGTCATTCTTAGGCCTTTTTGGCTGAGATGTTAACGAATCCTCAGTGGCTTTTACACTGACGTTCCTGGCCGCAGTAGCAAATAGTTTTTACAGGGCAGGTTTGCTTGTCCCAGCACCCAACCCTCCTCTTTTCGCAGCCGGGCTTGGGACCGGCCATGGCAGAGTTAAAAAAATTCAACACTTTTCCCAAATTAGTCACCGTAACGACTTGAAATATAGTGGCAACTAAACAAGATCCAGGTCCCATTGTAGGAGAAACAGAGTAGTCAAGGCTTCACAAAGTCTTTAGACACACCCAAATATGGCACTGCATGTAATGCTTGGTGCGGTCATTCTTAGGCCTTTTTGGCTGACATGTTAACGAATCCTCAGTGGCTTTTTCACTGATGTTCCTGGCCGCAGTAGCAAATAGTTTTTACAGGGCAGGTTTGCTAGTCCCAGCACCCAACCCTCCTCTTTTCGCAGCCGGGCTTGGGACCGGCCATGGCAGAGTTAAAAAAATTCAACACTTTTCCCAAATTAGTCACCGTAACGACTTGAAATATAGTGGCAACTAAACAAGATCCAGGTCCCATTGTAGGAGAAACAGAGTAGTCAAGGCTTCACAAAGTCTTTAGACACACCCAAATATGGCACTGCATGTAATGCTTGGTGCGGTCATTCTTAGGCCTTTTTGGCTGACATGTTAACGAATCCTCAGTGGCTTTTTCACTGACGTTCCTGCCGCAGTAGCAAATGGTTTTTACAGGCCAGGTTTGCTTGTCCCAGCACCCAACCCTCCTCTTTTCGCAGCCGGGCTTGGGACCGGCCATGGCAGAGTTAAAAAAATTCAACACTTTTCCCAAATTAGTCACCGTAACGACTTGAAATATAGTGGCAACCAAACAAGATCCAGGTCCCATTGTAGGAGAAACATAGTAGTCAAGGCTTCACAAAGTCTTTAGACACACCCAAATATGGCGCTGCATGTAATGCTTGGTGCGGTCATTCTTAGGCCTTTTTGGCTGAGATGTTAACGAATCCTCAGTGGCTTTTACACTGACGTTCCTGGCTGCAGTAGCAAATAGTTTTTACAGGACAGGTTTGCTTGTCCCAGCACCCAACCCTCCTCTTTTTGCAGCCGGGCTTGGGACCGGCCATGGCAGAGTTAAAAAAATTCAACACTTTTCCCAAATTAGTCACCGTAACGACTTGAAATATAGTGGCAACTAAACAAGATCCAGGTCCCATTGTAGGAGAAACAGAGTAGTCAAGGCTTCACAAAGTCTTTAGACACACCCAAATATGGCACTGCATGTAATGCTTGGTGCGGTCATTCTTAGGCCTTTTTGGCTGACATGTTAACGAATCCTCAGTGGCTTTTTCACTGATGTTCCTGGCCGCAGTAGCAAATAGTTTTTACAGGGCAGGTTTGCTAGTCCCAGCACCCAACCCTCCTCTTTTCGCAGCCGGGCTTGGGACCGGCCATGGCAGAGTTAAAAAAAATCAACACTTTTCCCAAATTAGTCACCGTAACGACTTGAAATATAGTGGCAACTAAACAAGATCCAGGTCCCATTGTAGGAGAAACAGAGTAGTCAAGGCTTCACAAAGTCTTTAGACACACCCAAATATGGCACTGCATGTAATGCTTGGTGCGGTCATTCTTAGGCCTTTTTGGCTGACATGTTAACGAATCCTCAGTGGCTTTTTCACTGAAGTTCCTGCCGCAGTAGCAAATGGTTTTTACAGGGCAGGTTTGCTTGTCCCAGCACCCAACCCTCCTCTTTTCGCAGCCGGGCTTGGGACCGGCCATGGCAGAGTTAAAAAAATTCAACACTTTTCCCAAATTAGTCACCGTAACGACTTGAAATATAGTGGCAACCAAACAAGATCCAGGTCCCATTGTAGGAGAAACATAGTAGTCAAGGCTTCACAAAGTCTTTAGACACACCCAAATATGGCACTGCATGTAATGCTTGGTGCGGTCATTCTTAGGCCTTTTTGGCTGACATGTTAACGAATCCTCAGTGGCTTTTACACTGACGTTCCTGGCCGCAGTAGCAAATAGTTTTTACAGGGCAGGTTTGCTTGTCCCAGCACCCAACCCTCCTCTTTTCGCAGCCGGGCTTGGGACCGGCCATGGCAGAGTTAAAAAAATTTGACACTTTTCCCAAATTAGTCACCGTAACGACTTGAAATATAGTGGCAACTAAACAAGATCCAGGTCCCATTGTAGGAGAAACAGAGTAGTCAAGGCTTCACAAAGTCTTTAGACACACCCAAATATGGCACTGCATGTAATGCTTGGTGCGGTCATTCTTAGGCCTTTTTGGCTGACATGTTAACGAATCCTCAGTGGCTTTTTCACTGATGTTCCTGGCCGCAGTAGCAAATAGTTTTTACAGGGCAGGTTTGCTAGTCCCAGCACCCAACCCTCCTCTTTTCGCAGCCGGGCTTGGGACCGGCCATGGCAGAGTTAAAAAAATTCAACACTTTTCCCAAATTAGTCACCGTAACGACTTGAAATATAGTGGCAACTAAACAAGATCCAGGTCCCATTGTAGGAGAAACAGAGTAGTCAAGGCTTCACAAAGTCTTTAGACACACCCAAATATGGCACTGCATGTAATGCTTGGTGCGGTCATTCTTAGGCCTTTTTGGCTGACATGTTAACGAATCCTCAGTGGCTTTTTCACTGACGTTCCTGCCGCAGTAGCAAATGGTTTTTACAGGGCAGGTTTGCTTGTCCCAGCACCCAACCCTCCTCTTTTCGCAGCCGGGCTTGGGACCGGCCATGGCAGAGTTAAAAAAATTCAACACTTTTCCCAAATTAGTCACCGTAACAACTTGAAATATAGTGGCAACCAAACAAGATCCAGGTCCCATTGTAGGAGAAACATAGTAGTCAAGGCTTCACAAAGTCTTTAGACACACCCAAATGTGGCGCTGCATGTAATGCTTGGTGCGGTCATTCTTAGGCCTTTTTGGCTGAGATGTTAACGAATCCTCAGTGGCTTTTACACTGACGTTCCTGGCTGCAGTAGCAAATAGTTTTTACAGGACAGGTTTGCTTGTCCCAGCACCCAACCCTCCTCTTTTCGCAGCCGGGCTTGGGACCGGCCATGGCAGAGTTAAAAAAATTCAACACTTTTCCCAAATTAGTCACCGTAACGACTTGAAATATAGTGGCAACTAAACAAGATCCAGGTCCCATTGTAGGAGAAACAGAGTAGTCAAGGCTTCACAAAGTCTTTAGACACACCCAAATATGGCACTGCATGTAATGCTTGGTGCGGTCATTCTTAGGCCTTTTTGGCTGACATGTTAACGAATCCTCAGTGGCTTTTTCACTGATGTTCCTGGCCGCAGTAGCAAATAGTTTTTACAGGGCAGGTTTGCTAGTCCCAGCACCCAACCCTCCTCTTTTCGCAGCCGGGCTTGGGACCGGCCATGGCAGAGTTAAAAAAATTCAACACTTTTCCCAAATTAGTCACCGTAACGACTTGAAATATAGTGGCAACTAAACAAGATCCAGGTCCCATTGTAGGAGAAACAGAGTAGTCAAGGCTTCACAAAGTCTTTAGACACACCCAAATATGGCACTGCATGTAATGCTTGGTGCGGTCATTCTTAGGCCTTTTTGGCTGACATGTTAACGAATCCTCAGTGGCTTTTTCACTGAAGTTCCTGCCGCAGTAGCAAATGGTTTTTACAGGGCAGGTTTGCTTGTCCCAGCACCCAACCCTCCTCTTTTCGCAGCCGGGCTTGGGACCGGCCATGGCAGAGTTAAAAAAATTCAACACTTTTCCCAAATTAGTCACCGTAACGACTTGAAATATAGTGGCAACCAAACAAGATCCAGGTCCCATTGTAGGAGAAACATAGTAGTCAAGGCTTCACAAAGTCTTTAGACACACCCAAATATGGCACTGCATGTAATGCTTGGTGCGGTCATTCTTAGGCCTTTTTGGCTGACATGTTAACGAATCCTCAGTGGCTTTTACACTGACGTTCCTGGCCGCAGTAGCAAATAGTTTTTACAGGGCAGGTTTGCTTGTCCCAGCACCCAACCCTCCTCTTTTCGCAGCCGGGCTTGGGACCGGCCATGGCAGAGTTAAAAAAATTCGACACTTTTTCCAAATTAGTCACCGTAACGACTTGAAATATAGTGGCAACTAAACAAGATCCAGGTCCCATTGTAGGAGAAACAGAGTAGTCAAGGCTTCACAAAGTCTTTAGACACACCCAAATATGGCACTGCATGTAATGCTTGGTGCGGTCATTCTTAGGCCTTTTTGGCTGACATGTTAACGAATCCTCAGTGGCTTTTTCACTGACGTTCCTGCCGCAGTAGCAAATGGTTTTTACAGGGCAGGTTTGCTTGTCCCAGCACCCAACCCTCCTCTTTTCACAGCCGGGCTTGGGACCGGCCATGGCAGAGTTAAAAAAATTCAACACTTTTCCCAAATTAGTCACCGTAACGACTTGAAATATAGTGGCAACCAAACAAGATCCAGGTCCCATTGTAGGAGAAACATAGTAGTCAAGGCTTCACAAAGTCTTTAGACACACCCAAATATGGCACTGCATGTAATGCTTGGTGCGGTCATTCTTAGGCCTTTTTGGCTGAGATGTTAACGAATCCTCAGTGGCTTTTACACTGACGTTCCTGGCCGCAGTAGCAAATAGTTTTTACAGGGCAGGTTTGCTTGTCCCAGCACCCAACCCTCCTCTTTTCGCAGCCGGGCTTGGGACCGGCCATGGCAGAGTTAAAAAAATTCAACACTTTTCCCAAATTAGTCACCGTAACGACTTGAAATATAGTGGCAACTAAACAAGATCCAGGTCCCATTGTAGGAGAAACAGAGTAGTCAAGGCTTCACAAAGTCTTTAGACACACCCAAATATGGCACTGCATGTAATGCTTGGTGCGGTCATTCTTAGGCCTTTTTGGCTGACATGTTAACGAATCCTCAGTGGCTTTTTCACTGATGTTCCTGGCCGCAGTAGCAAATAGTTTTTACAGGGCAGGTTTGCTAGTCCCAGCACCCAACCCTCCTCTTTTCGCAGCCGGGCTTGGGACCGGCCATGGCAGAGTTAAAAAAATTCAACACTTTTCCCAAATTAGTCACCGTAACGACTTGAAATATAGTGGCAACTAAACAAGATCCAGGTCCCATTGTAGGAGAAACAGAGTAGTCAAGGCTTCACAAAGTCTTTAGACACACCCAAATATGGCACTGCATGTAATGCTTGGTGCGGTCATTCTTAGGCCTTTTTGGCTGACATGTTAACGAATCCTCAGTGGCTTTTTCACTGACGTTCCTGCCGCAGTAGCAAATGGTTTTTACAGGGCAGGTTTGCTTGTCCCAGCACCCAACCCTCCTCTTTTCGCAGCCGGGCTTGGGACCGGCCATGGCAGAGTTAAAAAAATTCAACACTTTTCCCAAATTAGTCACCGTAACGACTTGAAATATAGTGGCAACTAAACAAGATCCAGGTCCCATTGTAGGAGAAACAGAGTAGTCAAGGCTTCACAAAGTCTTTAGACACACCCAAATATGGCACTGCATGTAATGCTTGGTGCGGTCATTCTTAGGCCTTTTTGGCTGACATGTTAACGAATCCTCAGTGGCTTTTTCACTGATGTTCCTGGCCGCAGTAGCAAATAGTTTTTACAGGGCAGGTTTGCTAGTCCCAGCACCCAACCCTCCTCTTTTCGCAGCCGGGCTTGGGACCGGCCATGGCAGAGTTAAAAAAATTCAACACTTTTCCCAAATTAGTCACCGTAACGACTTGAAATATAGTGGCAACTAAACAAGATCCAGGTCCCATTGTAGGAGAAACAGAGTAGTCAAGGCTTCACAAAGTCTTTAGACACACCCAAATATGGCACTGCATGTAATGCTTGGTGCGGTCATTCTTAGGCCTTTTTGGCTAACATGTTAACGAATCCTCAGTGGCTTTTTCACTGACGTTCCTGCCGCAGTAGCAAATGGTTTTTACAGGGCAGGTTTGCTTGTCCCAGCACCCAACCCTCCTCTTTTCGCAGCCGGGCTTGGGACCGGCCATGGCAGAGTTAAAAAAATTCAACACTTTTCCCAAATTAGTCACCGTAACGACTTGAAATATAGTGGCAACCAAACAAGATCCAGGTCCCATTGTAGGAGAAACATAGTAGTCAAGGCTTCACAAAGTCTTTAGACACACCCAAATATGGCACTGCATGTAATGCTTGGTGCGGTCATTCTTAGGCCTTTTTGGCTGAGATGTTAATGAATCCTCAGTGGCTTTTACACTGACGTTCCTGGCCGCAGTAGCAAATAGTTTTTACAGGGCAGGTTTGCTTGTCCCAGCACCCAACCCTCCTCTTTTCGCAGCCGGGCTTGGGACCGGCCATGGCAGAGTTAAAAAAATTCAACACTTTTCCCAAATTAGTCACCGTAACGACTTGAAATATAGTGGCAACTAAACAAGATCCAGGTCCCATTGTAGGAGAAACAGAGTAGTCAAGGCTTCACAAAGTCTTTAGACACACCCAAATATGGCACTGCATGTAATGCTTGGTGCGGTCATTCTTAGGCCTTTTTGGCTGACATGTTAACGAATCCTCAGTGGCTTTTTCACTGATGTTCCTGGCCGCAGTAGCAAATAGTTTTTACAGGGCAGGTTTGCTAGTCCCAGCACCCAACCCTCCTCTTTTCGCAGCCGGGCTTGGGACCGGCCATGGCAGAGTTAAAAAAATTCAACACTTTTCCCAAATTAGTCACCGTAACAACTTGAAATATAGTGGCAACTAAACAAGATCCAGGTCCCATTGTAGGAGAAACAGAGTAGTCAAGGCTTCACAAAGTCTTTAGACACACCCAAATATGGCACTGCATGTAATGCTTGGTGTGGTCATTCTTAGGCCTTTTTGGCTGACATGTTAACGAATCCTCAGTGGCTTTTTCACTGACGTTCCTGCCGCAGTAGCAAATGGTTTTTACAGGGCAGGTTTGCTTGTCCCAGCACCCAACCCTCCTCTTTTCGCAGCCGGGCTTGGGACCGGCCATGGCAGAGTTAAAAAAATTCAACACTTTTCCCAAATTAGTCACCGTAACGACTTGAAATATAGTGGCAACCAAACAAGATCCAGGTCCCATTGTAGGAGAAACATAGTAGTCAAGGCTTCACAAAGTCTTTAGACACACCCAAATATGGCACTGCATGTAATGCTTGGTGCGGTCATTCTTAGGCCTTTTTGGCTGAGATGTTAACGAATCCTCAGTGGCTTTTACACTGACGTTCCTGGCTGCAGTAGCAAATAGTTTTTACAGGACAGGTTTGCTTGTCCCAGCACCCAACCCTCCTCTTTTCGCAGCCGGGCTTGGGACCGGCCATGGCAGAGTTAAAAAAATTCAACACTTTTCCCAAATTAGTCACCGTAACGACTTGAAATATAGTGGCAACTAAACAAGATCCAGGTCTCACTGTAGGAGAAACAGAGTAGTCAAGGCTTCACAAAGTCTTTAGACACACCCAAATATGGCACTGCATGTAATGCTTGGTGCGGTCATTCTTAGGCCTTTTTGGCTGACATGTTAACGAATCCTCAGTGGCTTTTTCACTGATGTTCCTGGCCGCAGTAGCAAATAGTTTTTACAGGGCAGGTTTGCTAGTCCCAGCACCCAACCCTCCTCTTTTCGCAGCCGGGCTTGGGACCGGCCATGGCAGAGTTAAAAAAATTCAACACTCTTCCCAAATTAGTCACCGTAACGACTTGAAATATAGTGGCAACTAAACAAGATCCAGGTCCCATTGTAGGAGAAACAGAGTAGTCAAGGCTTCACAAAGTCTTTAGACACACCCAAATATGGCACTGCATGTAATGCTTGGTGCGGTCATTCTTAGGCCTTTTTGGCTGACATGTTAACGAATCCTCAGTGGCTTTTTCACTGACGTTCCTGTCGCAGTAGCAAATGGTTTTTACAGGGCAGGTTTGCTTGTCCCAGCACCCAACCCTCCTCTTTTCGCAGCCGGGCTTGGGACCGGCCATGGCAGAGTTAAAAAAATTCAACACTTTTCCCAAATTAGTCACCGTAACGACTTGAAATATAGTGGCAACCAAACAAGATCCAGGTCCCATTGTAGGAGAAACATAGTAGTCAAGGCTTCACAAAGTCTTTAGACACACCCAAATATGGCACTGCATGTAATGCTTGGTGCGGTCATTCTTAGGCCTTTTTGGCTGAGATGTTAACGAATCCTCAGTGGCTTTTACACTGACGTTCCTGGCCGCAGTAGCAAATAGTTTTTACAGGGCAGGTTTGCTTGTCCCAGCACCCAACCCTCCTCTTTTCGCAGCCGGGCTTGGGACCGGCCATGGCAGAGTTAAAAAAATTCAACACTTTTCCCAAATTAGTCACCGTAACGACTTGAAATATAGTGGCAACTAAACAAGATCCAGGTCCCATTGTAGGAGAAACATAGTAGTCAAGGCTTCACAAAGTCTTTAGACACACCCAAATATGGCACTGCATGTAATGCTTGGTGCGGTCATTTTTAGGCCTTTTTGGCTGAGATGTTAACGAATCCTCAGTGGCTTTTACACTGACGTTCCTGGCCGCAGTAGCAAATAGTTTTTACAGGGCAGGTTTGCTTGTCCCAGCACCCAACCCTCCTCTTTTCGCAGCCGGGCTTGGGACCGGCCATGGCAGAGTTAAAAAAATTCAACACTTTTCCCAAATTAGTCACCGTAACGACTTGAAATATAGTGGCAACTAAACAAGATCCAGGTCCCATTGTAGGAGAAACATAGTAGTCAAGGCTTCACAAAGTCTTTAGACACACCCAAATATGGCACTGCATGTAATGCTTGGTGCGGTCATTCTTAGGCCTTTTTGGCTGAGATGTTAACGAATCCTCAGTGGCTTTTACACTGACGTTCCTGGCCGCAGTAGCAAATAGTTTTTACAGGGCAGGTTTGCTTGTCCCAGCACCCAACCCTCCTCTTTTCGCAGCCGGGCTTGGGACCGGCCATGGCAGAGTTAAAAAAATTCAACACTTTTCCCAAATTAGTCACCGTAACGACTTGAAATATAGTGGCAACTAAACAAGATCCAGGTCCCATTGTAGGAGAAACAGAGTAGTCAAGGCTTCACAAAGTCTTTAGACACACCCAAATATGGCACTGCATGTAATGCTTGGTGCGGTCATTCTTAGGCCTTTTTGGCTGACATGTTAACGAATCCTCAGTGGCTTTTTCACTGATGTTCCTGGCCGCAGTAGCAAATAGTTTTTACAGGGCAGGTTTGCTAGTCCCAGCACCCAACCCTCCTCTTTTCGCAGCCGGGCTTGGGACCGGCCATGGCAGAGTTAAAAAAATTCAACACTTTTCCCAAATTAGTCACCGTAACGACTTGAAATATAGTGGCAACTAAACAAGATCCAGGTCCCATTGTAGGAGAAACAGAGTAGTCAAGGCTTCACAAAGTCTTTAGACACACCCAAATATGGCACTGCATGTAATGCTTGGTGCGGTCATTCTTAGGCCTTTTTGGCTGACATGTTAACGAATCCTCAGTGGCTTTTTCACTGACGTTCCTGCCGCAGTAGCAAATGGTTTTTACAGGCCAGGTTTGCTTGTCCCAGCACCCAACCCTCCTCTTTTCGCAGCCGGGCTTGGGACCGGCCATGGCAGAGTTAAAAAAATTCAACACTTTTCCCAAATTAGTCACCGTAACGACTTGAAATATAGTGGCAACCAAACAAGATCCAGGTCCCATTGTAGGAGAAACATAGTAGTCAAGGCTTCACAAAGTCTTTAGACACACCCAAATATGGCGCTGCATGTAATGCTTGGTGCGGTCATTCTTAGGCCTTTTTGGCTGAGATGTTAACGAATCCTCAGTGGCTTTTACACTGACGTTCCTGGCTGCAGTAGCAAATAGTTTTTACAGGACAGGTTTGCTTGTCCCAGCACCCAACCCTCCTCTTTTTGCAGCCGGGCTTGGGACCGGCCATGGCAGAGTTAAAAAAATTCAACACTTTTCCCAAATTAGTCACCGTAACGACTTGAAATATAGTGGCAACTAAACAAGATCCAGGTCCCATTGTAGGAGAAACAGAGTAGTCAAGGCTTCACAAAGTCTTTAGACACACCCAAATATGGCACTGCATGTAATGCTTGGTGCGGTCATTCTTAGGCCTTTTTGGCTGACATGTTAACGAATCCTCAGTGGCTTTTTCACTGATGTTCCTGGCCGCAGTAGCAAATAGTTTTTACAGGGCAGGTTTGCTAGTCCCAGCACCCAACCCTCCTCTTTTCGCAGCCGGGCTTGGGACCGGCCATGGCAGAGTTAAAAAAAATCAACACTTTTCCCAAATTAGTCACCGTAACGACTTGAAATATAGTGGCAACTAAACAAGATCCAGGTCCCATTGTAGGAGAAACAGAGTAGTCAAGGCTTCACAAAGTCTTTAGACACACCCAAATATGGCACTGCATGTAATGCTTGGTGCGGTCATTCTTAGGCCTTTTTGGCTGACATGTTAACGAATCCTCAGTGGCTTTTTCACTGAAGTTCCTGCCGCAGTAGCAAATGGTTTTTACAGGGCAGGTTTGCTTGTCCCAGCACCCAACCCTCCTCTTTTCGCAGCCGGGCTTGGGACCGGCCATGGCAGAGTTAAAAAAATTCAACACTTTTCCCAAATTAGTCACCGTAACGACTTGAAATATAGTGGCAACCAAACAAGATCCAGGTCCCATTGTAGGAGAAACATAGTAGTCAAGGCTTCACAAAGTCTTTAGACACACCCAAATATGGCACTGCATGTAATGCTTGGTGCGGTCATTCTTAGGCCTTTTTGGCTGACATGTTAACGAATCCTCAGTGGCTTTTACACTGACGTTCCTGGCCGCAGTAGCAAATAGTTTTTACAGGGCAGGTTTGCTTGTCCCAGCACCCAACCCTCCTCTTTTCGCAGCCGGGCTTGGGACCGGCCATGGCAGAGTTAAAAAAATTTGACACTTTTCCCAAATTAGTCACCGTAACGACTTGAAATATAGTGGCAACTAAACAAGATCCAGGTCCCATTGTAGGAGAAACAGAGTAGTCAAGGCTTCACAAAGTCTTTAGACACACCCAAATATGGCACTGCATGTAATGCTTGGTGCGGTCATTCTTAGGCCTTTTTGGCTGACATGTTAACGAATCCTCAGTGGCTTTTTCACTGATGTTCCTGGCCGCAGTAGCAAATAGTTTTTACAGGGCAGGTTTGCTAGTCCCAGCACCCAACCCTCCTCTTTTCGCAGCCGGGCTTGGGACCGGCCATGGCAGAGTTAAAAAAATTCAACACTTTTCCCAAATTAG
This sequence comes from Aquarana catesbeiana, assembly GCF_042186555.1. Taxonomy (NCBI): domain Eukaryota; kingdom Metazoa; phylum Chordata; class Amphibia; order Anura; family Ranidae; genus Aquarana; species Aquarana catesbeiana. Next base: position 179,456,085 of record NC_133328.1, read on the forward strand.
TCACCGTAACGACTTGAAATATAGTGGCAACTAAACAAGATCCAGGTCCCATTGTAGGAGAAACAGAGTAGTCAAGGCTTCACAAAGTCTTTAGACACACCCAAATATGGCACTGCATGTAATGCTTGGTGCGGTCATTCTTAGGCCTTTTTGGCTGACATGTTAATGAATCCTCAGTGGCTTTTTCACTGACGTTCCTGCCGCAGTAGCAAATGGTTTTTACAGGGCAGGTTTGCTTGTCCCAGCACCCAACCCTCCTCTTTTCGCAGCCGGGCTTGGGACCGGCCATGGCAGAGTTAAAAAAATTCAACACTTTTCCCAAATTAGTCACCGTAACAACTTGAAATATAGTGGCAACCAAACAAGATCCAGGTCCCATTGTAGGAGAAACATAGTAGTCAAGGCTTCACAAAGTCTTTAGACACACCCAAATGTGGCGCTGCATGTAATGCTTGGTGCGGTCATTCTTAGGCCTTTTTGGCTGAGATGTTAACGAATCCTCAGTGGCTTTTACACTGACGTTCCTGGCTGCAGTAGCAAATAGTTTTTACAGGACAGGTTTGCTTGTCCCAGCACCCAACCCTCCTCTTTTCGCAGCCGGGCTTGGGACCGGCCATGGCAGAGTTAAAAAAATTCAACACTTTTCCCAAATTAGTCACCGTAACGACTTGAAATATAGTGGCAACTAAACAAGATCCAGGTCCCATTGTAGGAGAAACAGAGTAGTCAAGGCTTCACAAAGTCTTTAGACACACCCAAATATGGCACTGCATGTAATGCTTGGTGCGGTCATTCTTAGGCCTTTTTGGCTGACATGTTAACGAATCCTCAGTGGCTTTTTCACTGATGTTCCTGGCCGCAGTAGCAAATAGTTTTTACAGGGCAGGTTTGCTAGTCCCAGCACCCAACCCTCCTCTTTTCGCAGCCGGGCTTGGGACCGGCCATGGCAGAGTTAAAAAAATTCAACACTTTTCCCAAATTAGTCACCGTAACGACTTGAAATATAGTGGCAACTAAACAAGATCCAGGTCCCATTGTAGGAGAAACAGAGTAGTCAAGGCTTCACAAAGTCTTTAGACACACCCAAATATGGCACTGCATGTAATGCTTGGTGCGGTCATTCTTAGGCCTTTTTGGCTGACATGTTAACGAATCCTCAGTGGCTTTTTCACTGAAGTTCCTGCCGCAGTAGCAAATGGTTTTTACAGGGCAGGTTTGCTTGTCCCAGCACCCAACCCTCCTCTTTTCGCAGCCGGGCTTGGGACCGGCCATGGCAGAGTTAAAAAAATTCAACACTTTTCCCAAATTAGTCACCGTAACGACTTGAAATATAGTGGCAACCAAACAAGATCCAGGTCCCATTGTAGGAGAAACATAGTAGTCAAGGCTTCACAAAGTCTTTAGACACACCCAAATATGGCACTGCATGTAATGCTTGGTGCGGTCATTCTTAGGCCTTTTTGGCTGACATGTTAACGAATCCTCAGTGGCTTTTACACTGACGTTCCTGGCCGCAGTAGCAAATAGTTTTTACAGGGCAGGTTTGCTTGTCCCAGCACCCAACCCTCCTCTTTTCGCAGCCGGGCTTGGGACCGGCCATGGCAGAGTTAAAAAAATTCGACACTTTTTCCAAATTAGTCACCGTAACGACTTGAAATATAGTGGCAACTAAACAAGATCCAGGTCCCATTGTAGGAGAAACAGAGTAGTCAAGGCTTCACAAAGTCTTTAGACACACCCAAATATGGCACTGCATGTAATGCTTGGTGCGGTCATTCTTAGGCCTTTTTGGCTGACATGTTAACGAATCCTCAGTGGCTTTTTCACTGACGTTCCTGCCGCAGTAGCAAATGGTTTTTACAGGGCAGGTTTGCTTGTCCCAGCACCCAACCCTCCTCTTTTCACAGCCGGGCTTGGGACCGGCCATGGCAGAGTTAAAAAAATTCAACACTTTTCCCAAATTAGTCACCGTAACGACTTGAAATATAGTGGCAACCAAACAAGATCCAGGTCCCATTGTAGGAGAAACATAGTAGTCAAGGCTTCACAAAGTCTTTAGACACACCCAAATATGGCACTGCATGTAATGCTTGGTGCGGTCATTCTTAGGCCTTTTTGGCTGAGATGTTAACGAATCCTCAGTGGCTTTTACACTGACGTTCCTGGCCGCAGTAGCAAATAGTTTTTACAGGGCAGGTTTGCTTGTCCCAGCACCCAACCCTCCTCTTTTCGCAGCCGGGCTTGGGACCGGCCATGGCAGAGTTAAAAAAATTCAACACTTTTCCCAAATTAGTCACCGTAACGACTTGAAATATAGTGGCAACTAAACAAGATCCAGGTCCCATTGTAGGAGAAACAGAGTAGTCAAGGCTTCACAAAGTCTTTAGACACACCCAAATATGGCACTGCATGTAATGCTTGGTGCGGTCATTCTTAGGCCTTTTTGGCTGACATGTTAACGAATCCTCAGTGGCTTTTTCACTGATGTTCCTGGCCGCAGTAGCAAATAGTTTTTACAGGGCAGGTTTGCTAGTCCCAGCACCCAACCCTCCTCTTTTCGCAGCCGGGCTTGGGACCGGCCATGGCAGAGTTAAAAAAATTCAACACTTTTCCCAAATTAGTCACCGTAACGACTTGAAATATAGTGGCAACTAAACAAGATCCAGGTCCCATTGTAGGAGAAACAGAGTAGTCAAGGCTTCACAAAGTCTTTAGACACACCCAAATATGGCACTGCATGTAATGCTTGGTGCGGTCATTCTTAGGCCTTTTTGGCTGACATGTTAACGAATCCTCAGTGGCTTTTTCACTGACGTTCCTGCCGCAGTAGCAAATGGTTTTTACAGGGCAGGTTTGCTTGTCCCAGCACCCAACCCTCCTCTTTTCGCAGCCGGGCTTGGGACCGGCCATGGCAGAGTTAAAAAAATTCAACACTTTTCCCAAATTAGTCACCGTAACGACTTGAAATATAGTGGCAACCAAACAAGATCCAGGTCCCATTGTAGGAGAAACATAGTAGTCAAGGCTTCACAAAGTCTTTAGACACACCCAAATATGGCACTGCATGTAATGCTTGGTGCGGTCATTCTTAGGCCTTTTTGGCTGAGATGTTAACGAATCCTCAGTGGCTTTTACACTGACGTTCCTGGCCGCAGTAGCAAATAGTTTTTACAGGGCAGGTTTGCTTGTCCCAGCACCCAACCCTCCTCTTTTTGCAGCCGGGCTTGGGACCGGCCATGGCAGAGTTAAAAAAATTCAACACTTTTCCCAAATTAGTCACCGTAACGACTTGAAATATAGTGGCAACTAAACAAGATCCAGGTCCCATTGTAGGAGAAACAGAGTAGTCAAGGCTTCACAAAGTCTTTAGACACACCCAAATATGGCACTGCATGTAATGCTTGGTGCGGTCATTCTTAGGCCTTTTTGGCTGACATGTTAACGAATCCTCAGTGGCTTTTTCACTGATGTTCCTGGCCGCAGTAGCAAATAGTTTTTACAGGGCAGGTTTGCTAGTCCCAGCACCCAACCCTCCTCTTTTCGCAGCCGGGCTTGGGACCGGCCATGGCAGAGTTAAAAAAATTCAACACTTTTCCCAAATTAGTCACCGTAACGACTTGAAATATAGTGGCAACTAAACAAGATCCAGGTCCCATTGTAGGAGAAACAGAGTAGTCAAGGCTTCACAAAGTCTTTAGACACACCCAAATATGGCACTGCATGTAATGCTTGGTGCGGTCATTCTTAGGCCTTTTTGGCTGACATGTTAACGAATCCTCAGTGGCTTTTTCACTGACGTTCCTGCCGCAGTAGCAAATGGTTTTTACAGGGCAGGTTTGCTTGTCCCAGCACCCAACCCTCCTCTTTTCGCAGCCGGGCTTGGGACCGGGCATGGCAGAGTTAAAAAAATTCAACACTTTTCCCAAATTAGTCACCGTAACGACTTGAAATATAGTGGCAACCAAACAAGATCCAGGTCCCATTGTAGGAGAAACATAGTAGTCAAGGCTTCACAAAGTCTTTAGACACACCCAAATATGGCACTGCATGTAATGCTTGGTGCGGTCATTCTTAGGCCTTTTTGGCTGAGATGTTAACGAATCCTCAGTGGCTTTTACACTGACGTTCCTGGCCGCAGTAGCAAATAGTTTTTACAGGGCAGGTTTGCTTGTTCCAGCACCCAACCCTCCTCTTTTCGCAGCCGGGCTTGGGACCGGCCATGGCAGAGTTAAAAAAATTCAACACTTTTCCCAAATTAGTCACCGTAACGACTTGAAATATAGTGGCAACTAAACAAGATCCAGGTCCCATTGTAGGAGAAACAGAGTAGTCAAGGCTTCACAAAGTCTTTAGACACACCCAAATATGGCACTGCATGTAATGCTTGGTGCGGTCATTCTTAGGCCTTTTTGGCTGACATGTTAACGAATCCTCAGTGGCTTTTTCACTGATGTTCCTGGCCGCAGTAGCAAATAGTTTTTACAGGGCAGGTTTGCTAGTCCCAGCACCCAACCCTCCTCTTTTCGCAGCCGGGCTTGGGACCGGCCATGGCAGAGTTAAAAAAATTCAACACTTTTCCCAAATTAGTCACCGTAACGACTTGAAATATAGTGGCAACTAAACAAGATCCAGGTCCCATTGTAGGAGAAACAGAGTAGTCAAGGCTTCACAAAGTCTTTAGACACACCCAAATATGGCACTGCATGTAATGCTTGGTGTGGTCATTCTTAGGCCTTTTTGGCTGACATGTTAACGAATCCTCAGTGGCTTTTTCACTGACGTTCCTGCCGCAGTAGCAAATGGTTTTTACAGGGCAGGTTTGCTTGTCCCAGCACCCAACCCTCCTCTTTTCGCAGCCGGGCTTGGGACCGGCCATGGCAGAGTTAAAAAAATTCAACACTTTTCCCAAATTAGTCACCGTAACGACTTGAAATATAGTGGCAACTAAACAAGATCCAGGTCCCATTGTAGGAGAAACATAGTAGTCAAGGCTTCACAAAGTCTTTAGACACACCCAAATATGGCACTGCATGTAATGCTTGGTGCGGTCATTCTTAGGCCTTTTTGGCTGAGATGTTAACGAATCCTAAGTGGCTTTTACACTGACGTTCCTGGCCGCAGTAGCAAATAGTTTTTACAGGGCAGGTTTGCTTGTCCCAGCACCCAACCCTCCTCTTTTCGCAGCCGGGCTTGGGACCGGCCATGGCAGAGTTAAAAAAATTCGACACTTTTCCCAAATTAGTCACCGTAACGACTTGAAATATAGTGGCAACCAAACAAGATCCAGGTCCCATTGTAGGAGAAACATAGTAGTCAAGGCTTCACAAAGTCTTTAGACACACCCAAATATGGCACTGCATGTAATGCTTGGTGCGGTCATTCTTAGGCCTTTTTGGCTGAGATGTTAACGAATCCTCAGTGGCTTTTACACTGACGTTCCTGGCCGCAGTAGCAAATAGTTTTTACAGGGCAGGTTTGCTTGTCCCAGCACCCAACCCTCCTCTTTTCGCAGCCGGGCTTGGGACCGGCCATGGCAGAGTTAAAAAAATTCAACACTTTTCCCAAATTAGTCACCGTAACGACTTGAAATATAGTGGCAACTAAACAAGATCCAGGTCCCATTGTAGGAGAAACAGAGTAGTCAAGGCTTCACAAAGTCTTTAGACACACCCAAATATGGCACTGCATGTAATGCTTGGTGCGGTCATTCTTAGGCCTTTTTGGCTGACATGTTAACGAATCCTCAGTGGCTTTTTCACTGATGTTCCTGGCCGCAGTAGCAAATAGTTTTTACAGGGCAGGTTTGCTAGTCCCAGCACCCAACCCTCCTCTTTTCACAGCCGGGCTTGGGACCGGCCATGGCAGAGTTAAAAAAATTCAACACTTTTCCCAAATTAGTCACCGTAACGACTTGAAATATAGTGGCAACTAAACAAGATCCAGGTCCCATTGTAGGAGAAACAGAGTAGTCAAGGCTTCACAAAGTCTTTAGACACAGCCAAATATGGCACTGCATGTAATGCTTGGTGCGGTCATTCTTAGGCCTTTTTGGCTGACATGTTAACGAATCCTCAGTGGCTTTTTCACTGATGTTCCTGCCGCAGTAGCAAATGGTTTTTACAGGGCAGGTTTGCTTGTCCCAGCACTCAACCCTCCTCTTTTCGCAGCCGGGCTTGGGAAGCCATGGCAGAGTTTAAAAAATTCAACACTTTTCCCAAATTAGTCACCGTAACGACTTGAAATATAGTGGCAACCAAACAAGATCCAGGTCCCATTGTAGGAGAAACATAGTAGTCAAGGCTTCACAAAGTCTTTAGACACACCCAAATATGGCACTGCATGTAATGCTTGGTGCGGTCATTCTTAGGCCTTTTTGGCTGAGATGTTAACGAATCCTCAGTGGCTTTTACACTGACGTTCCTGGCTGCAGTAGCAAATAGTTTTTACAGGACAGGTTTGCTTGTCCCAGCACCCAACCCTCCTCTTTTCGCAGCCGGGCTTGGGACCGGCCATGGCAGAGTTAAAAAAATTCAACACTTTTCCCAAATTAGTCACCGTAACGACTTGAAATATAGTGGCAACTAAACAAGATCCAGGTCCCATTGTAGGAGAAACAGAGTAGTCAAGGCTTCACAAAGTCTTTAGACACACCCAAATATGGCACTGCATGTAATGCTTGGTGCGGTCATTCTTAGGCCTTTTTGGCTGACATGTTAACGAATCCTCAGTGGCTTTTTCACTGATGTTCCTGGCCGCAGTAGCAAATAGTTTTTACAGGGCAGGTTTGCTAGTCCCAGCACCCAACCCTCCTCTTTTCGCAGCCGGACTTGGGACCGGCCATGGCAGAGTTAAAAAAATTCAACACTTTTCCCAAATTAGTCACCGTAACGACTTGAAATATAGTGGCAACTAAACAAGATCCAGGTCCCATTGTAGGAGAAACAGAGTAGTCAAGGCTTCACAAAGTCTTTAGACACACCCAAATATGGCACTGCATGTAATGCTTGGTGCGGTCATTCTTAGGCCTTTTTGGCTGACATGTTAACGAATCCTCAGTGGCTTTTTCACTGACGTTCCTGCCGCAGTAGCAAATGGTTTTTACAGGGCAGGTTTGCTTGTCCCAGCACCCAACCCTCCTCTTTTCGCAGCCGGGCTTGGGACCGGCCATGGCAGAGTTTAAAAAATTCAACACTTTTCCCAAATTAGTCACCGTAACGACTTGAAATATAGTGGCAACCAAACAAGATCCAGGTCCCATTGTAGGAGAAACATAGTAGTCAAGGCTTCACAAAGTCTTTAGACACACCCAAATATGGCACTGCATGTAATGCTTGGTGCGGTCATTCTTAGGCCTTTTTGGCTGAGATGTTAACGAATCCTCAGTGGCTTTTACACTGACGTTCCTGGCCGCAGTAGCAAATAGTTTTTACAGGGCAGGTTTGCTTGTCCCAGCACCCAACCCTCCTCTTTTCGCAGCCGGGCTTGGGACCGGCCATGGCAGAGTTAAAAAAATTCGACACTTTTCCCAAATTAGTCACCGTAACGACTTGAAATATAGTGGCAACTAAACAAGATCCAGGTCCCATTGTAGGAGAAACAGAGTAGTCAAGGCTTCACAAAGTCTTTAGACACACCCAAATATGGCACTGCATGTAATGCTTGGTGCGGTCATTCTTAGGCCTTTTTGGCTGACATGTTAACGAATCCTCAGTGGCTTTTTCACTGATGTTCCTGGCCGCAGTAGCAAATAGTTTTTACAGGGCAGGTTTGCTAGTCCCAGCACCCAACCCTCCTCTTTTCGCAGCCGGGCTTGGGACCGGCCATGGCAGAGTTTAAAAAATTCAACACTTTTCCCAAATTAGTCACCGTAACGACTTGAAATATAGTGGCAACTAAACAAGATCCAGGTCCCATTGTAGGAGAAACAGAGTAGTCAAGGCTTCACAAAGTCTTTAGACACACCCAAATATGGCACTGCATGTAATGCTTGGTGCGGTCATTCTTAGGCCTTTTTGGCTGACATGTTAACGAATCCTCAGTGGCTTTTTCACTGACGTTCCTGCCGCAGTAGCAAATGGTTTTTACAGGGCAGGTTTGCTTGTCCCAGCACCCAACCCTCCTCTTTTCGCAGCCGGGCTTGGGACCGGCCAATGCAGAGTTAAAAAAATTCAACACTTTTCCCAAATTAGTCACCGTAACGACTTGAAATATAGTGGCAACCAAACAAGATCCAGGTCCCATTGTAGGAGAAACATAGTAGTCAAGGCTTCACAAAGTCTTTAGACACACCCAAATATGGCACTGCATGTAATGCTTGGTGCGGTCATTCTTAGGCCTTTTTGGCTGAGATGTTAACGAATCCTCAGTGGCTTTTACACTGACGTTCCTGGCCGCAGTAGCAAATAGTTTTTACAGGGCAGGTTTGCTTGTCCCAGCACCCAACCCTCCTCTTTTCGCAGCCGGGCTTGGGACCGGCCATGGCAGAGTTAAAAAAATTCAACACTTTTCCCAAATTAGTCACCGTAACGACTTGAAATATAGTGGCAACTAAACAAGATCCAGGTCCCATTGTAGGAGAAACAGAGTAGTCAAGGCTTCACAAAGTCTTTAGACACACCCAAATATGGCACTGCATGTAATGCTTGGTGCGGTCATTCTTAGGCCTTTTTGGCTGACATGTTAACGAATCCTCAGTGGCTTTTTCACTGATGTTCCTGGCCGCAGTAGCAAATAGTTTTTACAGGGCAGGTTTGCTAGTCCCAGCACCCAACCCTCCTCTTTTCGCAGCCGGGCTTGGGACCGGCCATGGCAGAGTTAAAAAAATTCAACACTTTTCCCAAATTAGTCACCGTAACGACTTGAAATATAGTGGCAACTAAACAAGATCCAGGTCCCATTGTAGGAGAAACAGAGTAGTCAAGGCTTCACAAAGTCTTTAGACACACCCAAATATGGCACTGCATGTAATGCTTGGTGCGGTCATTCTTAGGCCTTTTTGGCTGACATGTTAACGAATCCTCAGTGGCTTTTTCACTGACGTTCCTGCCGCAGTAGCAAATGGTTTTTACAGGGCAGGTTTGCTTGTCCCAGCACCCAACCCTCCTCTTTTCGCAGCCGGGCTTGGGACCGGCCATGGCAGAGTTAAAAAAATTCAACACTTTTCCCAAATTAGTCACCGTAATGACTTGAAATATAGTGGCAACCAAACAAGATCCAGGTCCCATTGTAGGAGAAACATAGTAGTCAAGGCTTCACAAAGTCTTTAGACACACCCAAATATGGCACTGCATGTAATGCTTGGTGCGGTCATTCTTAGGCCTTTTTGGCTGAGATGTTAACGAATCCTCAGTGGCTTTTACACTGACGTTCCTGGCCGCAGTAGCAAATAGTTTTTACAGGGCAGGTTTGCTTGTCCCAGCACCCAACCCTCCTTTTTTCGCAGCCGGGCTTGGGACCGGCCATGGCAGAGTTAAAAAAATTCGACACTTTTCCCAAATTAGTCACCGTAACGACTTGAAATATAGTGGCAACTAAACAAGATCCAGGTCCCATTGTAGGAGAAACAGAGTAGTCAAGGCTTCACAAAGTCTTTAGACACACCCAAATATGGCACTGCATGTAATGCTTGGTGCGGTCATTCTTAGGCCTTTTTGGCTGACATGTTAACGAATCCTCAGTGGCTTTTTCACTGACGTTCCTGCCGCAGTAGCAAATGGTTTTTACAGGGCAGGTTTGCTTGTCCCAGCACCCAACCCTCCTCTTTTCGCAGCCGGGCTTGGGACCGGCCATGGCAGAGTTAAAAAAATTCAACACTTTTCCCAAATTAGTCACCGTAACGACTTGAAATATAGTGGCAACTAAACAAGATCCAGGTCCCATTGTAGGAGAAACAGAGTAGTCAAGGCTTCACAAAGTCTTTAGACACACCCAAATATGGCACTGCATGTAATGCTTGGTGCGGTCATTCTTAGGCCTTTTTGGCTGACATGTTAACGAATCCTCAGTGGCTTTTTCACTGACGTTCCTGCCGCAGTAGCAAATGGTTTTTACAGGGCAGGTTTGCTTGTCCCAGCACCCAACCCTCCTCTTTTCGCAGCCGGGCTTAGGACCGGCCATGGCAGAGTTAAAAAAATTCAACACTTTTCCCAAATTAGTCACCGTAACGACTTGAAATATAGTGGCAACCAAACAAGATCCAGGTCCCATTGTAGGAGAAACATAGTAGTCAAGGCTTCACAAAGTCTTTAGACACACCCAAATATGGCACTGCATGTAATGCTTGGTGCGGTCATTCTTAGGCCTTTTTGGCTGAGATGTTAACGAATCCTCAGTGGCTTTTACACTGACGTTCCTGGCCGCAGTAGCAAATAGTTTTTACAGGGCAGGTTTGCTTGTCCCAGCACCCAACCCTCCTCTTTTCGCAGCCGGGCTTGGGACCGGCCATGGCAGAGTTAAAAAAATTCAACACTTTTCCCAAATTAGTCACCGTAACGACTTGAAATATAGTGGCAACTAAACAAGATCCAGGTCCCATTGTAGGAGAAACAGAGTAGTCAAGGCTTCACAAAGTCTTTAGACACACCCAAATATGGCACTGCATGTAATGCTTGGTGCGGTCATTCTTAGGCCTTTTTGGCTGACATGTTAACGAATCCTCAGTGGCTTTTTCACTGACGTTCCTGCCGCAGTAGCACATGGTTTTTACAGGGCAGGTTTGCTTGTCCCAGCACCCAACCCTCCTCTTTTCGCAGCCGGGCTTGGGACCGGCCATGGCAGAGTTAAAAAAATTCAACACTTTTCCCAAATTAGTCACCGTAATGACTTGAAATATAGTGGCAACCAAACAAGATCCAGGTCCCATTGTAGGAGAAACATAGTAGTCAAGGCTTCACAAAGTCTTTAGACACACCCAAATATGGCACTGCATGTAATGCTTGGTGCGGTCATTCTTAGGCCTTTTTGGCTGAGATGTTAACGAATCCTCAGTGGCTTTTACACTGACGTTCCTGGCCGCAGTAGCAAATAGTTTTTACAGGGCAGGTTTGCTTGTCCCAGCACCCAACCCTCCTCTTTTCGCAGCCGGGCTTGGGACCGGCCATGGCAGAGTTAAAAAAATTCGACACTTTTCCCAAATTAGTCACCGTAACGACTTGAAATATAGTGGCAACTAAACAAGATCCAGGTCCCATTGTAGGAGAAACAGAGTAGTCAAGGCTTCACAAAGTCTTTAGACACACCCAAATATGGCACTGCATGTAATGCTTGGTGCGGTCATTCTTAGGCCTTTTTGGCTGACATGTTAACGAATCCTCAGTGGCTTTTTCACTGACGTTCCTGCCGCAGTAGCAAATGGTTTTTACAGGGCAGGTTTGCTTGTCCCAGCACCCAACCCTCCTCTTTTCGCAGCCGGGCTTGGGACCGGCCATGGCAGAGTTAAAAAAATTCAACACTTTTCCCAAATTAGTCACCGTAACGACTTGAAATATAGTGGCAACTAAACAAGATCCAGGTCCCATTGTAGGAGAAACAGAGTAGTCAAGGCTTCACAAAGTCTTTAGACACACCCAAATATGGCACTGCATGTAATGCTTGGTGCGGTCATTCTTAGGCCTTTTTGGCTGACATGTTAACGAATCCTCAGTGGCTTTTTCACTGACGTTCCTGCCGCAGTAGCAAATGGTTTTTACAGGGCAGGTTTGCTTGTCCCAGCACCCAACCCTCCTCTTTTCGCAGCCGGGCTTGGGACCGGCCATGGCAGAGTTAAAAAAATTCAACACTTTTCCCAAATTAGTCACCGTAACGACTTGAAATATAGTGGCAACCAAACAAGATCCAGGTCCCATTGTAGGAGAAACATAGTAGTCAAGGCTTCACAAAGTCTTTAGACACACCCAAATATGGCACTGCATGTAATGCTTGGTGCGGTCATTCTTAGGCCTTTTTGGCTGAGATGTTAACGAATCCTCAGTGGCTTTTACACTGACGTTCCTGGCCGCAGTAGCAAATAGTTTTTACAGGGCAGGTTTGCTTGTCCCAGCACCCAACCCTCCTCTTTTCGCAGCCGGGCTTGGGACCGGCCATGGCAGAGTTAAAAAAATTCGACACTTTTCCCAAATTAGTCACCGTAACGACTTGAAATATAGTGGCAACTAAACAAGATCCAGGTCCCATTGTAGGAGAAACAGAGTAGTCAAGGCTTCACAAAGTCTTTAGACACACCCAAATATGGCACTGCATGTAATGCTTGGTGCGGTCATTCTTAGGCCTTTTTGGCTGACATGTTAACGAATCCTCAGTGGCTTTTTCACTGATGTTCCTGGCCGCAGTAGCAAATAGTTTTTACAGGGCAGGTTTGCTAGTCCCAGCACCCAACCCTCCTCTTTTCGCAGCCGGGCTTGGGACCGGCCATGGCAGAGTTAAAAAAATTCAACACTTTTCCCAAATTAGTCACCGTAACGACTTGAAATATAGTGGCAACTAAACAAGATCCAGGTCCCATTGTAGGAGAAACAGAGTAGTCAAGGCTTCACAAAGTCTTTAGACACACCCAAATATGGCACTGCATGTAATGCTTGGTGCGGTCATTCTTAGGCCTTTTTGGCTGACATGTTAACGAATCCTCAGTGGCTTTTTCACTGACGTTCCTGCCGCAGTAGCAAATGGTTTTTACAGGGCAGGTTTGCTTGTCCCAGCACCCAACCCTCCTCTTTTCGCAGCCGGGCTTGGGACCGGCCATGGCAGAGTTAAAAAAATTCAACACTTTTCCCAAATTAGTCACCGTAACGACTTGAAATATAGTGGCAACCAAACAAGATCCAGGTCCCATTGTAGGAGAAACATAGTAGTCAAGGCTTCACAAAGTCTTTAGACACACCCAAATATGGCACTGCATGTAATGCTTGGTGCGGTCATTCTTAGGCCTTTTTGGCTGAGATGTTAACGAATCCTCAGTGGCTTTTACACTGACGTTCCTGGCCGCAGTAGCAAATAGTTTTTACAGGGCAGGTTTGCTTGTCCCAGCACCCAACCCTCCTCTTTTCGCAGCCGGGCTTGGGACCGGCCATGGCAGAGTTAAAAAAATTCAACACTTTTCCCAAATTAGTCACCGTAACGACTTGAAATATAGTGGCAACTAAACAAGATCCAGGTCCCATTGTAGGAGAAACAGAGTAGTCAAGGCTTCACAAAGTCTTTAGACACACCCAAATATGGCACTGCATGTAATGCTTGGTGCGGTCATTCTTAGGCCTTTTTGGCTGACATGTTAACGAATCCTCAGTGGCTTTTTCACTGATGTTCCTGGCCGCAGTAGCAAATAGTTTTTACAGGGCAGGTTTGCTAGTCCCAGCACCCAACCCTCCTCTTTTCGCAGCCGGGCTTGGGACCGGCCATGGCAGAGTTAAAAAAATTCAACACTTTTCCCAAATTAGTCACCGTAACGACTTGAAATATAGTGGCAACTAAACAAGATCCAGGTCCCATTGTAGGAGAAACAGAGTAGTCAAGGCTTCACAAAGTCTTTAGACACACCCAAATATGGCACTGCATGTAATGCTTGGTGCGGTCATTCTTAGGCCTTTTTGGCTGACATGTTAACGAATCCTCAGTGGCTTTTTCACTGACGTTCCTGCCGCAGTAGCAAATGGTTTTTACAGGGCAGGTTTGCTTGTCCCAGCACCCAACCCTCCTCTTTTCGCAGCCGGGCTTGGGACCGGCCATGGCAGAGTTAAAAAAATTCAACACTTTTCCCAAATTAGTCACCGTAACAACTTGAAATATAGTGGCAACCAAACAAGATCCAGGTCCCATTGTAGGAGAAACATAGTAGTCAAGGCTTCACAAAGTCTTTAGACACACCCAAATATGGCACTGCATGTAATGCTTGGTGCGGTCATTCTTGGGCCTTTTTGGCTGACATGTTAACGAATCCTCAGTGGCTTTTTCACTGACGTTCCTGCCGCAGTAGCAAATGGTTTTTACAGGGCAGGTTTGCTTGTCCCAGCACCCAACCCTCCTCTTTTCGCAGCCGGGCTTGGGACCGGCCATGGCAGAGTTAAAAAAATTCAACACTTTTCCCAAATTAGTCACCGTAACGACTTGAAATATAGTGGCAACCAAACAAGATCCAGGTCCCATTGTAGGAGAAACATAGTAGTCAAGGCTTCACAAAGTCTTTAGACACACCCAAATATGGCACTGCATGTAATGCTTGGTGCGGTCATTCTTAGGCCTTTTTGGCTGAGATGTTAACGAATCCTCAGTGGCTTTTACACTGACGTTCCTGGCCGCAGTAGCAAATAGTTTTTACAGGTCGGGTTTGCTTGTCCCAGCACCCAACCCTCCTCTTTTCGCAGCCGGGCTTGGGACCGGCCATGGCAGAGTTAAAAAAATTCAACACTTTTCCCAAATTAGTCACCGTAACGACTTGAAATATAGTGGCAACTAAACAAGATCCAGGTCCCATTGTAGGAGAAACAGAGTAGTCAAGGCTTCACAAAGTCTTTAGACACACCCAAATATGGCACTGCATATAATGCTTGGTGCGGTCATTCTTAGGCCTTTTTGGCTGACATGTTAACGAATCCTCAGTGGCTTTTTCACTGATGTTCCTGGCCGCAGTAGCAAATAGTTTTTACAGGGCAGGTTTGCTAGTCCCAGCACCCAACCCTCCTCTTTTCGCAGCCGGGCTTGGGACCGGCCATGGCAGAGTTAAAAAAATTCAACACTTTTCCCAAATTAGTCACCGTAACGACTTGAAATATAGTGGCAACTAAACAAGATCCAGGTCCCATTGTAGGAGAAACAGAGTAGTCAAGGCTTCACAAAGTCTTTAGACACACCCAAATATGGCACTGCATGTAATGCTTGGTGCGGTCATTCTTAGGCCTTTTTGGCTGACATGTTAACGAATCCTCAGTGGCTTTTTCACTGACGTTCCTGCCGCAGTAGCAAATGGTTTTTACAGGGCAGGTTTGCTTGTCCCAGCACCCAACCCTCCTCTTTTCGCAGCCGGGCTTGGGACCGGCCATGGCAGAGTTAAAAAAATTCAACACTTTTCCCAAATTAGTCACCGTAACGACTTGAAATATAATGGCAACCAAACAAGATCCAGGTCCCATTGTAGGAGAAACATAGTAGTCAAGGCTTCACAAAGTCTTTAGACACACCCAAATATGGCACTGCATGTAATGCTTGGTGAGGTCATTCTTAGGCCTTTTTGGCTGAGATGTTAACGAATCCTCAGTGGCTTTTACACTGACGTTCCTGGCCGCAGTAGCAAATAGTTTTTACAGGGCAGGTTTGCTTGTCCCAGCACCCAACCCTCCTCTTTTCGCAGCCGGGCTTGGGACCGGCCATGGCAGAGTTAAAAAAATTCAACACTTTTCCCAAATTAGTCACCATAACGACTTGAAATATAGTGGCAACTAAACAAGATCCAGGTCCCATTGTAGGAGAAACAGAGTAGTCAAGGCTTCACAAAGTCTTTAGACACACCCAAATATGGCACTGCATGTAATGCTTGGTGCGGTCATTCTTAGGCCTTTTTGGCTGACATGTTAACGAATCCTCAGTGGCTTTTTCACTGACGTTCCTGCCGCAGTAGCAAATGGTTTTTACAGGGCAGGTTTGCTTGTCCCAGCACCCAACCCTCCTCTTTTCGCAGCCGGGCTTGGGACCGGCCATGGCAGAGTTAAAAAAATTCAACACTTTTCCCAAATTAGTCACCGTAACGACTTGAAATATAGTGGCAACCAAACAAGATCCAGGTCCCATTGTAGGAGAAACATAGTAGTCAAGGCTTCACAAAGTCTTTAGACACACCCAAATATGGCACTGCATGTAATGCTTGGTGCGGTCATTCTTAGGCCTTTTTGGCTGAGATGTTAACGAATCCTCAGTGGCTTTTACACTGACGTTCCTGGCCGCAGTAGCAAATAGTTTTTACAGGGCAGGTTTGCTTGTCCCAGCACCCAACCCTCCTCTTTTCGCAGCCGGGCTTGGGACCGGCCATGGCAGAGTTAAAAAAATTCAACACTTTTCCCAAATTAGTCACCGTAACGACTTGAAATATAGTGGCAACTAAACAAGATCCAGGTCCCATTGTAGGAGAAACAGAGTAGTCAAGGCTTCACAAAGTCTTTAGACACACCCAAATATGGCACTGCATGTAATGCTTGGTGCGGTCATTCTTAGGCCTTTTTGGCTGACATGTTAACGAATCCTCAGTGGCTTTTACACTGACGTTCCTGGCCGCAGTAGCAAATAGTTTTTACAGGGCAGGTTTGCTTGTCCCAGCACCCAACCCTCCTCTTTTCGCAGCCGGGCTTGGGACCGGCCATGGCAGAGTTAAAAAAATTCAACACTTTTCCCAAATTAGTCACCGTAACGACTTGAAATATAGTGGCAACTAAACAAGATCCAGGTCCCATTGTAGGAGAAACAGAGTAGTCAAGGCTTCACAAAGTCTTTAGACACACCCAAATATGGCACTGCATGTAATGCTTGGTGCGGTCATTCTTAGGCCTTTTTGGCTGACATGTTAACGAATCCTCAGTGGCTTTTTCACTGATGTTCCTGGCACAGTAGCAAATAGTTTTTACAGGGCAGGTTTGCTAGTCCCAGCACCCAACCCTCCTCTTTTCGCAGCCGGGCTTGGGACCGGCCATGGCAGAGTTAAAAAAATTCAACACTTTTCCCAAATTAGTCACCGTAACGACTTGAAATATAGTGGCAACTAAACAAGATCCAGGTCCCATTGTAGGAGAAACAGAGTAGTCAAGGCTTCACAAAGTCTTTAGACACACCCAAATATGGCACTGCATGTAATGCTTGGTGCGGTCATTCTTAGGCCTTTTTGGCTGACATGTTAACGAATCCTCAGTAGCTTTTTCACTGATGTTCCTGGCCGCAGTAGCAAATAGTTTTTACAGGGCAGGTTTGCTAGTCCCAGCACCCAACCCTCCTCTTTTCGCAGCCGGGCTTGGGACCGGCCATGGCAGAGTTAAAAAAATTCAACACTTTTCCCAAATTAGTCACCGTAACGACTTGAAATATAGTGGCAACTAAACAAGATCCAGGTCCCATTGTAGGAGAAACAGAGTAGTCAAGGCTTCACAAAGTCTTTAGACACACCCAAATATGGCACTGCATGTAATGCTTGGTGCGGTCATTCTTAGGCCTTTTTGGCTGACATGTTAACGAATCCTCAGTGGCTTTTTCACTGACGTTCCTGCCGCAGTAGCAAATGGTTTTTACAGGGCAGGTTTGCTTGTCCCAGCACCCAACCCTCCTCTTTTCGCAGCCGGGCTTGGGACCGGCCATGGCAGAGTTAAAAAAATTCAACACTTTTCCCAAATTAGTCACCGTAACGACTTGAAATATAATGGCAACCAAACAAGATCCAGGTCCCATTGTAGGAGAAACATAGTAGTCAAGGCTTCACAAAGTCTTTAGACACACCCAAATATGGCACTGCATGTAATGCTTGGTGCGGTCATTCTTAGGCCTTTTTGGCTGAGATGTTAACGAATCCTCAGTGGCTTTTACACTGACGTTCCTGGCCGCAGTAGCAAATAGTTTTTACAGGGCAGGTTTGCTTGTCCCAGCACCCAACCCTCCTCTTTTCGCAGCCGGGCTTGGGACCGGCCATGGCAGAGTTAAAAAAATTCAACACTTTTCCCAAATTAGTCACCGTAACGACTTGAAATATAGTGGCAACTAAACAAGATCCAGGTCCCATTGTAGGAGAAACAGAGTAGTCAAGGCTTCACAAAGTCTTTAGACACACCCAAATATGGCACTGCATGTAATGCTTGGTGCGGTCATTCTTAGGCCTTTTTGGCTGACATGTTAACGAATCCTCAGTGGCTTTTTCACTGACGTTCCTGCCGCAGTAGCAAATGGTTTTTACAGGGCAGGTTTGCTTGTCCCAGCACCCAACCCTCCTCTTTTCGCAGCCGGGCTTGGGACCGGCCATGGCAGAGTTAAAAAAATTCAACACTTTTCCCAAATTAGTCACCGTAACGACTTGAAATATAGTGGCAACCAAACAAGATCCAGGTCCCATTGTAGGAGAAACATAGTAGTCAAGGCTTCACAAAGTCTTTAGACACACCCAAATATGGCACTGCATGTAATGCTTGGTGCGGTCATTCTTAGGCCTTTTTGGCTGAGATGTTAACGAATCCTCAGTGGCTTTTACACTGACGTTCCTGGCCGCAGTAGCAAATAGTTTTTACAGGGCAGGTTTGCTTGTCCCAGCACCCAACCCTCCTCTTTTCGCAGCCGGGCTTGGGACCGGCCATGGCAGAGTTAAAAAAATTCAACACTTTTCCCAAATTAGTCACCGTAACGACTTGAAATATAGTGGCAACTAAACAAGATCCAGGTCCCATTGTAGGAGAAACAGAGTAGTCAAGGCTTCACAAAGTCTTTAGACACACCCAAATATGGCACTGCATGTAATGCTTGGTGCGGTCATTCTTAGGCCTTTTTGGCTGACATGTTAACGAATCCTCAGTGGCTTTTTCACTGATGTTCCTGGCCGCAGTAGCAAATAGTTTTTACAGGGCAGGTTTGCTAGTCCCAGCACCCAACCCTCCTCTTTTCGCAGCCGGGCTTGGGACCGGCCATGGCAGAGTTAAAAAAATTCAACACTTTTCCCAAATTAGTCACCGTAACGACTTGAAATATAGTGGCAACTAAACAAGATCCAGGTCCCATTGTAGGAGAAACAGAGTAGTCAAGGCTTCACAAAGTCTTTAGACACACCCAAATATGGCACTGCATGTAATGCTTGGTGCGGTCATTCTTAGGCCTTTTTGGCTGACATGTTAACGAATCCTCAGTGGCTTTTTCACTGATGTTCCTGGCCGCAGTAGCAAATAGTTTTTACAGGGCAGGTTTGCTAGTCCCAGCACCCAACCCTCCTCTTTTCGCAGCCGGGCTTGGGACCGGCCATGGCAGAGTTAAAAAAATTCAACACTTTTCCCAAATTAGTCACCGTAACGACTTGAAATATAGTGGCAACTAAACAAGATCCAGGTCCCATTGTAGGAGAAACAGAGTAGTCAAGGCTTCACAAAGTCTTTAGACACACCCAAATATGGCACTGCATGTAATGCTTGGTGCGGTCATTCTTAGGCCTTTTTGGCTGACATGTTAACGAATCCTCAGTGGCTTTTTCACTGATGTTCCTGGCCGCAGTAGCAAATAGTTTTTACAGGGCAGGTTTGCTAGTCCCAGCACCCAACCCTCCTCTTTTCGCAGCTGGGCTTGGGACCGGCCATGGCAGAGTTAAAAAAATTCAACACTTTTCCCAAATTAGTCACCGTAACGACTTGAAATATAGTGGCAACTAAACAAGATCCAGGTCCCATTGTAGGAGAAACAGAGTAGTCAAGGCTTCACAAAGTCTTTAGACACACCCAAATATGGCACTGCATGTAATGCTTGGTGCGGTCATTCTTAGGCCTTTTTGGCTGACATGTTAACGAATCCTCAGTGGCTTTTTCACTGACGTTCCTGCCGCAGTAGCAAATGGTTTTTACAGGGCAGGTTTGCTTGTCCCAGCACCCAACCCTCCTCTTTTCGCAGCCGGGCTTGGGACCGGCCATGGCAGAGTTAAAAAAATTCAACACTTTTCCCAAATTAGTCACCGTAACGACTTGAAATATAATGGCAACCAAACAAGATCCAGGTCCCATTGTAGGAGAAACATAGTAGTCAAGGCTTCACAAAGTCTTTAGACACACCCAAATATGGCACTGCATGTAATGCTTGGTGCGGTCATTCTTAGGCCTTTTTGGCTGAGATGTTAACGAATCCTCAGTGGCTTTTACACTGACGTTCCTGGCCGCAGTAGCAAATAGTTTTTACAGGGCAGGTTTGCTTGTCCCAGCACCCAACCCTCCTCTTTTCGCAGCCGGGCTTGGGACCGGCCATGGCAGAGTTAAAAAAATTCAACACTTTTCCCAAATTAGTTACCGTAACGACTTGAAATATAGTGGCAACTAAACAAGATCCAGGTCCCATTGTAGGAGAAACAGAGTAGTCAAGGCTTCACAAAGTCTTTAGACACACCCAAATATGGCACTGCATGTAATGCTTGGTGCGGTCATTCTTAGGCCTTTTTGGCTGAGATGTTAACGAATCCTCAGTGGCTTTTACACTGACGTTCCTGGCCGCAGTAGCAAATAGTTTTTACAGGGCAGGTTTGCTTGTCCCAGCACCCAACCCTCCTCTTTTCGCAGCCGGGCTTGGGACCGGCCATGGCAGAGTTAAAAAAATTCAACACTTTTCCCAAATTAGTCACCGTAACGACTTGAAATATAGTGGCAACTAAACAAGATCCAGGTCCCATTGTAGGAGAAACAGAGTAGTCAAGGCTTCACAAAGTCTTTAGGCACACCCAAATATGGCACTTCTATGTAATGCTTGGTGCGGTCATTCTTAGGCCTTTTTGGCTGACATGTTAACGAATCCTCAGTGGCTTTTTCACTGACGTTCCTGGCCGCAGTAGCAAATAGTTTTTACAGGGCAGGTTTGCTTGTCCCAGCACCCAACCCTCCTCTTTTCGCAGCCGGGCTTGGGACCGGCCATGGCAGAGTTAAAAAAATTCAACACTTTTCCCAAATTAGTCACCGTAACGACTTGAAATATAGTGGCAACTAAACAAGATCCAGGTCCCATTGTAGGAGAAACAGAGTAGTCAAGGCTTCACAAAGTCTTTAGACACACCCAAATATGGCACTGCATGTAATGCTTGGTGCGGTCATTCTTAGGTCTTTTTGGCTGACATGTTAACGAATCCTCAGTGGCTTTTTCACTGACGTTCCTGCCGCAGTAGCAAATGGTTTTTACAGGGCAGGTTTGCTTGTCCCAGCACCCAACCCTCCTCTTTTCGCAGCCGGGCTTGGGACCAGCCACGGCAGAGTTAAAAAAATTCAACACTTTTCCCAAATTAGTCACCGTAACGACTTGAAATATAGTGGCAACTAAACAAGATCCAGGTCCCATTGTAGGAGAAACAGAGTAGTCAAGGCTTCACAAAGTCTTTAGACACACCCAAATATGGCACTGCATGTAATGCTTGGTGCGGTCATTCTTAGGCCTTTTTGGCTGAGATGTTAACGAATCCTCAGTGGCTTTTTCACTGACGTTCCTGGCCACAGTAGCAAATGGTTTTTACAGGGCAGGTTTGCTTGTCCCAGCACCCAACCCTCCTCTTTTCGCAGCCGGGCTTGGGACCGGCCATGGCAGAGTTAAAAAAATTCAACACTTTTCCCAAATTAGTCACCGTAACGACTTGAAATATAGTGGCAACTAAACAAGATCCAGGTCCCATTGTAGGAGAAACAGAGTAGTCAAGGCTTCACAAAGTCTTTAGACACACCCAAATATGGCACTGCATGTAATGCTTGGTGCGGTCATTCTTAGGCCTTTTTGGCTGACATGTTAACGAATCCTCAGTGGCTTTTTCACTGACGTTCCTGGCCGCAGTAGCAAATAGTTTTTACAGGGCAGGTTTGCTTGTCCCAACACCCAACCCTCCTCTTTTCGCAGCCGGGCTTGGGACCGGCCATGGCAGAGTTAAAAAAATTCAACACTTTTCCCAAATTAGTCACCGTAACGACTTCAAATATAGTGGCAACCAAACAAGATCCAGGTCCCATTGTAGGAGAAACAGAGTAGTCAAGGCTTCACAAAGTCTTTAGACACACCCAAATATGGCACTGCATGTAATGCTTGGTGCGGTCATTCTTAGGCCTTTTTGGCTGAGATGTTAACGAATCCTTAGTGGCTTTTTCACTGACGTTCCTGCCGCAGTAGCAAATGGTTTTTACAGGGCAGGTTTGCTTGTCCCAGCACCCAACCCTCCTCTTTTCGCAGCCAGGCTTGGGACCGGCCATGGCAGAGTTAAAAAAATTCAACACTTTTCCCAAATTAGTCACCGTAACGAATTGAAATATAGTGGCAACCAAACAAGATCCAGGTCCTATTGTAGGAGAAACAGAGTAGTCAAGGCTTCACAAAGTCTTTAGACACACCCAAATATGGCACTGCATGTAATGCTTGGTGCGGTCATTCTTAGGCCTTTTTGGCTGAGATGTTAACGAATCCTCAGTGGCTTTTACACTGACGTTCCTGGCCACAGTAGCAAATAGTTTTTACAGGGCAGGTTTGCTTGTCCCAGCACCCAACCCTCCTCTTTTCGCAGCCGGGCTTGGGACCGGCCATGGCAGAGTTAAAAAAATTCAACACTTTTCCCAAATTAGTCAATGTAACGACTTGAAATATAGTGGCAACTAAACAAGATCCAGGTCCCATTGTAGGAGAAACAGAGTAGTCAAGGCTTCACAAAGTCTTTAGGCACACCCAAATATGGCACTGCATGTAATGCTTGGTGCGGTCATTCTTAGGCCTTTTTGGCTGACATGTTAACGAATCCTCAGTGGCTTTTTCACTGACGTTCCTGGCCGCAGTAGCAAATAGTTTTTACAGGGCAGGTTTGCTTGTCCCAGCACCCAACCCTCCTCTTTTCGCAGCCGGGCTTGGGACCGGCCATGGCAGAGTTAAAAAAATTCAACACTTTTCCCAAATTAGTCACCGTAACGACTTGAAATATGGTGGCAACTAAACAAGATCCAGGTCCCATTGTAGGAGAAACAGAGTAGTCAAGGCTTCACAAAGTCTTTAGACACACCCAAATATGGCACTGCATGTAATGCTTGGTGCGGTCATTCTTAGGCCTTTTTGGCTGACATGTTAACGAATCCTCAGTGGCTTTTTCACTGACGTTCCTGGCCAGAGTAGCAAATGGTTTTTACAGGGCAGGTTTGCTTGTCCCAGCACCCAACCCTCCTCTTTTCGCAGCCGGGCTTGGGACCGGCCATGGCAGAGTTAAAAAAATTCAACACTTTTCCCAAATTAGTCACCGTAACGACTTGAAATATAGTGGCAACCAAACAAGATCCAGGTCCCATTGTAGGAGAAACAGAGTAGTCAAGGCTTCACAAAGTCTTTAGACACACCCAAATATGGCACTGCATGTAATGCTTGGTGCGGTCATTCTTAGGCCTTTTTGGCTGAGATGTTAACGAATCCTCAGTGGCTTTTTCACTGACGTTCCTGGCCACAGTAGCAAATAGTTTTTACAGGGCAGGTTTGCTTGTCCCAGCACCCAACCCTCCTCTTTTCGCAGCCGGGCTTGGGACCGGCCATGGCAGAGTTAAAAAAATTCAACACTTTTCCCAAATTAGTCACCGTAACGACTTGAAATATGGTGGCAACTAAACAAGATCCAGGTCCCATTGTAGGAGAAACAGAGTAGTCAAGGCTTCACAAAGTCTTTAGACACACCCAAATATGGCACTGCATGTAATGCTTGGTGCGGTCATTCTTAGGCCTTTTTGGCTGACATGTTAACGAATCCTCAGTGGCTTTTTCACTGACGTTCCTGGCCAGAGTAGCAAATGGTTTTTACAGGGCAGGTTTGCTTGTCCCAGCACCCAACCCTCCTCTTTTCGCAGCCGGGCTTGGGACCGGCCATGGCAGAGTTAAAAAAATTCAACACTTTTCCCAAATTAGTCACCGTAACGACTTGAAATATAGTGGCAACCAAACAAGATCCAGGTCCCATTGTAGGAGAAACAGAGTAGTCAAGGCTTCACAAAGTCTTTAGACACACCCAAATATGGCACTGCATGTAATGCTTGGTGCGGTCATTCTTAGGCCTTTTTGGCTGAGATGTTAACGAATCCTCAGTGGCTTTTTCACTGACGTTCCTGGCCACAGTAGCAAATGGTTTTTACAGGGCAGGTTTGCTTGTCCCAGCACCCAACCCTCCTCTTTTCGCAGCCGGGCTTGGGACCGGCCATGGCAGAGTTAAAAAAATTCAACACTTTTCCCAAATTAGTCACCGTAACGACTTAAAATATAGTGGCAACTAAACAAGATCCAGGTCCCATTGTAGGAGAAACAGAGTAGTCAAGGCTTCACAAAGTCTTTAGGCACACCCAAATATGGCACTGCATGTAATGCTTGGTGCGGTCATTCTTAGGCCTTTTTGGCTGACATGTTAACGAATCCTCAGTGGCTTTTTCACTGACGTTCCTGGCCGCAGTAGCAAATAGTTTTTACAGGGCAGGTTTGCTTGTCCCAGCACCCAACCCTCCTCTTTTCGCAGCCGGGCTTGGGACCGGCCATGGCAGAGTTAAAAAAATTCAACACTTTTCCCAAATTAGTCACCGTAACGACTTGAAATATAGTGGCAACTAAACAAGATCCAGGTCCCATTGTAGGAGAAACAGAGTAGTCAAGGCTTCACAAAGTCTTTAGACACACCCAAATATGGCACTGCATGCAATGCTTGGTGCGGTCATTCTTAGGCCTTTTTGGCTGAGATGTTAACGAATCCTCAGTGGCTTTTTCACTGACGTTCCTGGCCGCAGTAGCAAATAGTTTTTACAGGGCAGGTTTGCTTGTCCCAGCACCCAACCCTCCTCTTTTCGCAGCCGGGCTTGGGACCGGCCATGGCAGAGTTAAAAAAATTCAACACTTTTCCCAAATTAGTCACCGTAACGACTTGAAATATAGTGGCAACTAAACAAGATCCAGGTCCCATTGTAGGAGAAACAGAGTAGTCAAGGCTTCACAAAGTCTTTAGACACACCCAAATATGGCACTGCATGTAATGCTTGGTGCGGTCATTCTTAGGCCTTTTTGGCTGACATGTTAACGAATCCTCAGTGGCTTTTTCACTGACGTTCCTGGCCGCAGTAGCAAATAGTTTTTACAGGGCAGGTTTGCTTGTCCCAGCACCCAACCCTCCTCTTTTCGCAGCCAGGCTTGGGACCGGCCATGGCAGAGTTAAAAAAATTCAACACTTTTCCCAAATTAGTCACCGTAACGACTTGAAATATAGTGGCAACTAAACAAGATCCAGGTCCCATTGTAGGAGAAACAGTAGTCAAGGCTTCACAAAGTCTTTAGACACACCCAAATATGGCACTGCATGTAATGCTTGGTGCGGTCATTCTTAGGCCTTTTTGGCTGAGATGTTAACGAATCCTCAGTGGCTTTTTCACTGACGTTCCTGGCCGCAGTAGCAAATAGTTTTTACAGGGCAGGTTTGCTTGTCCCAGCACCCAACCCTCCTCTTTTCGCAGCCGGGCTTGGGACCGGCTATGGCAGAGTTAAAAAAATTCAACACTTTTCCCAAATTAGTCACCGTAATGACTTGAAATATAGTGGCAACCAAACAAGATCCAGGTCCCATTGTAGGAGAAACAGAGTAGTCAAGGCTTCACAAAGTCTTTAGACACACCCAAATATGGCACTGCATGTAATGCTTGGTGCGGTCATTCTTAGGCCTTTTTGGCTGACATGTTAACAAATCCTCAGTGGCTTTTTCTCTGACGTTCCTGGCCGCAGTAGCAAATAGTTTTTACAGGGCAGGTTTGCTTGTCCCAGCACCCAACCCTCCTCTTTTTGCAGCCGGGCTTGGGACCGGCCATGGCAGAGTTAAAAAATTCAACACTTTTCCCAAATTAGTCACCGTAACGACTTGAAATATAGTGGCAACTAAACAAGATCCAGGTCCCATTGTAGGAGAAACAGATTAGTCAAGGCTTCACAAAGTCTTTAGACACACCCAAATATGGCACTGCATGTAATGCTTGGTGCGGTCATTCTTAGGCCTTTTTGGCTGACATGTTAACGAATCCTCAGTGGCTTTTTCACTGATGTTCCTGGCCGCAGTAGCAAATAGTTTTTACAGGGCAGGTTTGCTAGTCCCAGCACCCAACCCTCCTCTTTTCGCAGCTGGGCTTGGGACCGGCCATGGCAGAGTTAAAAAAATTCAACACTTTTCCCAAATTAGTCACCGTAACGACTTGAAATATAGTGGCAACTAAACAAGATCCAGGTCCCATTGTAGGAGAAACAGAGTAGTCAAGGCTTCACAAAGTCTTTAGACACACCCAAATATGGCACTGCATGTAATGCTTGGTGCGGTCATTCTTAGGCCTTTTTGGCTGACATGTTAACGAATCCTCAGTGGCTTTTTCACTGACGTTCCTGCCGCAGTAGCAAATGGTTTTTACAGGGCAGGTTTGCTTGTCCCAGCACCCAACCCTCCTCTTTTCGCAGCCGGGCTTGGGACCGGCCATGGCAGAGTTAAAAAAATTCAACACTTTTCCCAAATTAGTCACCGTAACGACTTGAAATATAATGGCAACCAAACAAGATCCAGGTCCCATTGTAGGAGAAACATAGTAGTCAAGGCTTCACAAAGTCTTTAGACACACCCAAATATGGCACTGCATGTAATGCTTGGTGCGGTCATTCTTAGGCCTTTTTGGCTGAGATGTTAACGAATCCTCAGTGGCTTTTACACTGACGTTCCTGGCCGCAGTAGCAAATAGTTTTTACAGGGCAGGTTTGCTTGTCCCAGCACCCAACCCTCCTCTTTTCGCAGCCGGGCTTGGGACCGGCCATGGCAGAGTTAAAAAAATTCAACACTTTTCCCAAATTAGTTACCGTAACGACTTGAAATATAGTGGCAACTAAACAAGATCCAGGTCCCATTGTAGGAGAAACAGAGTAGTCAAGGCTTCACAAAGTCTTTAGACACACCCAAATATGGCACTGCATGTAATGCTTGGTGCGGTCATTCTTAGGCCTTTTTGGCTGAGATGTTAACGAATCCTCAGTGGCTTTTACACTGACGTTCCTGGCCGCAGTAGCAAATAGTTTTTACAGGGCAGGTTTGCTTGTCCCAGCACCCAACCCTCCTCTTTTCGCAGCCGGGCTTGGGACCGGCCATGGCAGAGTTAAAAAAATTCAACACTTTTCCCAAATTAGTCACCGTAACGACTTGAAATATAGTGGCAACTAAACAAGATCCAGGTCCCATTGTAGGAGAAACAGAGTAGTCAAGGCTTCACAAAGTCTTTAGGCACACCCAAATATGGCACTTCTATGTAATGCTTGGTGCGGTCATTCTTAGGCCTTTTTGGCTGACATGTTAACGAATCCTCAGTGGCTTTTTCACTGACGTTCCTGGCCGCAGTAGCAAATAGTTTTTACAGGGCAGGTTTGCTTGTCCCAGCACCCAACCCTCCTCTTTTCGCAGCCGGGCTTGGGACCGGCCATGGCAGAGTTAAAAAAATTCAACACTTTTCCCAAATTAGTCACCGTAACGACTTGAAATATAGTGGCAACTAAACAAGATCCAGGTCCCATTGTAGGAGAAACAGAGTAGTCAAGGCTTCACAAAGTCTTTAGACACACCCAAATATGGCACTGCATGTAATGCTTGGTGCGGTCATTCTTAGGTCTTTTTGGCTGACATGTTAACGAATCCTCAGTGGCTTTTTCACTGACGTTCCTGCCGCAGTAGCAAATGGTTTTTACAGGGCAGGTTTGCTTGTCCCAGCACCCAACCCTCCTCTTTTCGCAGCCGGGCTTGGGACCAGCCACGGCAGAGTTAAAAAAATTCAACACTTTTCCCAAATTAGTCACCGTAACGACTTGAAATATAGTGGCAACTAAACAAGATCCAGGTCCCATTGTAGGAGAAACAGAGTAGTCAAGGCTTCACAAAGTCTTTAGACACACCCAAATATGGCACTGCATGTAATGCTTGGTGCGGTCATTCTTAGGCCTTTTTGGCTGAGATGTTAACGAATCCTCAGTGGCTTTTTCACTGACGTTCCTGGCCACAGTAGCAAATGGTTTTTACAGGGCAGGTTTGCTTGTCCCAGCACCCAACCCTCCTCTTTTCGCAGCCGGGCTTGGGACCGGCCATGGCAGAGTTAAAAAAATTCAACACTTTTCCCAAATTAGTCACCGTAACGACTTGAAATATAGTGGCAACTAAACAAGATCCAGGTCCCATTGTAGGAGAAACAGAGTAGTCAAGGCTTCACAAAGTCTTTAGACACACCCAAATATGGCACTGCATGTAATGCTTGGTGCGGTCATTCTTAGGCCTTTTTGGCTGACATGTTAACGAATCCTCAGTGGCTTTTTCACTGACGTTCCTGGCCGCAGTAGCAAATAGTTTTTACAGGGCAGGTTTGCTTGTCCCAACACCCAACCCTCCTCTTTTCGCAGCCGGGCTTGGGACCGGCCATGGCAGAGTTAAAAAAATTCAACACTTTTCCCAAATTAGTCACCGTAACGACTTCAAATATAGTGGCAACCAAACAAGATCCAGGTCCCATTGTAGGAGAAACAGAGTAGTCAAGGCTTCACAAAGTCTTTAGACACACCCAAATATGGCACTGCATGTAATGCTTGGTGCGGTCATTCTTAGGCCTTTTTGGCTGAGATGTTAACGAATCCTTAGTGGCTTTTTCACTGACGTTCCTGCCGCAGTAGCAAATGGTTTTTACAGGGCAGGTTTGCTTGTCCCAGCACCCAACCCTCCTCTTTTCGCAGCCAGGCTTGGGACCGGCCATGGCAGAGTTAAAAAAATTCAACACTTTTCCCAAATTAGTCACCGTAACGAATTGAAATATAGTGGCAACCAAACAAGATCCAGGTCCTATTGTAGGAGAAACAGAGTAGTCAAGGCTTCACAAAGTCTTTAGACACACCCAAATATGGCACTGCATGTAATGCTTGGTGCGGTCATTCTTAGGCCTTTTTGGCTGAGATGTTAACGAATCCTCAGTGGCTTTTACACTGACGTTCCTGGCCACAGTAGCAAATAGTTTTTACAGGGCAGGTTTGCTTGTCCCAGCACCCAACCCTCCTCTTTTCGCAGCCGGGCTTGGGACCGGCCATGGCAGAGTTAAAA
This sequence comes from Aquarana catesbeiana, assembly GCF_042186555.1. Taxonomy (NCBI): domain Eukaryota; kingdom Metazoa; phylum Chordata; class Amphibia; order Anura; family Ranidae; genus Aquarana; species Aquarana catesbeiana. The sequence goes on from NC_133328.1 coordinate 179,484,892, forward strand.
AAATTCAACACTTTTCCCAAATTAGTCAATGTAACGACTTGAAATATAGTGGCAACTAAACAAGATCCAGGTCCCATTGTAGGAGAAACAGAGTAGTCAAGGCTTCACAAAGTCTTTAGGCACACCCAAATATGGCACTGCATGTAATGCTTGGTGCGGTCATTCTTAGGCCTTTTTGGCTGACATGTTAACGAATCCTCAGTGGCTTTTTCACTGACGTTCCTGGCCGCAGTAGCAAATAGTTTTTACAGGGCAGGTTTGCTTGTCCCAGCACCCAACCCTCCTCTTTTCGCAGCCGGGCTTGGGACCGGCCATGGCAGAGTTAAAAAAATTCAACACTTTTCCCAAATTAGTCACCGTAACGACTTGAAATATGGTGGCAACTAAACAAGATCCAGGTCCCATTGTAGGAGAAACAGAGTAGTCAAGGCTTCACAAAGTCTTTAGACACACCCAAATATGGCACTGCATGTAATGCTTGGTGCGGTCATTCTTAGGCCTTTTTGGCTGACATGTTAACGAATCCTCAGTGGCTTTTTCACTGACGTTCCTGGCCAGAGTAGCAAATGGTTTTTACAGGGCAGGTTTGCTTGTCCCAGCACCCAACCCTCCTCTTTTCGCAGCCGGGCTTGGGACCGGCCATGGCAGAGTTAAAAAAATTCAACACTTTTCCCAAATTAGTCACCGTAACGACTTGAAATATAGTGGCAACCAAACAAGATCCAGGTCCCATTGTAGGAGAAACAGAGTAGTCAAGGCTTCACAAAGTCTTTAGACACACCCAAATATGGCACTGCATGTAATGCTTGGTGCGGTCATTCTTAGGCCTTTTTGGCTGAGATGTTAACGAATCCTCAGTGGCTTTTTCACTGACGTTCCTGGCCACAGTAGCAAATAGTTTTTACAGGGCAGGTTTGCTTGTCCCAGCACCCAACCCTCCTCTTTTCGCAGCCGGGCTTGGGACCGGCCATGGCAGAGTTAAAAAAATTCAACACTTTTCCCAAATTAGTCACCGTAACGACTTGAAATATGGTGGCAACTAAACAAGATCCAGGTCCCATTGTAGGAGAAACAGAGTAGTCAAGGCTTCACAAAGTCTTTAGACACACCCAAATATGGCACTGCATGTAATGCTTGGTGCGGTCATTCTTAGGCCTTTTTGGCTGACATGTTAACGAATCCTCAGTGGCTTTTTCACTGACGTTCCTGGCCAGAGTAGCAAATGGTTTTTACAGGGCAGGTTTGCTTGTCCCAGCACCCAACCCTCCTCTTTTCGCAGCCGGGCTTGGGACCGGCCATGGCAGAGTTAAAAAAATTCAACACTTTTCCCAAATTAGTCACCGTAACGACTTGAAATATAGTGGCAACCAAACAAGATCCAGGTCCCATTGTAGGAGAAACAGAGTAGTCAAGGCTTCACAAAGTCTTTAGACACACCCAAATATGGCACTGCATGTAATGCTTGGTGCGGTCATTCTTAGGCCTTTTTGGCTGAGATGTTAACGAATCCTCAGTGGCTTTTTCACTGACGTTCCTGGCCACAGTAGCAAATGGTTTTTACAGGGCAGGTTTGCTTGTCCCAGCACCCAACCCTCCTCTTTTCGCAGCCGGGCTTGGGACCGGCCATGGCAGAGTTAAAAAAATTCAACACTTTTCCCAAATTAGTCACCGTAACGACTTAAAATATAGTGGCAACTAAACAAGATCCAGGTCCCATTGTAGGAGAAACAGAGTAGTCAAGGCTTCACAAAGTCTTTAGGCACACCCAAATATGGCACTGCATGTAATGCTTGGTGCGGTCATTCTTAGGCCTTTTTGGCTGACATGTTAACGAATCCTCAGTGGCTTTTTCACTGACGTTCCTGGCCGCAGTAGCAAATAGTTTTTACAGGGCAGGTTTGCTTGTCCCAGCACCCAACCCTCCTCTTTTCGCAGCCGGGCTTGGGACCGGCCATGGCAGAGTTAAAAAAATTCAACACTTTTCCCAAATTAGTCACCGTAACGACTTGAAATATAGTGGCAACTAAACAAGATCCAGGTCCCATTGTAGGAGAAACAGAGTAGTCAAGGCTTCACAAAGTCTTTAGACACACCCAAATATGGCACTGCATGCAATGCTTGGTGCGGTCATTCTTAGGCCTTTTTGGCTGAGATGTTAACGAATCCTCAGTGGCTTTTTCACTGACGTTCCTGGCCGCAGTAGCAAATAGTTTTTACAGGGCAGGTTTGCTTGTCCCAGCACCCAACCCTCCTCTTTTCGCAGCCGGGCTTGGGACCGGCCATGGCAGAGTTAAAAAAATTCAACACTTTTCCCAAATTAGTCACCGTAACGACTTGAAATATAGTGGCAACTAAACAAGATCCAGGTCCCATTGTAGGAGAAACAGAGTAGTCAAGGCTTCACAAAGTCTTTAGACACACCCAAATATGGCACTGCATGTAATGCTTGGTGCGGTCATTCTTAGGCCTTTTTGGCTGACATGTTAACGAATCCTCAGTGGCTTTTTCACTGACGTTCCTGGCCGCAGTAGCAAATAGTTTTTACAGGGCAGGTTTGCTTGTCCCAGCACCCAACCCTCCTCTTTTCGCAGCCAGGCTTGGGACCGGCCATGGCAGAGTTAAAAAAATTCAACACTTTTCCCAAATTAGTCACCGTAACGACTTGAAATATAGTGGCAACTAAACAAGATCCAGGTCCCATTGTAGGAGAAACAGTAGTCAAGGCTTCACAAAGTCTTTAGACACACCCAAATATGGCACTGCATGTAATGCTTGGTGCGGTCATTCTTAGGCCTTTTTGGCTGAGATGTTAACGAATCCTCAGTGGCTTTTTCACTGACGTTCCTGGCCGCAGTAGCAAATAGTTTTTACAGGGCAGGTTTGCTTGTCCCAGCACCCAACCCTCCTCTTTTCGCAGCCGGGCTTGGGACCGGCTATGGCAGAGTTAAAAAAATTCAACACTTTTCCCAAATTAGTCACCGTAATGACTTGAAATATAGTGGCAACCAAACAAGATCCAGGTCCCATTGTAGGAGAAACAGAGTAGTCAAGGCTTCACAAAGTCTTTAGACACACCCAAATATGGCACTGCATGTAATGCTTGGTGCGGTCATTCTTAGGCCTTTTTGGCTGACATGTTAACAAATCCTCAGTGGCTTTTTCTCTGACGTTCCTGGCCGCAGTAGCAAATAGTTTTTACAGGGCAGGTTTGCTTGTCCCAGCACCCAACCCTCCTCTTTTTGCAGCCGGGCTTGGGACCGGCCATGGCAGAGTTAAAAAATTCAACACTTTTCCCAAATTAGTCACCGTAACGACTTGAAATATAGTGGCAACTAAACAAGATCCAGGTCCCATTGTAGGAGAAACAGATTAGTCAAGGCTTCACAAAGTCTTTAGACACACCCAAATATGGCACTGCATGTAATGCTTGGTGCGGTCATTCTTAGGCCTTTTTGGCTGAGATGTTAACGAATCCTCAGTGGCTTTTTCACTGACGTTCCTGCCGCAGTAGCAAATGGTTTTTACAGGGCAGGTTTGCTTGTCCCAGCACCAGACCCTCCTCTTTTCGCAGCCGGGCTTGGGACCGGCCATGGCAGAGTTAAAAAAATTCAACACTTTTCCCAAATTAGTCACCGTAACGAATTGAAATATAGTGGCAACCAAACAAGATCCAGGTCCCATTGTAGGAGAAACAGAGTAGTCAAGGCTTCACAAAGTCTTTAGACACACCCAAATATGGCACTGCATGTAATGCTTGGTGCGGTCATTCTTAGGCCTTTTTGGCTGAGATGTTAACGAATCCTCAGTGGCTTTTTCACTGACGTTCCTGGCCGCAGTAGCAAATAGTTTTTACAGGGCAGGTTTGCTTGTCCCAGCACCCAACCCTCCTCTTTTCGCAGCCGGGCTTGGGACCGGCCATGGCAGAGTTAAAAAAATTCAACACTTTTCCCAAATTAGTCACCGTAACGACTTGAAATATAGTGGCAACTAAACAAGATCCAGGTCCCATTGTAGGAGAAACAGAGTAGTCAAGGCTTCACAAAGTCTTTAGACACACCCAAATATGGCACTGCATGTAATGCTTGGTGCGGTCATTCTTAGGCCTTTTTGGCTGACATGTTAACGAATCCTCAGTGGCTTTTTCACTGACGTTCCTGGCCGCAGTAGCAAATAGCTTTTACAGGGCAGGTTTGCTTGTCCCAGCACCCAACCCTCCTCTTTTCGCAGCCGGGCTTGGGACCGGCCATGGCAGAGTTAAAAAAATTCAACACTTTTCCCAAATTAGTCACCGTAACGACTTGAAATATAGTGGCAACCAAACAAGATCCAGGTCCCATTGTAGGAGAAACAGAGTAGTCAAGGCTTCACAAAGTCTTTAGACACACCCAAATATGGCACTGCATGTAATGCTTGGTGCGGTCATTCTTAGGCCTTTTTGGCTGAGATGTTAACGAATCCTCAGTGGCTTTTTCACTGACGTTCCTGGCCACAGTAGCAAATAGTTTTTACAGGGCAGGTTTGCTTGTCCCAGCACCCAACCCTCCTCTTTTCGCAGCCGGGCTTGGGACCGGCCATGGCAGAGTTAAAAAAATTCAACACTTTTCCCAAATTAGTCACCGTAACGACTTGAAATATGGTGGCAACTAAACAAGATCCAGGTCCCATTGTAGGAGAAACAGAGTAGTCAAGGCTTCACAAAGTCTTTAGACACACCCAAATATGGCACTGCATGTAATGCTTGGTGCGGTCATTCTTAGGCCTTTTTGGCTGACATGTTAACGAATCCTCAGTGGCTTTTTCACTGACGTTCCTGGCCAGAGTAGCAAATGGTTTTTACAGGGCAGGTTTGCTTGTCCCAGCACCCAACCCTCCTCTTTTCGCAGCCGGGCTTGGGACCGGCCATGGCAGAGTTAAAAAAATTCAACACTTTTCCCAAATTAGTCACCGTAACGACTTGAAATATAGTGGCAACCAAACAAGATCCAGGTCCCATTGTAGGAGAAACAGAGTAGTCAAGGCTTCACAAAGTCTTTAGACACACCCAAATATGGCACTGCATGTAATGCTTGGTGCGGTCATTCTTAGGCCTTTTTGGCTGAGATGTTAACGAATCCTCAGTGGCTTTTTCACTGACGTTCCTGGCCACAGTAGCAAATGGTTTTTACAGGGCAGGTTTGCTTGTCCCAGCACCCAACCCTCCTCTTTTCGCAGCCGGGCTTGGGACCGGCCATGGCAGAGTTAAAAAAATTCAACACTTTTCCCAAATTAGTCACCGTAACGACTTAAAATATAGTGGCAACTAAACAAGATCCAGGTCCCATTGTAGGAGAAACAGAGTAGTCAAGGCTTCACAAAGTCTTTAGGCACACCCAAATATGGCACTGCATGTAATGCTTGGTGCGGTCATTCTTAGGCCTTTTTGGCTGACATGTTAACGAATCCTCAGTGGCTTTTTCACTGACGTTCCTGGCCGCAGTAGCAAATAGTTTTTACAGGGCAGGTTTGCTTGTCCCAGCACCCAACCCTCCTCTTTTCGCAGCCGGGCTTGGGACCGGCCATGGCAGAGTTAAAAAAATTCAACACTTTTCCCAAATTAGTCACCGTAACGACTTGAAATATAGTGGCAACTAAACAAGATCCAGGTCCCATTGTAGGAGAAACAGAGTAGTCAAGGCTTCACAAAGTCTTTAGACACACCCAAATATGGCACTGCATGCAATGCTTGGTGCGGTCATTCTTAGGCCTTTTTGGCTGAGATGTTAACGAATCCTCAGTGGCTTTTTCACTGACGTTCCTGGCCGCAGTAGCAAATAGTTTTTACAGGGCAGGTTTGCTTGTCCCAGCACCCAACCCTCCTCTTTTCGCAGCCGGGCTTGGGACCGGCCATGGCAGAGTTAAAAAAATTCAACACTTTTCCCAAATTAGTCACCGTAACGACTTGAAATATAGTGGCAACTAAACAAGATCCAGGTCCCATTGTAGGAGAAACAGAGTAGTCAAGGCTTCACAAAGTCTTTAGACACACCCAAATATGGCACTGCATGTAATGCTTGGTGCGGTCATTCTTAGGCCTTTTTGGCTGACATGTTAACGAATCCTCAGTGGCTTTTTCACTGACGTTCCTGGCCGCAGTAGCAAATAGTTTTTACAGGGCAGGTTTGCTTGTCCCAGCACCCAACCCTCCTCTTTTCGCAGCCAGGCTTGGGACCGGCCATGGCAGAGTTAAAAAAATTCAACACTTTTCCCAAATTAGTCACCGTAACGACTTGAAATATAGTGGCAACTAAACAAGATCCAGGTCCCATTGTAGGAGAAACAGTAGTCAAGGCTTCACAAAGTCTTTAGACACACCCAAATATGGCACTGCATGTAATGCTTGGTGCGGTCATTCTTAGGCCTTTTTGGCTGAGATGTTAACGAATCCTCAGTGGCTTTTTCACTGACGTTCCTGGCCGCAGTAGCAAATAGTTTTTACAGGGCAGGTTTGCTTGTCCCAGCACCCAACCCTCCTCTTTTCGCAGCCGGGCTTGGGACCGGCTATGGCAGAGTTAAAAAAATTCAACACTTTTCCCAAATTAGTCACCGTAATGACTTGAAATATAGTGGCAACCAAACAAGATCCAGGTCCCATTGTAGGAGAAACAGAGTAGTCAAGGCTTCACAAAGTCTTTAGACACACCCAAATATGGCACTGCATGTAATGCTTGGTGCGGTCATTCTTAGGCCTTTTTGGCTGACATGTTAACAAATCCTCAGTGGCTTTTTCTCTGACGTTCCTGGCCGCAGTAGCAAATAGTTTTTACAGGGCAGGTTTGCTTGTCCCAGCACCCAACCCTCCTCTTTTTGCAGCCGGGCTTGGGACCGGCCATGGCAGAGTTAAAAAATTCAACACTTTTCCCAAATTAGTCACCGTAACGACTTGAAATATAGTGGCAACTAAACAAGATCCAGGTCCCATTGTAGGAGAAACAGATTAGTCAAGGCTTCACAAAGTCTTTAGACACACCCAAATATGGCACTGCATGTAATGCTTGGTGCGGTCATTCTTAGGCCTTTTTGGCTGAGATGTTAACGAATCCTCAGTGGCTTTTTCACTGACGTTCCTGCCGCAGTAGCAAATGGTTTTTACAGGGCAGGTTTGCTTGTCCCAGCACTAGACCCTCCTCTTTTCGCAGCCGGGCTTGGGACCGGCCATGGCAGAGTTAAAAAAATTCAACACTTTTCCCAAATTAGTCACCGTAACGAATTGAAATATAGTGGCAACCAAACAAGATCCAGGTCCCATTGTAGGAGAAACAGAGTAGTCAAGGCTTCACAAAGTCTTTAGACACACCCAAATATGGCACTGCATGTAATGCTTGGTGCGGTCATTCTTAGGCCTTTTTGGCTGAGATGTTAACGAATCCTCAGTGGCTTTTTCACTGACGTTCCTGGCCGCAGTAGCAAATAGTTTTTACAGGGCAGGTTTGCTTGTCCCAGCACCCAACCCTCCTCTTTTCGCAGCCGGGCTTGGGACCGGCCATGGCAGAGTTAAAAAAATTCAACACTTTTCCCAAATTAGTCACCGTAACGACTTGAAATATAGTGGCAACTAAACAAGATCCAGGTCCCATTGTAGGAGAAACAGAGTAGTCAAGGCTTCACAAAGTCTTTAGACACACCCAAATATGGCACTGCATGTAATGCTTGGTGCGGTCATTCTTAGGCCTTTTTGGCTGACATGTTAACGAATCCTCAGTGGCTTTTTCACTGACGTTCCTGGCCGCAGTAGCAAATAGCTTTTACAGGGCAGGTTTGCTTGTCCCAGCACCCAACCCTCCTCTTTTCGCAGCCGGGCTTGGGACCGGCCATGGCAGAGTTAAAAAAATTCAACACTTTTCCCAAATTAGTCACCGTAACGACTTGAAATATAGTGGCAACCAAACAAGATCCAGGTCTCATTGTAGGAGAAACAGAGTAGTCAAGGCTTCACAAAGTCTTTAGACACACCCAAATATGGCACTGCATGTAATGCTTGGTGCGGTCATTCTTAGGCCTTTTTGGCTGAGATGTTAACGAATCCTCAGTGGCTTTTTCACTGACGTTTCTGCCGCAGTAGCAAATAGTTTTTACAGGGCAGGTTTGCTTGTCCCAGCACCCAACCCTCCTCTTTTCGCAGCCGGGCTTGGGACCGGCCATGGCAGTTAAAAAAATTCAACACTTTTCCCAAATTAGTCACCGTAACGACTTGAAATATAGTGGCAACCAAACAAGATCCAGGTCCCATTGTAGGAGAAACAGAGTAGTCAAGGCTTTACAAAGTCTTTAGACACACCCAAATATGGCACTGCATGTAATGCTTGGTGCGGTCATTCTTAAGCCTTTTTGGCTGAGATGTTAACGAATCCTCAGTGGCTTTTTCACTGACGTTCCTGGCCGCAGTAGCAAATAGTTTTTACAGGGCAGGTTTGCTTGTCCCAGCACCCAACCCTCCTCTTTTCGCAGCCGGGCTTGGGACCGGCCATGGCAGAGTTAAAAAAATTCAACACTTTTCCCAAATTAGTCACCGTAATGACTTGAAATATAGTGGCAACTAAACAAGATCCAGGTCCCATTGTAGGAGAAACAGAGTAGTCAAGGCTTCACAGAGTCTTTAGACACACCCAAATATGGCACTGCATGTAATGCTTGGTGCGGTCATTCTTAGGCCTTTTTGGCTGACATGTTAACGAATCCTCAGTGGCTTTTTCACTGACGTTCCTGGCCGCAGTAGCAAATAGTTTTTACAGGGCAGGTTTGCTTGTCCCAGCACCCAACCCTCCTCTTTTCGCAGCCGGGCTTGGGACCGGCCATGGCAGAGTTAAAAAAATTCAACACTTTTCCCAAATTAGTCACCGTAACGACTTGAAATATAGTGGCAACTAAACAAGATCCAGGTCCCATTGTAGGAGAAACAGAGTAGTCAAGGCTTCACAAAGTCTTTAGACACACCCAAATATGGCACTGCATGTAATGCTTGGTGCGGTCATTCTTAGGCCTTTTCGGCTGAGATGTTAACGAATCCTCAGTGGCTTTTTCACTGACGTTCCTGGCCGCAGTAGCAAATAGTTTTTACAGGGCAGGTTTGCTTGTCCCAACACCCAACCCTCCTCTTTTCGCAGCCGGGCTTGGGACCGGCCATGGCAGAGTTAAAAAAATTCAACACTTTTCCCAAATTAGTCACCGTAACGACTTGAAATATAGTGGCAACCAAACAAGATCCAGGTCCCATTGTAGGAGAAACAGAGTAGTCAAGGCTTCACAAAGTCTTTAGACACACCCAAATATGGCACTGCATGTAATGCTTGGTGCGGTCATTCTTAGGCCTTTTTGGCTGAGATGTTAACGAATCCTCAGTGGCTTTTTCACTGACGTTCCTGCCGCAGTAGCAAATGGTTTTTACAGGGCAGGTTTGCTTGTCCCAGCACCCAACCCTCCTCTTTTCGCATCCGGGCTTGGGACCGGCCATGGCAGAGTTAAAAAAATTCAACACTTTTCCCAAATTAGTCACCGTAACGACTTGAAATATAGTGGCAACCAAACAAGATCCAGGTCCCATTGTAGGAGAAACAGAGTAGTCAAGGCTTCACAAAGTCTTTAGACACACCCAAATATGGCACTGCATGTAATGCTTGGTGCGGTCATTCTTAGGCCTTTTTGGCTGAGATGTTAACGAATCCTCAGTGGCTTTTACACTGACGTTCCTGGCCGCAGTAGCAAATAGTTTTTACAGGGCAGGTTTGCTTGTCCCAGCACCCAACCCTCCTCTTTTCGCAGCCGGGCTTGGGACCGGCCATGGCAGAGTTAAAAAAATTCAACACTTTTCCCAAATTAGTCACCGTAACGACTTGAAATATAGTGGCAACTAAACAAGATCCAGGTCCCATTGTAGGAGAAACAGAGTAGTCAACGCTTCACAAAGTCTTTAGACACACCCAAATATGGCACTGCATGTAATGCTTGGTGCGGTCATTCTTAGGCCTTTTTGGCTGACATGTTAACGAATCCTCAGTGGCTTTTTCACTGACGTTCCTGGCCGCAGTAGCAAATAGTTTTTACAGAGCAGGTTTGCTTGTCCCAGCACCCAACCCTCCTCTTTTCGCAGCCGGGCTTGGGACCGGCCATGGCAGAGTTAAAAAAATTCAACACTTTTCCCAAATTAGTCACCGTAACGACTTGAAATATAGTGGCAACCAAACAAGATCCAGGTCCCATTGTAGGAGAAACAGAGTAGTCAAGGCTTCACAAAGTCTTTAGACACACCCAAATATGGCACTGCATGTAATGCTTGGTGCGGTCATTCTTAGGCCTTTTTGGCTGAGATGTTAACGAATCCTCAGTGGCTTTTTCACTGACGTTCCTGCCGCAGTAGCAAATGGTTTTTACAGGGCAGGTTTGCTTGTCCCAGCACCCAACCCTCCTCTTTTCGCAGCCGGGCTTGGGACCGGCTATGGCAGAGTTAAAAAAATTCAACACTTTTCCCAAATTAGTCACCGTAACGACTTGAAATATAGTGGCAACCAAACAAGATCCAGGTCCCATTGTAGGAGAAACAGAGTAGTCAAGGCTTCACAAAGTCTTTAGACACACCCAAATATGGCACTGCATGTAATGCTTGGTGCGGTCATTCTTAGGCCTTTTTGGCTGAGATGTTAACGAATCCTCAGTGGCTTTTTCACTGACGTTCCTGCCGCAGTAGCAAATGGTTTTTACAGGGCAGGTTTGCTTGTCCCAGCACCCAACCCTCCTCTTTTCGCAGCCGGGCTTGGGACCGGCCATGGCAGAGTTAAAAAAATTCAACACTTTTCCCAAATTAGTCACCGTAACGACTTGAAATATAGTGGCAACCAAACAAGATCCAGGTCCCATTGTAGGAGAAACAGAGAAGTCAAGGCTTCACAAAGTCTTTAGACACACCCAAATATGGCACTGCATGTAATGCTTGGTGCGGTCATTCTTAGGCCTTTTTGGCTGAGATGTTAACGAATCCTCAGTGGCTTTTTCACTGACGTTCCTGGCCGCAGTAGCAAATAGTTTTTACAGGGCAGGTTTGCTTGTCCCAGCACCCAACCCTCCTCTTTTCGCAGCCGGGCTTGGGACCGGCCATGGCAGAGTTAAAAAAATTCAACACTTTTCCCAAATTAGTCACCGTAACGACTTGAAATATAGTGGCAACCAAACAAGATCCAGGTCCCATTGTAGGAGAAACAGAGTAGTCAAGGCTTCACAAAGTCTTTAGACACACCCAAATATGGCACTGCATGTAATGCTTGGTGCGGTCATTCTTAGGCCTTTTTGGCTGAGATGTTAACGAATCCTCAGTGGCTTTTACACTGACGTTCCTGGCCGCAGTAGCAAATAGTTTTTACAGGGCAGGTTTGCTTGTCCCAGCACCCAACCCTCCTCTTTTCGCAGCCGGGCTTGGGACCGGCCATGGCAGAGTTAAAAAAATTCAACACTTTTCCCAAATTAGTCACCGTAACGACTTGAAATATAGTGGCAACTAAACAAGATCCAGGTCCCATTGTAGGAGAAACAGAGTAGTCAACGCTTCACAAAGTCTTTAGACACACCCAAATATGGCACTGCATGTAATGCTTGGTGCGGTCATTCTTAGGCCTTTTTGGATAAGATGTTAACGAATCCTCAGTGGCTTTTTCACTGACGTTCCTGGCCGCAGTAGCAAATAGTTTTTACAGGGCAGGTTTGCTTGTCCCAGCACCCAACCCTCCTCTTTTCGCAGCCGGGCTTGGGACCGGCCATGGCAGAGTTAAAAAAATTCAACACTTTTCCCAAATTAGTCACCGTAACGACTTGAAATATAGTGGCAACTAAACAAGATCCAGGTCCCATTGTAGGAGAAACAGAGTAGTCAAGGCTTCACAAAGTCTTTAGACACACCCAAATATGGCACTGCATGTAATGCTTGGTGCGGTCATTCTTAGGCCTTTTTGGCTGAGATGTTAACGAATCCTCAGTGGCTTTTTTACTGACGTTCCTGGCCGCAGTAGCACATAGTTTTTACAGGGCAGGTTTGCTTGTCCCAGCACCCAACCCTCCTCTTATCGCATCCGGGCTTGGGACCGGCCATGGCAGAGTTAAAAAAATTCAACACTTTTCCCAAATTAGTCACCGTAACGACTTGAAATATAGTGGCAACTAAACAAGATCCAGGTCCCATTGTAGGAGAAACAGAGTAGTCAAGGCTTCACAAAGTCTTTAGACACACCCAAATATGGCACTGCATGTAATGCTTGGTGCGGTCATTCTTAGGCCTTTTTGGCTGAGATGTTAACGAATCCTCAGTGGCTTTTACACTGACGTTCCTGGCCGCAGTAGCAAATAGTTTTTACAGGGAAGGTTTGCTTGTCCCAGCACCCAACCCTCCTCTTTTTGCAGCCGGGCTTGGGACCGGCCATGGCAGAGTTTAAAAAATTCAACACTTTTCCCAAATTAGTCACCGTAACGACTTGAAATATAGTGGCAACTAAACAAGATCCAGGTCCCATTGTAGGAGAAACAGAGTAGTCAAGGCTTCACAAAGTCTTTAGACACACCTAAATATGGCACTGCATGTAATGCTTGGTGCGGTCATTCTTAGGCCTTTTTGGCTGACATGTTAATGAATCCTCAGTGGCTTTTTCACTGATGTTCCTGGCCGCAGTAGCAAATAGTTTTTACAGGGCAGGTTTGCTAGTCCCAGCACCCAACCCTCCTCTTTTCGCAGCCGGGCTTGGGACCGGCCATGGCAGAGTTAAAAAAATTCAACACTTTTCCCAAATTAGTCACCGTAACGACTTGAAATATAGTGGCAACCAAACAAGATCCAGGTCCCATTGTAGGAGAAACATAGTAGTCAAGGCTTCACAAAGTCTTTAGACACACCCAAATATGGCACTGCATGTAATGCTTGGTGCGGTCATTCTTAGGCCTTTTTGGCTGAGATGTTAACGAATCCTCAGTGGCTTTTACACTGACGTTCCTGGCCGCAGTAGCAAATAGTTTTTACAGGGCAGGTTTGCTTGTCCCAGCACCCAACCCTCCTCTTTTCGCAGCCGGGCTTGGGACCGGCCATGGCAGAGTTAAAAAAATTCAACACTTTTCCCAAATTAGTCACCGTAACGACTTGAAATATAGTGGCAACTAAACAAGATCCAGGTCCCATTGTAGGAGAAACAGAGTAGTCAAGGCTTCACAAAGTCTTTAGACACACCCAAATATGGCACTGCATGTAATGCTTGGTGCGGTCATTCTTAGGCCTTTTTGGCTGACATGTTAACGAATCCTCAGTGGCTTTTTCACTGATGTTCCTGGCCGCAGTAGCAAATAGTTTTTACAGGGCAGGTTTGCTAGTCCCAGCACCCAACCCTCCTCTTTTCGCAGCCGGGCTTGGGACCGGCCATGGCAGAGTTAAAAAAATTCAACACTTTTCCCAAATTAGTCACCGTAACGACTTGAAATATAGTGGCAACTAAACAAGATCCAGGTCCCATTGTAGGAGAAACAGAGTAGTCAAGGCTTCACAAAGTCTTTAGACACACCCAAATATGGCACTGCATGTAATGCTTGGTGCGGTCATTCTTAGGCCTTTTTGGCTGACATGTTAACGAATCCTCAGTGGCTTTTTCACTGACGTTCCTGCCGCAGTAGCAAATGGTTTTTACAGGGCAGGTTTGCTTGTCCCAGCACCCAACCCTCCTCTTTTCGCAGCCAGGCTTGGGACCGGCCATGGCAGAGTTAAAAAAATTCAACACTTTTCCCAAATTAGTCACCGTAACGACTTGAAATATAGTGGCAACCAAACAAGATCCAGGTCCCATTGTAGGAGAAACATAGTAGTCAAGGCTTCACAAAGTCTTTAGACACACCCAAATATGGCACTGCATGTAATGCTTGGTGCGGTCATTCTTAGGCCTTTTTGGCTGAGATGTTAACGAATCCTCAGTGGCTTTTACACTGACGTTCCTGGCCGCAGTAGCAAATAGTTTTTACAGGGCAGGTTTGCTTGTCCCAGCACCCAACCCTCCTCTTTTCGCAGCCGGGCTTGGGACCGGCCATGGCAGAGTTAAAAAAATTCAACACTTTTCCCAAATTAGTCACCGTAACGACTTGAAATATAGTGGCAACTAAACAAGATCCAGGTCCCATTGTAGGAGAAACAGAGTAGTCAAGGCTTCACAAAGTCTTTAGACACACCCAAATATGGCACTGCATGTAATGCTTGGTGCGGTCATTCTTAGGCCTTTTTGGCTGACATGTTAACGAATCCTCAGTGGCTTTTTCACTGATGTTCCTGGCCGCAGTAGCAAATAGTTTTTACAGGGCAGGTTTGCTAGTCCCAGCACCCAACCCTCCTCTTTTGGCAGCCGGGCTTGGGACCGGCCATGGCAGAGTTAAAAAAATTCAACACTTTTCCCAAATTAGTCACCGTAACGACTTGAAATATAGTGGCAACTAAACAAGATCCAGGTCCCATTGTAGGAGAAACAGAGTAGTCAAGGCTTCACAAAGTCTTTAGACACACCCAAATATGGCACTGCATGTAATGCTTGGTGCGGTCATTCTTAGGCCTTTTTGGCTGACATGTTAACGAATCCTCAGTGGCTTTTTCACTGACGTTCCTGCCGCAGTAGCAAATGGTTTTTACAGGGCAGGTTTGCTTGTCCCAGCACCCAACCCTCCTCTTTTCGCAGCCGGGCTTGGGACCGGCCATGGCAGAGTTAAAAAAATTCAACACTTTTCCCAAATTAGTCACCGTAACGACTTGAAATATAGTGGCAACCAAACAAGATCCAGGTCCCATTGTAGGAGAAACATAGTAGTCAAGGCTTCACAAAGTCTTTAGACACACCCAAATATGGCACTGCATGTAATGCTTGGTGCGGTCATTCTTAGGCCTTTTTGGCTGAGATGTTAACGAATCCTCAGTGGCTTTTACACTGACGTTCCTGGCCGCAGTAGCAAATAGTTTTTACAGGGCAGGTTTGCTTGTCCCAGCACCCAACCCTCCTCTTTTCGCAGCCGGGCTTGGGACCGACCATGGCAGAGTTAAAAAAATTCAACACTTTTCCCAAATTAGTCACCGTAACGACTTGAAATATAGTGGCAACTAAACAAGATCCAGGTCCCATTGTAGGAGAAACAGAGTAGTCAAGGCTTCACAAAGTCTTTAGACACACCCAAATATGGCACTGCATGTAATGCTTGGTGCGGTCATTCTTAGGCCTTTTTGGCTGACATGTTAACGAATCCTCAGTGGCTTTTTCACTGATGTTCCTGGCCGCAGTAGCAAATAGTTTTTACAGGGCAGGTTTGCTAGTCCCAGCACCCAACCCTCCTCTTTTCGCAGCCGGGCTTGGGACCGGCCATGGCAGAGTTAAAAAAATTCAACACTTTTCCCAAATTAGTCACCGTAACGACTTGAAATATAGTGGCAACTAAACAAGATCCAGGTCCCATTGTAGGAGAAACAGAGTAGTCAAGGCTTCACAAAGTCTTTAGACACACCCAAATATGGCACTGCATGTAATGCTTGGTGCGGTCATTCTTAGGCCTTTTTGGCTGACGTGTTAACGAATCCTCAGTGGCTTTTTCACTGACGTTCCTGCCGCAGTAGCAAATGGTTTTTACAGGGCAGGTTTGCTTGTCCCAGCACCCAACCCTCCTCTTTTCGCAGCCGGGCTTGGGACCGGCCATGGCAGAGTTAAAAAAATTCAACACTTTTCCCAAATTAGTCACCGTAACGACTTGAAATATAGTGGCAACCAAACAAGATCCAGGTCCCATTGTAGGAGAAACATAGTAGTCAAGGCTTCACAAAGTCTTTAGACACACCCAAATATGGCACTGCATGTAATGCTTGGTGCGGTCATTCTTAGGCCTTTTTGGCTGAGATGTTAACGAATCCTCAGTGGCTTTTACACTGACGTTCCTGGCCGCAGTAGCAAATAGTTTTTACAGGGCAGGTTTGCTTGTCCCAGCACCCAACCCTCCTCTTTTCGTAGCCGGGCTTGGGACCGGCCATGGCAGAGTTAAAAAAATTCAACACTTTTCCCAAATTAGTCACCGTAACGACTTGAAATATAGTGGCAACTAAACAAGATCCAGGTCCCATTGTAGGAGAAACAGAGTAGTCAAGGCTTCACAAAGTCTTTAGACACACCCAAATATGGCACTGCATGTAATGCTTGGTGCGGTCATTCTTAGGCCTTTTTGGCTGACATGTTAACGAATCCTCAGTGGCTTTTTCACTGATGTTCCTGGCCGCAGTAGCAAATAGTTTTTACAGGGCAGGTTTGCTAGTCCCAGCACCCAACCCTCCTCTTTTCGCAGCCGGGCTTGGGACCGGCCATGGCAGAGTTAAAAAAATTCAACACTTTTCCCAAATTAGTCACCGTAATGACTTGAAATATAGTGGCAACTAAACAAGATCCAGGTCCCATTGTAGGAGAAAAAGAGTAGTCAAGGCTTCACAAAGTCTTTAGACACACCCAAATATGGCACTGCATGTAATGCTTGGTGCGGTCATTCTTAGGCCTTTTTGGCTGACATGTTAACGAATCCTCAGTGGCTTTTTCACTGACGTTCCTGCCGCAGTAGCAAATGGTTTTTACAGGGCAGGTTTGCTTGTCCCAGCACCCAACCCTCCTCTTTTCGCAGCCGGGCTTGGGACCGGCCATGGCAGAGTTAAAAAAATTCAACACTTTTCCCAAATTAGTCACCGTAACGACTTGAAATATAGTGGCAACTAAACAAGATCCAGGTCCCATTGTAGGAGAAACATAGTAGTCAAGGCTTCACAAAGTCTTTAGACACACCCAAATATGGCACTGCATGTAATGCTTGGTGCAGTCATTCTTAGGCCTTTTTGGCTGAGATGTTAACGAATCCTCAGTGGCTTTTACACTGACGTTCCTGGCCGCAGTAGCAAATAGTTTTTACAGGGCAGGTTTGCTTGTCCCAGCACCCAACCCTCCTCTTTTCGCAGCCAGGCTTGGGACCGGCCATGGCAGAGTTAAAAAAATTCAACACTTTTCCCAAATTAGTCACCGTAACGACTTGAAATATAGTGGCAACTAAACAAGATCCAGGTCCCATTGTAGGAGAAACAGAGTAGTCAAGGCTTCACAAAGTCTTTAGACACACCCAAATATGGCACTGCATGTAATGCTTGGTGCGGTCATTCTTAGGCCTTTTTGGCTGACATGTTAACGAATCCTCAGTGGCTTTTTCACTGACGTTCCTGCCGCAGTAGCAAATGGTTTTTACAGGGCAGGTTTGCTTGTCCCAGCACCCAACCCTCCTCTTTTCGCAGCCGGGCTTGGGACCGGCCATGGCAGAGTTAAAAAAATTCAACACTTTTCCCAAATTAGTCACCGTAACGACTTGAAATATAGTGGCAACTAAACAAGATCCAGGTCCCATTGTAGGAGAAACATAGTAGTCAAGGCTTCACAAAGTCTTTAGACACACCCAAATATGGCACTGCATGTAATGCTTGGTGCGGTCATTCTTAGGCCTTTTTGGCTGAGATGTTAACGAATCCTCAGTGGCTTTTACACTGACGTTCCTGGCCGCAGTAGCAAATAGTTTTTACAGGGCAGGTTTGCTTGTCCCAGCACCCAACCCTCCTCTTTTCGCAGCCGGGCTTGGGACCGGCCATTGCAGAGTTAAAAAAATTCAACACTTTTCCCAAATTAGTCACTGTAACGACTTGAAATATAGTGGCAACTAAACAAGATCCAGGTCCCATTGTAGGAGAAACAGAGTAGTCAAGGCTTCACAAAGTCTTTAGACACACCCAAATATGGCACTGCATGTAATGCTTGGTGCGGTCATTCTTAGGCCTTTTTGGCTGACATGTTAACGAATCCTCAGTGGCTTTTTCACTGATGTTCCTGGCCGCAGTAGCAAATAGTTTTTACAGGGCAGGTTTGCTTGTCCCAGCACCCAACCCTCCTCTTTTCGTAGCCGGGCTTGGGACCGGCCATGGCAGAGTTAAAAAAATTCAACACTTTTCCCAAATTAGTCACCGTAACGACTTGAAATATAGTGGCAACTAAACAAGATCCAGGTCCCATTGTAGGAGAAACAGAGTAGTCAAGGCTTCACAAAGTCTTTAGACACACCCAAATATGGCACTGCATGTAATGCTTGGTGCGGTCATTCTTAGGCCTTTTTGGCTGACATGTTAACGAATCCTCAGTGGCTTTTTCACTGATGTTCCTGGCCGCAGTAGCAAATAGTTTTTACAGGGCAGGTTTGCTAGTCCCAGCACCCAACCCTCCTCTTTTCGCAGCCGGGCTTGGGACCGGCCATGGCAGAGTTAAAAAAATTCAACACTTTTCCCAAATTAGTCACCGTAATGACTTGAAATATAGTGGCAACTAAACAAGATCCAGGTCCCATTGTAGGAGAAAAAGAGTAGTCAAGGCTTCACAAAGTCTTTAGACACACCCAAATATGGCACTGCATGTAATGCTTGGTGCGGTCATTCTTAGGCCTTTTTGGCTGACATGTTAACGAATCCTCAGTGGCTTTTTCACTGACGTTCCTGCCGCAGTAGCAAATGGTTTTTACAGGGCAGGTTTGCTTGTCCCAGCACCCAACCCTCCTCTTTTCGCAGCCGGGCTTGGGACCGGCCATGGCAGAGTTAAAAAAATTCAACACTTTTCCCAAATTAGTCACCGTAACGACTTGAAATATAGTGGCAACTAAACAAGATCCAGGTCCCATTGTAGGAGAAACATAGTAGTCAAGGCTTCACAAAGTCTTTAGACACACCCAAATATGGCACTGCATGTAATGCTTGGTGCAGTCATTCTTAGGCCTTTTTGGCTGAGATGTTAACGAATCCTCAGTGGCTTTTACACTGACGTTCCTGGCCGCAGTAGCAAATAGTTTTTACAGGGCAGGTTTGCTTGTCCCAGCACCCAACCCTCCTCTTTTCGCAGCCGGGCTTGGGACCGGCCATGGCAGAGTTAAAAAAATTCAACACTTTTCCCAAATTAGTCACCGTAACGACTTGAAATATAGTGGCAACTAAACAAGATCCAGGTCCCATTGTAGGAGAAACAGAGTAGTCAAGGCTTCACAAAGTCTTTAGACACACCCAAATATGGCACTGCATGTAATGCTTGGTGCGGTCATTCTTAGGCCTTTTTGGCTGACATGTTAACGAATCCTCAGTGGCTTTTTCACTGACGTTCCTGCCGCAGTAGCAAATGGTTTTTACAGGGCAGGTTTGCTTGTCCCAGCACCCAACCCTCCTCTTTTCGCAGCCGGGCTTGGGACCGGCCATGGCAGAGTTAAAAAAATTCAACACTTTTCCCAAATTAGTCACCGTAACGACTTGAAATATAGTGGCAACTAAACAAGATCCAGGTCCCATTGTAGGAGAAACATAGTAGTCAAGGCTTCACAAAGTCTTTAGACACACCCAAATATGGCACTGCATGTAATGCTTGGTGCGGTCATTCTTAGGCCTTTTTGGCTGAGATGTTAACGAATCCTCAGTGGCTTTTACACTGACGTTCCTGGCCGCAGTAGCAAATAGTTTTTACAGGGCAGGTTTGCTTGTCCCAGCACCCAACCCTCCTCTTTTCGCAGCCGGGCTTGGGACCGGCCATGGCAGAGTTAAAAAAATTCAACACTTTTCCCAAATTAGTCACTGTAACGACTTGAAATATAGTGGCAACTAAACAAGATCCAGGTCCCATTGTAGGAGAAACAGAGTAGTCAAGGCTTCACAAAGTCTTTAGACACACCCAAATATGGCACTGCATGTAATGCTTGGTGCGGTCATTCTTAGGCCTTTTTGGCTGACATGTTAACGAATCCTCAGTGGCTTTTTCACTGATGTTCCTGGCCGCAGTAGCAAATAGTTTTTACAGGGCAGGTTTGCTAGTCCCAGCACCCAACCCTCCTCTTTTCGCAGCCGGGCTTGGGACCGGCCATGGCAGAGTTAAAAAAATTCAACACTTTTCCCAAATTAGTCACCGTAACGTCTTGAAATATAGTGGCAACTAAACAAGATCCAGGTCCCATTGTAGGAGAAACAGAGTAGTCAAGGCTTCACAAAGTCTTTAGACACACCCAAATATGGCACTGCATGTAATGCTTGGTGCGGTCATTCTTAGGCCTTTTTGGCTGACATGTTAACGAATCCTCAGTGGCTTTTTCACTGACGTTCCTGCCGCAGTAGCAAATGGTTTTTACAGGGCAGGTTTGCTTGTCCCAGCACCCAACCCTCCTCTTTTCGCAGCCGGGCTTGGGACCGGCCATGGCAGAGTTAAAAAAATTCAACACTTTTCCCAAATTAGTCACCGTAACGACTTGAAATATAGTGGCAACTAAACAAGATCCAGGTCCCATTGTAGGAGAAACAGAGTAGTCAAGGCTTCACAAAGTCTTTAGACACACCCAAATATGGCACTGCATGTAATGCTTGGTGCGGTCATTCTTAGGCCTTTTTGGCTGACATGTTAACGAATCCTCAGTGGCTTTTTCACTGATGTTCCTGGCCGCAGTAGCAAATAGGTTTTACAGGGCTGGTTTGCTAGTCCCAGCACCCAACCCTCCTCTTTTCGCAGCCGGGCTTGGGACCGGCCATGGCAGAGTTAAAAAAATTCAACACTTTTCCCAAATTAGTCACCGTAACGACTTGAAATATAGTGGCAACTAAACAAGATCCAGGTCCCATTGTAGGAGAAACAGAGTAGTCAAGGCTTCACAAAGTCTTTAGACACACCCAAATATGGCACTGCATGTAATGCTTGGTGCGGTCATTCTTAGGCCTTTTTGGCTGACATGTTAACGAATCCTCAGTGGCTTTTTCACTGACGTTCCTGCCGCAGTAGCAAATGGTTTTTACAGGGCAGGTTTGCTTGTCCCAGCACCCAACCCTCCTCTTTTTGCAGCCGGGCTTGGGACCGGCCATGGCAGAGTTAAAAAAATTCAACACTTTTCCAAATTAGTCACCGTAACGACTTGAAATATAGTGGCAACCAAACAAGATCCAGGTCCCATTGTAGGAGAAACATAGTAGTCAAGGCTTCACAAAGTCTTTAGACACACCCAAATATGGCACTGCATGTAATGCTTGGTGCGGTCATTCTTAGGCCTTTTTGGCTGAGATGTTAACGAATCCTCAGTGGCTTTTACACTGACGTTCCTGGCCGCAGTAGCAAATAGTTTTTACAGGGCAGGTTTGCTTGTCCCAGCACCCAACCCTCCTCTTTTCGCAGCCGGGCTTGGGACCGGCCATGGCAGAGTTAAAAAAATTCAACACTTTTCCCAAATTAGTCACCGTAACGACTTGAAATATAGTGGCAACTAAACAAGATCCAGGTCCCATTGTAGGAGAAACAGAGTAGTCAAGGCTTCACAAAGTCTTTAGACACACCCAAATATGGCACTGCATGTAATGCTTGGTGCGGTCATTCTTAGGCCTTTTTGGCTGACATGTTAACGAATCCTCAGTGGCTTTTTCACTGATGTTCCTGGCCGCAGTAGCAAATAGTTTTTACAGGGCAGGTTTGCTAGTCCCAGCACCCAACCCTCCTCTTTTTGCAGCCGGGCTTGGGACCGGCCATGGCAGAGTTAAAAAAATTCAACACTTTTCCCAAATTAGTCACCGTAACGACTTGAAATATAGTGGCAACTAAACAAGATCCAGGTCCCATTGTAGGAGAAACAGAGTAGTCAAGGCTTCACAAAGTCTTTAGACACACCCAAATATGGCACTGCATGTAATGCTTGGTGCGGTCATTCTTAGGCCTTTTTGGCTGAGATGTTAACGAATCCTCAGTGGCTTTTACACTGACGTTCCTGGCCGCAGTAGCAAATAGTTTTTACAGGGCAGGTTTGCTTGTCCCAGCACCCAACCCTCCTCTTTTCGCAGCCGGGCTTGGGACCGGCCATGGCAGAGTTAAAAAAATTCAACACTTTTCCCAAATTAGTCACCGTAACGACTTGAAATATAGTGGCAACTAAACAAGATCCAGGTCCCATTGTAGGAGAAACAGAGTAGTCAAGGCTTCACAAAGTCTTTAGACACACCCAAATATGGCACTGCATGTAATGCTTGGTGCGGTCATTCTTAGGCCTTTTTGGCTGACATGTTAACGAATCCTCAGTGGCTTTTTCACTGATGTTCCTGGCCGCAGTAGCAAATAGTTTTTACAGGGCAGGTTTGCTAGTCCCAGAACCCAACCCTCCTCTTTTCGCAGCCGGGCTTGGGACCGGCCATGGCAGAGTTAAAAAAATTCAACACTTTTCCCAAATTAGTCACCGTAACGACTTGAAATATAGTGGCAACTAAACAAGATCCAGGTCCCATTGTAGGAGAAACAGAGTAGTCAAGGCCTCACAAAGTCTTTAGACACACCCAAATATGGCACTGCATGTAATGCTTGGTGCGGTCATTCTTAGGCCTTTTTGGCTGACATGTTAACGAATCCTCAGTGGCTTTTTCACTGACGTTCCTGCCGCAGTAGCAAATGGTTTTTACAGGGCAGGTTTGCTTGTCCCAGCACCCAACCCTCCTCTTTTCGCAGCCGGGCTTGGGACCGGCCATGGCAGAGTTAAAAAAATTCAACACTTTTCCCAAATTAGTCACCGTAACGACTTGAAATATAGTGGCAACCAAACAAGATCCAGGTCCCATTGTAGGAGAAACATAGTAGTCAAGGCTTCACAAAGTCTTTAGACACACCCAAATATGGCACTGCATGTAATGCTTGGTGCGGTCATTCTTAGGCCTTTTTGGCTGAGATGTTAACGAATCCTCAGTGGCTTTTACACTGACGTTCCTGGCTGCAGTAGCAAATAGTTTTTACAGGGCAGGTTTGCTTGTCCCAGCACCCAACCCTCCTCTTTTCGCAGCCGGGCTTGGGACCGGCCATGGCAGAGTTAAAAAAATTCAACACTTTTCCCAAATTAGTCACCGTAACGACTTGAAATATAGTGGCAACTAAACAAGATCCAGGTCCCATTGTAGGAGAAACAGAGTAGTCAAGGCTTCACAAAGTCTTTAGACACACCCAAATATGGCACTGCATGTAATGCTTGGTGCGGTCATTCTTAGGCCTTTTTGGCTGACATGTTAACGAATCCTCAGTGGCTTTTTCACTGATGTTCCTGGCCGCAGTAGCAAATAGTTTTTACAGGGCAGGTTTGCTAGTCCCAGCACCCAACCCTCCTCTTTTCGCAGCCGGGCTTGGGACCGGCCATGGCAGAGTTAAAAAAATTCAACACTTTTCCCAAATTAGTCACCGTAACGACTTGAAATATAGTGGCAACTAAACAAGATCCAGGTCCCATTGTAGGAGAAACAGAGTAGTCAAGGCTTCACAAAGTCTTTAGACACACCCAAATATGGCACTGCATGTAATGCTTGGTGCGGTCATTCTTAGGCCTTTTTGGCTGACATGTTAACGAATCCTCAGTGGCTTTTTCACTGACGTTCCTGCCGCAGTAGCAAATGGTTTTTACAGGGCAGGTTTGCTTGTCCCAGCACCCAACTCTCCTCTTTTCGCAGCCGGGCTTGGGACCGGCCATGGCAGAGTTAAAAAAATTCAACACTTTTCCCAAATTAGTCACCGTAACGACTTGAAATATAGTGGCAACCAAACAAGATCCAGGTCCCATTGTAGGAGAAACATAGTAGTCAAGGCTTCACAAAGTCTTTAGACACACCCAAATATGGCACTGCATGTAATGCTTGGTGCGGTCATTCTTAGGCCTTTTTGGCTGAGATGTTAACAAATCCTCAGTGGCTTTTACACTGACGTTCCTGGCCGCAGTAGCAAATAGTTTTTACAGGGCAGGTTTGCTTGTCCCAGCACCCAACCCTCCTCTTTTCGCAGCCGGGCTTGGGACCGGCCATGGCAGAGTTAAAAAAATTTGACACTTTTCCCAAATTAGTCACCGTAACGACTTGAAATATAGTGGCAACTAAACAAGATCCAGGTCCCATTGTAGGAGAAACAGAGTAGTCAAGGCTTCACAAAGTCTTTAGACACACCCAAATATGGCACTGCATGTAATGCTTGGTGCGGTCATTCTTAGGCCTTTTTGGCTGACATGTTAACGAATCCTCAGTGGCTTTTTCACTGATGTTCCTGGCCGCAGTAGCAAATAGTTTTTACAGGGCAGGTTTGCTAGTCCCAGCACCCAACCCTCCTCTTTTCGCAGCCGGGCTTGGGACCGGCCATGGCAGAGTTAAAAAAATTCAACACTTTTCCCAAATTAGTCACCGTAACGACTTGAAATATAGTGGCAACTAAACAAGATCCAGGTCCCATTGTAGGAGAAACAGAGTAGTCAAGGCTTCACAAAGTCTTTAGACACACCCAAATATGGCACTGCATGTAATGCTTGGTGCGGTCATTCTTAGGCCTTTTTGGCTGACATGTTAACGAATCCTCAGTGGCTTTTTCACTGACGTTCCTGCCGCAGTAGCAAATGGTTTTTACAGGGCAGGTTTGCTTGTCCCAGCACCCAACCCTCCTCTTTTCGCAGCCGGGC
Organism: Aquarana catesbeiana; assembly: GCF_042186555.1. Classification (NCBI taxonomy): domain Eukaryota; kingdom Metazoa; phylum Chordata; class Amphibia; order Anura; family Ranidae; genus Aquarana; species Aquarana catesbeiana. The sequence continues at coordinate 179,509,438 of NC_133328.1, forward strand.
TTGGGACCGGCCATGGCAGAGTTAAAGAAATTCAACACCTTTCCCAAATTAGTCACCGTAACGACTTGAAATATAGTGGCAACCAAACAAGATCCAGGTCCCATTGTAGGAGAAACATAGTAGTCAAGGCTTCACAAAGTCTTTAGACACACCCAAATATGGCACTGCATGTAATGCTTGGTGCGGTCATTCTTAGGCCTTTTTGGCTGAGATGTTAACGAATCCTCAGTGGCTTTTACACTGACGTTCCTGGCCGCAGTAGCAAATGGTTTTTACAGGGCAGGTTTGCTTGTCCCAGCACCCAACCCTCCTCTTTTCGCAGCCGGGCTTGGGACCGGCCATGGCAGAGTTAAAAAATTCAACACTTTTCCCAAATTAGTCACCGTAACGACTTGAAATATAGTGGCAACTAAACAAGATCCAGGTCCCATTGTAGGAGAAACAGAGTAGTCAAGGCTTCACAAAGTCTTTAGACACACCCAAATATGGCACTGCATGTAATGCTTGGTGCGGTCATTCTTAGGCCTTTTTGGCTGACATGTTAATGAATCCTCAGTGGCTTTTTCACTGATGTTCCTGGCCGCAGTAGCAAATAGTTTTTACAGGGCAGGTTTGCTAGTCCCAGCACCCAACCCTCCTCTTTTGGCAGCCGGGCTTGGGACCGGCCATGGCAGAGTTAAAAAAATTCAACACTTTTCCCAAATTAGTCACCGTAACGACTTCAAATATAGTGGCAACTAAACAAGATCCAGGTCCCATTGTAGGAGAAACAGAGTAGTCAAGGCTTCACAAAGTCTTTAGACACACCCAAATATGGCACTGCATGTAATGCTTGGTGCGGTCATTCTTAGGCCTTTTTGGCTGACATGTTAACGAATCCTCAGTGGCTTTTTCACTGACGTTCCTGCCGCAGTAGCAAATGGTTTTTACAGGGCAGGTTTGCTTGTCCCAGCACCCAACCCTCCTCTTTTCGCAGCCGGGCTTGGGACCGGCCATGGCAGAGTTAAAAAAATTCAACACTTTTCCCAAATTAGTCACCGTAACGACTTGAAATATAGTGGCAACCAAACAAAATCCAGGTCCCATTGTAGGAGAAACATAGTAGTCAAGGCTTCACAAAGTCTTTAGACACACCCAAATATGGCACTGCATGTAATGCTTGGTGCGGTCATTCTTAGGCCTTTTTGGCTGACATGTTAACGAATCCTCAGTGGCTTTTTCACTGATGTTCCTGGCCGCAGTAGCAAATAGTTTTTACAGGGCAGGTTTGCTAGTCCCAGCACCCAACCCTCCTCTTTTCGCAGCCGGGCTTGGGACCGGCCATGGCAGAGTTAAAAAAATTCAACACTTTTCCCAAATTAGTCACCGTAACGACTTGAAATATAGTGGCAACCAAACAAGATCCAGGTCCCATTGTAGGAGAAACATAGTAGTCAAGGCTTCACAAAGTCTTTAGACACACCCAAATATGGCACTGCATGTAATGCTTGGTGCGGTCATTCTTAGGCCTTTTTGGCTGAGATGTTAACGAATCCTCAGTGACTTTTACACTGACGTTCCTGGCCGCAGTAGCAAATGGTTTTTACAGGGCAGGTTTGCTTGTCCCAGCACCCAACCCTCCTCTTTTCGCAGCCAGGCTTGGGACTGGCCATGGCAGAGTTAAAAAAATTCAACACTTTTCCCAAATTAGTCACCGTAACGACTTGAAATATAGTGGCAACTAAACAAGATCCAGGTCCCATTGTAGGAGAAACAGAGTAGTCAAGGCTTCACAAAGTCTTTAGACACACCCAAATATGGCACTGCATGTAATGCTTGGTGCGGTCATTCTTAGGCCTTTTTGGCTGACATGTTAACGAATCCTCAGTGGCTTTTTCACTGACGTTCCTGCCGCAGTAGCAAATGGTTTTTACAGGGCAGGTTTGCTTGTCCCAGCACCCAACCCTCCTCTTTTCGCAGCCGGGCTTGGGACCGGCCATGGCAGAGTTAAAAAAATTCAACACTTTTCCCAAATTAGTCACCGTAACGACTTGAAATATAGTGGCAACTAAACAAGATCCAGGTCCCATTGTAGGAGAAACAGAGTAGTCAAGGCTTCACAAAGTCTTTAGACACACCCAAATATGGCACTGCATGTAATGCTTGGTGCGGTCATTCTTAGGCCTTTTAGGCTGACATGTTAACGAATCCTCAGTGGCTTTTTCACTGATGTTCCTGGCCGCAGTAGCAAATAGTTTTTACAGGGCAGGTTTGCTAGTCCCAGCACCCAACCCTCCTCTTTTGGCAGCCGGGCTTGGGACCGGCCATAGCAGAGTTAAAAAAATTCAACACTTTTCCCAAATTAGTCACCGTAACGACTTGAAATATAGTGGCAACTAAACAAGATCCAGGTCCCATTGTAGGAGAAACAGAGTAGTCAAGGCTTCACAAAGTCTTTAGACACACCCAAATATGGCACTGCATGTAATGCTTGGTGCGGTCATTCTTAGGCCTTTTTGGCTGACATGTTAACGAATCCTCAGTGGCTTTTTCACTGACGTTCCTGCCGCAGTAGCAAATGGTTTTTACAGGGCAGGTTTGCTTGTCCCAGCACCCAACCCTCCTCTTTTCGCAGCCGGGCTTGGGACCGGCCATGGCAGAGTTAAAAAAATTCAACACTTTTCCCAAATTAGTCACCGTAACGACTTGAAATATAGTGGCAACCAAACAAGATCCAGGTCCCATTGTAGGAGAAACATAGTAGTCAAGGCTTCACAAAGTCTTTAGACACACCCAAATACGGCACTGCATGTAATGCTTGGTGCGGTCATTCTTAGGCCTTTTTGGCTGAGATGTTAACGAATCCTCAGTGGCTTTTACACTGACGTTCCTGGCCGCAGTAGCAAATAGTTTTTACAGGGCAGGTTTGCTTGTCCCAGCACCCAACCCTCCTCTTTTCGCAGCCGGGCTTGGGACCGGCCATGGCAGAGTTAAAAAAATTCGACACTTTTCCCAAATTAGTCACCGTAACGACTTGAAATATAGTGGCAACTAAACAAGATCCAGGTCCCATTGTAGGAGAAACAGAGTAGTCAAGGCTTCACAAAGTCTTTAGACACACCCAAATATGGCACTGCATGTAATGCTTGGTGCGGTCATTCTTAGGCCTTTTTGGCTGACATGTTAACGAATCCTCAGTGGCTTTTTCACTGACGTTCCTGCCGCAGTAGCAAATGGTTTTTACAGGGCAGGTTTGCTTGTCCCAGCACCCAACCCTCCTCTTTTCGCAGCCGGGCTTGGGACCGGCCATGGCAGAGTTAAAAAAATTTGACACTTTTCCCAAATTAGTCACCGTAACGACTTGAAATATAGTGGCAACCAAACAAGATCCAGGTCCCATTGTAGGAGAAACATAGTAGTCAAGGCTTCACAAAGTCTTTAGACACACCCAAATATGGCACTGCATGTAATGCTTGGTGCGGTCATTCTTAGGCCTTTTTGGCTGAGATGTTAACGAATCCTCAGTGGCTTTTACACTGACGTTCCTGGCCGCAGTAGCAAATAGTTTTTACAGGGCAGGTTTGCTTGTCCCAGCACCCAACCCTCCTCTTTTCGCAGCCGGGCTTGGGACCGGCCATGGCAGAGTTAAAAAAATTTGACACTTTTCCCAAATTAGTCACCGTAACGACTTGAAATATAGTGGCAACTAAACAAGATCCAGGTCCCATTGTAGGAGAAACAGAGTAGTCAAGGCTTCACAAAGTCTTTAGACACACCCAAATATGGCACTGCATGTAATGCTTGGTGCGGTCATTCTTAGGCCTTTTTGGCTGACATGTTAACGAATCCTCAGTGGCTTTTTCACTGACGTTCCTGCCGCAGTAGCAAATGGTTTTTACAGGGCAGGTTTGCTTGTCCCAGCACCCAACCCTCCTCTTTTCGCAGCCGGGCTTGGGACCGGCCATGGCAGAGTTAAAAAAATTCGACACTTTTCCCAAATTAGTCACCGTAACGACTTGAAATATAGTGGCAACCAAACAAGATCCAGGTCCCATTGTAGGAGAAACATAGTAGTCAAGGCTTCACAAAGTCTTTAGACACACCCAAATATGGCACTGCATGTAATGCTTGGTGCGGTCATTCTTAGGCCTTTTTGGCTGAGATGTTAACGAATCCTCAGTGGCTTTTACACTGACGTTCCTGGCCGCAGTAGCAAATAGTTTTTACAGGGCAGGTTTGCTTGTCCCAGCACCCAACCCTCCTCTTTTCGCAGCCGGGCTTGGGACCGGCCATGGCAGAGTTAAAAAAATTCAACACTTTTCCCAAATTAGTCACCGTAACGACTTGAAATATAGTGGCAACTAAACAAGATCCAGGTCCCATTGTAGGAGAAACAGAGTAGTCAAGGCTTCACAAAGTCTTTAGACACACCCAAATATGGCACTGCATGTAATGCTTGGTGCGGTCATTCTTAGGCCTTTTTGGCTGACATGTTAACGAATCCTCAGTGGCTTTTTCACTGATGTTCCTGGCCGCAGTAGCAAATAGTTTTTACAGGGCAGGTTTGCTAGTCCCAGCACCCAACCCTCCTCTTTTCGCAGCCGGGCTTGGGACCGGCCATGGCAGAGTTAAAAAAATTCAACACTTTTCCCAAATTAGTCACCGTAACGACTTGAAATATAGTGGCAACTAAACAAGATCCAGGTCCCATTGTAGGAGAAACAGAGTAGTCAAGGCTTCACAAAGTCTTTAGACACACCCAAATATGGCACTGCATGTAATGCTTGGTGCGGTCATTCTTAGGCCTTTTTGGCTGACATGTTAACGAATCCTCAGTGGCTTTTTCACTGACGTTCCTGCCGCAGTAGCAAATGGTTTTTACAGGGCAGGTTTGCTTGTCCCAGCACCCAACCCTCCTCTTTTCGCAGCCGGGCTTGGGACCGGCCATGGCAGAGTTAAAAAAATTCAACACTTTTCCCAAATTAGTCACCGTAACGACTTGAAATATAGTGGCAACCAAACAAGATCCAGGTCCCATTGTAGGAGAAACATAGTAGTCAAGGCTTCACAAAGTCTTTAGACACACCCAAATATGGCACTGCATGTAATGCTTGGTGCGGTCATTCTTAGGCCTTTTTGGCTGAGATGTTAACGAATCCTCAGTGGCTTTTACACTGACGTTCCTGGCCGCAGTAGCAAATAGTTTTTACAGGGCAGGTTTGCTTGTCCCAGCACCCAACCCTCCTCTTTTGGCAGCCGGGCTTGGGACCGGCCATGGCAGAGTTAAAAAAATTCAACACTTTTCCCAAATTAGTCACCGTAACGACTTGAAATATAGTGGCAACTAAACAAGATCCAGGTCCCATTGTAGGAGAAACAGAGTAGTCAAGGCTTCACAAAGTCTTTAGACACACCCAAATATGGCACTGCATGTAATGCTTGGTGCGGTCATTCTTAGGCCTTTTTGGCTGACATGTTAACGAATCCTCAGTGGCTTTTTCACTGATGTTCCTGGCCGCAGTAGCAAATAGTTTTTACAGGGCAGGTTTGCTAGTCCCAGCACCCAACCCTCCTCTTTTTGCAGCCGGGCTTGGGACCGGCCATGGCAGAGTTAAAAAAATTCAACACTTTTCCCAAATTAGTCACCGTAACGACTTGAAATATAGTGGCAACTAAACAAGATCCAGGTCCCATTGTAGGAGAAACAGAGTAGTCAAGGCTTCACAAAGTCTTTAGACACACCCAAATATGGCACTGCATGTAATGCTTGGTGCGGTCATTCTTAGGCCTTTTTGGCTGACATGTTAACGAATCCTCAGTGGCTTTTTCACTGATGTTCCTGGCCGCAGTAGGAAATAGTTTTTACAGGGCAGGTTTGCTAGTCCCAGCACCCAACCCTCCTCTTTTCGCAGCCGGGCTTGGGACCGGCCATGGCAGAGTTAAAAAAATTCAACACTTTTCCCAAATTAGTCACCGTAACGACTTGAAATATAGTGGCAACTAAACAAGATCCAGGTCCCATTGTAGGAGAAACAGAGTAGTCAAGGCTTCACAAAGTCTTTAGACACACCCAAATATGGCACTGCATGTAATGCTTGGTGCGGTCATTCTTAGGCCTTTTTGGCTGACATGTTAACGAATCCTCAGTGGCTTTTTCACTGACATTCCTGCCGCAGTAGCAAATGGTTTTTACAGGGCAGGTTTGCTTGTCCCAGCACCCAACCCTCCTCTTTTCGCAGCCGGGCTTGGGACCGGCCATGGCAGAGTTAAAAAAATTCAACACTTTTCCCAAATTAGTCACCGTAACGACTTGAAATATAGTGGCAACCAAACAAGATCCAGGTCCCATTGTAGGAGAAACATAGTAGTCAAGGCTTCACAAAGTCTTTAGACACACCCAAATATGGCACTGCATGTAATGCTTGGTGCGGTCATTCTTAGGCCTTTTTGGCTGAGATGTTAACGAATCCTCAGTGGCTTTTACACTGACGTTCCAGGCCGCAGTAGCAAATAGTTTTTACAGGGCAGGTTTGCTTGTCCCAGCACCCAACCCTCCTCTTTTCGCAGCCGGGCTTGGGACCGGCCATGGCAGAGTTAAAAAAATTCAACACTTTTCCCAAATTAGTCACCGTAACGACTTGAAATATAGTGGCAACTAAACAAGATCCAGGTCCCATTGTAGGAGAAACAGAGTAGTCAAGGCTTCACAAAGTCTTTAGACACACCCAAATATGGCACTGCATGTAATGCTTGGTGCGGTCATTCTTAGGCCTTTTTGGCTGACATGTTAACGAATCCTCAGTGGCTTTTTCACTGATGTTCCTGGCCGCAGTAGCAAATAGTTTTTACAGGGCAGGTTTGCTAGTCCCAGCACCCAACCCTCCTCTTTTCGCAGCCGGGCTTGGGACCGGCCATGGAAGAGTTAAAAAAATTCAACACTTTTCCCAAATTAGTCACCGTAACGACTTGAAATATAGTGGCAACTAAACAAGATCCAGGTCCCATTGTAGGAGAAACAGAGTAGTCAAGGCTTCACAAAGTCTTTAGACACACCCAAATATGGCACTGCATGTAATGCTTGGTGCGGTCATTCTTAGGCCTTTTTGGCTGACATGTTAACGAATCCTCAGTGGCTTTTTCACTGACATTCCTGCCGCAGTAGCAAATGGTTTTTACAGGGCAGGTTTGCTTGTCCCAGCACCCAACCCTCCTCTTTTCGCAGCCGGGCTTGGGACCGGCCATGGCAGAGTTAAAAAAATTCAACACTTTTCCCAAATTAGTCACCGTAACGACTTGAAATATAGTGGCAACCAAACAAGATCCAGGTCCCATTGTAGGAGAAACATAGTAGTCAAGGCTTCACAAAGTCTTTAGACACACCCAAATATGGCACTGCATGTAATGCTTGGTGCGGTCATTCTTAGGCCTTTTTGGCTGAGATGTTAACGAATCCTCAGTGGCTTTTACACTGACGTTCCAGGCCGCAGTAGCAAATAGTTTTTACAGGGCAGGTTTGCTTGTCCCAGCACCCAACCCTCCTCTTTTCGCAGCCGGGCTTGGGACCGGCCATGGCAGAGTTAAAAAAATTCAACACTTTTCCCAAATTAGTCACCGTAACGACTTGAAATATAGTGGCAACTAAACAAGATCCAGGTCCCATTGTAGGAGAAACAGAGTAGTCAAGGCTTCACAAAGTCTTTAGACACACCCAAATATGGCACTGCATGTAATGCTTGGTGCGGTCATTCTTAGGCCTTTTTGGCTGACATGTTAACGAATCCTCAGTGGCTTTTTCACTGATGTTCCTGGCCGCAGTAGCAAATAGTTTTTACAGGGCAGGTTTGCTAGTCCCAGCACCCAACCCTCCTCTTTTCGCAGCCGGGCTTGGGACCGGCCATGGAAGAGTTAAAAAAATTCAACACTTTTCCCAAATTAGTCACCGTAACGACTTGAAATATAGTGGCAACTAAACAAGATCCAGGTCCCATTGTAGGAGAAACAGAGTAGTCAAGGCTTCACAAAGTCTTTCGACACACCCAAATATGGCACTGCATGTAATGCTTGGTGCGGTCATTCTTAGACCTTTTTGGCTGACATGTTAACGAATCCTCAGTGGCTTTTTCACTGACGTTCCTGCCGCAGTAGCAAATGGTTTTTACAGGGCAGGTTTGCTTGTCCCAGCACCCAACCCTCCTCTTTTCGCAGCCGGGCTTGGGACCGGCCATGGCAGAGTTAAAAAAATTCAACACTTTTCCCAAATTAGTCACCGTAACGACTTGAAATATAGTGGCAACCAAACAAGATCCAGGTCCCATTGTAGGAGAAACATAGTAGTCAAGGCTTCACAAAGTCTTTAGACACACCCAAATATGGCACTGCATGTAATGCTTGGTGCGGTCATTCTTAGGCCTTTTTGGCTGAGATGTTAACGAATCCTCAGTGGCTTTTACACTGACGTTCCTGGCCGCAGTAGCAAATAGTTTTTACAGGGCAGGTTTGCTTGTCCCAGCACCCAACCCTCCTCTTTTCACAGCCGGGCTTGGGACCGGCCATGGCAGAGTTAAAAAAATTCAACACTTTTCCCAAATTAGTCACCGTAACGACTTGAAATATAGTGGCAACTAAACAAGATTCAGGTCCCATTGTAGGAGAAACAGAGTAGTCAAGGCTTCACAAAGTCTTTAGACACACCCAAATATGGCACTGCATGTAATGCTTGGTGCGGTCATTCTTAGGCCTTTTTGGCTGACATGTTAACGAATCCTCAGTGGCTTTTTCACTGATGTTCCTGGCCGCAGTAGCAAATAGTTTTTACAGGGCAGGTTTGCTAGTCCCAGCACCCAACCCTCCTCTTTTTGCAGCCGGGCTTGGGACCGGCCATGGCAGAGTTAAAAAAATTCAACACTTTTCCCAAATTAGTCACCGTAACGACTTGAAATATAGTGGCAACTAAACAAGATCCAGGTCCCATTGTAGGAGAAACAGAGTAGTCAAGGCTTCACAAAGTCTTTAGACACACCCAAATATGGCACTGCATGTAATGCTTGGTGCGGTCATTCTTAGGCCTTTTTGGCTGACATGTTAACGAATCCTCAGTGGCTTTTTCACTGATGTTCCTGGCCGCAGTAGCAAATAGTTTTTACAGGGCAGGTTTGCTAGTCCCAGCACCCAACCCTCCTCTTTTCGCAGCCGGGCTTGGGACCGGCCATGGCAGAGTTAAAAAAATTCAACACTTTTCCCAAATTAGTCACCGTAACGACTTGAAATATAGTGGCAACTAAACAAGATCCAGGTCCCATTGTAGGAGAAACAGAGTAGTCAAGGCTTCACAAAGTCTTTAGACACACCCAAATATGGCACTGCATGTAATGCTTGGTGCGGTCATTCTTAGGCCTTTTTGGCTGACATGTTAACGAATCCTCAGTGGCTTTTTCACTGATGTTCCTGGCCGCAGTAGCAAATAGTTTTTACAGGGCAGGTTTGCTAGTCCCAGAACCCAACCCTCCTCTTTTCGCAGCCGGGCTTGGGACCGGCCATGGCAGAGTTAAAAAAATTCAACACTTTTCCCAAATTAGTCACCGTAACGACTTGAAATATAGTGGCAACTAAACAAGATCCAGGTCCCATTGTAGGAGAAACAGAGTAGTCAAGGCTTCACAAAGTCTTTAGACACACCCAAATATGGCACTGCATGTAATGCTTGGTGCGGTCATTCTTAGGCCTTTTTGGCTGACATGTTAACGAATCCTCAGTGGCTTTTTCACTGACGTTCCTGCCGCAGTAGCAAATGGTTTTTACAGGGCAGGTTTGCTTGTCCCAGCACCCAACCCTCCTCTTTTCGCAGCCGGGCTTGGGACCGGCCATGGCAGAGTTAAAAAAATTCAACACTTTTCCCAAATTAGTCACCGTAACGACTTGAAATATAGTGGCAACCAAACAAGATCCAGGTCCCATTGTAGGAGAAACATAGTAGTCAAGGCTTCACAAAGTCTTTAGACACACCCAAATATGGCACTGCATGTAATGCTTGGTGCGGTCATTCTTAGGCCTTTTTGGCTGAGATGTTAACGAATCCTCAGTGGCTTTTACACTGACGTTTCTGGCCGCAGTAGCAAATAGTTTTTACAGGGCAGGTTTGCTTGTCCCAGCACCCAACCCTCCTCTTTTCGCAGCCGGGCTTGGGACCGGCCATGGCAGAGTTAAAAAAATTCAACACTTTTCCCAAATTAGTCACCGTAACGACTTGAAATATAGTGGCAACTAAACAAGATCCAGGTCCCATTGTAGGAGAAACAGAGTAGTCAAGGCTTCACAAAGTCTTTAGACACACCCAAATATGGCACTGCATGTAATGCTTGGTGCGGTCATTCTTAGGCCTTTTTGGCTGACATGTTAACGAATCCTCAGTGGCTTTTTCACTGATGTTCCTGGCCGCAGTAGCAAATAGTTTTTACAGGGCAGGTTTGCTAGTCCCAGCACCCAACCCTCCTCTTTTTGCAGCCGGGCTTGGGACCGGCCATGGCAGAGTTAAAAAAATTCAACACTTTTCCCAAATTAGTCACCGTAACGACTTGAAATATAGTGGCAACTAAACAAGATCCAGGTCCCATTGTAGGAGAAACAGAGTAGTCAAGGCTTCACAAAGTCTTTAGACACACCCAAATATGGCACTGCATGTAATGCTTGGTGCGGTCATTCTTAGGCCTTTTTGGCTGACATGTTAACGAATCCTCAGTGGCTTTTTCACTGATGTTCCTGGCCGCAGTAGGAAATAGTTTTTACAGGACAGGTTTGCTAGTCCCAGCACCCAACCCTCCTCTTTTCGCAGCCGGGCTTGGGACCGGCCATGGCAGAGTTAAAAAAATTCAACACTTTTCCCAAATTAGTCACCGTAACGACTTGAAATATAGTGGCAACTAAACAAGATCCAGGTCCCATTGTAGGAGAAACAGAGTAGTCAAGGCTTCACAAAGTCTTTAGACACACCCAAATATGGCACTGCATGTAATGCTTGGTGCGGTCATTCTTAGGCCTTTTTGGCTGACATGTTAACGAATCCTCAGTGGCTTTTTCACTGACGTTCCTGCCGCAGTAGCAAATGGTTTTTACAGGGCAGGTTTGCTTGTCCCAGCACCCAACCCTCCTCTTTTCGCAGCCGGGCTTGGGACCGGCCATGGCAGAGTTAAAAATATTCAACACTTTTCCCAAATTAGTCACCGTAACGACTTGAAATATAGTGGCAACCAAACAAGATCCAGGTCCCATTGTAGGAGAAACATAGTAGTCAAGGCTTCACAAAGTCTTTAGACACACCCAAATATGGCACTGCATGTAATGCTTGGTGCGGTCATTCTTAGGCCTTTTTGGCTGAGATGTTAACGAATCCTCAGTGGCTTTTACACTGACGTTCCTGGCCGCAGTAGCAAATAGTTTTTACAGGGCAGGTTTGCTTGTCCCAGCACCCAACCCTCCTCTTTTCGCAGCCGGGCTTGGGACCGGCCATGGCAGAGTTAAAAAAATTCAACACTTTTCCCAAATTAGTCACCGTAACGACTTGAAATATAGTGGCAACTAAACAAGATCCAGGTCCCATTGTAGGAGAAACAGAGTAGTCAAGGCTTCACAAAGTCTTTAGACACACCCAAATATGGCACTGCATGTAATGCTTGGTGCGGTCATTCTTAGGCCTTTTTGGCTGACATGTTAACGAATCCTCAGTGGCTTTTTCACTGATGTTCCTGGCCGCAGTAGCAAATAGTTTTTACAGGGCAGGTTTGCTAGTCCCAGCACCCAACCCTCCTCTTTTCGCAGCCGGGCTTGGGACCGGCCATGGCAGAGTTAAAAAAATTCAACACTTTTCCCAAATTAGTCACCGTAACGACTTGAAATATAGTGGCAACTAAACAAGATCCAGGTCCCATTGTAGGAGAAACAGAGTAGTCAAGGCTTCACAAAGTCTTTAGACACACCCAAATATGGCACTGCATGTAATGCTTGGTGCGGTCATTCTTAGGCCTTTTTGGCTGACATGTTAACGAATCCTCAGTGGCTTTTTCACTGACATTCCTGCCGCAGTAGCAAATGGTTTTTACAGGGCAGGTTTGCTTGTCCCAGCACCCAACCCTCCTCTTTTCGCAGCCGGGCTTGGGACCGGCCATGGCAGAGTTAAAAAAATTCAACACTTTTCCCAAATTAGTCACCGTAACGACTTGAAATATAGTGGCAACCAAACAAGATCCAGGTCCCATTGTAGGAGAAACATAGTAGTCAAGGCTTCACAAAGTCTTTAGACACACCCAAATATGGCACTGCATGTAATGCTTGGTGCGGTCATTCTTAGGCCTTTTTGGCTGAGATGTTAACGAATCCTCAGTGGCTTTTACACTGACGTTCCTGGCCACAGTAGCAAATAGTTTTTACAGGGCAGGTTTGCTTGTCCCAGCACCCAACCCTCCTCTTTTCGCAGCCGGGCTTGGGACCGGCCATGGCAGAGTTAAAAAAATTCAACACTTTTCCCAAATTAGTCACCGTAATGACTTGAAATATAGTGGCAACTAAACAAGATCCAGGTCCCATTGTAGGAGAAACAGAGTAGTCAAGGCTTCACAAAGTCTTTAGACACACCCAAATATGGCACTGCATGTAATGCTTGGTGCGGTCATTCTTAGGCCTTTTTGGCTGACATGTTAACAAATCCTCAGTGGCTTTTTCACTGATGTTCCTGGCCGCAGTAGCAAATAGTTTTTACAGGGCAGGTTTGCTAGTCCCAGCACCCAACCCTCCTCTTTTTGCAGCCGGGCTTGGGACCGGCCATGGCAGAGTTAAAAAAATTCAACACTTTTCCCAAATTAGTCACCGTAACGACTTGAAATATAGTGGCAACTAAACAAGATCCAGGTCCCATTGTAGGAGAAACAGAGTAGTCAAGGCTTCACAAAGTCTTTAGACACACCCAAATATGGCACTGCATGTAATGCTTGGTGCGGTCATTCTTAGGCCTTTTTGGCTGAGATGTTAACGAATCCTCAGTGGCTTTTACACTGACGTTCCTGGCCGCAGTAGCAAATAGTTTTTACAGGGCAGGTTTGCTTGTCCCAGCACCCAACCCTCCTCTTTTCGCAGCCGGGCTTGGGACCGGCCATGGCAGAGTTAAAAAAATTCAACACTTTTCCCAAATTAGTCACCGTAACGACTTGAAATATAGTGGCAACTAAACAAGATCCAGGTCCCATTGTAGGAGAAACAGAGTAGTCAAGGCTTCACAAAGTCTTTAGACACACCCAAATATGGCACTGCATGTAATGCTTGGTGCGGTCATTCTTAGGCCTTTTTGGCTGACATGTTAACGAATCCTCAGTGGCTTTTTCACTGATGTTCCTGGCCGCAGTAGCAAATAGTTTTTACAGGGCAGGTTTGCTAGTCCCAGCACCCAACCCTCCTCTTTTTGCAGCCGGGCTTGGGACCGGCCATGGCAGAGTTAAAAAAAATTCAACACTTTTCCCAAATTAGTCACCGTAACGACTTGAAATATAGTGGCAACTAAACAAGATCCAGGTCCCATTGTAGGAGAAACAGAGTAGTCAAGGCTTCACAAAGTCTTTAGACACACCCAAATATGGCACTGCATGTAATGCTTGGTGCGGTCATTCTTAGGCCTTTTTGGCTGACATGTTAACGAATCCTCAGTGGCTTTTTCACTGATGTTCCTGGCCGCAGTAGCAAATAGTTTTTACAGGGCAGGTTTGCTAGTCCCAGCACCCAACCCTCCTCTTTTCGCAGCCGGGCTTGGGACCGGCCATGGCAGAGTTAAAAAAATTCAACACTTTTCCCAAATTAGTCACCGTAACGACTTGAAATATAGTGGCAACTAAACAAGATCCAGGTCCCATTGTAGGAGAAACAGAGTAGTCAAGGCTTCACAAAGTCTTTAGACACACCCAAATATGGCACTGCATGTAATGCTTGGTGCGGTCATTCTTAGGCCTTTTTGGCTGACATGTTAACGAATCCTCAGTGGCTTTTTCACTGATGTTCCTGGCCGCAGTAGCAAATAGTTTTTACAGGGCAGGTTTGCTAGTCCCAGCACCCAACCCTCCTCTTTTCGCAGCCGGGCTTGGGACCGGCCATGGCAGAGTTAAAAAAATTCAACACTTTTCCCAAATTAGTCACCGTAACGACTTGAAATATAGTGGCAACTAAACAAGATCCAGGTCCCATTGTAGGAGAAACAGAGTAGTCAAGGCTTCACAAAGTCTTTAGACACACCCAAATATGGCACTGCATGTAATGCTTGGTGCGGTCATTCTTAGGCCTTTTTGGCTGACATGTTAACGAATCCTCAGTGGCTTTTTCACTGATGTTCCTGGCCGCAGTAGCAAATAGTTTTTACAGGGCAGGTTTGCTAGTCCCAGAACCCAACCCTCCTCTTTTCGCAGCCGGGCTTGGGACCGGCCATGGCAGAGTTAAAAAAATTCAACACTTTTCCCAAATTAGTCACCGTAACGACTTGAAATATAGTGGCAACTAAACAAGATCCAGGTCCCATTGTAGGAGAAACAGAGTAGTCAAGGCTTCACAAAGTCTTTAGACACACCCAAATATGGCACTGCATGTAATGCTTGGTGCGGTCATTCTTAGGCCTTTTTGGCTGACATGTTAACGAATCCTCAGTGGCTTTTTCACTGACGTTCCTGCCGCAGTAGCAAATGGTTTTTACAGGGCAGGTTTGCTTGTCCCAGCACCCAACCCTCCTCTTTTCGCAGCCGGGCTTGGGACCGGCCATGGCAGAGTTAAAAAAATTCAACACTTTTCCCAAATTAGTCACCGTAACGACTTGAAATATAGTGGCAACCAAACAAGATCCAGGTCCCATTGTAGGAGAAACATAGTAGTCAAGGCTTCACAAAGTCTTTAGACACACCCAAATATGGCACTGCATGTAATGCTTGGTGCGGTCATTCTTAGGCCTTTTTGGCTGAGATGTTAACGAATCCTCAGTGGCTTTTACACTGACGTTCCTGGCCGCAGTAGCAAATAGTTTTTACAGGGCAGGTTTGCTTGTCCCAGCACCCAACGCTCCTCTTTTCGCAGCCGGGCTTGGGACCGGCCATGGCAGAGTTAAAAAAATTCAACACTTTTCCCAAATTAGTCACCGTAACGACTTGAAATATAGTGGCAACTAAACAAGATCCAGGTCCCATTGTAGGAGAAACAGAGTAGTCAAGGCTTCACAAAGTCTTTAGACACACCCAAATATGGCACTGCATGTAATGCTTGGTGCGGTCATTCTTAGGCCTTTTTGGCTGACATGTTAACGAATCCTCAGTGGCTTTTTCACTGATGTTCCTGGCCGCAGTAGCAAATAGTTTTTACAGGGCAGGTTTGCTAGTCCCAGCACCCAACCCTCCTCTTTTTGCAGCCGGGCTTGGGACCGGCCATGGCAGAGTTAAAAAAATTCAACACTTTTCCCAAATTAGTCACCGTAACGACTTGAAATATAGTGGCAACTAAACAAGATCCAGGTCCCATTGTAGGAGAAACAGAGTAGTCAAGGCTTCACAAAGTCTTTAGACACACCCAAATATGGCACTGCATGTAATGCTTGGTGCGGTCATTCTTAGGCCTTTTTGTCTGACATGTTAACGAATCCTCAGTGGCTTTTTCACTGATGTTCCTGGCCGCAGTAGGAAATAGTTTTTACAGGGCAGGTTTGCTAGTCCCAGCACCCAACCCTCCTCTTTTCGCAGCCGGGCTTGGGACCGGCCATGGCAGAGTTAAAAAAATTCAACACTTTTCCCAAATTAGTCACCGTAACGACTTGAAATATAGTGGCAACTAAACAAGATCCAGGTCCCATTGTAGGAGAAACAGAGTAGTCAAGGCTTCACAAAGTCTTTAGACACACCCAAATATGGCACTGCATGTAATGCTTGGTGCGGTCATTCTTAGGCCTTTTTGGCTGACATGTTAACGAATCCTCAGTGGCTTTTTCACTGACGTTCCTGCCGCAGTAGCAAATGGTTTTTACAGGGCAGGTTTGCTTGTCCCAGCACCCAACCCTCCTCTTTTCGCAGCCGGGCTTGGGACCGGCCATGGCAGAGTTAAAAAAATTCAACACTTTTCCCAAATTAGTCACCGTAACGACTTGAAATATAGTGGCAACCAAACAAGATCCAGGTCCCATTGTAGGAGAAACATAGTAGTCAAGGCTTCACAAAGTCTTTAGACACACCCAAATATGGCACTGCATGTAATGCTTGGTGCGGTCATTCTTAGGCCTTTTTGGCTGAGATGTTAACGAATCCTCAGTGGCTTTTACACTGACGTTCCTGGCCGCAGTAGCAAATAGTTTTTACAGGGCAGGTTTGCTTGTCCCAGCACCCAACCCTCCTCTTTTCGCAGCCGGGCTTGGGACCGGCCATGGCAGAGTTAAAAAAATTCAACACTTTTCCCAAATTAGTCACCGTAACGACTTGAAATATAGTGGCAACTAAACAAGATCCAGGTCCCATTGTAGGAGAAACAGAGTAGTCAAGGCTTCACAAAGTCTTTAGACACACCCAAATATGGCACTGCATGTAATGCTTGGTGCGGTCATTCTTAGGCCTTTTTGGCTGACATGTTAACGAATCCTCAGTGGCTTTTTCACTGATGTTCCTGGCCGCAGTAGCAAATAGTTTTTACAGGGCAGGTTTGCTAGTCCCAGCACCCAACCCTCCTCTTTTCGCAGCCGGGCTTGGGACCGGCCATGGCAGAGTTAAAAAAATTCAACACTTTTCCCAAATTAGTCACCGTAACGACTTGAAATATAGTGGCAACTAAACAAGATCCAGGTCCCATTGTAGGAGAAACAGAGTAGTCAAGGCTTCACAAAGTCTTTAGACACACCCAAATATGGCACTGCATGTAATGCTTGGTGCGGTCATTCTTAGGCCTTTTTGGCTGACATGTTAACGAATCCTCAGTGGCTTTTTCACTGACGTTCCTGCCGCAGTAGCAAATGGTTTTTACAGGGCAGGTTTGCTTGTCCCAGCACCCAACCCTCCTCTTTTCGCAGCCGGGCTTGGGACCGGCCATGGCAGAGTTAAAAAAATTCAACACTTTTCCCAAATTAGTCACCGTAACGACTTGAAATATAGTGGCAACCAAACAAGATCCAGGTCCCATTGTAGGAGAAACATAGTAGTCAAGGCTTCACAAAGTCTTTAGACACACCCAAATATGGCACTGCATGTAATGCTTGGTGCGGTCATTCTTAGGCCTTTTTGGCTGAGATGTTAACGAATCCTCAGTGGCTTTTACACTGACGTTCCTGGCCACAGTAGCAAATAGTTTTTACAGGGCAGGTTTGCTTGTCCCAGCACCCAACCCTCCTCTTTTCGCAGCCGGGCTTGGGACCGGCCATGGCAGAGTTAAAAAAATTCAACACTTTTCCCAAATTAGTCACCGTAATGACTTGAAATATAGTGGCAACTAAACAAGATCCAGGTCCCATTGTAGGAGAAACAGAGTAGTCAAGGCTTCACAAAGTCTTTAGACACACCCAAATATGGCACTGCATGTAATGCTTGGTGCGGTCATTCTTAGGCCTTTTTGGCTGACATGTTAACAAATCCTCAGTGGCTTTTTCACTGATGTTCCTGGCCGCAGTAGCAAATAGTTTTTACAGGGCAGGTTTGCTAGTCCCAGCACCCAACCCTCCTCTTTTTGCAGCCGGGCTTGGGACCGGCCATGGCAGAGTTAAAAAAATTCAACACTTTTCCCAAATTAGTCACCGTAACGACTTGAAATATAGTGGCAACTAAACAAGATCCAGGTCCCATTGTAGGAGAAACAGAGTAGTCAAGGCTTCACAAAGTCTTTAGACACACCCAAATATGGCACTGCATGTAATGCTTGGTGCGGTCATTTTTAGGCCTTTTTGGCTGAGATGTTAACGAATCCTCAGTGGCTTTTACACTGACGTTCCTGGCCGCAGTAGCAAATAGTTTTTACAGGGCAGGTTTGCTTGTCCCAGCACCCAACCCTCCTCTTTTCGCAGCCGGGCTTGGGACCGGCCATGGCAGAGTTAAAAAAATTCAACACTTTTCCCAAATTAGTCACCGTAACGACTTGAAATATAGTGGCAACTAAACAAGATCCAGGTCCCATTGTAGGAGAAACAGAGTAGTCAAGGCTTCACAAAGTCTTTAGACACACCCAAATATGGCACTGCATGTAATGCTTGGTGCGGTCATTCTTAGGCCTTTTTGGCTGACATGTTAACGAATCCTCAGTGGCTTTTTCACTGATGTTCCTGGCCGCAGTAGCAAATAGTTTTTACAGGGCAGGTTTGCTAGTCCCAGCACCCAACCCTCCTCTTTTTGCAGCCGGGCTTGGGACCGGCCATGGCAGAGTTAAAAAAATTCAACACTTTTCCCAAATTAGTCACCGTAACGACTTGAAATATGGTGGCAACTAAACAAGATCCAGGTCCCATTGTAGGAGAAACAGAGTAGTCAAGGCTTCACAAAGTCTTTAGACACACCCAAATATGGCACTGCATGTAATGCTTGGTGCGGTCATTCTTAGGCCTTTTTGGCTGACATGTTAACGAATCCTCAGTGGCTTTTTCACTGATGTTCCTGGCCGCAGTAGCAAATAGTTTTTACAGGGCAGGTTTGCTAGTCCCAGCACCCAACCCTCCTCTTTTCGCAGCCGGGCTTGGGACCGGCCATGGCAGAGTTAAAAAAATTCAACACTTTTCCCAAATTAGTCACCGTAACGACTTGAAATATAGTGGCAACTAAACAAGATCCAGGTCCCATTGTAGGAGAAACAGAGTAGTTAAGGCTTCACAAAGTCTTTAGACACACCCAAATATGGCACTGCATGTAATGCTTGGTGCGGTCATTCTTAGGCCTTTTTGGCTGACATGTTAACGAATCCTCAGTGGCTTTTTCACTGACGTTCCTGCCGCAGTAGCAAATGGTTTTTACAGGGCAGGTTTGCTTGTCCCAGCACCCAACCCTCCTCTTTTCGCAGCCGGGCTTGGGACCGGCCATGGCAGAGTTAAAAAAATTCAACACTTTTCCCAAATTAGTCACCGTAACGACTTGAAATATAGTGGCAACCAAACAAGATCCAGGTCCCATTGTAGGAGAAACATAGTAGTCAAGGCTTCACAAAGTCTTTAGACACACCCAAATATGGCACTGCATGTAATGCTTGGTGCGGTCATTCTTAGGCCTTTTTGGCTGAGATGTTAACGAATCCTCAGTGGCTTTTACACTGACGTTCCTGGCCGCAGTAGCAAATAGTTTTTACAGGGCAGGTTTGCTTGTCCCAGCACCCAACCCTCCTCTTTTCGCAGCCGGGCTTGGGACCGGCCATGGCAGAGTTAAAAAAATTCAACACTTTTCCCAAATTAGTCACCGTAACGACTTGAAATATAGTGGCAACTAAACAAGATCCAGGTCCCATTGTAGGAGAAACAGAGTAGTCAAGGCTTCACAAAGTCTTTAGACACACCCAAATATGGCACTGCATGTAATGCTTGGTGCGGTCATTCTTAGGCCTTTTTGGCTGACATGTTAACGAATCCTCAGTGGCTTTTTCACTGATGTTCCTGGCCGCAGTAGCAAATAGTTTTTACAGGGCAGGTTTGCTAGTCCCAGCACCCAACCCTCCTCTTTTCGCAGCCGGGCTTGGGACCGGCCATGGCAGAGTTAAAAAAATTCAACACTTTTCCCAAATTAGTCACCGTAACGACTTGAAATATAGTGGCAACCAAACAAGATCCAGGTCCCATTGTAGGAGAAACATAGTAGTCAAGGCTTCACAAAGTCTTTAGACACACCCAAATATGGCACTGCATGTAATGCTTGGTGCGGTCATTCTTAGGCCTTTTTGGCTGAGATGTTAACGAATCCTCAGTGGCTTTTACACTGACGTTCCTGGCCGCAGTAGCAAATAGTTTTTACAGGGCAGGTTTGCTTGTCCCAGCACCCAACCCTCCTCTTTTCGCAGCCGGGCTTGGGACCGGCCATGGCAGAGTTAAAAAAATTCAACACTTTTCCCAAATTAGTCACCGTAACGACTTGAAATATAGTGGCAACTAAACAAGATCCAGGTCCCATTGTAGGAGAAACAGAGTAGTCAAGGCTTCACAAAGTCTTTAGACACACCCAAATATGGCACTGCATGTAATGCTTGGTGCGGTCATTCTTAGGCCTTTTTGGCTGACATGTTAACGAATCCTCAGTGGCTTTTTCACTGATGTTCCTGGCCGCAGTAGCAAATAGTTTTTACAGGGCAGGTTTGCTAGTCCCAGCACCCAACCCTCCTCTTTTCGCAGCCGGGCTTGGGACCGGCCATGGCAGAGTTAAAAAAATTCAACACTTTTCCCAAATTAGTCACCGTAACGACTTGAAATATAGTGGCAACCAAACAAGATCCAGGTCCCATTGTAGGAGAAACATAGTAGTCAAGGCTTCACAAAGTCTTTAGACACACCCAAATATGGCACTGCATGTAATGCTTGGTGCGGTCATTCTTAGGCCTTTTTGGCTGAGATGTTAACGAATCCTCAGTTGCTTTTACACTGACGTTCCTGGCCGCAGTAGCAAATAGTTTTTACAGGGCAGGTTTGCTTGTCCCAGCACCCAACCCTCCTCTTTTCGCAGCCGGGCTTGGGACCGGCCATGGCAGAGTTAAAAAAATTCAACACTTTTCCCAAATTAGTCACCGTAACGACTTGAAATATAGTGGCAACTAAACAAGATCCAGGTCCCATTGTAGGAGAAACAGAGTAGTCAAGGCTTCACAAAGTCTTTAGACACACCCAAATATGGCACTGCATGTAATGCTTGGTGCGGTCATTCTTAGGCCTTTTTGGCTGACATGTTAACGAATCCTCAGTGGCTTTTTCACTGATGTTCCTGGCCGCAGTAGCAAATAGTTTTTACAGGGCAGGTTTGCTAGTCCCAGCACCCAACCCTCCTCTTTTTGCAGCCGGGCTTGGGACCGGCCATGGCAGAGTTAAAAAAATTCAACACTTTTCCCAAATTAGTCACCGTAACGACTTGAAATATAGTGGCAACTAAACAAGATCCAGGTCCCATTGTAGGAGAAACAGAGTAGTCAAGGCTTCACAAAGTCTTTAGACACACCCAAATATGGCACTGCATGTAATGCTTGGTGCGGTCATTCTTAGGCCTTTTTGGCTGACATGTTAACGAATCCTCAGTGGCTTTTTCACTGATGTTCCTGGCCGCAGTAGCAAATAGTTTTTACAGGGCAGGTTTGCTAGTCCCAGCACCCAACCCTCCTCTTTTCGCAGCCGGGCTTGGGACCGGCCATGGCAGAGTTAAAAAAATTCAACACTTTTCCCAAATTAGTCACCGTAACGACTTGAAATATAGTGGCAACTAAACAAGATCCAGGTCCCATTGTAGGAGAAACAGAGTAGTTAAGGCTTCACAAAGTCTTTAGACACACCCAAATATGGCACTGCATGTAATGCTTGGTGCGGTCATTCTTAGGCCTTTTTGGCTGACATGTTAACGAATCCTCAGTGGCTTTTTCACTGACGTTCCTGCCGCAGTAGCAAATGGTTTTTACAGGGCAGGTTTGCTTGTCCCAGCACCCAACCCTCCTCTTTTCGCAGCCGGGCTTGGGACCGGCCATGGCAGAGTTAAAAAAATTCAACACTTTTCCCAAATTAGTCACCGTAACGACTTGAAATATAGTGGCAACCAAACAAGATCCAGGTCCCATTGTAGGAGAAACATAGTAGTCAAGGCTTCACAAAGTCTTTAGACACACCCAAATATGGCACTGCATGTAATGCTTGGTGCGGTCATTCTTAGGCTTTTTTGGCTGAGATGTTAACGAATCCTCAGTGGCTTTTACACTGACGTTCCTGGCCGCAGTAGCAAATAGTTTTTACAGGGCAGGTTTGCTTGTCCCAGCACCCAACCCTCCTCTTTTCGCAGCCGGGCTTGGGACCGGCCATGGCAGAGTTAAAAAAATTCAACACTTTTCCCAAATTAGTCACCGTAACGACTTGAAATATAGTGGCAACTAAACAAGATCCAGGTCCCATTGTAGGAGAAACAGAGTAGTCAAGGCTTCACAAAGTCTTTAGACACACCCAAATATGGCACTGCATGTAATGCTTGGTGCGGTCATTCTTAGGCCTTTTTGGCTGACATGTTAACGAATCCTCAGTGGCTTTTTCACTGATGTTCCTGGCCGCAGTAGCAAATAGTTTTTACAGGGCAGGTTTGCTAGTCCCAGCACCCAACCCTCCTCTTTTCGCAGCCGGGCTTGGGACCGGCCATGGCAGAGTTAAAAAAATTCAACACTTTTCCCAAATTAGTCACCGTAACGACTTGAAATATAGTGGCAACTAAACAAGATCCAGGTCCCATTGTAGGAGAAACAGAGTAGTCAAGGCTTCACAAAGTCTTTAGACACACCCAAATATGGCACTGCATGTAATGCTTGGTGCGGTCATTCTTAGGCCTTTTTGGCTGACATGTTAACGAATCCTCAGTGGCTTTTTCACTGACGTTCCTGCCGCAGTAGCAAATGGTTTTTACAGGGCAGGTTTGCTTGTCCCAGCACCCAACCCTCCTCTTTTCGCAGCCGGGCTTGGGACCGGCCATGGCAGAGTTAAAAAAATTCAACACTTTTCCCAAATTAGTCACCGTAACGACTTGAAATATAGTGGCAACCAAACAAGATCCAGGTCCCATTGTAGGAGAAACATAGTAGTCAAGGCTTCACAAAGTCTTTAGACACACCCAAATATGGCACTGCATGTAATGCTTGGTGCGGTCATTCTTAGGCCTTTTTGGCTGAGATGTTAACGAATCCTCAGTGGCTTTTACACTGACGTTCCTGGCCACAGTAGCAAATAGTTTTTACAGGGCAGGTTTGCTTGTCCCAGCACCCAACCCTCCTCTTTTCGCAGCCGGGCTTGGGACCGGCCATGGCAGAGTTAAAAAAATTCAACACTTTTCCCAAATTAGTCACCGTAACGACTTGAAATATAGTGGCAACTAAACAAGATCCAGGTCCCATTGTAGGAGAAACAGAGTAGTCAAGGCTTCACAAAGTCTTTAGACACACCCAAATATGGCACTGCATGTAATGCTTGGTGCGGTCATTCTTAGGCCTTTTTGGCTGACATGTTAACGAATCCTCAGTGGCTTTTTCACTGATGTTCCTGGCCGCAGTAGCAAATAGTTTTTACAGGGCAGGTTTGCTAGTCCCAGCACCCAACCCTCCTCTTTTTGCAGCCGGGCTTGGGACCGGCCATGGCAGAGTTAAAAAAATTCAACACTTTTCCCAAATTAGTCACCGTAACGACTTGAAATATAGTGGCAACTAAACAAGATCCAGGTCCCATTGTAGGAGAAACAGAGTAGTCAAGGCTTCACAAAGTCTTTAGACACACCCAAATATGGCACTGCATGTAATGCTTGGTGCGGTCATTCTTAGGCCTTTTTGGCTGACATGTTAACGAATCCTCAGTGGCTTTTTCACTGATGTTCCTGGCCGCAGTAGCAAATAGTTTTTACAGGGCAGGTTTGCTAGTCCCAGCACCCAACCCTCCTCTTTTCGCAGCCGGGCTTGGGACCGGCCATGGCAGAGTTAAAAAAATTCAACACTTTTCCCAAATTAGTCACCGTAACGACTTGAAATATAGTGGCAACTAAACAAGATCCAGGTCCCATTGTAGGAGAAACAGAGTAGTTAAGGCTTCACAAAGTCTTTAGACACACCCAAATATGGCACTGCATGTAATGCTTGGTGCGGTCATTCTTAGGCCTTTTTGGCTGACATGTTAACGAATCCTCAGTGGCTTTTTCACTGACGTTCCTGCCGCAGTAGCAAATGGTTTTTACAGGGCAGGTTTGCTTGTCCCAGCACCCAACCCTCCTCTTTTCGCAGCCGGGCTTGGGACCGGCCATGGCAGAGTTAAAAAAATTCAACACTTTTCCCAAATTAGTCACCGTAACGACTTGAAATATAGTGGCAACCAAACAAGATCCAGGTCCCATTGTAGGAGAAACATAGTAGTCAAGGCTTCACAAAGTCTTTAGACACACCCAAATATGGCACTGCATGTAATGCTTGGTGCGGTCATTCTTAGGCCTTTTTGGCTGAGATGTTAACGAATCCTCAGTGGCTTTTACACTGACGTTCCTGGCCGCAGTAGCAAATAGTTTTTACAGGGCAGGTTTGCTTGTCCCAGCACCCAACCCTCCTCTTTTCGCAGCCGGGCTTGGGACCGGCCATGGCAGAGTTAAAAAAATTCAACACTTTTCCCAAATTAGTCACCGTAACGACTTGAAATATAGTGGCAACTAAACAAGATCCAGGTCCCATTGTAGGAGAAACAGAGTAGTCAAGGCTTCACAAAGTCTTTAGACACACCCAAATATGGCACTGCATGTAATGCTTGGTGCGGTCATTCTTAGGCCTTTTTGGCTGACATGTTAACGAATCCTCAGTGGCTTTTTCACTGATGTTCCTGGCCGCAGTAGCAAATAGTTTTTACAGGGCAGGTTTGCTAGTCCCAGCACCCAACCCTCCTCTTTTCGCAGCCGGGCTTGGGACCGGCCATGGCAGAGTTAAAAAAATTCAACACTTTTCCCAAATTAGTCACCGTAACGACTTGAAATATAGTGGCAACTAAACAAGATCCAGGTCCCATTGTAGGAGAAACAGAGTAGTCAAGGCTTCACAAAGTCTTTAGACACACCCAAATATGGCACTGCATGTAATGCTTGGTGCGGTCATTCTTAGGCCTTTTTGGCTGACATGTTAACGAATCCTCAGTGGCTTTTTCACTGACGTTCCTGCCGCAGTAGCAAATGGTTTTTACAGGGCAGGTTTGCTTGTCCCAGCACCCAACCCTCCTCTTTTCGCAGCCGGGCTTGGGACCGGCCATGGCAGAGTTAAAAAAATTCAACACTTTTCCCAAATTAGTCACCGTAACGACTTGAAATATAGTGGCAACCAAACAAGATCCAGGTCCCATTGTAGGAGAAACATAGTAGTCAAGGCTTCACAAAGTCTTTAGACACACCCAAATATGGCACTGCATGTAATGCTTGGTGCGGTCATTCTTAGGCCTTTTTGGCTGAGATGTTAACGAATCCTCAGTGGCTTTTACACTGACGTTCCTGGCCACAGTAGCAAATAGTTTTTACAGGGCAGGTTTGCTTGTCCCAGCACCCAACCCTCCTCTTTTCGCAGCCGGGCTTGGGACCGGCCATGGCAGAGTTAAAAAAATTCAACACTTTTCCCAAATTAGTCACCGTAACGACTTGAAATATAGTGGCAACTAAACAAGATCCAGGTCCCATTGTAGGAGAAACAGAGTAGTCAAGGCTTCACAAAGTCTTTAGACACACCCAAATATGGCACTGCATGTAATGCTTGGTGCGGTCATTCTTAGGCCTTTTTGGCTGACATGTTAACGAATCCTCAGTGGCTTTTTCACTGATGTTCCTGGCCGCAGTAGCAAATAGTTTTTACAGGGCAGGTTTGCTAGTCCCAGCACCCAACCCTCCTCTTTTTGCAGCCGGGCTTGGGACCGGCCATGGCAGAGTTAAAAAAATTCAACACTTTTCCCAAATTAGTCACCGTAACGACTTGAAATATAGTGGCAACTAAACAAGATCCAGGTCCCATTGTAGGAGAAACAGAGTAGTCAAGGCTTCACAAAGTCTTTAGACACACCCAAATATGGCACTGCATGTAATGCTTGGTGCGGTCATTCTTAGGCCTTTTTGGCTGACATGTTAACGAATCCTCAGTGGCTTTTTCACTGATGTTCCTGGCCGCAGTAGCAAATAGTTTTTACAGGGCAGGTTTGCTAGTCCCAGCACCCAACCCTCCTCTTTTCGCAGCCGGGCTTGGGACCGGCCATGGCAGAGTTAAAAAAATTCAACACTTTTCCCAAATTAGTCACCGTAACGACTTGAAATATAGTGGCAACTAAACAAGATCCAGGTCCCATTGTAGGAGAAACAGAGTAGTTAAGGCTTCACAAAGTCTTTAGACACACCCAAATATGGCACTGCATGTAATGCTTGGTGCGGTCATTCTTAGGCCTTTTTGGCTGACATGTTAACGAATCCTCAGTGGCTTTTTCACTGACGTTCCTGACGCAGTAGCAAATGGTTTTTACAGGGCAGGTTTGCTTGTCCCAGCACCCAACCCTCCTCTTTTCGCAGCCGGGCTTGGGACCGGCCATGGCAGAGTTAAAAAAATTCAACACTTTTCCCAAATTAGTCACCGTAACGACTTGAAATATAGTGGCAACCAAACAAGATCCAGGTCCCATTGTAGGAGAAACATAGTAGTCAAGGCTTCACAAAGTCTTTAGACACACCCAAATATGGCACTGCATGTAATGCTTGGTGCGGTCATTCTTAGGCCTTTTTGGCTGAGATGTTAACGAATCCTCAGTGGCTTTTACACTGACGTTCCTGGCCGCAGTAGCAAATAGTTTTTACAGGGCAGGTTTGCTTGTCCCAGCACCCAACCCTCCTCTTTTCGCAGCCGGGCTTGGGACCGGCCATGGCAGAGTTAAAAAAATTCAACACTTTTCCCAAATTAGTCACCGTAACGACTTGAAATATAGTGGCAACTAAACAAGATCCAGGTCCCATTGTAGGAGAAACAGAGTAGTCAAGGCTTCACAAAGTCTTTAGACACACCCAAATATGGCACTGCATGTAATGCTTGGTGCGGTCATTCTTAGGCCTTTTTGGCTGACATGTTAACGAATCCTCAGTGGCTTTTTCACTGATGTTCCTGGCCGCAGTAGCAAATAGTTTTTACAGGGCAGGTTTGCTAGTCCCAGCACCCAACCCTCCTCTTTTCGCAGCCGGGCTTGGGACCGGCCATGGCAGAGTTTAAAAAATTCAACACTTTTCCCAAATTAGTCACCGTAACGACTTGAAATATAGTGGCAACTAAACAAGATCCAGGTCCCATTGTAGGAGAAACAGAGTAGTCAAGGCTTCACAAAGTCTTTAGACACACCCAAATATGGCACTGCATGTAATGCTTGGTGCGGTCATTCTTAGGCCTTTTTGGCTGACATGTTAACGAATCCTCAGTGGCTTTTTCACTGACGTTCCTGCCGCAGTAGCAAATGGTTTTTACAGGGCAGGTTTGCTTGTCCCAGCACCCAACCCTCCTCTTTTCGCAGCCGGGCTTGGGACCGGCCATGGCAGAGTTAAAAAAATTCAACACTTTTCCCAAATTAGTCACCGTAACGACTTGAAATATAGTGGCAACCAAACAAGATCCAGGTCCCATTGTAGGAGAAACATAGTAGTCAAGGCTTCACAAAGTCTTTAGACACACCCAAATATGGCACTGCATGTAATGCTTGGTGCGGTCATTCTTAGGCCTTTTTGGCTGAGATGTTAACGAATCCTCAGTGGCTTTTACACTGACGTTCCTGGCCGCAGTAGCAAATAGTTTTTACAGGGCAGGTTTGCTTGTCCCAGCACCCAACCCTCCTCTTTTCGCAGCCGGGCTTGGGACCGGCCATGGCAGAGTTAAAAAAAATTCAACACTTTTCCCAAATTAGTCACCGTAACGACTTGAAATATAGTGGCAACTAAACAAGATCCAGGTCCCATTGTAGGAGAAACAGAGTAGTCAAGGCTTCACAAAGTCTTTAGACACACCCAAATATGGCACTGCATGTAATGCTTGGTGCGGTCATTCTTAGGCCTTTTTGGCTGAGATGTTAACGAATCCTCAGTGGCTTTTACACTGACGTTCCAGGCCGCAGTAGCAAATAGTTTTTACAGGGCAGGTTTGCTTGTCCCAGCACCCAACCCTCCTCTTTTCGCAGCCGGGCTTGGGACCGGCCATGGCAGAGTTAAAAAAATTCAACACTTTTCCCAAATTAGTCACCGTAACGACTTGAAATATAGTGGCAACTAAACAAGATCCAGGTCCCATTGTAGGAGAAACAGAGTAGTCAAGGCTTCACAAAGTCTTTAGACACACCCAAATATGGCACTGCATGTAATGCTTGGTGCGGTCATTCTTAGGCCTTTTTGGCTGACATGTTAACGAATCCTCAGTGGCTTTTTCACTGATGTTCCTGGCCGCAGTAGCAAATAGTTTTTACAGGGCAGGTTTGCTAGTCCCAGCACCCAACCCTCCTCTTTTTGCAGCCGGGCTTGGGACCGGCCATGGCAGAGTTAAAAAAATTCAACACTTTTCCCAAATTAGTCACCGTAACGACTTGAAATATAGTGGCAACTAAACAAGATCCAGGTCCCATTGTAGGAGAAACAGAGTAGTCAAGGCTTCACAAAGTCTTTAGACACACCCAAATATGGCACTGCATGTAATGCTTGGTGCGGTCATTCTTAGGCCTTTTTGGCTGACATGTTAACGAATCCTCAGTGGCTTTTTCACTGATGTTCCTGGCCGCAGTAGCAAATAGTTTTTACAGGGCAGGTTTGCTAGTCCCAGCACCCAACCCTCCTCTTTTCGCAGCCGGGCTTGGGACCGGCCATGGCAGAGTTAAAAAAATTCAACACTTTTCCCAAATTAGTCACCGTAACGACTTGAAATATAGTGGCAACTAAACAAGATCCAGGTCCCATTGTAGGAGAAACAGAGTAGTCAAGGCTTCACAAAGTCTTTAGACACACCCAAATATGGCACTGCATGTAATGCTTGGTGCGGTCATTCTTAGGCCTTTTTGGCTGACATGTTAACGAATCCTCAGTGGCTTTTTCACTGATGTTCCTGGCCGCAGTAGCAAATAGTTTTTACAGGGCAGGTTTGCTAGTCCCAGAACCCAACCCTCCTCTTTTCGCAGCCGGGCTTGGGACCGGCCATGGCAGAGTTAAAAAAATTCAACACTTTTCCCAAATTAGTCACCGTAACGACTTGAAATATAGTGGCAACTAAACAAGATCCAGGTCCCATTGTAGGAGAAACAGAGTAGTCAAGGCTTCACAAAGTCTTTAGACACACCCAAATATGGCACTGCATGTAATGCTTGGTGCGGTCATTCTTAGGCCTTTTTGGCTGACATGTTAACGAATCCTCAGTGGCTTTTTCACTGACGTTCCTGCCGCAGTAGCAAATGGTTTTTACAGGGCAGGTTTGCTTGTCCCAGCACCCAACCCTCCTCTTTTCGCAGCCGGGCTTGGGACCGGCCATGGCAGAGTTAAAAAAATTCAACACTTTTCCCAAATTATTCACCATAACGACTTGAAATATAGTGGCAACCAAACAAGATCCAGGTCCCATTGTAGGAGAAACATAGTAGTCAAGGCTTCACAAAGTCTTTAGACACACCTAAATATGGCACTGCATGTAATGCTTGGTGCGGTCATTCTTAGGCCTTTTTGGCTGAGATGTTAACGAATCCTCAGTGGCTTTTACACTGACGTTCCTGGCTGCAGTAGCAAATAGTTTTTACAGGGCAGGTTTGCTTGTCCCAGCACCCAACCCTCCTCTTTTCGCAGCCGGGCTTGGGACCGGCCATGGCAGAGTTAAAAAAATTCAACACTTTTCCCAAATTAGTCACCGTAACGACTTGAAATATAGTGGCAACTAAACAAGATCCAGGTCCCATTGTAGGAGAAACAGAGTAGTCAAGGCTTCACAAAGTCTTTAGACACACCCAAATATGGCACTGCATGTAATGCTTGGTGCGGTCATTCTTAGGCCTTTTTGGCTGACATGTTAACGAATCCTCAGTGGCTTTTTCACTGATGTTCCTGGCCGCAGTAGCAAATAGTTTTTACAGGGCAGGTTTGCTAGTCCCAGCACCCAACCCTCCTCTTTTCGCAGCCGGGCTTGGGACCGGCCATGGCAGAGTTAAAAAAATTCAACACTTTTCCCAAATTAGTCACCGTAACGACTTGAAATATAGTGGCAACTAAACAAGATCCAGGTCCCATTGTAGGAGAAACAGAGTAGTCAAGGCTTCACAAAGTCTTTAGACACACCCAAATATGGCACTGCATGTAATGCTTGGTGCGGTCATTCTTAGGCCTTTTTGGCTGACATGTTAACGAATCCTCAGTGGCTTTTTCACTGACGTTCCTGCCGCAGTAGCAAATGGTTTTTACAGGGCAGGTTTGCTTGTCCCAGCACCCAACCCTCCTCTTTTCGCAGCCGGGCTTGGGACCGGCCATGGCAGAGTTAAAAAAATTCAACACTTTTCCCAAATTAGTCACCGTAACGACTTGAAATATAGTGGCAACCAAACAAGATCCAGGTCCCATTGTAGGAGAAACATAGTAGTCAAGGCTTCACAAAGTCTTTAGACACACCCAAATATGGCACTGCATGTAATGCTTGGTGCGGTCATTCTTAGGCCTTTTTGGCTGAGATGTTAACGAATCCTCAGTGGCTTTTACACTGACGTTCCTGGCCGCAGTAGCAAATAGTTTTTACAGGGCAGGTTTGCTTGTCCCAGCACCCAACCCTCCTCTTTTCGCAGCCGGGCCTGGGACCGGCCATGGCAGAGTTAAAAAAATTCGACACTTTTCCCAAATTAGTCACCGTAACGACTTGAAATATAGTGGCAACTAAACAAGATCCAGGTCCCATTGTAGGAGAAACAGAGTAGTCAAGGCTTCACAAAGTCTTTAGACACACCCAAATATGGCACTGCATGTAATGCTTGGTGCGGTCATTCTTAGGCCTTTTTGGCTGACATGTTAACGAATCCTCAGTGGCTTTTTCACTGATGTTCCTGGCCGCAGTAGCAAATAGTTTTTACAGGGCAGGTTTGCTAGTCCCAGCACCCAACCCTCCTCTTTTCGCAGCCGGGCTTGGGACCGGCCATGGCAGAGTTAAAAAAATTCAACACTTTTCCCAAATTAGTCACCGTAACGACTTGAAATATAGTGGCAACTAAACAAGATCCAGGTCCCATTGTAGGAGAAACAGAGTAGTCAAGGCTTCACAAAGTCTTTAGACACACCCAAATATGGCACTGCATGTAATGCTTGGTGCGGTCATTCTTAGGCCTTTTTGGCTGAGATGTTAACGAATCCTCAGTGGCTTTTACACTGACGTTCCTGGCCGCAGTAGCAAATAGTTTTTACAGGGCAGGTTTGCTTGTCCCAGCACCCAACCCTCCTCTTTTCGCAGCCGGGCTTGGGACCGGCCATGGCAGAGTTAAAAAAATTCAACACTTTTCCCAAATTAGTCACCGTAACGACTTGAAATATAGTGGCAACTAAACAAGATCCAGGTCCCATTGTAGGAGAAACAGAGTAGTCAAGGCTTCACAAAGTCTTTAGACACACCCAAATATGGCACTGCATGTAATGCTTGGTGCGGTCATTCTTAGGCCTTTTTGGCTGACATGTTAACGAATCCTCAGTGGCTTTTTCACTGATGTTCCTGGCCGCAGTAGCAAATAGTTTTTACAGGGCAGGTTTGCTAGTCCCAGCACCCAACCCTCCTCTTTTCGCAGCCGGGCTTGGGACCGGCCATGGCAGAGTTAAAAAAATTCAACACTTTTCCCAAATTAGTCACCGTAACGACTTGAAATATAGTGGCAACTAAACAAGATCCAGGTCCCATTGTAGGAGAAACAGAGTAGTCAAGGCTTCACAAAGTCTTTAGACACACCCAAATATGGCACTGCATGTAATGCTTGGTGCGGTCATTCTTAGGCCTTTTTGGCTGACATGTTAACGAATCCTCAGTGGCTTTTTCACTGACGTTCCTGCCGCAGTAGCAAATGGTTTTTACAGGGCAGGTTTGCTTGTCCCAGCACCCAACCCTCCTCTTTTCGCAGCCGGGCTTGGGACCGGCCATGGCAGAGTTAAAAAAATTCAACACTTTTCCCAAATTAGTCACCGTAACGACTTGAAATATAGTGGCAACCAAACAAGATCCAGGTCCCATTGTAGGAGAAACATAGTAGTCAAGGCTTCACAAAGTCTTTAGACACACCCAAATATGGCACTGCATGTAATGCTTGGTGCGGTCATTCTTAGGCCTTTTTGGCTGAGATGTTAACGAATCCTCAGTGGCTTTTACACTGACGTTCCTGGCCGCAGTAGCAAATAGTTTTTACAGGGCAGGTTTGCTTGTCCCAGCACCCAACCCTCCTCTTTTCGCAGCCGGGCTTGGGACCGGCCATGGCAGAGTTAAAAAAATTCAACACTTTTCCCAAATTAGTCACCGTAACGACTTGAAATATAGTGGCAACTAAACAAGATCCAGGTCCCATTGTAGGAGAAACAGAGTAGTCAAGGCTTCACAAAGTCT
This sequence comes from Aquarana catesbeiana, assembly GCF_042186555.1. Lineage (NCBI taxonomy): Eukaryota > Metazoa > Chordata > Amphibia > Anura > Ranidae > Aquarana > Aquarana catesbeiana. Next base: position 179,541,700 of record NC_133328.1, read on the forward strand.
TTAGACACACCCAAATATGGCACTGCATGTAATGCTTGGCGCGGTCATTCTTAGGCCTTTTTGGCTGACATGTTAACGAATCCTCAGTGGCTTTTTCACTGACGTTCCTGCCGCAGTAGCAAATGGTTTTTACAGGGCAGGTTTGCTTGTCCCAGCACCCAACCCTCCTCTTTTCGCAGCCGGGCTTGGGACCGGCCATGGCAGAGTTAAAAAAATTCAACACTTTTCCCAAATTAGTCACCGTAACGACTTGAAATATAGTGGCAACCAAACAAGATCCAGGTCCCATTGTAGGAGAAACATAGTAGTCAAGGCTTCACAAAGTCTTTAGACACACCCAAATATGGCACTGCATGTAATGCTTGGTGCGGTCATTCTTAGGCCTTTTTGGCTGACATGTTAACGAATCCTCAGTGGCTTTTACACTGACGTTCCTGGCCGCAGTAGCAAATAGTTTTTACAGGGCAGGTTTGCTTGTCCCAGCACCCAACCCTCCTCTTTTCGCAGCCGGGCTTGGGACCGGCCATGGCAGAGTTAAAAAAATTCGACACTTTTCCCAAATTAGTCACCGTAACGACTTGAAATATAGTGGCAACTAAACAAGATCCAGGTCCCATTGTAGGAGAAACAGAGTAGTCAAGGCTTCACAAAGTCTTTAGACACACCCAAATATGGCACTGCATGTAATGCTTGGTGCGGTCATTCTTAGGCCTTTTTGGCTGACATGTTAACGAATCCTCAGTGGCTTTTTCACTGATGTTCCTGGCCGCAGTAGCAAATAGTTTTTACAGGGCAGGTTTGCTAGTCCCAGCACCCAACCCTCCTCTTTTCGCAGCCGGGCTTGGGACCGGCCATGGCAGAGTTTAAAAAATTCAACACTTTTCCCAAATTAGTCACCGTAACGACTTGAAATATAGTGGCAACTAAACAAGATCCAGGTCCCATTGTAGGAGAAACAGAGTAGTCAAGGCTTCACAAAGTCTTTAGACACACCCAAATATGGCACTGCATGTAATGCTTGGTGCGGTCATTCTTAGGCCTTTTTGGCTGACATGTTAACGAATCCTCAGTGGCTTTTTCACTGACGTTCCTGCCGCAGTAGCAAATGGTTTTTACAGGGCAGGTTTGCTTGTCCCAGCACCCAACCCTCCTCTTTTCGCAGCCGGGCTTGGGACCGGCCATGGCAGAGTTAAAAAAATTCAACACTTTTCCCAAATTAGTCACCGTAACGACTTGAAATATAGTGGCAACCAAACAAGATCCAGGTCCCATTGTAGGAGAAACATAGTAGTCAAGGCTTCACAAAGTCTTTAGACACACCCAAATATGGCACTGCATGTAATGCTTGGTGCGGTCATTCTTAGGCCTTTTTGGCTGAGATGTTAACGAATCTTCAGTGGCTTTTACACTGATGTTCCTGGCCGCAGTAGCAAATAGTTTTTACAGGGCAGGTTTGCTTGTCCCAGCACCCAACCCTCCTCTTTTCGCAGCCGGGCTTGGGACCGGCCATGGCAGAGTTAAAAAAATTCAACACTTTTCCCAAATTAGTCACCGTAACGACTTGAAATATAGTGGCAACTAAACAAGATCCAGGTCCCATTGTAGGAGAAACAGAGTAGTCAAGGCTTCACAAAGTCTTTAGACACACCCAAATATGGCACTGCATGTAATGCTTGGTGCGGTCATTCTTAGGCCTTTTTGGCTGACATGTTAACGAATCCTCAGTGGCTTTTTCACTGATGTTCCTGGCCGCAGTAGCAAATAGTTTTTACAGGGCAGGTTTGCTAGTCCCAGCACCCAACCCTCCTCTTTTCGCAGCCGGGCTTGGGACCGGCCATGGCAGAGTTAAAAAAATTCAACACTTTTCCCAAATTAGTCACCGTAACGACTTGAAATATAGTGGCAACTAAACAAGATCCAGGTCCCATTGTAGGAGAAACAGAGTAGTCAAGGCTTCACAAAGTCTTTAGACACACCCAAATATGGCACTGCATGTAATGCTTGGTGCGGTCATTCTTAGGCCTTTTTGGCTGACATGTTAACGAATCCTCAGTGGCTTTTTCACTGACGTTCCTGCCGCAGTAGCAAATGGTTTTTACAGGGCAGGTTTGCTTGTCCCAGCACCCAACCCTCCTCTTTTCGCAGCCGGGCTTGGGACCGGCCATGGCAGAGTTAAAAAAATTCAACACTTTTCCCAAATTAGTCACCGTAACGACTTGAAATATAGTGGCAACCAAACAAGATCCAGGTCCCATTGTAGGAGAAACATAGTAGTCAAGGCTTCACAAAGTCTTTAGACACACCCAAATATGGCACTGCATGTAATGCTTGGTGCGGTCATTCTTAGGCCTTTTTGGCTGAGATGTTAACGAATCCTCAGTGGCTTTTACACTGACGTTCCTGGCCGCAGTAGCAAATAGTTTTTACAGGGCAGGTTTGCTTGTCCCAGCACCCAACCCTCCTCTTTTCGCAGCCGGGCTTGGGACCGGCCATGGCAGAGTTAAAAAAATTCAACACTTTTCCCAAATTAGTCACCGTAACGACTTGAAATATAGTGGCAACTAAACAAGATCCAGGTCCCATTGTAGGAGAAACAGAGTAGTCAAGGCTTCACAAAGTCTTTAGACACACCCAAATATGGCACTGCATGTAATGCTTGGCGCGGTCATTCTTAGGCCTTTTTGGCTGACATGTTAACGAATCCTCAGTGGCTTTTTCACTGACGTTCCTGCCGCAGTAGCAAATGGTTTTTACAGGGCAGGTTTGCTTGTCCCAGCACCCAACCCTCCTCTTTTCGCAGCCGGGCTTGGGACCGGCCATGGCAGAGTTAAAAAAATTCAACACTTTTCCCAAATTAGTCACCGTAACGACTTGAAATATAGTGGCAACCAAACAAGATCCAGGTCCCATTGTAGGAGAAACATAGTAGTCAAGGCTTCACAAAGTCTTTAGACACACCCAAATATGGCACTGCATGTAATGCTTGGTGCGGTCATTCTTAGGCCTTTTTGGCTGAGATGTTAACGAATCCTCAGTGGCTTTTACACTGACGTTCCTGGCCGCAGTAGCAAATAGTTTTTACAGGGCAGGTTTGCTTGTCCCAGCACCCAACCCTCCTCTTTTCGCAGCCGGGCTTGGGACCGGCCATGGCAGAGTTAAAAAAATTCAACACTTTTCCCAAATTAGTCACCGTAACGACTTGAATTATAGTGGCAACTAAACAAGATCCAGGTCCCATTGTAGGAGAAACAGAGTAGTCAAGGCTTCACAAAGTCTTTAGACACACCCAAATATGGCACTGCATGTAATGCTTGGTGCGGTCATTCTTAGGCCTTTTTGGCTGACATGTTAACGAATCCTCAGTGGCTTTTTCACTGATGTTCCTGGCCGCAGTAGCAAATAGTTTTTACAGGGCAGGTTTGCTAGTCCCAGCACCCAACCCTCCTCTTTTCGCAGCCGGGCTTGGGACCGGCCATGGCAGAGTTAAAAAAATTCAACACTTTTCCCAAATTAGTCACCGTAACGACTTGAAATATAGTGGCAACTAAACAAGATCCAGGTCCCATTGTAGGAGAAACAGAGTAGTCAAGGCTTCACAAAGTCTTTAGACACACCCAAATATGGCACTGCATGTAATGCTTGGTGCGGTCATTCTTAGGCCTTTTTGGCTGACATGTTAACGAATCCTCAGTGGCTTTTTCACTGACGTTCCTGCCGCAGTAGCAAATGGTTTTTACAGGGCAGGTTTGCTTGTCCCAGCACCCAACCCTCCTCTTTTAGCAGCCGGGCTTGGGACCGGCCATGGCAGAGTTAAAAAAATTCAACACTTTTCCCAAATTAGTCACCGTAACGACTTGAAATATAGTGGCAACTAAACAAGATCCAGGTCCCATTGTAGGAGAAACAGAGTAGTCAAGGCTTCACAAAGTCTTTAGACACACCCAAATATGGCACTGCATGTAATGCTTGGTGCGGTCATTCTTAGGCCTTTTTGGCTGACATGTTAACGAATCCTCAGTGGCTTTTTCACTGATGTTCCTGGCCGCAGTAGCAAATAGTTTTTACAGGGCAGGTTTGCTAGTCCCAGCACCCAACCCTCCTCTTTTCGCAGCCGGGCTTGGGACCGGCCATGGCAGAGTTAAAAAAATTCAACACTTTTCCCAAATTAGTCACCGTAACGACTTGAAATATAGTGGCAACTAAACAAGATCCAGGTCCCATTGTAGGAGAAACAGAGTAGTCAAGGCTTCACAAAGTCTTTAGACACACCCAAATATGGCACTGCATGTAATGCTTGGTGCGGTCATTCTTAGGCCTTTATGGCTGACATGTTAACGAATCCTCAGTGGCTTTTTCACTGACGTTCCTGCCGCAGTAGCAAATGGTTTTTACAGGGCAGGTTTGCTTGTCCCAGCACCCAACCCTCCTCTTTTCGCAGCCGGGCTTGGGACCGGCCATGGCAGAGTTAAAAAAATTCAACACTTTTCCCAAATTAGTCACCGTAACGACTTGAAATATAGTGGCAACCAAACAAGATCCAGGTCCCATTGTAGGAGAAACATAGTAGTCAAGGCTTCACAAAGTCTTTAGACACACCCAAATATGGCACTGCATGTAATGCTTGGTGCGGTCATTCTTAGGCCTTTTTGGCTGAGATGTTAACGAATCTTCAGTGGCTTTTACACTGACGTTCCTGGCCGCAGTAGCAAATAGTTTTTACAGGGCAGGTTTGCTTGTCCCAGCACCCAACCCTCCTCTTTTCGCAGCCGGGCTTGGGACCGGCCATGGCAGAGTTAAAAAAATTCAACACTTTTCCCAAATTAGTCACCGTAACGACTTGAAATATAGTGGCAACTAAACAAGATCCAGGTCCCATTGTAGGAGAAACAGAGTAGTCAAGGCTTCACAAAGTCTTTAGACACACCCAAATATGGCACTGCATGTAATGCTTGGTGCGGTCATTCTTAGGCCTTTTTGGCTGACATGTTAACGAATCCTCAGTGGCTTTTTCACTGATGTTCCTGGCCGCAGTAGCAAATAGTTTTTACAGGGCAGGTTTGCTAGTCCCAGCACCCAACCCTCCTCTTTTCGCAGCCGGGCTTGGGACCGGCCATGGCAGAGTTAAAAAAATTCAACACTTTTCCCAAATTAGTCACCGTAACGACTTGAAATATAGTGGCAACTAAACAAGATCCAGGTCCCATTGTAGGAGAAACAGAGTAGTCAAGGCTTCACAAAGTCTTTAGACACACCCAAATATGGCACTGCATGTAATGCTTGGTGCGGTCATTCTTAGGCCTTTTTGGCTGACATGTTAACGAATCCTCAGTGGCTTTTTCACTGACGTTCCTGCCGCAGTAGCAAATGGTTTTTACAGGGCAGGTTTGCTTGTCCCAGCACCCAACCCTCCTCTTTTCGCAGCCGGGCTTGGGACCGGCCATGGCAGAGTTAAAAAAATTCAACACTTTTCCCAAATTAGTCACCGTAACGACTTGAAATATAGTGGCAACCAAACAAGATCCAGGTCCCATTGTAGGAGAAACATAGTAGTCAAGGCTTCACAAAGTCTTTAGACACACCCAAATATGGCACTGCATGTAATGCTTGGTGCGGTCATTCTTAGGCCTTTTTGGCTGAGATGTTAACGAATCCTCAGTGGCTTTTACACTGACGTTCCTGGCCGCAGTAGTAAATAGATTTTACAGGGCAGGTTTGCTTGTCCCAGCACCCAACCCTCCTCTTTTCGCAGCCGGGCTTGGGACCGGCCATGGCAGAGTTAAAAAAATTCAACACTTTTCCCAAATTAGTCACCGTAACGACTTGAAATATAGTGGCAACTAAACAAGATCCAGGTCCCATTGTAGGAGAAACAGAGTAGTCAAGGCTTCACAAAGTCTTTAGACACACCCAAATATGGCACTGCATGTAATGCTTGGCGCGGTCATTCTTAGGCCTTTTTGGCTGACATGTTAACGAATCCTCAGTGGCTTTTTCACTGACGTTCCTGCCGCAGTAGCAAATGGTTTTTACAGGGCAGGTTTGCTTGTCCCAGCACCCAACCCTCCTCTTTTCGCAGCCGGGCTTGGGACCGGCCATGGCAGAGTTAAAAAAATTCAACACTTTTCCCAAATTAGTCACCGTAACGACTTGAAATATAGTGGCAACCAAACAAGATCCAGGTCCCATTGTAGGAGAAACATAGTAGTCAAGGCTTCACAAAGTCTTTAGACACACCCAAATATGGCACTGCATGTAATGCTTGGTGTGGTCATTCTTAGGCCTTTTTGGCTGACATGTTAACGAATCCTCAGTGGCTTTTTCACTGATGTTCCTGGCCGCAGTAGCAAATAGTTTTTACAGGGCAGGTTTGCTAGTCCCAGCACCCAACCCTCCTCTTTTCGCAGCCGGGCTTGGGACCGGCCATGGCAGAGTTAAAAAAATTCAACACTTTTCCCAAATTAGTCACCGTAACGACTTGAAATATAGTGGCAACTAAACAAGATCCAGGTCCCATTGTAGGAGAAACAGAGTAGTCAAGGCTTCACAAAGTCTTTAGACACACCCAAATATGGCACTGCATGTAATGCTTGGTGCGGTCATTCTTAGGCCTTTTTGGCTGACATGTTAACGAATCCTCAGTGGCTTTTTCACTGACGTTCCTGCCGCAGTAGCAAATGGTTTTTACAGGGCAGGTTTGCTTGTCCCAGCACCCAACCCTCCTCTTTTCGCAGCCGGGCTTGGGACCGGCCATGGCAGAGTTAAAAAAATTCAACACTTTTCCCAAATTAGTCACCGTAACGACTTGAAATATAGTGGCAACCAAACAAGATCCAGGTCCCATTGTAGGAGAAACATAGTAGTCAAGGCTTCACAAAGTCTTTAGACACACCCAAATATGGCACTGCATGTAATGCTTGGTGCGGTCATTCTTAGGCCTTTTTGGCTGAGATGTTAACGAATCTTCAGTGGCTTTTACACTGACGTTCCTGGCCGCAGTAGCAAATAGTTTTTACAGGGCAGGTTTGCTTGTCCCAGCACCCAACCCTCCTCTTTTCGCAGCCGGGCTTGGGACCGGCCATGGCAGAGTTAAAAAAATTCAACACTTTTCCCAAATTAGTCACCGTAACGACTTGAAATATAGTGGCAACTAAACAAGATCCAGGTCCCATTGTAGGAGAAACATAGTAGTCAAGGCTTCACAAAGTCTTTAGACACACCCAAATATGGCACTGCATGTAATGCTTGGTGCGGTCATTCTTAGGCCTTTTTGGCTGACATGTTAACGAATCCTCAGTGGCTTTTTCACTGATGTTCCTGGCCGCAGTAGCAAATAGTTTTTACAGGGCAGGTTTGCTTGTCCCAGCACCCAACCCTCCTCTTTTCGCAGCCGGGCTTGGGACCGGCCATGGCAGAGTTAAAAAAATTCAACACTTTTCCCAAATTAGTCACCGTAACGACTTGAAATATAGTGGCAACTAAACAAGATCCAGGTCCCATTGTAGGAGAAACAGAGTAGTCAAGGCTTCACAAAGTCTTTAGACACACCCAAATATGGCACTGCATGTAATGCTTGGTGCGGTCATTCTTAGGCCTTTTTGGCTGACATGTTAACGAATCCTCAGTGGCTTTTTCACTGACGTTCCTGCCGCAGTAGCAAATGGTTTTTACAGGGCAGGTTTGCTTGTCCCAGCACCCAACCCTCCTCTTTTAGCAGCCGGGCTTGGGACCGGCCATGGCAGAGTTAAAAAAATTGAACACTTTTCCCAAATTAGTCACCGTAACGACTTGAAATATAGTGGCAACTAAACAAGATCCAGGTCCCATTGTAGGAGAAACAGAGTAGTCAAGGCTTCACAAAGTCTTTAGACACACCCAAATATGGCACTGCATGTAATGCTTGGTGCGGTCATTCTTAGGCCTTTTTGGCTGACATGTTAACGAATCCTCAGTGGCTTTTTCACTGATGTTCCTGGCCGCAGTAGCAAATAGTTTTTACAGGGCAGGTTTACTAGTCCCAGCACCCAACCCTCCTCTTTTCGCAGCCGGGCTTGGGACCGGCCATGGCAGAGTTAAAAAAATTCAACACTTTTCCCAAATTAGTCACCGTAACGACTTGAAATATAGTGGCAACTAAACAAGATCCAGGTCCCATTGTAGGAGAAACAGAGTAGTCAAGGCTTCACAAAGTCTTTAGACACACCCAAATATGGCACTGCATGTAATGCTTGGTGCGGTCATTCTTAGGCCTTTTTGGCTGAGATGTTAACGAATCCTCAGTGGCTTTTACACTGACGTTCCTGGCCGCAGTAGCAAATAGTTTTTACAGGGCAGGTTTGCTTGTCCCAGCACCCAACCCTCCTCTTTTCGCAGCCGGGCTTGGGACCGGCCATGGCAGAGTTAAAAAAATTCAACACTTTTCCCAAATTAGTCACCGTAACGACTTGAAATATAGTGGCAACTAAACAAGATCCAGGTCCCATTGTAGGAGAAACAGAGTAGTCAAGGCTTCACAAAGTCTTTAGACACACCCAAATATGGCACTGCATGTAATGCTTGGTGCGGTCATTCTTAGGCCTTTTTGGCTGACATGTTAACGAATCCTCAGTGGCTTTTTCACTGACGTTCCTGCCGCAGTAGCAAATGGTTTTTACAGGGCAGGTTTGCTTGTCCCAGCACCCAACCCTCCTCTTTTAGCAGCCGGGCTTGGGACCGGCCATGGCAGAGTTAAAAAAATTCAACACTTTTCCCAAATTAGTCACCGTAACGACTTGAAATATAGTGGCAACTAAACAAGATCCAGGTCCCATTGTAGGAGAAACAGAGTAGTCAAGGCTTCACAAAGTCTTTAGACACACCCAAATATGGCACTGCATGTAATGCTTGGTGCGGTCATTCTTAGGCCTTTTTGGCTGACATGTTAACGAATCCTCAGTGGCTTTTTCACTGATGTTCCTGGCCGCAGTAGCAAATAGTTTTTACAGGGCAGGTTTGCTAGTCCCAGCACCCAACCCTCCTCTTTTCGCAGCCGGGCTTGGGACCGGCCATGGCAGAGTTAAAAAAATTCAACACTTTTCCCAAATTAGTCACCGTAACGACTTGAAATATAGTGGCAACTAAACAAGATCCAGGTCCCATTGTAGGAGAAACAGAGTAGTCAAGGCTTCACAAAGTCTTTAGACACACCCAAATATGGCACTGCATGTAATGCTTGGTGCGGTCATTCTTAGGCCTTTTTGGCTGACATGTTAACGAATCCTCAGTGGCTTTTTCACTGACGTTCCTGCCGCAGTAGCAAATGGTTTTTACAGGGCAGGTTTGCTTGTCCCAGCACCCAACCCTCCTCTTTTCGCAGCCGGGCTTGGGACCGGCCATGGCAGAGTTAAAAAAATTCAACACTTTTCCCAAATTAGTCACCGTAACGACTTAAAATATAGTGGCAACCAAACAAGATCCAGGTCCCATTGTAGGAGAAACATAGTAGTCAAGGCTTCACAAAGTCTTTAGACACACCCAAATATGGCACTGCATGTAATGCTTGGTGCGGTCATTCTTAGGCCTTTTTGGCTGAGATGTTAACGAATCCTCAGTGGCTTTTACACTGACGTTCCTGGCCGCAGTAGCAAATAGTTTTTACAGGGCAGGTTTGCTTGTCCCAGCACCCAACCCTCCTCTTTTCGCAGCCGGGCTTGGGACCGGCCATGGCAGAGTTAAAAAAATTCAACACTTTTCCCAAATTAGTCACCGTAACGACTTGAAATATAGTGGCAACTAAACAAGATCCAGGTCCCATTGTAGGAGAAACAGAGTAGTCAAGGCTTCACAAAGTCTTTAGACACACCCAAATATGGCACTGCATGTAATGCTTGGTGCGGTCATTCTTAGGCCTTTTTGGCTGACATGTTAACGAATCCTCAGTGGCTTTTTCACTGATGTTCCTGGCCGCAGTAGCAAATCGTTTTTACAGGGCAGGTTTGCTAGTCCCAGCACCCAACCCTCCTCTTTTCGCAGCCGGGCTTGGGACCGGCCATGGCAGAGTTAAAAAAATTCAACACTTTTCCCAAATTAGTCACCGTAACGACTTGAAATATAGTGGCAACTAAACAAGATCCAGGTCCCATTGTAGGAGAAACAGAGTAGTCAAGGCTTCACAAAGTCTTTAGACACACCCAAATATGGCACTGCATGTAATGCTTGGTGCGGTCATTCTTAGGCCTTTTTGGCTGAGATGTTAACGAATCCTCAGTGGCTTTTACACTGACGTTCCTGGCCGCAGTAGCAAATAGTTTTTACAGGGCAGGTTTGCTTGTCCCAGCACCCAACCCTCCTCTTTTCGCAGCCGGGCTTGGGACCGGCCATGGCAGAGTTAAAAAAATTCAACACTTTTCCCAAATTAGTCACCGTAACGACTTGAAATATAGTGGCAACTAAACAAGATCCAGGTCCCATTGTAGGAGAAACAGAGTAGTCAAGGCTTCACAAAGTCTTTAGACACACCCAAATATGGCACTGCATGTAATGCTTGGTGCGGTCATTCTTAGGCCTTTTTGGCTGACATGTTAACGAATCCTCAGTGGCTTTTTCACTGATGTTCCTGGCCGCAGTAGCAAATAGTTTTTACAGGGCAGGTTTACTAGTCCCAGCACCCAACCCTCCTCTTTTCGCAGCCGGGCTTGGGACCGGCCATGGCAGAGTTAAAAAAATTCAACACTTTTCCCAAATTAGTCACCGTAACGACTTGAAATATAGTGGCAACTAAACAAGATCCAGGTCCCATTGTAGGAGAAACAGAGTAGTCAAGGCTTCACAAAGTCTTTAGACACACCCAAATATGGCACTGCATGTAATGCTTGGTGCGGTCATTCTTAGGCCTTTTTGGCTGAGATGTTAACGAATCCTCAGTGGCTTTTACACTGACGTTCCTGGCCGCAGTAGCAAATAGTTTTTACAGGGCAGGTTTGCTTGTCCCAGCACCCAACCCTCCTCTTTTCGCAGCCGGGCTTGGGACCGGCCATGGCAGAGTTAAAAAAATTCAACACTTTTCCCAAATTAGTCACCGTAACGACTTGAAATATAGTGGCAACTAAACAAGATCCAGGTCCCATTGTAGGAGAAACAGAGTAGTCAAGGCTTCACAAAGTCTTTAGACACACCCAAATATGGCACTGCATGTAATGCTTGGTGCGGTCATTCTTAGGCCTTTTTGGCTGACATGTTAACGAATCCTCAGTGGCTTTTTCACTGACGTTCCTGCCGCAGTAGCAAATGGTTTTTACAGGGCAGGTTTGCTTGTCCCAGCACCCAACCCTCCTCTTTTAGCAGCCGGGCTTGGGACCGGCCATGGCAGAGTTAAAAAAATTCAACACTTTTCCCAAATTAGTCACCGTAACGACTTGAAATATAGTGGCAACTAAACAAGATCCAGGTCCCATTGTAGGAGAAACAGAGTAGTCAAGGCTTCACAAAGTCTTTAGACACACCCAAATATGGCACTGCATGTAATGCTTGGTGCGGTCATTCTTAGGCCTTTTTGGCTGACATGTTAACGAATCCTCAGTGGCTTTTTCACTGATGTTCCTGGCCGCAGTAGCAAATAGTTTTTACAGGGCAGGTTTGCTAGTCCCAGCACCCAACCCTCCTCTTTTCGCAGCCGGGCTTGGGACCGGCCATGGCAGAGTTAAAAAAATTCAACACTTTTCCCAAATTAGTCACCGTAACGACTTGAAATATAGTGGCAACTAAACAAGATCCAGGTCCCATTGTAGGAGAAACAGAGTAGTCAAGGCTTCACAAAGTCTTTAGACACACCCAAATATGGCACTGCATGTAATGCTTGGTGCGGTCATTCTTAGGCCTTTTTGGCTGACATGTTAACGAATCCTCAGTGGCTTTTTCACTGACGTTCCTGCCGCAGTAGCAAATGGTTTTTACAGGGCAGGTTTGCTTGTCCCAGCACCCAACCCTCCTCTTTTCGCAGCCGGGCTTGGGACCGGCCATGGCAGAGTTAAAAAAATTCAACACTTTTCCCAAATTAGTCACCGTAACGACTTGAAATATAGTGGCAACCAAACAAGATCCAGGTCCCATTGTAGGAGAAACATAGTAGTCAAGGCTTCACAAAGTCTTTAGACACACCCAAATATGGCACTGCATGTAATGCTTGGTGCGGTCATTCTTAGGCCTTTTTGGCTGAGATGTTAACGAATCCTCAGTGGCTTTTACACTGACGTTCCTGGCCGCAGTAGCAAATAGTTTTTACAGGGCAGGTTTGCTTGTCCCAGCACCCAACCCTCCTCTTTTCGCAGCCGGGCTTGGGACCGGCCATGGCAGAGTTAAAAAAATTCAACACTTTTCCCAAATTAGTCACCGTAACGACTTGAAATATAGTGGCAACTAAACAAGATCCAGGTCCCATTGTAGGAGAAACAGAGTAGTCAAGGCTTCACAAAGTCTTTAGACACACCCAAATATGGCACTGCATGTAATGCTTGGTGCGGTCATTCTTAGGCCTTTTTGGCTGACATGTTAACGAATCCTCAGTGGCTTTTTCACTGATGTTCCTGGCCGCAGTAGCAAATCGTTTTTACAGGGCAGGTTTGCTAGTCCCAGCACCCAACCCTCCTCTTTTCGCAGCCGGGCTTGGGACCGGCCATGGCAGAGTTAAAAAAATTCAACACTTTTCCCAAATTAGTCACCGTAACGACTTGAAATATAGTGGCAACTAAACAAGATCCAGGTCCCATTGTAGGAGAAACAGAGTAGTCAAGGCTTCACAAAGTCTTTAGACACACCCAAATATGGCACTGCATGTAATGCTTGGTGCGGTCATTCTTAGGCCTTTTTGGCTGAGATGTTAACGAATCCTCAGTGGCTTTTACACTGACGTTCCTGGCCGCAGTAGCAAATAGTTTTTACAGGGCAGGTTTGCTTGTCCCAGCACCCAACCCTCCTCTTTTCGCAGCCGGGCTTGGGACCGGCCATGGCAGAGTTAAAAAAATTCAACACTTTTCCCAAATTAGTCACCGTAACGACTTGAAATATAGTGGCAACTAAACAAGATCCAGGTCCCATTGTAGGAGAAACAGAGTAGTCAAGGCTTCACAAAGTCTTTAGACACACCCAAATATGGCACTGCATGTAATGCTTGGTGCGGTCATTCTTAGGCCTTTTTGGCTGACATGTTAACGAATCCTCAGTGGCTTTTTCACTGACGTTCCTGCCGCAGTAGCAAATGGTTTTTACAGGGCAGGTTTGCTTGTCCCAGCACCCAACCCTCCTCTTTTAGCAGCCGGGCTTGGGACCGGCCATGGCAGAGTTAAAAAAATTCAACACTTTTCCCAAATTAGTCACCGTAACGACTTGAAATATAGTGGCAACTAAACAAGATCCAGGTCCCATTGTAGGAGAAACAGAGTAGTCAAGGCTTCACAAAGTCTTTAGACACACCCAAATATGGCACTGCATGTAATGCTTGGTGCGGTCATTCTTAGGCCTTTTTGGCTGACATGTTAACGAATCCTCAGTGGCTTTTTCACTGATGTTCCTGGCCGCAGTAGCAAATAGTTTTTACAGGGCAGGTTTGCTAGTCCCAGCACCCAACCCTCCTCTTTTCGCAGCTGGGCTTGGGACCGGCCATGGCAGAGTTAAAAAAATTCAACACTTTTCCCAAATTAGTCACCGTAACGACTTGAAATATAGTGGCAACTAAACAAGATCCAGGTCCCATTGTAGGAGAAACAGAGTAGTCAAGGCTTCACAAAGTCTTTAGACACACCCAAATATGGCACTGCATGTAATGCTTGGTGCGGTCATTCTTAGGCCTTTTTGGCTGACATGTTAACGAATCCTCAGTGGCTTTTTCACTGACGTTCCTGCCGCAGTAGCAAATGGTTTTTACAGGGCAGGTTTGCTTGTCCCAGCACCCAACCCTCCTCTTTTCGCAGCCGGGCTTGGGACCGGCCATGGCAGAGTTAAAAAAATTCAACACTTTTCCCAAATTAGTCACCGTAACGACTTGAAATATAGTGGCAACCAAACAAGATCCAGGTCCCATTGTAGGAGAAACATAGTAGTCAAGGCTTCACAAAGTCTTTAGACACACCCAAATATGGCACTGCATGTAATGCTTGGTGCGGTCATTCTTAGGCCTTTTTGGCTGAGATGTTAACGAATCCTCAGTGGCTTTTACACTGACGTTCCTGGCCGCAGTAGCAAATAGTTTTTACAGGGCAGGTTTGCTTGTCCCAGCACCCAACCCTCCTCTTTTCGCAGCCGGGCTTGGGACCGGCCATGGCAGAGTTAAAAAAATTCAACACTTTTCCCAAATTAGTCACCGTAACGACTTGAAATATAGTGGCAACTAAACAAGATCCAGGTCCCATTGTAGGAGAAACAGAGTAGTCAAGGCTTCACAAAGTCTTTAGACACACCCAAATATGGCACTGCATGTAATGCTTGGTGCGGTCATTCTTAGGCCTTTTTGGCTGACATGTTAACGAATCCTCAGTGGCTTTTTCACTGATGTTCCTGGCCGCAGTAGCAAATAGTTTTTACAGGGCAGGTTTGCTAGTCCAAGCACCCAACCCTCCTCTTTTCGCAGCCGGGCTTGGGACCGGCCATGGCAGAGTTAAAAAAATTCAACACTTTTCCCAAATTAGTCACCGTAACGACTTGAAATATAGTGGCAACTAAACAAGATCCAGGTCCCATTGTAGGAGAAACAGAGTAGTCAAGGCTTCACAAAGTCTTTAGACACACCCAAATATGGCACTGCATGTAATGCTTGGTGCGGTCATTCTTAGGCCTTTTTGGCTGACATGTTAACGAATCCTCAGTGGCTTTTTCACTGACGTTCCTGCCGCAGTAGCAAATGGTTTTTACAGGGCAGGTTTGCTTGTCCCAGCACCCAACCCTCCTCTTTTCGCAGCCGGGCTTGGGACCGGCCATGGCAGAGTTAAAAAAATTCAACACTTTTCCCAAATTAGTCACCGTAACGACTTGAAATAT
Organism: Aquarana catesbeiana; assembly: GCF_042186555.1. Classification (NCBI taxonomy): domain Eukaryota; kingdom Metazoa; phylum Chordata; class Amphibia; order Anura; family Ranidae; genus Aquarana; species Aquarana catesbeiana. The sequence continues at coordinate 179,556,703 of NC_133328.1, forward strand.
AGTGGCAACTAAACAAGATCCAGGTCCCATTGTAGGAGAAACAGAGTAGTCAAGGCTTCACAAAGTCTTTAGACACACCCAAATATGGCACTGCATGTAATGCTTGGTGCGGTCATTCTTAGGCCTTTTTGGCTGACATGTTAACGAATCCTCAGTGGCTTTTTCACTGACGTTCCTGGCCGCAGTAGCAAATAGTTTTTACAGGGCAGGTTTGCATGTCCCAGCACCCAACCCTCCTCTTTTCGCAGCCGGGCTTGGGACCGGCCACGGCAGAGTTAAAAAAATTCAACACTTTTCCCAAATTAGTCACCGTAACGACTTGAAATATAGTGGCAACTAAACAAGATCCAGGTCCCATTGTAGGAGAAACAGAGTAGTCAAGGCTTCACAAAGTCTTTAGACACACCCAAATATGGCACTGCATGTAATGCTAGGTGCGGTCATTCTTAGGCCTTTTTGGCTGACATGTTAACGAATCCTCAGTGGCTTTTTCACTGATGTTCCTGGCCGCAGTAGCAAATAGTTTTTACCGGGCAGGTTTGCTAGTCCCAGCACCCAACCCTCCTCTTTTCGCAGCCGGGCTTGGGACCGGCCATGGCAGAGTTAAAAAAATTCAACACTTTACCCAAATTAGTCACCGTAACGACTTGAAATATAGTGGCAACTAAACAAGATCCAGGTCCCATTGTAGGAGAAACAGAGTAGTCAAGGCTTCACAAAGTCTTTAGACACACCCAAATATGGCACTGCATGTAATGCTTGGTGCGGTCATTCTTAGGCCTTTTTGGCTGACATGTTAACGAATCCTCAGTGGCTTTTTCACTGACGTTCCTGCCGCAGTAGCAAATGGTTTTTACAGGGCAGGTTTGCTTGGCCCAGCACCCAACCCTCCTCTTTTCGCAGCCGGGCTTGGGACCGGCCATGGCAGAGTTAAAAAAATTCAACACTTTTCCCAAATTAGTCACCGTAACGACTTGAAATATAGTGGCAACTAAACAAGATCCAGGTCCCATTGTAGGAGAAACAGAGTAGTCAAGGCTTCACAAAGTCTTTAGACACACCCAAATATGGCACTGCATGTAATGCTTGGTGCGGTCATTCTTAGGCCTTTTTGGCTGACATGTTAACGAATCCTCAGTGGCTTTTTCACTGACGTTCCTGCCGCAGTAGCAAATGGTTTTTACAGGGCAGGTTTGCTTGTCCCAGCACCCAACCCTCCTCTTTTCGCAGCCGGGCTTGGGACCGGCCATGGCAGAGTTAAAAAAATTCAACACTTTTCCCAAATTAGTCACCGTAACGACTTGAAATATAGTGGCAACCAAACAAGATCCAGGTCCCATTGTAGGAGAAACATAGTAGTCAAGGCTTCACAAAGTCTTTAGACACACCCAAATATGGCACTGCATGTAATGCTTGGTGCGGTCATTCTTAGGCCTTTTTGGCTGAGATGTTAACGAATCCTCAGTGGCTTTTTCACTGACGTTCCTGGCCGCAGTAGCAAATAGTTTTTACAGGGCAGGTTTGCTTGTCCCAGCACCCAACCCTCCTCTTTTCGCAGCCGGGCTTGGGACCGGCCATGGCAGAGTTAAAAAAATTCAACACTTTTCCCAAATTAGTCACCGTAACGACTTGAAATATAGTGGCAACTAAACAAGATCCAGGTCCCATTGTAGGAGAAACAGAGTAGTCAAGGCTTCACAAAGTCTTTAGACACACCCAAATATGGCACTGCATGTAATGCTTGGTGCGGTCATTCTTAGGCCTTTTTGGCTGACATGTTAACGAATCCTCAGTGGCTTTTTCACTGATGTTCCTGGCCGCAGTAGCAAATAGTTTTTACAGGGCAGGTTTGCTAGTCCCAGCACCCAACCCTCCTCTTTTCGCAGCCGGGCTTGGGACCAGCCATGGCAGAGTTAAAAAAATTCAACACTTTTCCCAAATTAGTCACCGTAACGACTTGAAATATAGTGGCAACTAAACAAGATCCAGGTCCCATTGTAGGAGAAACAGAGTAGTCAAGGCTTCACAAAGTCTTTAGACACACCCAAATATGGCACTGCATGTAATGCTTGGTGCGGTCATTCTTAGGCCTTTTTGGCTGACATGTTAACGAATCCTCAGTGGCTTTTTCACTGACGTTCCTGCCGCAGTAGCAAATGGTTTTTACAGGGCAGGTTTGCTTGTCCCAGCACCCAACCCTCCTCTTTTCGCAGCCGGGCTTGGGACCGGCCATGGCAGAGTTAAAAAAATTCAACACTTTTCCCAAATTAGTCACCGTAATGACTTGAAATATAGTGGCAACTAAACAAGATCCAGGTCCCATTGTAGGAGAAACAGAGTAGTCAAGGCTTCACAAAGTCTTTAGACACACCCAAATATGGCACTGCATGTAATGCTTGGTGCGGTCATTCTTAGGCCTTTTTGGCTGACATGTTAACGAATCCTCAGTGGCTTTTTCACTGACGTTCCTGCCGCAGTAGCAAATGGTTTTTACAGGGCAGGTTTGCTTGTCCCAGCACCCAACCCTCCTCTTTTCGCAGCCGGGCTTGGGACCGGCCATGGCAGAGTTAAAAAAATTCAACACTTTTCCCAAATTAGTCACCGTAACGACTTGAAATATAGTGGCAACCAAACAAGATCCAGGTCCCATTGTAGGAGAAACATAGTAGTCAAGGCTTCACAAAGTCTTTAGACACACCCAAATATGGCACTGCATGTAATGCTTGGTGCGGTCATTCTTAGGCCTTTTTGGCTGAGATGTTAACGAATCCTCAGTGGCTTTTACACTGATGTTCCTGGCCGCAGTAGCAAATAGTTTTTACAGGGCAGGTTTGCTTGTCCCAGCACCCAACCCTCCTCTTTTCGCAGCCGGGCTTGGGACCGGCCATGGCAGAGTTAAAAAAATTCAACACTTTTCCCAAATTAGTCACCGTAACGACTTGAAATATAGTGGCAACTAAACAAGATCCAGGTCCCATTGTAGGAGAAACAGAGTAGTCAAGGCTTCACAAAATCTTTAGACACACCCAAATATGGCACTGCATGTAATGCTTGGTGCGGTCATTCTTAGGCCTTTTTGGCTGACATGTTAACGAATCCTCAGTGGCTTTTTCACTGATGTTCCTGGCCGCAGTAGCAAATAGTTTTTACAGGGCAGGTTTGCTAGTCCCAGCACCCAACCCTCCTCTTTTCGCAGCCGGGCTTGGGACCGGCCATGGCAGAGTTAAAAAAATTCAACACTTTTCCCAAATTAGTCACCGTAACGACTTGAAATATAGTGGCAACTAAACAAGATCCAGGTCCCATTGTAGGAGAAACAGAGTAGTCAAGGCTTCACAAAGTCTTTAGACACACCCAAATATGGCACTGCATGTAATGCTTGGTGCGGTCATTCTTAGGCCTTTTTGGCTGACATGTTAACGAATCCTCAGTGGCTTTTTCACTGACGTTCCTGCCGCAGTAGCAAATGGTTTTTACAGGGCAGGTTTGCTTGTCCCAGCACCCAACCCTCCTCTTTTAGCAGCCGGGCTTGGGACCGGCCATGGCAGAGTTAAAAAAATTCAACACTTTTCCCAAATTAGTCACCGTAACGACTTGAAATATAGTGGCAACTAAACAAGATCCAGGTCCCATTGTAGGAGAAACAGAGTAGTCAATGCTTCACAAAGTCTTTAGACACACCCAAATATGGCACTGCATGTAATGCTTGGTGCGGTCATTCTTAGGCCTTTTTGGCTGACATGTTAACGAATCCTCAGTGGCTTTTTCACTGATGTTCCTGGCCGCAGTAGCAAATAGTTTTTACAGGGCAGGTTTGCTAGTCCCAGCACCCAACCCTCCTCTTTTCGCAGCCGGGCTTGGGACCGGCCATGGCAGAGTTAAAAAAATTCAACACTTTTCCCAAATTAGTCACCGTAACGACTTGAAATATAGTGGCAACTAAACAAGATCCAGGTCCCATTGTAGGAGAAACAGAGTAGTCAAGGCTTCACAAAGTCTTTAGACACACCCAAATATGGCACTGCATGTAATGCTTGGTGCGGTCATTCTTAGGCCTTTTTGGCTGACATGTTAAAGAATCCTCAGTGGCTTTTTCACTGACGTTCCTGCCGCAGTAGCAAATGGTTTTTACAGGGCAGGTTTGCTTGTCCCAGCACCCAACCCTCCTCTTTTCGCAGCCGGGCTTGGGACCGGCCATGGCAGAGTTAAAAAAATTCAACACTTTTCCCAAATTAGTCACCGTAACGACTTGAAATATAGTGGCAACCAAACAAGATCCAGGTCCCATTGTAGGAGAAACATAGTAGTCAAGGCTTCACAAAGTCTTTAGACACACCCAAATATGGCACTGCATGTAATGCTTGGTGCGGTCATTCTTAGGCCTTTTTGGCTGAGATGTTAACGAATCCTCAGTGGCTTTTACACTGACGTTCCTGGCCGCAGTAGCAAATAGTTTTTACAGGGCAGGTTTGCTTGTCCCAGCACCCAACCCTCCTCTTTTCGCAGCCGGGCTTGGGACCGGCCATGGCAGAGTTAAAAAAATTCAACACTTTTCCCAAATTAGTCACCGTAACGACTTGAAATATAGTGGCAACTAAACAAGATCCAGGTCCCATTGTAGGAGAAACAGAGTAGTCAAGGCTTCACAAAGTCTTTAGACACACCCAAATATGGCACTGCATGTAATGCTTGGTGCGGTCATTCTTAGGCCTTTTTGGCTGACATGTTAACGAATCCTCAGTGGCTTTTTCACTGATGTTCCTGGCCGCAGTAGCAAATAGTTTTTACAGGGCAGGTTTGCTAGTCCCAGCACCCAACCCTCCTCTTTTCGCAGCCGGGCTTGGGACCGGCCATGGCAGAGTTAAAAAAATTCAACACTTTTCCCAAATTAGTCACCGTAACGACTTGAAATATAGTGGCAACTAAACAAGATCCAGGTCCCATTGTAGGAGAAACAGAGTATTCAAGGCTTCACAAAGTCTTTAGACACACCCAAATATGGCACTGCATGTAATGCTTGGTGCGGTCATTCTTAGGCCTTTTTGGCTGACATGTTAACGAATCCTCAGTGGCTTTTTCACTGACGTTCCTGCCGCAGTAGTAAATGGTTTTTACAGGGCAGGTTTGCTTGTCCCAGCACCCAACCCTCCTCTTTTCGCAGCCGGGCTTGGGACCGGCCATGGCAGAGTTAAAAAAATTCAACACTTTTCCCAAATTAGTCACCGTAACGACTTGAAATATAGTGGCAACTAAACAAGATCCAGGTCCCATTGTAGGAGAAACATAGTAGTCAAGGCTTCACAAAGTCTTTAGACACACCCAAATATGGCACTGCATGTAATGCTTGGTGCGGTCATTCTTAGGCCTTTTTGGCTGAGATGTTAACGAATCCTCAGTGGCTTTTACACTGACGTTCCTGGCCGCAGTAGCAAATAGTTTTTACAGGGCAGGTTTGCTTGTCCCAGCACCCAACCCTCCTCTTTTCGCAGCCGGGCTTGGGACCGGCCACGGCAGAGTTAAAAAAATTCAACACTTTTCCCAAATTAGTCACCGTAGCGACTTGAAATATAGTGGCAACTAAACAAGATCCAGGTCCCATTGTAGGAGAAACAGAGTAGTCAAGGCTTCACAAAGTCTTTAGACACACCCAAATATGGCACTGCATGTAATGCTTGGTGCGGTCATTCTTAGGCCTTTTTGGCTGACATGTTAACGAATCCTCAGTGGCTTTTTCACTGATGTTCCTGGCCGCAGTAGCAAATAGTTTTTACAGGGCAGGTTTGCTAGTCCCAGCACCCAACCCTCCTCTTTTCGCAGCCGGGCTTGGGACCGGCCATGGCAGAGTTAAAAAAATTCAACACTTTTCCCAAATTAGTCACCGTAATGACTTGAAATATAGTGGCAACTAAACAAGATCCAGGTCCCATTGTAGGAGAAACAGAGTAGTCAAGGCTTCACAAAGTCTTTAGACACACCCAAATATGGCACTGCATGTACTGCTTGGTGCGGTCATTCTTAGGCCTTTTTGGCTGACATGTTAACGAATCCTCAGTGGCTTTTTCACTGACGTTCCTGCCGCAGTAGCAAATGGTTTTTACAGGGCAGGTTTGCTTGTCCCAGCACCCAACCCTCCTCTTTTCGCAGCCGGGCTTGGGACCGGCCATGGCAGAGTTAAAAAAATTCAACACTTTTCCCAAATTAGTCACCGTAACGACTTGAAATATAGTGGCAACTAAACAAGATCCAGGTCCCATTGTAGGAGAAACAGAGTAGTCAAGGCTTCACAAAGTCTTTAGACACACCCAAATATGGCACTGCATGTAATGCTTGGTGCGGTCATTCTTAGGCCTTTTTGGCTGACATGTTAATGAATCCTCAGTGGCTTTTTCACTGACGTTCCTGCCGCAGTAGCAAATGGTTTTTACAGGGCAGGTTTGCTTGTCCCAGCACCCAACCCTCCTCTTTTCGCAGCCGGGCTTGGGACCGGCCATGGCAGAGTTAAAAAAATTCAACACTTTTCCCAAATTAGTCACCGTAACGACTTGAAATATAGTGGCAACCAAACAAGATCCAGGTCCCATTGTAGGAGAAACATAGTAGTCAAGGCTTCACAAAGTCTTTAGACACACCCAAATATGGCACTGCATGTAATGCTTGGTGCGGTCATTCTTAGGCCTTTTTGGCTGAGATGTTAACGAATCCTCAGTGGCTTTTTCACTGACGTTCCTGGCCGCAGTAGCAAATAGTTTTTACAGGGCAGGTTTGCTTGTCCCAGCACCCAACCCTCCTCTTTTCGCAGCCGGGCTTGGGACCGGCCATGGCAGAGTTAAAAAAATTCAACACTTTTCCCAAATTAGTCACCGTAACGACTTGAAATATAGTGGCAACTAAACAAGATCCAGGTCCCATTGTAGGAGAAACAGAGTAGTCAAGGCTTCACAAAGTCTTTAGACACACCCAAATATGGCACTGCATGTAATGCTTGGTGCGGTCATTCTTAGGCCTTTTTGGCTGACATGTTAACGAATCCTCAGTGGCTTTTTCACTGACGTTCCTGCCGCAGTAGCAAATGGTTTTTACAGGGCAGGTTTGCTTGTCCCAGCACCCAACCCTCCTCTTTTCGCAGCCGGGCTTGGGACCGGCCATGGCAGAGTTAAAAAAATTCAACACTTTTCCCAAATTAGTCACCGTAACGACTTGAAATATAGTGGCAACTAAACAAGATCCAGGTCCCATTGTAGGAGAAACAGAGTAGTCAAGGCTTCACAAAGTCTTTAGACACACCCAAATATGGCACTGCATGTAATGCTTGGTGCGGTCATTCTTAGGCCTTTTTGGCTGACATGTTAACGAATCCTCAGTGGCTTTTTCACTGACGTTCCTGCCGCAGTAGCAAATGGTTTTTACAGGGCAGGTTTGCTTGTCCCAGCACCCAACCCTCCTCTTTTCGCAGCCAGGCTTGGGACCGGCCATGGCAGAGTTAAAAAAATTCAACACTTTTCCCAAATTAGTCACCGTAACGACTTGAAATATAGTGGCAACCAAACAAGATCCAGGTCCCATTGTAGGAGAAACATAGTAGTCAAGGCTTCACAAAGTCTTTAGACACACCCAAATATGGCACTGCATGTAATGCTTGGTGCGGTCATTCTTAGGCCTTTTTGGCTGAGATGTTAACGAATCCTCAGTGGCTTTTACACTGACGTTCCTGGCCGCAGTAGCAAATAGTTTTTACAGGGCAGGTTTGCTTGTCCCAGCACCCAACCTTCCTCTTTTCGCAGCCGGGCTTGGGACCGGCCATGGCAGAGTTAAAAAAATTCAACACTTTTCCCAAATTAGTCACCGTAACGACTTGAAATATAGTGGCAACTAAACAAGATTCAGGTCCCATTGTAGGAGAAACAGAGTAGTCAAGGCTTCACAAAGTCTTTAGACACACCCAAATATGGCACTGCATGTAATGCTTGGTGCGGTCATTCTTAGGCCTTTTTGGCTGACATGTTAACGAATCCTCAGTGGCTTTTTCACTGATGTTCCTGGCCGCAGTAGCAAATAGTTTTTACAGGGCAGGTTTGCTAGTCCCAGCACCCAACCCTCCTCTTTTCACAGCCGGGCTTGGGACCGGCCATGGCAGAGTTAAAAAAATTCAACACTTTTCCCAAATTAGTCACCGTAACGACTTGAAATATAGTGGCAACTAAACAAGATCCAGGTCCCATTGTAGGAGAAACAGAGTAGTCAAGGCTTCACAAAGTCTTTAGACACACCCAAATATGGCACTGCATGTAATGCTTGGTGCGGTCATTCTTAGGCCTTTTTGGCTGAGATGTTAACGAATCCTCAGTGGCTTTTACACTGACGTTCCTGGCCGCAGTAGCAAATAGTTTTTACAGGGCAGGTTTGCTTGTCCCAGCACCCAACCCTCCTCTTTTCGCAGCCGGGCTTGGGACCGGCCATGGCAGAGTTAAAAAAATTCAACACTTTTCCCAAATTAGTCACCGTAACGACTTGAAATATAGTGGCATCTAAACAAGATCCAGGTCCCATTGTAGGAGAAACAGAGTAGTCAAGGCTTCACAAAGTCTTTAGACACACCCAAATATGGCACTGCATGTAATGCTTGGTGCGGTCATTCTTAGGCCTTTTTGGCTGACATGTTAACGAATCCTCAGTGGCTTTTTCACTGATGTTCCTGGCCGCAGTAGCAAATAGTTTTTACAGGGCAGGTTTGCTAGTCCCAGCACCCAACCCTCCTCTTTTCGCAGCCGGGCTTGGGACCGGCCATGGCAGAGTTAAAAAAATTCAACACTTTTCCCAAATTAGTCACCGTAACGACTTGAAATATAGTGGCAACTAAACAAGATCCAGGTCCCATTGTAGGAGAAACAGAGTAGTCAAGGCTTCACAAAGTCTTTAGACACACCCAAATATGGCACTGCATGTAATGCTTGGTGCGGTCATTCTTAGGCCTTTTTGGCTGACATGTTAACGAATCCTCAGTGGCTTTTTCACTGACGTTCCTGCCGCAGTAGCAAATGGTTTTTACAGGGCAGGTTTGCTTGTCCCAGCACCCAACCCTCCTCTTTTCGCAGCCGGGCTTGGGACCGGCCATGGCAGAGTTAAAAAAATTCAACACTTTTCCCAAATTAGTCACCGTAACGACTTGAAATATAGTGGCAACCAAACAAGATCCAGGTCCCATTGTAGGAGAAACATAGTAGTCAAGGCTTCACAAAGTCTTTAGACACACCCAAATATGGCACTGCATGTAATGCTTGGTGCGGTCATTCTTAGGCCTTTTTGGCTGAGATGTTAACGAATCCTCAGTGGCTTTTACACTGACGTTCCTGGCTGCAGTAGCAAATAGTTTTTACAGGGCAGGTTTGCTTGTCCCAGCACCCAACCCTCCTCTTTTTGCAGCCGGGCTTGGGACCGGCCATGGCAGAGTTAAAAAAATTCAACACTTTTCCCAAATTAGTCACCGTAACGACTTGAAATATAGTGGCAACTAAACAAGATCCAGGTCCCATTGTAGGAGAAACAGAGTAGTCAAGGCTTCACAAAGTCTTTAGACACACCCAAATATGGCACTGCATGTAATGCTTGGTGCGGTCATTCTTAGGCCTTTTTGGCTGACATGTTAACGAATCCTCAGTGGCTTTTTCACTGATGTTCCTGGCGCAGTAGCAAATAGTTTTTACAGGGCAGGTTTGCTAGTCCCAGCACCCAACCCTCCTCTTTTCGCAGCCGGGCTTGGGACCGGCCATGGCAGAGTTAAAAAAATTCAACACTTTTCCCAAATTAGTCACCGTAACGACTTGAAATATAGTGGCAACTAAACAAGATCCAGGTCCCATTGTAGGAGAAACAGAGTAGTCAAGGCTTCACAAAGTCTTTAGACACACCCAAATATGGCACTGCATGTAATGCTTGGTGCGGTCATTCTTAGGCCTTTTTGGCTGACATGTTAACGAATCCTCAGTGGCTTTTTCACTGACGTTCCTGCAGCAGTAGCAAATGGTTTTTACAGGGCAGGTTTGCTTGTCCCAGCACCCAACCCTCCTCTTTTCGCAGCCGGGCTTGGGACCGGCCATGGCAGAGTTAAAAAAATTCAACACTTTTCCCAAATTAGTCACCGTAACGACTTGAAATATAGTGGCAACCAAACAAGATGCAGGTCCCATTGTAGGAGAAACATAGTAGTCAAGGCTTCACAAAGTCTTTAGACACACCCAAATATGGCACTGCATGTAATGCTTGGTGCGGTCATTCTTAGGCCTTTTTGGCTGAGATGTTAACGAATCCTCAGTGGCTTTTACACTGACGTTCCTGGCCGCAGTAGCAAATAGTTTTTACAGGGCAGGTTTGCTTGTCCCAGCACCCAACCCTCCTCTTTTCGCAGCCGGGCTTGGGACCGGCCATGGCAGAGTTTAAAAAATTCAACACTTTTCCCAAATTAGTCACCGTAACGACTTGAAATATAGTGGCAACTAAACAAGATCCAGGTCCCATTGTAGGAGAAACAGAGTAGTCAAGGCTTCACAAAGTCTTTAGACACACCCAAATATGGCACTGCATGTAATGCTTGGTGCGGTCATTCTTAGGCCTTTTTGGCTGACATGTTAACGAATCCTCAGTGGCTTTTTCACTGATGTTCCTGGCCGCAGTAGCAAATAGTTTTTACAGGGCAGGTTTGCTAGTCCCAGCTCCCAACCCTCCTCTTTTCGCAGCCGGGCTTGGGACCGGCCATGGCAGAGTTAAAAAAATTCAACACTTTTCCCAAATTAGTCACCGTAACGACTTGAAATATAGTGGCAACTAAACAAGATCCAGGTCCCATTGTAGGAGAAACAGAGTAGTCAAGGCTTCACAACGTCTTTAGACACACCCAAATATGGCACTGCATGTAATGCTTGGTGCGGTCATTCTTAGGCCTTTTTGGCTGACATGTTAACGAATCCTCAGTGGCTTTTCACTGACGTTCCTGCCGCAGTAGCAAATGGTTTTTACAGGGCAGGTTTGCTTGTCCCAGCACCCAACCCTCCTCTTTTCGCAGCCGGGCTTGGGACCGGCCATGGCAGAGTTAAAAAAATTCAACACTTTTCCCAAATTAGTCACCGTAACGACTTGAAATATAGTGGCAACCAAACAAGATCCAGGTCCCATTGTAGGAGAAACATAGTAGTCAAGGCTTCACAAAGTCTTTAGACACACCCAAATATGGCACTGCATGTAATGCTTGGTGCGGTCATTCTTAGGCCTTTTTGGCTGAGATGTTAACGAATCCTCAGTGGCTTTTACACTGACGTTCCTGGCCGCAGTAGCAAATAGTTTTTACAGGGCAGGTTTGCTTGTCCCAGCACCCAACCCTCCTCTTTTCGCAGCCGGGCTTGGGACCAGCCATGGCAGAGTTAAAAAAATTCAACACTTTTCCCAAATTAGTCACCGTAACGACTTGAAATATAGTGGCAACTAAACAAGATCCAGGTCCCATTGTAGGAGAAACAGAGTAGTCAAGGCTTCACAAAGTCTTTAGACACACCCAAATATGGCACTGCATGTAATGCTTGGTGCGGTCATTCTTAGGCCTTTTTGGCTGACATGTTAACGAATCCTCAGTGGCTTTTTCACTGATGTTCCTGGCCGCAGTAGCAAATAGTTTTTACAGGGCAGGTTTGCTAGTCCCAGCACCCAATCCTCCTCTTTTCGCAGCCGGGCTTGGGACCGGCCATGGCAGAGTTAAAAAAATTCAACACTTTTCCCAAATTAGTCACCGTAACGACTTGAAATATAGTGGCAACTAAACAAGATCCAGGTCCCATTGTAGGAGAAACAGAGTAGTCAAGGCTTCACAAAGTCTTTAGACACACCCAAATATGGCACTGCATGTAATGCTTGGTGCTGTCATTCTTAGGCCTTTTTGGCTGACATGTTAACGAATCCTCAGTGGCTTTTTCACTGATGTTCCTGGCCGCAGTAGCAAATAGTTTTTACAGGGCAGGTTTGCTAGTCCCAGCACCCAACCCTCCTCTTTTCGCAGCCGGGCTTGGGACCGGCCATGGCAGAGTTAAAAAAATTCAACACTTTTCCCAAATTAGTCACCGTAACGACTTGAAATATAGTGGCAACTAAACAAGATCCAGGTCCCATTGTAGGAGAAACAGAGTAGTCAAGGCTTCACAAAGTCTTTAGACACACCCAAATATGGCACTGCATGTAATGCTTGGTGCGGTCATTCTTAGGCCTTTTTGGCTGACATGTTAACGAATCCTCAGTGGATTTTTCACTGACGTTCCTGCAGCAGTAGCAAATGGTTTTTACAGGGCAGGTTTGCTTGTCCCAGCACCCAACCCTCCTCTTTTCGCAGCCGGGCTTGGGACCGGCCATGGCAGAGTTAAAAAAATTCAACACTTTTCCCAAATTAGTCACCGTAACGACTTGAAATATAGTGGCAACCAAACAAGATCCAGGTCCCATTGTAGGAGAAACATAGTAGTCAAGGCTTCACAAAGTCTTTAGACACACCCAAATATGGCACTGCATGTAATGCTTGGTGCGGTCATTCTTAGGCCTTTTTGGCTGAGATGTTAACGAATCCTCAGTGGCTTTTACACTGACGTTCCTGGCCGCAGTAGCAAATAGTTTTTACAGGGCAGGTTTGCTTGTCCCAGCACCCAACCCTCCTCTTTTCGCAGCCAGGCTTGGGACCGGCCATGGCAGAGTTAAAAAAATTCAACACTTTTCCCAAATTAGTCACCGTAACGACTTGAAATATAGTGGCAACTAAACAAGATCCAGGTCCCATTGTAGGAGAAACAGAGTAGTCAAGGCTTCACAAAGTCTTTAGACACACCCAAATATGGCACTGCATGTAATGCTTGGTGCGGTCATTCTTAGGCCTTTTTGGCTGACATGTTAACGAATCCTCAGTGGCTTTTTCACTGATGTTCCTGGCCGCAGTAGCAAATAGTTTTTACAGGGCAGGTTTGCTAGTCCCAGCACCCAACCCTCCTCTTTTCGCAGCCGGGCTTGGGACCGGCCATGGCAGAGTTAAAAAAATTCAACACTTTTCCCAAATTAGTCACCGTAACGACTTGAAATATAGTGGCAACTAAACAAGATCCAGGTCCCATTGTAGGAGAAACAGAGTAGTCAAGGGTTCACAAAGTCTTTAGACACACCCAAATATGGCACTGCATGTAATGCTTGGTGCGATCATTCTTAGGCCTTTTTGGCTGACATGTTAACGAATCCTCAGTGGCTTTTTCACTGACGTTCCTGCCGCAGTAGCAAATGGTTTTTACAGGGCAGGTTTGCTTGTCCCAGCACCCAACCCTCCTCTTTTCGCAGCCAGGCTTGGGACCGGCCATGGCAGAGTTAAAAAAATTCAACACTTTTCCCAAATTAGTCACCGTAACGACTTGAAATATAATGGCAACCAAACAAGATCCAGGTCCCATTGTAGGAGAAACATAGTAGTCAAGGCTTCACAAAGTCTTTAGACACACCCAAATATGGCACTGCATGTAATGCTTGGTGCGGTCATTCTTAGGCCTTTTTGGCTGAGATGTTAACGAATCCTCAGTGGCTTTTACACTGACGTTCCTGGCCGCAGTAGCAAATAGTTTTTACAGGGCAGGTTTGCTTGTCCCAGCACCCAACCCTCCTCTTTTCGCAGCCGGGCTTGGGACCAGCCATGGCAGAGTTAAAAAAATTCAACACTTTTCCCAAATTAGTCACCGTAATGACTTGAAATATAGTGGCAACTAAACAAGATCCAGGTCCCATTGTAGGAGAAACAGAGTAGTCAAGGCTTCACAAAGTCTTTAGACACACCCAAATATGGCACTGCATGTAATGCTTGGTGCGGTCATTCTTAGGCCTTTTTGGCTGACATGTTAACGAATCCTCAGTGGCTTTTTCACTGATGTTCCTGGCCGCAGTAGCAAATAGTTTTTACAGGGCAGGTTTGCTAGTCCCAGCACCCAACCCTCCTCTTTTCGCAGCCGGGCTTGGGACCGGCCATGGCAGAGTTAAAAAAATTCAACACTTTTCCCAAATTAGTCACCGTAACGACTTGAAATATAGTGGCAACTAAACAAGATCCAGGTCCCATTGTAGGAGAAACAGAGTAGTCAAGGCTTCACAAAGTCTTTAGACACACCCAAATATGGCACTGCATGTAATGCTTGGTGCGGTCATTCTTAGGCCTTTTTGGCTGACATGTTAACGAATCCTCAGTGGCTTTTTCACTGACGTTCCTGCCGCAGTAGCAAATGGTTTTTACAGGGCAGGTTTGCTTGTCCCAGCACCCAACCCTCCTCTTTTCGCAGCCGGGCTTGGGACCGGCCATGGCAGAGTTAAAAAAATTCAACACTTTTCCCAAATTAGTCACCGTAACGACTTGAAATATAGTGGCAACCAAACAAGATCCAGGTCCCATTGTAGGAGAAACAGAGTAGTCAAGGCTTCACAAAGTCTTTAGACACACCCAAATATGGCACTGCATGTAATGCTTGGTGCGGTCATTCTTAGGCCTTTTTGGCTGACATGTTAACGAATCCTCAGTGGCTTTTTCACTGATGTTCCTGGCCGCAGTAGCATATAGTTTTTACAGGGCAGGTTTGCTAGTCCCAGCACCCAACCCTCCTCTTTTCGCAGCCGGGCTTGGGACCGGCCATGGCAGAGTTAAAAAAATTCAACACTTTTCCCAAATTAGTCACCGTAACGACTTGAAATATAGTGGCAACTAAACAAGATCCAGGTCCCATTGTAGGAGAAACAGAGTAGTCAAGGCTTCACAACGTCTTTAGACACACCCAAATATGGCACTGCATGTAATGCTTGGTGCGGTCATTCTTAGGCCTTTTTGGCTGAGATGTTAACGAATCCTCAGTGGCTTTTACACTGACGTTCCTGGCCGCAGTAGCAAATAGTTTTTACAGGGCAGGTTTGCTTGTCCCAGCACCCAACCCTCCTCTTTTCGCAGCCGGGCTTGGGACCGGCCATGGCAGAGTTAAAAAAATTCAACACTTTTCCCAAATTAGTCACCGTAACGACTTGAAATATAGTGGCAACTAAACAAGATCCAGGTCCCATTGTAGGAGAAACAGAGTAGTCAAGGCTTCACAAAGTCTTTAGACACACCCAAATATGGCACTGCATGTAATGCTTGGTGCGGTCATTCTTAGGCCTTTTTGGCTGACATGTTAACGAATCCTCAGTGGCTTTTTCACTGATGTTCCTGGCCGCAGTAGCAAATAGTTTTTACAGGGCAGGTTTGCTAGTCCCAGCACCCAACCCTCCTCTTTTCGCAGCCGGGCTTGGGACCGGCCATGGCAGAGTTAAAAAAATTCAACACTTTTCCCAAATTAGTCACCGTAACGACTTGAAATATAGTGGCAACTAAACAAGATCCAGGTCCCATTGTAGGAGAAACAGAGTAGTCAAGGCTTCACAAAGTCTTTAGACACACCCAAATATGGCACTGCATGTAATGCTTGGTGCGGTCATTCTTAGGCCTTTTTGGCTGACATGTTAACGAATCCTCAGTGGCTTTTTCACTGACGTTCCTGCCGCAGTAGCAAATGGTTTTTACAGGGCAGGTTTGCTTGTCCCAGCACCCAACCCTCCTCTTTTCGCAGCCGGGCTTGGGACCGGCCATGGCAGAGTTAAAAAAATTCAACACTTTTCCCAAATTAGTCACCGTAACTACTTGAAATATAGTGGCAACCAAACAAGATCCAGGTCCCATTGTAGGAGAAACATAGTAGTCAAGGCTTCACAAAGTCTTTAGACACACCCAAATATGGCACTGCATGTAATGCTTGGTGCGGTCATTCTTAGGCCTTTTTGGCTGAGATGTTAACGAATCCTCAGTGGCTTTTACACTGACGTTCCTGGCCGCAGTAGCAAATAGTTTTTACAGGGCAGGTTTGCTTGTCCCAGCACCCAACCCTCCTCTTTTCGCAGCCGGGCTTGGGACCGGCCATGGCAGAGTTAAAAAAATTCAACACTTTTCCCAAATTAGTCACCGTAACGACTTGAAATATAGTGGCAACTAAACAAGATCCAGGTCCCATTGTAGGAGAAACAGAGTAGTCAAGGCTTCACAAAGTCTTTAGACACACCCAAATATGGCACTGCATGTAATGCTTGGTGCGGTCATTCTTAGGCCTTTTTGGCTGACATGTTAACGAATCCACAGTGGCTTTTTCACTGATGTTCCTGGCCGCAGTAGGAAATAGTTTTTACAGGGCAGGTTTGCTAGTCCCAGCACCCAACCCTCCTCTTTTCGCAGCCGGGCTTGGGACCGGCCATGGCAGAGTTAAAAAAATTCAACACTTTTCCCAAATTAGTCACCGTAACGACTTGAAATATAGTGGCAACTAAACAAGATCCAGGTCCCATTGTAGGAGAAACAGAGTAGTCAAGGCTTCACAAAGTCTTTAGACACACCCAAATATGGCACTGCATGTAATGCTTGGTGCGGTCATTCTTAGGCCTTTTTGGCTGACATGTTAACGAATCCTCAGTGGCTTTTTCACTGACGTTCCTGCCGCAGTAGCAAATGGTTTTTACAGGGCAGGTTTGCTTGTCCCAGCACCCAACCCTCCTCTTTTCGCAGCCGGGCTTGGGACCGGCCATGGCAGAGTTAAAAAAATTCAACACTTTTCCCAAATTAGTCACCGTAACGACTTGAAATATAGTGGCAACTAAACAAGATCCAGGTCCCATTGTAGGAGAAACAGAGTAGTCAAGGCTTCACAAAGTCTTTAGACACACCCAAATATGGCACTGCATGTAATGCTTGGTGCGGTCATTCTTAGGCCTTTTTGGCTGAGATGTTAACGAATCCTCAGTGGCTTTTACACTGATGTTCCTGGCCGCAGTAGCAAATAGTTTTTACAGGGCAGGTTTGCTTGTCCCAGCACCCAACCCTCCTCTTTTCGCAGCCGGGCTTGGGACCGGCCATGGCAGAGTTAAAAAAATTCAACACTTTTCCCAAATTAGTCACCGTAACGACTTGAAATATAGTGGCAACTAAACAAGATCCAGGTCCCATTGTAGGAGAAACAGAGTAGTCAAGGCTTCACAAAGTCTTTAGACACACCCAAACATGGCACTGCATGTAATGCTTGGTGCGGTCATTCTTAGGCCTTTTTGGCTGACATGTTAACGAATCCTCAGTGGCTTTTTCACTGATGTTCCTGGCCGCAGTAGCAAATAGTTTTTACAGAGCAGGTTTGCTAGTCCCAGCACCCAACCCTCCTCTTTTCGCAGCCGGGCTTGGGACCGGTCATGGCAGAGTTAAAAAAATTCAACACTTTTCCCAAATTAGTCACCGTAACGACTTGAAATATAGTGGCAACTAAACAAGATCCAGGTCCCATTGTAGGAGAAACAGAGTAGTCAAGGCTTCACAAAGTCTTTAGACACACCCAAATATGGCACTGCATGTAATGCTTGGTGCGGTCATTCTTAGGCCTTTTTGGCTGAGATGTTAACGAATCCTCAGTGGCTTTTACACTGACGTTCCTGGCCGCAGTAGCAAATAGTTTTTACAGGGCAGGTTTGCTTGTCCCAGCACCCAACCCTCCTCTTTTCGCAGCCGGGCTTGGGACCGGCCATGGCAGAGTTAAAAAAATTCAACACTTTTCCCAAATTAGTCACCGTAACGACTTGAAATATAGTGGCAACTAAACAAGATCCAGGTCCCATTGTAGGAGAAACATAGTAGTCAAGGCTTCACAAAGTCTTTAGACACACCCAAATATGGCACTGCATGTAATGCTTGGTGCGGTCATTCTTAGGCCTTTTTGGCTGAGATGTTAACGAATCCTCAGTGGCTTTTACACTGACGTTCCTGGCCGCAGTAGCAAATAGTTTTTACAGGGCAGGTTTGCTTGTCCCAGCACCCAACCCTCCTCTTTTCGCAGCCGGGCTTGGGACCGGCCATGGCAGAGTTAAAAAAATTCAACACTTTTCCCAAATTAGTCACCGTAACGACTTGAAATATAGTGGCAACTAAACAAGATCCAGGTCCCATTGTAGGAGAAACAGAGTAGTCAAGGCTTCACAAAGTCTTTAGACACACCCAAATATGGCACTGCATGTAATGCTTGGTGCGGTCATTCTTAGGCCTTTTTGGCTGACATGTTAACGAATCCTCAGTGGCTTTTTCACTGATGTTCCTGGCCGCAGTAGCAAATAGTTTTTACAGGGCAGGTTTGCTAGTCCCAGCACCCAACCCTCCTCTTTTTGCAGCCGGGCTTGGGACCGGCCATGGCAGAGTTAAAAAAATTCAACACTTTTCCCAAATTAGTCACCGTAACGACTTGAAATATAGTGGCAACTAAACAAGATCCAGGTCCCATTGTAGGAGAAACAGAGTAGTCAAGGCTTCACAAAGTCTTTAGACACACCCAAATATGGCACTGCATGTAATGCTTGGTGCGGTCATTCTTAGGCCTTTTTGGCTGACATCTTAACGAATCCTCAGTGGCTTTTTCACTGACGTTCCTGCCGCAGTAGCAAATGGTTTTTACAGGGCAGGTTTGCTTGTCCCAGCACCCAACCCTCCTCTTTTCGCAGCCGGGCTTGGGACCGGCCATGGCAGAGTTAAAAAAATTCAACACTTTTCCCAAATTAGTCACCGTAACGACTTGAAATATAGTGGCAACTAAACAAGATCCAGGTCCCATTGTAGGAGAAACAGAGTAGTCAAGGCTTCACAAAGTCTTTAGACACACCCAAATATGGCACTGCATGTAATGCTTGGTGCGGTCATTCTTAGGCCTTTTTGGCTGACATGTTAACGAATCCTCAGTGGCTTTTTCACTGATGTTCCTGGCCGCAGTAGCAAATAGTTTTTACAGGGCAGGTTTGCTAGTCCCAGCACCCAACCCTCCTCTTTTCGCAGCCGGGCTTGGGACCGGCCATGGCAGAGTTAAAAAAATTCAACACTTTTCCCAAATTAGTCACCGAAACGACTTGAAATATAGTGGCAACTAAACAAGATCCAGGTCCCATTGTAGGAGAAACAGAGTAGTCAAGGCTTCACAAAGTCTTTAGACACACCCAAATATGGCACTGCATGTAATGCTTGGTGCGGTCATTCTTAGGCCTTTTTGGCTAACATGTTAACGAATCCTCAGTGGCTTTTTCACTGACGTTCCTGCCGCAGTAGCAAATGGTTTTTACAGGGCAGGTTTGCTTGTCCCAGCACCCAACCCTCCTCTTTTCGCAGCCGGGCTTGGGACCGGCCATGGCAGAGTTAAAAAAATTCAACACTTTTCCCAAATTAGTCACCGTAACGACTTGAAATATAGTGGCAACCAAACAAGATCCAGGTCCCATTGTAGGAGAAACATAGTAGTCAAGGCTTCACAAAGTCTTTAGACACACCCAAATATGGCACTGCATGTAATGCTTGGTGCGGTCATTCTTAGGCCTTTTTGGCTGAGATGTTAATGAATCCTCAGTGGCTTTTACACTGACGTTCCTGGCCGCAGTAGCAAATAGTTTTTACAGGGCAGGTTTGCTTGTCCCAGCACCCAACCCTCCTCTTTTCGCAGCCGGGCTTGGGACCGGCCATGGCAGAGTTAAAAAAATTCAACACTTTTCCCAAATTAGTCACCGTAACGACTTGAAATATAGTGGCAACTAAACAAGATCCAGGTCCCATTGTAGGAGAAACAGAGTAGTCAAGGCTTCACAAAGTCTTTAGACACACCCAAATATGGCACTGCATGTAATGCTTGGTGCGGTCATTCTTAGGCCTTTTTGGCTGACATGTTAACGAATCCTCAGTGGCTTTTTCACTGACGTTCCTGCCGCAGTAGCAAATGGTTTTTACAGGGCAGGTTTGCTTGTCCCAGCACCCAACCCTCCTCTTTTCGCAGCCGGGCTTGGGACCGGCCATGGCAGAGTTAAAAAAATTCAACACTTTTCCCAAATTAGTCACCGTAACGACTTGAAATATAGTGGCAACCAAACAAGATCCAGGTCCCATTGTAGGAGAAACATAGTAGTCAAGGCTTCACAAAGTCTTTAGACACACCCAAATATGGCACTGCATGTAATGCTTGGTGCGGTCATTCTTAGGCCTTTTTGGCTGAGATGTTAACGAATCCTCAGTGGCTTTTACACTGACGTTCCTGGCTGCAGTAGCAAATAGTTTTTACAGGACAGGTTTGCTTGTCCCAGCACCCAACCCTCCTCTTTTCGCAGCCGGGCTTGGGACCGGCCATGGCAGAGTTAAAAAAATTCAACACTTTTCCCAAATTAGTCACCGTAACGACTTGAAATATAGTGGCAACTAAACAAGATCCAGGTCTCATTGTAGGAGAAACAGAGTAGTCAAGGCTTCACAAAGTCTTTAGACACACCCAAATATGGCACTGCATGTAATGCTTGGTGCGGTCATTCTTAGGCCTTTTTGGCTGACATGTTAACGAATCCTCAGTGGCTTTTTCACTGATGTTCCTGGCCGCAGTAGCAAATAGTTTTTACAGGGCAGGTTTGCTAGTCCCAGCACCCAACCCTCCTCTTTTCGCAGCCGGGCTTGGGACCGGCCATGGCAGAGTTAAAAAAATTCAACACTCTTCCCAAATTAGTCACCGTAACGACTTGAAATATAGTGGCAACTAAACAAGATCCAGGTCCCATTGTAGGAGAAACAGAGTAGTCAAGGCTTCACAAAGTCTTTAGACACACCCAAATATGGCACTGCATGTAATGCTTGGTGCGGTCATTCTTAGGCCTTTTTGGCTGACATGTTAACGAATCCTCAGTGGCTTTTTCACTGACGTTCCTGTCGCAGTAGCAAATGGTTTTTACAGGGCAGGTTTGCTTGTCCCAGCACCCAACCCTCCTCTTTTCGCAGCCGGGCTTGGGACCGGCCATGGCAGAGTTAAAAAAATTCAACACTTTTCCCAAATTAGTCACCGTAACGACTTGAAATATAGTGGCAACCAAACAAGATCCAGGTCCCATTGTAGGAGAAACATAGTAGTCAAGGCTTCACAAAGTCTTTAGACACACCCAAATATGGCACTGCATGTAATGCTTGGTGCGGTCATTCTTAGGCCTTTTTGGCTGAGATGTTAACGAATCCTCAGTGGCTTTTACACTGACGTTCCTGGCCGCAGTAGCAAATAGTTTTTACAGGGCAGGTTTGCTTGTCCCAGCACCCAACCCTCCTCTTTTCGCAGCCGGGCTTGGGACCGGCCATGGCAGAGTTAAAAAAATTCAACACTTTTCCCAAATTAGTCACCGTAACGACTTGAAATATAGTGGCAACTAAACAAGATCCAGGTCCCATTGTAGGAGAAACATAGTAGTCAAGGCTTCACAAAGTCTTTAGACACACCCAAATATGGCACTGCATGTAATGCTTGGTGCGGTCATTTTTAGGCCTTTTTGGCTGAGATGTTAACGAATCCTCAGTGGCTTTTACACTGACGTTCCTGGCCGCAGTAGCAAATAGTTTTTACAGGGCAGGTTTGCTTGTCCCAGCACCCAACCCTCCTCTTTTCGCAGCCGGGCTTGGGACCGGCCATGGCAGAGTTAAAAAAATTCAACACTTTTCCCAAATTAGTCACCGTAACGACTTGAAATATAGTGGCAACTAAACAAGATCCAGGTCCCATTGTAGGAGAAACATAGTAGTCAAGGCTTCACAAAGTCTTTAGACACACCCAAATATGGCACTGCATGTAATGCTTGGTGCGGTCATTCTTAGGCCTTTTTGGCTGAGATGTTAACGAATCCTCAGTGGCTTTTACACTGACGTTCCTGGCCGCAGTAGCAAATAGTTTTTACAGGGCAGGTTTGCTTGTCCCAGCACCCAACCCTCCTCTTTTCGCAGCCGGGCTTGGGACCGGCCATGGCAGAGTTAAAAAAATTCAACACTTTTCCCAAATTAGTCACCGTAACGACTTGAAATATAGTGGCAACTAAACAAGATCCAGGTCCCATTGTAGGAGAAACAGAGTAGTCAAGGCTTCACAAAGTCTTTAGACACACCCAAATATGGCACTGCATGTAATGCTTGGTGCGGTCATTCTTAGGCCTTTTTGGCTGACATGTTAACGAATCCTCAGTGGCTTTTTCACTGATGTTCCTGGCCGCAGTAGCAAATAGTTTTTACAGGGCAGGTTTGCTAGTCCCAGCACCCAACCCTCCTCTTTTCGCAGCCGGGCTTGGGACCGGCCATGGCAGAGTTAAAAAAATTCAACACTTTTCCCAAATTAGTCACCGTAACGACTTGAAATATAGTGGCAACTAAACAAGATCCAGGTCCCATTGTAGGAGAAACAGAGTAGTCAAGGCTTCACAAAGTCTTTAGACACACCCAAATATGGCACTGCATGTAATGCTTGGTGCGGTCATTCTTAGGCCTTTTTGGCTGACATGTTAACGAATCCTCAGTGGCTTTTTCACTGACGTTCCTGCCGCAGTAGCAAATGGTTTTTACAGGGCAGGTTTGCTTGTCCCAGCACCCAACCCTCCTCTTTTCGCAGCCGGGCTTGGGACCGGCCATGGCAGAGTTAAAAAAATTCAACACTTTTCCCAAATTAGTCACCGTAACGACTTGAAATATAGTGGCAACCAAACAAGATCCAGGTCCCATTGTAGGAGAAACATAGTAGTCAAGGCTTCACAAAGTCTTTAGACACACCCAAATATGGCACTGCATGTAATGCTTGGTGCGGTCATTCTTAGGCCTTTTTGGCTGAGATGTTAACGAATCCTCAGTGGCTTTTACACTGACGTTCCTGGCTGCAGTAGCAAATAGTTTTTACAGGACAGGTTTGCTTGTCCCAGCACCCAACCCTCCTCTTTTTGCAGCCGGGCTTGGGACCGGCCATGGCAGAGTTAAAAAAATTCAACACTTTTCCCAAATTAGTCACCGTAACGACTTGAAATATAGTGGCAACTAAACAAGATCCAGGTCTCATTGTAGGAGAAACAGAGTAGTCAAGGCTTCACAAAGTCTTTAGACACACCCAAATATGGCACTGCATGTAATGCTTGGTGCGGTCATTCTTAGGCCTTTTTGGCTGACATGTTAACGAATCCTCAGTGGCTTTTTCACTGATGTTCCTGGCCGCAGTAGCAAATAGTTTTTACAGGGCAGGTTTGCTAGTCCCAGCACCCAACCCTCCTCTTTTCGCAGCCGGGCTTGGGACCGGCCATGGCAGAGTTAAAAAAATTCAACACTCTTCCCAAATTAGTCACCGTAACGACTTGAAATATAGTGGCAACTAAACAAGATCCAGGTCCCATTGTAGGAGAAACAGAGTAGTCAAGGCTTCACAAAGTCTTTAGACACACCCAAATATGGCACTGCATGTAATGCTTGGTGCGGTCATTCTTAGGCCTTTTTGGCTGACATGTTAACGAATCCTCAGTGGCTTTTTCACTGACGTTCCTGTCGCAGTAGCAAATGGTTTTTACAGGGCAGGTTTGCTTGTCCCAGCACCCAACCCTCCTCTTTTCGCAGCCGGGCTTGGGACCGGCCATGGCAGAGTTAAAAAAATTCAACACTTTTCCCAAATTAGTCACCGTAACGACTTGAAATATAGTGGCAACCAAACAAGATCCAGGTCCCATTGTAGGAGAAACATAGTAGTCAAGGCTTCACAAAGTCTTTAGACACACCCAAATATGGCACTGCATGTAATGCTTGGTGCGGTCATTCTTAGGCCTTTTTGGCTGAGATGTTAACGAATCCTCAGTGGCTTTTACACTGACGTTCCTGGCCGCAGTAGCAAATAGTTTTTACAGGGCAGGTTTGCTTGTCCCAGCACCCAACCCTCCTCTTTTCGCAGCCGGGCTTGGGACCGGCCATGGCAGAGTTAAAAAAATTCAACACTTTTCCCAAATTAGTCACCGTAACGACTTGAAATATAGTGGCAACCAAACAAGATCCAGGTCCCATTGTAGGAGAAACATAGTAGTCAAGGCTTCACAAAGTCTTTAGACACACCCAAATATGGCACTGCATGTAATGCTTGGTGCGGTCATTTTTAGGCCTTTTTGGCTGAGATGTTAACGAATCCTCAGTGGCTTTTACACTGACGTTCCTGGCCGCAGTAGCAAATAGTTTTTACAGGGCAGGTTTGCTTGTCCCAGCACCCAACCCTCCTCTTTTCGCAGCCGGGCTTGGGACCGGCCATGGCAGAGTTAAAAAAATTCAACACTTTTCCCAAATTAGTCACCGTAACGACTTGAAATATAGTGGCAACTAAACAAGATCCAGGTCCCATTGTAGGAGAAACATAGTAGTCAAGGCTTCACAAAGTCTTTAGACACACCCAAATATGGCACTGCATGTAATGCTTGGTGCGGTCATTCTTAGGCCTTTTTGGCTGACATGTTAACGAATCCTCAGTGGCTTTTTCACTGATGTTCCTGGCCGCAGTAGCAAATAGTTTTTACAGGGCAGGTTTGCTAGTCCCAGCACCCAACCCTCCTCTTTTCGCAGCCGGGCTTGGGACCGGCCATGGCAGAGTTAAAAAAATTCAACACTTTTCCCAAATTAGTCACCGTAACGACTTGAAATATAGTGGCAACTAAACAAGATCCAGGTCCCATTGTAGGAGAAACATAGTAGTCAAGGCTTCACAAAGTCTTTAGACACACCCAAATATGGCACTGCATGTAATGCTTGGTGCGGTCATTCTTAGGCCTTTTTGGCTGAGATGTTAACGAATCCTCAGTGGCTTTTACACTGACGTTCCTGGCCGCAGTAGCAAATAGTTTTTACAGGGCAGGTTTGCTTGTCCCAGCACCCAACCCTCCTCTTTTCGCAGCCGGGCTTGGGACCGGCCATGGCAGAGTTAAAAAAATTCAACACTTTTCCCAAATTAGTCACCGTAACGACTTGAAATATAGTGGCAACTAAACAAGATCCAGGTCCCATTGTAGGAGAAACAGAGTAGTCAAGGCTTCACAAAGTCTTTAGACACACCCAAATATGGCACTGCATGTAATGCTTGGTGCGGTCATTCTTAGGCCTTTTTGGCTGACATGTTAACGAATCCTCAGTGGCTTTTTCACTGATGTTCCTGGCCGCAGTAGCAAATAGTTTTTACAGGGCAGGTTTGCTAGTCCCAGCACCCAACCCTCCTCTTTTCGCAGCCGGGCTTGGGACCGGCCATGGCAGAGTTAAAAAAATTCAACACTTTTCCCAAATTAGTCACCGTAACGACTTGAAATATAGTGGCAACTAAACAAGATCCAGGTCCCATTGTAGGAGAAACAGAGTAGTCAAGGCTTCACAAAGTCTTTAGACACACCCAAATATGGCACTGCATGTAATGCTTGGTGCGGTCATTCTTAGGCCTTTTTGGCTGACATGTTAACGAATCCTCAGTGGCTTTTTCACTGACGTTCCTGCCGCAGTAGCAAATGGTTTTTACAGGGCAGGTTTGCTTGTCCCAGCACCCAACCCTCCTCTTTTCGCAGCCGGGCTTGGGACCGGCCATGGCAGAGTTAAAAAAATTCAACACTTTTCCCAAATTAGTCACCGTAACGACTTGAAATATAGTGGCAACCAAACAAGATCCAGGTCCCATTGTAGGAGAAACATAGTAGTCAAGGCTTCACAAAGTCTTTAGACACACCCAAATATGGCACTGCATGTAATGCTTGGTGCGGTCATTCTTAGGCCTTTTTGGCTGAGATGTTAACGAATCCTCAGTGGCTTTTACACTGACGTTCCTGGCTGCAGTAGCAAATAGTTTTTACAGGACAGGTTTGCTTGTCCCAGCACCCAACCCTCCTCTTTTCGCAGCCGGGCTTGGGACCGGCCATGGCAGAGTTAAAAAAATTCAACACTTTTCCCAAATTAGTCACCGTAACGACTTGAAATATAGTGGCAACTAAACAAGATCCAGGTCTCATTGTAGGAGAAACAGAGTAGTCAAGGCTTCACAAAGTCTTTAGACACACCCAAATATGGCACTGCATGTAATGCTTGGTGCGGTCATTCTTAGGCCTTTTTGGCTGACATGTTAACGAATCCTCAGTGGCTTTTTCACTGATGTTCCTGGCCGCAGTAGCAAATAGTTTTTACAGGGCAGGTTTGCTAGTCCCAGCACCCAACCCTCCTCTTTTCGCAGCCGGGCTTGGGACCGGCCATGGCAGAGTTAAAAAAATTCAACACTCTTCCCAAATTAGTCACCGTAACGACTTGAAATATAGTGGCAACTAAACAAGATCCAGGTCCCATTGTAGGAGAAACAGAGTAGTCAAGGCTTCACAAAGTCTTTAGACACACCCAAATATGGCACTGCATGTAATGCTTGGTGCGGTCATTCTTAGGCCTTTTTGGCTGACATGTTAACGAATCCTCAGTGGCTTTTTCACTGACGTTCCTGTCGCAGTAGCAAATGGTTTTTACAGGGCAGGTTTGCTTGTCCCAGCACCCAACCCTCCTCTTTTCGCAGCCGGGCTTGGGACCGGCCATGGCAGAGTTAAAAAAATTCAACACTTTTCCCAAATTAGTCACCGTAACGACTTGAAATATAGTGGCAACCAAACAAGATCCAGGTCCCATTGTAGGAGAAACATAGTAGTCAAGGCTTCACAAAGTCTTTAGACACACCCAAATATGGCACTGCATGTAATGCTTGGTGCGGTCATTCTTAGGCCTTTTTGGCTGAGATGTTAACGAATCCTCAGTGGCTTTTACACTGACGTTCCTGGCCGCAGTAGCAAATAGTTTTTACAGGGCAGGTTTGCTTGTCCCAGCACCCAACCCTCCTCTTTTCGCAGCCGGGCTTGGGACCGGCCATGGCAGAGTTAAAAAAATTCAACACTTTTCCCAAATTAGTCACCGTAACGACTTGAAATATAGTGGCAACTAAACAAGATCCAGGTCCCATTGTAGGAGAAACATAGTAGTCAAGGCTTCACAAAGTCTTTAGACACACCCAAATATGGCACTGCATGTAATGCTTGGTGCGGTCATTTTTAGGCCTTTTTGGCTGAGATGTTAACGAATCCTCAGTGGCTTTTACACTGACGTTCCTGGCCGCAGTAGCAAATAGTTTTTACAGGGCAGGTTTGCTTGTCCCAGCACCCAACCCTCCTCTTTTCGCAGCCGGGCTTGGGACCGGCCATGGCAGAGTTAAAAAAATTCAACACTTTTCCCAAATTAGTCACCGTAACGACTTGAAATATAGTGGCAACTAAACAAGATCCAGGTCCCATTGTAGGAGAAACAGAGTAGTCAAGGCTTCACAAAGTCTTTAGACACACCCAAATATGGCACTGCATGTAATGCTTGGTGCGGTCATTCTTAGGCCTTTTTGGCTGACATGTTAACGAATCCTCAGTGGCTTTTTCACTGACGTTCCTGCCGCAGTAGCAAATGGTTTTTACAGGGCAGGTTTGCTTGTCCCAGCACCCAACCCTCCTCTTTTCGCAGCCGGGCTTGGGACCGGCCATGGCAGAGTTAAAAAAATTCAACACTTTTCCCAAATTAGTCACCGTAACGACTTGAAATATAGTGGCAACCAAACAAGATCCAGGTCCCATTGTAGGAGAAACATAGTAGTCAAGGCTTCACAAAGTCTTTAGACACACCCAAATATGGCACTGCATGTAATGCTTGGTGCGGTCATTCTTAGGCCTTTTTGGCTGAGATGTTAACGAATCCTCAGTGGCTTTTACACTGACGTTCCTGGCTGCAGTAGCAAATAGTTTTTACAGGACAGGTTTGCTAGTCCCAGCACCCAACCCTCCTCTTTTCGCAGCCGGGCTTGGGACCGGCCATGGCAGAGTTAAAAAAATTCAACACTCTTCCCAAATTAGTCACCGTAACGACTTGAAATATAGTGGCAACTAAACAAGATCCAGGTCCCATTGTAGGAGAAACAGAGTAGTCAAGGCTTCACAAAGTCTTTAGACACACCCAAATATGGCACTGCATGTAATGCTTGGTGCGGTCATTCTTAGGCCTTTTTGGCTGACATGTTAACGAATCCTCAGTGGCTTTTTCACTGACGTTCCTGTCGCAGTAGCAAATGGTTTTTACAGGGCAGGTTTGCTTGTCCCAGCACCCAACCCTCCTCTTTTCGCAGCCGGGCTTGGGACCGGCCATGGCAGAGTTAAAAAAATTCAACACTTTTCCCAAATTAGTCACCGTAACGACTTGAAATATAGTGGCAACCAAACAAGATCCAGGTCCCATTGTAGGAGAAACATAGTAGTCAAGGCTTCACAAAGTCTTTAGACACACCCAAATATGGCACTGCATGTAATGCTTGGTGCGGTCATTCTTAGGCCTTTTTGGCTGAGATGTTAACGAATCCTCAGTGGCTTTTACACTGACGTTCCTGGCCGCAGTAGCAAATAGTTTTTACAGGGCAGGTTTGCTTGTCCCAGCACCCAACCCTCCTCTTTTCGCAGCCGGGCTTGGGACCGGCCATGGCAGAGTTAAAAAAATTCAACACTTTTCCCAAATTAGTCACCGTAACGACTTGAAATATAGTGGCAACTAAACAAGATCCAGGTCCCATTGTAGGAGAAACATAGTAGTCAAGGCTTCACAAAGTCTTTAGACACACCCAAATATGGCACTGCATGTAATGCTTGGTGCGGTCATTTTTAGGCCTTTTTGGCTGAGATGTTAACGAATCCTCAGTGGCTTTTACACTGACGTTCCTGGCCGCAGTAGCAAATAGTTTTTACAGGGCAGGTTTGCTTGTCCCAGCACCCAACCCTCCTCTTTTCGCAGCCGGGCTTGGGACCGGCCATGGCAGAGTTAAAAAAATTCAACACTTTTCCCAAATTAGTCACCGTAACGACTTGAAATATAGTGGCAACTAAACAAGATCCAGGTCCCATTGTAGGAGAAACATAGTAGTCAAGGCTTCACAAAGTCTTTAGACACACCCAAATATGGCACTGCATGTAATGCTTGGTGCGGTCATTCTTAGGCCTTTTTGGCTGAGATGTTAACGAATCCTCAGTGGCTTTTACACTGACGTTCCTGGCCGCAGTAGCAAATAGTTTTTACAGGGCAGGTTTGCTTGTCCCAGCACCCAACCCTCCTCTTTTCGCAGCCGGGCTTGGGACCGGCCATGGCAGAGTTAAAAAAATTCAACACTTTTCCCAAATTAGTCACCGTAACGACTTGAAATATAGTGGCAACTAAACAAGATCCAGGTCCCATTGTAGGAGAAACAGAGTAGTCAAGGCTTCACAAAGTCTTTAGACACACCCAAATATGGCACTGCATGTAATGCTTGGTGCGGTCATTCTTAGGCCTTTTTGGCTGACATGTTAACGAATCCTCAGTGGCTTTTTCACTGATGTTCCTGGCCGCAGTAGCAAATAGTTTTTACAGGGCAGGTTTGCTAGTCCCAGCACCCAACCCTCCTCTTTTCGCAGCCGGGCTTGGGACCGGCCATGGCAGAGTTAAAAAAATTCAACACTTTTCCCAAATTAGTCACCGTAACGACTTGAAATATAGTGGCAACTAAACAAGATCCAGGTCCCATTGTAGGAGAAACAGAGTAGTCAAGGCTTCACAAAGTCTTTAGACACACCCAAATATGGCACTGCATGTAATGCTTGGTGCGGTCATTCTTAGGCCTTTTTGGCTGACATGTTAACGAATCCTCAGTGGCTTTTTCACTGACGTTCCTGCCGCAGTAGCAAATGGTTTTTACAGGGCAGGTTTGCTTGTCCCAGCACCCAACCCTCCTCTTTTCGCAGCCGGGCTTGGGACCGGCCATGGCAGAGTTAAAAAAATTCAACACTTTTCCCAAATTAGTCACCGTAACGACTTGAAATATAGTGGCAACCAAACAAGATCCAGGTCCCATTGTAGGAGAAACATAGTAGTCAAGGCTTCACAAAGTCTTTAGACACACCCAAATATGGCACTGCATGTAATGCTTGGTGCGGTCATTCTTAGGCCTTTTTGGCTGAGATGTTAACGAATCCTCAGTGGCTTTTACACTGACGTTCCTGGCTGCAGTAGCAAATAGTTTTTACAGGACAGGTTTGCTTGTCCCAGCACCCAACCCTCCTCTTTTCGCAGCCGGGCTTGGGACCGGCCATGGCAGAGTTAAAAAAATTCAACACTTTTCCCAAATTAGTCACCGTAACGACTTGAAATATAGTGGCAACTAAACAAGATCCAGGTCTCATTGTAGGAGAAACAGAGTAGTCAAGGCTTCACAAAGTCTTTAGACACACCCAAATATGGCACTGCATGTAATGCTTGGTGCGGTCATTCTTAGGCCTTTTTGGCTGACATGTTAACGAATCCTCAGTGGCTTTTTCACTGATGTTCCTGGCCGCAGTAGCAAATAGTTTTTACAGGGCAGGTTTGCTAGTCCCAGCACCCAACCCTCCTCTTTTCGCAGCCGGGCTTGGGACCGGCCATGGCAGAGTTAAAAAAATTCAACACTCTTCCCAAATTAGTCACCGTAACGACTTGAAATATAGTGGCAACTAAACAAGATCCAGGTCCCATTGTAGGAGAAACAGAGTAGTCAAGGCTTCACAAAGTCTTTAGACACACCCAAATATGGCACTGCATGTAATGCTTGGTGCGGTCATTCTTAGGCCTTTTTGGCTGACATGTTAACGAATCCTCAGTGGCTTTTTCACTGACGTTCCTGTCGCAGTAGCAAATGGTTTTTACAGGGCAGGTTTGCTTGTCCCAGCACCCAACCCTCCTCTTTTCGCAGCCGGGCTTGGGACCGGCCATGGCAGAGTTAAAAAAATTCAACACTTTTCCCAAATTAGTCACCGTAACGACTTGAAATATAGTGGCAACCAAACAAGATCCAGGTCCCATTGTAGGAGAAACATAGTAGTCAAGGCTTCACAAAGTCTTTAGACACACCCAAATATGGCACTGCATGTAATGCTTGGTGCGGTCATTCTTAGGCCTTTTTGGCTGAGATGTTAACGAATCCTCAGTGGCTTTTACACTGACGTTCCTGGCCGCAGTAGCAAATAGTTTTTACAGGGCAGGTTTGCTTGTCCCAGCACCCAACCCTCCTCTTTTCGCAGCCGGGCTTGGGACCGGCCATGGCAGAGTTAAAAAAATTCAACACTTTTCCCAAATTAGTCACCGTAACGACTTGAAATATAGTGGCAACTAAACAAGATCCAGGTCCCATTGTAGGAGAAACATAGTAGTCAAGGCTTCACAAAGTCTTTAGACACACCCAAATATGGCACTGCATGTAATGCTTGGTGCGGTCATTTTTAGGCCTTTTTGGCTGAGATGTTAACGAATCCTCAGTGGCTTTTACACTGACGTTCCTGGCCGCAGTAGCAAATAGTTTTTACAGGGCAGGTTTGCTTGTCCCAGCACCCAACCCTCCTCTTTTCGCAGCCGGGCTTGGGACCGGCCATGGCAGAGTTAAAAAAATTCAACACTTTTCCCAAATTAGTCACCGTAACGACTTGAAATATAGTGGCAACTAAACAAGATCCAGGTCCCATTGTAGGAGAAACATAGTAGTCAAGGCTTCACAAAGTCTTTAGACACACCCAAATATGGCACTGCATGTAATGCTTGGTGCGGTCATTCTTAGGCCTTTTTGGCTGACATGTTAACGAATCCTCAGTGGCTTTTACACTGACGTTCCTGGCCGCAGTAGCAAATAGTTTTTACAGGGCAGGTTTGCTTGTCCCAGCACCCAACCCTCCTCTTTTCGCAGCCGGGCTTGGGACCGGCCATGGCAGAGTTAAAAAAATTCAACACTTTTCCCAAATTAGTCACCGTAACGACTTGAAATATAGTGGCAACTAAACAAGATCCAGGTCCCATTGTAGGAGAAACAGAGTAGTCAAGGCTTCACAAAGTCTTTAGACACACCCAAATATGGCACTGCATGTAATGCTTGGTGCGGTCATTCTTAGGCCTTTTTGGCTGACATGTTAACGAATCCTCAGTGGCTTTTTCACTGATGTTCCTGGCCGCAGTAGCAAATAGTTTTTACAGGGCAGGTTTGCTAGTCCCAGCACCCAACCCTCCTCTTTTCGCAGCCGGGCTTGGGACCGGCCATGGCAGAGTTAAAAAAATTCAACACTTTTCCCAAATTAGTCACCGTAACGACTTGAAATATAGTGGCAACTAAACAAGATCCAGGTCCCATTGTAGGAGAAACAGAGTAGTCAAGGCTTCACAAAGTCTTTAGACACACCCAAATATGGCACTGCATGTAATGCTTGGTGCGGTCATTCTTAGGCCTTTTTGGCTGACATGTTAACGAATCCTCAGTGGCTTTTTCACTGACGTTCCTGCCGCAGTAGCAAATGGTTTTTACAGGGCAGGTTTGCTTGTCCCAGCACCCAACCCTCCTCTTTTCGCAGCCGGGCTTGGGACCGGCCATGGCAGAGTTAAAAAAATTCAACACTTTTCCCAAATTAGTCACCGTAACGACTTGAAATATAGTGGCAACCAAACAAGATCCAGGTCCCATTGTAGGAGAAACATAGTAGTCAAGGCTTCACAAAGTCTTTAGACACACCCAAATATGGCACTGCATGTAATGCTTGGTGCGGTCATTCTTAGGCCTTTTTGGCTGAGATGTTAACGAATCCTCAGTGGCTTTTACACTGACGTTCCTGGCTGCAGTAGCAAATAGTTTTTACAGGACAGGTTTGCTTGTCCCAGCACCCAACCCTCCTCTTTTCGCAGCCGGGCTTGGGACCGGCCATGGCAGAGTTAAAAAAATTCAACACTTTTCCCAAATTAGTCACCGTAACGACTTGAAATATAGTGGCAACTAAACAAGATCCAGGTCCCATTGTAGGAGAAACAGAGTAGTCAAGGCTTCACAAAGTCTTTAGACACACCCAAATATGGCACTGCATGTAATGCTTGGTGCGGTCATTCTTAGGCCTTTTTGGCTGACATGTTAACGAATCCTCAGTGGCTTTTTCACTGATGTTCCTGGCCGCAGTAGCAAATAGTTTTTACAGGGCAGGTTTGCTAGTCCCAGCACCCAACCCTCCTCTTTTCGCAGCCGGGCTTGGGACCGGCCATGGCAGAGTTAAAAAAATTCAACACTTTTCCCAAATTAGTCACCGTAACGACTTGAAATATAGTGGCAACTAAACAAGATCCAGGTCCCATTGTAGGAGAAACAGAGTAGTCAAGGCTTCACAAAGTCTTTAGACACACCCAAATATGGCACTGCATGTAATGCTTGGTGCGGTCATTCTTAGGCCTTTTTGGCTGACATGTTAACGAATCCTCAGTGGCTTTTTCACTGAAGTTCCTGCCGCAGTAGCAAATGGTTTTTACAGGGCAGGTTTGCTTGTCCCAGCACCCAACCCTCCTCTTTTCGCAGCCGGGCTTGGGACCGGCCATGGCAGAGTTAAAAAAATTCAACACTTTTCCCAAATTAGTCACCGTAACGACTTGAAATATAGTGGCAACCAAACAAGATCCAGGTCCCATTGTAGGAGAAACATAGTAGTCAAGGCTTCACAAAGTCTTTAGACACACCCAAATATGGCACTGCATGTAATGCTTGGTGCGGTCATTCTTAGGCCTTTTTGGCTGACATGTTAACGAATCCTCAGTGGCTTTTACACTGACGTTCCTGGCCGCAGTAGCAAATAGTTTTTACAGGGCAGGTTTGCTTGTCCCAGCACCCAACCCTCCTCTTTTCGCAGCCGGGCTTGGGACCGGCCATGGCAGAGTTAAAAAAATTCGACACTTTTCCCAAATTAGTCACCGTAACGACTTGAAATATAGTGGCAACTAAACAAGATCCAGGTCCCATTGTAGGAGAAACAGAGTAGTCAAGGCTTCACAAAGTCTTTAGACACACCCAAATATGGCACTGCATGTAATGCTTGGTGCGGTCATTCTTAGGCCTTTTTGGCTGACATGTTAACGAATCCTCAGTGGCTTTTTCACTGATGTTCCTGGCCGCAGTAGCAAATAGTTTTTACAGGGCAGGTTTGCTAGTCCCAGCACCCAACCCTCCTCTTTTCGCAGCCGGGCTTGGGACCGGCCATGGCAGAGTTTAAAAAATTCAACACTTTTCCCAAATTAGTCACCATAACGACTTGAAATATAGTGGCAACTAAACAAGATCCAGGTCCCATTGTAGGAGAAACAGAGTAGTCAAGGCTTCACAAAGTCTTTAGACACACCCAAATATGGCACTGCATGTAATGCTTGGTGCGGTCATTCTTAGGCCTTTTTGGCTGACATGTTAACGAATCCTCAGTGGCTTTTTCACTGACGTTCCTGCCGCAGTAGCAAATGGTTTTTACAGGGCAGGTTTGCTTGTCCCAGCACCCAACCCTCCTCTTTTCGCAGCCGGGCTTGGGACCGGCCATGGCAGAGTTAAAAAAATTCAACACTTTTCCCAAATTAGTCACCGTAACGACTTGAAATATAGTGGCAACCAAACAAGATCCAGGTCCCATTGTAGGAGAAACATAGTAGTCAAGGCTTCACAAAGTCTTTAGACACACCCAAATATGGCACTGCATGTAATGCTTGGTGCGGTCATTCTTAGGCCTTTTTGGCTGAGATGTTAACGAATCCTCAGTGGCTTTTACACTGACGTTCCTGGCCGCAGTAGCAAATGGTTTTTACAGGGCAGGTTTGCTTGTCCCAGCACCCAACCCTCCTCTTTTCGCAGCCGGGCTTGGGACCGGCCATGGCAGAGTTAAAAAAATTCAACACTTTTCCCAAATTAGTCACCGTAACGACTTGAAATATAGTGGCAACTAAACAAGATCCAGGTCCCATTGTAGGAGAAACAGAGTAGTCAAGGCTTCACAAAGTCTTTAGACACACCCAAATATGGCACTGCATGTAATGCTTGGTGCGGTCATTCTTAGGCCTTTTTGGCTGACATGTTAACGAATCCTCAGTGGCTTTTTCACTGATGTTCCTGGCCGCAGTAGCAAATAGTTTTTACAGGGCAGGTTTGCTAGTCCCAGCACCCAACCCTCCTCTTTTCGCAGCCGGGCTTGGGACCGGCCATGGCAGAGTTAAAAAAATTCAACACTTTTCCCAAATTAGTCACCGTAACGACTTGAAATATAGTGGCAACTAAACAAGATCCAGGTCCCATTGTAGGAGAAACAGAGTAGTCAAGGCTTCACAAAGTCTTTAGACACACCCAAATATGGCACTGCATGTAATGCTTGGTGCGGTCATTCTTAGGCCTTTTTGGCTGACATGTTAACGAATCCTCAGTGGCTTTTTCACTGACGTTCCTGCCGCAGTAGCAAATGGTTTTTACAGGGCAGGTTTGCTTGTCCCAGCACCCAACCCTCCTCTTTTCGCAGCCGGGCTTGGGACCGGCCATGGCAGAGTTAAAAAAATTCAACACTTTTCCCAAATTAGTCACCGTAACGACTTGAAATATAGTGGCAACCAAACAAGATCCAGGTCCCATTGTAGGAGAAACATAGTAGTCAAGGCTTCACAAAGTCTTTAGACACACCCAAATATGGCACTGCATGTAATGCTTGGTGCGGTCATTCTTAGGCCTTTTTGGCTGACATGTTAACGAATCCTCAGTGGCTTTTACACTGACGTTCCTGGCCGCAGTAGCAAATAGTTTTTACAGGGCAGGTTTGCTTGTCCCAGCACCCAACCCTCCTCTTTTCGCAGCCGGGCTTGGGACCGGCCATGGCAGAGTTAAAAAAATTCGACACTTTTCCCAAATTAGTCACCGTAACGACTTGAAATATAGTGGCAACTAAACAAGATCCAGGTCCCATTGTAGGAGAAACAGAGTAGTCAAGGCTTCACAAAGTCTTTAGACACACCCAAATATGGCACTGCATGTAATGCTTGGTGCGGTCATTCTTAGGCCTTTTTGGCTGACATGTTAACGAATCCTCAGTGGCTTTTTCACTGATGTTCCTGGCCGCAGTAGCAAATAGTTTTTACAGGGCAGGTTTGCTAGTCCCAGCACCCAACCCTCCTCTTTTCGCAGCCGGGCTTGGGACCGGCCATGGCAGAGTTTAAAAAATTCAACACTTTTCCCAAATTAGTCACCATAACGACTTGAAATATAGTGGCAACTAAACAAGATCCAGGTCCCATTGTAGGAGAAACAGAGTAGTCAAGGCTTCACAAAGTCTTTAGACACACCCAAATATGGCACTGCATGTAATGCTTGGTGCGGTCATTCTTAGGCCTTTTTGGCTGACATGTTAACGAATCCTCAGTGGCTTTTTCACTGACGTTCCTGCCGCAGTAGCAAATGGTTTTTACAGGGCAGGTTTGCTTGTCCCAGCACCCAACCCTCCTCTTTTCGCAGCCGGGCTTGGGACCGGCCATGGCAGAGTTAAAAAAATTCAACACTTTTCCCAAATTAGTCACCGTAACGACTTGAAATATAGTGGCAACCAAACAAGATCCAGGTCCCATTGTAGGAGAAACATAGTAGTCAAGGCTTCACAAAGTCTTTAGACACACCCAAATATGGCACTGCATGTAATGCTTGGTGCGGTCATTCTTAGGCCTTTTTGGCTGAGATGTTAACGAATCCTCAGTGGCTTTTACACTGACGTTCCTGGCCGCAGTAGCAAATAGTTTTTACAGGGCAGGTTTGCTTGTCCCAGCACCCAACCCTCCTCTTTTCGCAGCCGGGCTTGGGACCGGCCATGGCAGAGTTAAAAAAATTCAACACTTTTCCCAAATTAGTCACCGTAACGACTTGAAATATAGTGGCAACTAAACAAGATCCAGGTCCCATTGTAGGAGAAACAGAGTAGTCAAGGCTTCACAAAGTCTTTAGACACACCCAAATATGGCACTGCATGTAATGCTTGGTGCGGTCATTCTTAGGCCTTTTTGGCTGACATGTTAACGAATCCTCAGTGGCTTTTTCACTGATGTTCCTGGCCGCAGTAGCAAATAGTTTTTACAGGGCAGGTTTGCTAGTCCCAGCACCCAACCCTCCTCTTTTCGCAGCCGGGCTTGGGACCGGCCATGGCAGAGTTAAAAAAATTCAACACTTTTCCCAAATTAGTCACCGTAACGACTTGAAATATAGTGGCAACTAAACAAGATCCAGGTCCCATTGTAGGAGAAACAGAGTAGTCAAGGCTTCACAAAGTCTTTAGACACACCCAAATATGGCACTGCATGTAATGCTTGGTGCGGTCATTCTTAGGCCTTTTTGGCTGACATGTTAACGAATCCTCAGTGGCTTTTTCACTGACGTTCCTGCCGCAGTAGCAAATGGTTTTTACAGGGCAGGTTTGCTTGTCCCAGCACCCAACCCTCCTCTTTTCGCAGCCGGGCTTGGGACCGGCCATGGCAGAGTTAAAAAAATTCAACACTTTTCCCAAATTAGTCACCGTAACGACTTGAAATATAGTGGCAACCAAACAAGATCCAGGTCCCATTGTAGGAGAAACATAGTAGTCAAGGCTTCACAAAGTCTTTAGACACACCCAAATATGGCACTGCATGTAATGCTTGGTGCGGTCATTCTTAGGCCTTTTTGGCTGAGATGTTAACGAATCCTCAGTGGCTTTTACACTGACGTTCCTGGCCGCAGTAGCAAATAGTTTTTACAGGGCAGGTTTGCTTGTCCCAGCACCCAACCCTCCTCTTTTCGCAGCCGGGCTTGGGACCGGCCATGGCAGAGTTTAAAAAATTCGACACTTTTCCCAAATTAGTCACCGTAACGACTTGAAATATAGTGGCAACTAAACAAGATCCAGGTCCCATTGTAGGAGAAACAGAGTAGTCAAGGCTTCACAAAGTCTTTAGACACACCCAAATATGGCACTGCATGTAATGCTTGGTGCGGTCATTCTTAGGCCTTTTTGGCTGAGATGTTAACGAATCCTCAGTGGCTTTTACACTGACGTTCCTGGCCGCAGTAGCAAATAGTTTTTACAGGGCAGGTTTGCTTGTCCCAGCACCCAACCCTCCTCTTTTCGCAGCCGGGCTTGGGACCGGCCATGGCAGAGTTAAAAAAATTCAACACTTTTCCCAAATTAGTCACCGTAACGACTTGAAATATAGTGGCAACTAAACAAGATCCAGGTCCCATTGTAGGAGAAACAGAGTAGTCAAGGCTTCACAAAGTCTTTAGACACACCCAAATATGGCACTGCATGTAATGCTTGGTGCGGTCATTCTTAGGCCTTTTTGGCTGACATGTTAACGAATCCTCAGTGGCTTTTTCACTGATGTTCCTGGCCGCAGTAGCAAATAGTTTTTACAGGGCAGGTTTGCTAGTCCCAGCACCCAACCCTCCTCTTTTCGCAGCCGGGCTTGGGACCGGCCATGGCAGAGTTAAAAAAATTCAACACTTTTCCCAAATTAGTCACCGTAACGACTTGAAATATAGTGGCAACTAAACAAGATCCAGGTCCCATTGTAGGAGAAACAGAGTAGTCAAGGCTTCACAAAGTCTTTAGACACACCCAAATATGGCACTGCATGTAATGCTTGGTGCGGTCATTCTTAGGCCTTTTTGGCTGACATGTTAACGAATCCTCAGTGGCTTTTTCACTGACGTTCCTGCCGCAGTAGCAAATGGTTTTTACAGGGCAGGTTTGCTTGTCCCAGCACCCAACCCTCCTCTTTTCGCAGCCGGGCTTGGGACCGGGCATGGCAGAGTTAAAAAAATTCAACACTTTTCCCAAATTAGTCACCGTAACGACTTGAAATATAGTGGCAACCAAACAAGATCCAGGTCCCATTGTAGGAGAAACATAGTAGTCAAGGCTTCACAAAGTCTTTAGACACACCCAAATATGGCACTGCATGTAATGCTTGGTGCGGTCATTCTTAGGCCTTTTTGGCTGAGATGTTAACGAATCCTCAGTGGCTTTTACACTGACGTTCCTGGCCGCAGTAGCAAATAGTTTTTACAGGGCAGGTTTGCTTGTTCCAGCACCCAACCCTCCTCTTTTCGCAGCCGGGCTTGGGACCGGCCATGGCAGAGTTAAAAAAATTCAACACTTTTCCCAAATTAGTCACCGTAACGACTTGAAATATAGTGGCAACTAAACAAGATCCAGGTCCCATTGTAGGAGAAACAGAGTAGTCAAGGCTTCACAAAGTCTTTAGACACACCCAAATATGGCACTGCATGTAATGCTTGGTGCGGTCATTCTTAGGCCTTTTTGGCTGACATGTTAACGAATCCTCAGTGGCTTTTTCACTGATGTTCCTGGCCGCAGTAGCAAATAGTTTTTACAGGGCAGGTTTGCTAGTCCCAGCACCCAACCCTCCTCTTTTCGCAGCCGGGCTTGGGACCGGCCATGGCAGAGTTAAAAAAATTCAACACTTTTCCCAAATTAGTCACCGTAACGACTTGAAATATAGTGGCAACTAAACAAGATCCAGGTCCCATTGTAGGAGAAACAGAGTAGTCAAGGCTTCACAAAGTCTTTAGACACACCCAAATATGGCACTGCATGTAATGCTTGGTGCGGTCATTCTTAGGCCTTTTTGGCTGACATGTTAACGAATCCTCAGTGGCTTTTTCACTGACGTTCCTGCCGCAGTAGCAAATGGTTTTTACAGGGCAGGTTTGCTTGTCCCAGCACCCAACCCTCCTCTTTTCGCAGCCGGGCTTGGGACCGGCCATGGCAGAGTTAAAAAAATTCAACACTTTTCCCAAATTAGTCACCGTAACGACTTGAAATATAGTGGCAACTAAACAAGATCCAGGTCCCATTGTAGGAGAAACATAGTAGTCAAGGCTTCACAAAGTCTTTAGACACACCCAAATATGGCACTGCATGTAATGCTTGGTGCGGTCATTCTTAGGCCTTTTTGGCTGAGATGTTAACGAATCCTCAGTGGCTTTTACACTGACGTTCCTGGCCGCAGTAGCAAATAGTTTTTACAGGGCAGGTTTGCTTGTCCCAGCACCCAACCCTCCTCTTTTCGCAGCCGGGCTTGGGACCGGCCATGGCAGAGTTAAAAAAATTCGACACTTTTCCCAAATTAGTCACCGTAACGACTTGAAATATAGTGGCAACTAAACAAGATCCAGGTCCCATTGTAGGAGAAACAGAGTAGTCAAGGCTTCACAAAGTCTTTAGACACACCCAAATATGGCACTGCATGTAATGCTTGGTGCGGTCATTCTTAGGCCTTTTTGGCTGACATGTTAACGAATCCTCAGTGGCTTTTTCACTGATGTTCCTGGCCGCAGTAGCAAATAGTTTTTACAGGGCAGGTTTGCTAGTCCCAGCACCCAACCCTCCTCTTTTCGCAGCCGGGCTTGGGACCGGCCATGGCAGAGTTAAAAAAATTCAACACTTTTCCCAAATTAGTCACCGTAACGACTTGAAATATAGTGGCAACTAAACAAGATCCAGGTCCCATTGTAGGAGAAACAGAGTAGTCAAGGCTTCACAAAGTCTTTAGACACACCCAAATATGGCACTGCATGTAATGCTTGGTGCGGTCATTCTTAGGCCTTTTTGGCTGACATGTTAACGAATCCTCAGTGGCTTTTTCACTGACGTTCCTGCCGCAGTAGCAAATGGTTTTTACAGGGCAGGTTTGCTTGTCCCAGCACCCAACCCTCCTCTTTTCGCAGCCGGGCTTGGGACCGGCCATGGCAGAGTTAAAAAAATTCAACACTTTTCCCAAATTAGTCACCGTAACGACTTGAAATATAGTGGCAACTAAACAAGATCCAGGTCCCATTGTAGGAGAAACAGAGTAGTCAAGGCTTCACAAAGTCTTTAGACACACCCAAATATGGCACTGCATGTAATGCTTGGTGCGGTCATTCTTAGGCCTTTTTGGCTGACATGTTAACGAATCCTCAGTGGCTTTTTCACTGACGTTCCTGCCGCAGTAGCAAATGGTTTTTACAGGGCAGGTTTGCTTGTCCCAGCACCCAACCCTCCTCTTTTCGCAGCCGGGCTTGGGACCGGCCATGGCAGAGTTAAAAAAATTCAACACTTTTCCCAAATTAGTCACCGTAACGACTTGAAATATAGTGGCAACCAAACAAGATCCAGGTCCCATTGTAGGAGAAACATAGTAGTCAAGGCTTCACAAAGTCTTTAGACACACCCAAATATGGCACTGCATGTAATGCTTGGTGCGGTCATTCTTAGGCCTTTTTGGCTGAGATGTTAACGAATCCTCAGTGGCTTTTACACTGACGTTCCTGGCCGCAGTAGCAAATAGTTTTTACAGGGCAGGTTTGCTTGTCCCAGCACCCAACCCTCCTCTTTTCGCAGCCGGGCTTGGGACCGGCCATGGCAGAGTTAAAAAAATTCAACACTTTTCCCAAATTAGTCACCGTAACGACTTGAAATATAGTGGCAACTAAACAAGATCCAGGTCCCATTGTAGGAGAAACAGAGTAGTCAAGGCTTCACAAAGTCTTTAGACACACCCAAATATGGCACTGCATGTAATGCTTGGTGCGGTCATTCTTAGGCCTTTTTGGCTGACATGTTAACGAATCCTCAGTGGCTTTTTCACTGATGTTCCTGGCCGCAGTAGCAAATAGTTTTTACAGGGCAGGTTTGCTAGTCCCAGCACCCAACCCTCCTCTTTTCGCAGCTGGGCTTGGGACCGGCCATGGCAGAGTTAAAAAAATTCAACACTTTTCCCAAATTAGTCACCGTAACGACTTGAAATATAGTGGCAACTAAACAAGATCCAGGTCCCATTGTAGGAGAAACAGAGTAGTCAAGGCTTCACAAAGTCTTTAGACACAGCCAAATATGGCACTGCATGTAATGCTTGGTGCGGTCATTCTTAGGCCTTTTTGGCTGACATGTTAACGAATCCTCAGTGGCTTTTTCACTGATGTTCCTGCCGCAGTAGCAAATGGTTTTTACAGGGCAGGTTTGCTTGTCCCAGCACTCAACCCTCCTCTTTTCGCAGCCGGGCTTGGGAAGCCATGGCAGAGTTTAAAAAATTCAACACTTTTCCCAAATTAGTCACCGTAACGACTTGAAATATAGTGGCAACCAAACAAGATCCAGGTCCCATTGTAGGAGAAACATAGTAGTCAAGGCTTCACAAAGTCTTTAGACACACCCAAATATGGCACTGCATGTAATGCTTGGTGCGGTCATTCTTAGGCCTTTTTGGCTGAGATGTTAACGAATCCTCAGTGGCTTTTACACTGACGTTCCTGGCTGCAGTAGCAAATAGTTTTTACAGGACAGGTTTGCTTGTCCCAGCACCCAACCCTCCTCTTTTCGCAGCCGGGCTTGGGACCGGCCATGGCAGAGTTAAAAAAATTCAACACTTTTCCCAAATTAGTCACCGTAACGACTTGAAATATAGTGGCAACTAAACAAGATCCAGGTCCCATTGTAGGAGAAACAGAGTAGTCAAGGCTTCACAAAGTCTTTAGACACACCCAAATATGGCACTGCATGTAATGCTTGGTGCGGTCATTCTTAGGCCTTTTTGGCTGACATGTTAACGAATCCTCAGTGGCTTTTTCACTGATGTTCCTGGCCGCAGTAGCAAATAGTTTTTACAGGGCAGGTTTGCTAGTCCCAGCACCCAACCCTCCTCTTTTCACAGCCGGACTTGGGACCGGCCATGGCAGAGTTAAAAAAATTCAACACTTTTCCCAAATTAGTCACCGTAACGACTTGAAATATAGTGGCAACTAAACAAGATCCAGGTCCCATTGTAGGAGAAACAGAGTAGTCAAGGCTTCACAAAGTCTTTAGACACACCCAAATATGGCACTGCATGTAATGCTTGGTGCGGTCATTCTTAGGCCTTTTTGGCTGACATGTTAACGAATCCTCAGTGGCTTTTTCACTGACGTTCCTGCCGCAGTAGCAAATGGTTTTTACAGGGCAGGTTTGCTTGTCCCAGCACCCAACCCTCCTCTTTTCGCAGCCGGGCTTGGGACCGGCCATGGCAGAGTTAAAAAAATTCAACACTTTTCCCAAATTAGTCACCGTAACGACTTGAAATATAGTGGCAACCAAACAAGATCCAGGTCCCATTGTAGGAGAAACATAGTAGTCAAGGCTTCACAAAGTCTTTAGACACACCCAAATATGGCACTGCATGTAATGCTTGGTGCGGTCATTCTTAGGCCTTTTTGGCTGAGATGTTAACGAATCCTCAGTGGCTTTTACACTGACGTTCCTGGCCGCAGTAGCAAATAGTTTTTACAGGGCAGGTTTGCTTGTCCCAGCACCCAACCCTCCTCTTTTCGCAGCCGGGCTTGGGACCGGCCATGGCAGAGTTAAAAAAATTCGACACTTTTCCCAAATTAGTCACCGTAACGACTTGAAATATAGTGGCAACTAAACAAGATCCAGGTCCCATTGTAGGAGAAACAGAGTAGTCAAGGCTTCACAAAGTCTTTAGACACACCCAAATATGGCACTGCATGTAATGCTTGGTGCGGTCATTCTTAGGCCTTTTTGGCTGACATGTTAACGAATCCTCAGTGGCTTTTTCACTGATGTTCCTGGCCGCAGTAGCAAATAGTTTTTACAGGGCAGGTTTGCTAGTCCCAGCACCCAACCCTCCTCTTTTCGCAGCCGGGCTTGGGACCGGCCATGGCAGAGTTAAAAAAATTCAACACTTTTCCCAAATTAGTCACCGTAACGACTTGAAATATAGTGGCAACTAAACAAGATCCAGGTCCCATTGTAGGAGAAACAGAGTAGTCAAGGCTTCACAAAGTCTTTAGACACACCCAAATATGGCACTGCATGTAATGCTTGGTGCGGTCATTCTTAGGCCTTTTTGGCTGACATGTTAACGAATCCTCAGTGGCTTTTTCACTGACGTTCCTGCCGCAGTAGCAAATGGTTTTTACAGGGCAGGTTTGCTTGTCCCAGCACCCAACCCTCCTCTTTTCGCAGCCGGGCTTGGGACCGGCCATGGCAGAGTTAAAAAAATTCAACACTTTTCCCAAATTAGTCACCGTAACGACTTGAAATATAGTGGCAACCAAACAAGATCCAGGTCCCATTGTAGGAGAAACATAGTAGTCAAGGCTTCACAAAGTCTTTAGACACACC
Source organism: Aquarana catesbeiana (assembly GCF_042186555.1). Taxonomy (NCBI): domain Eukaryota; kingdom Metazoa; phylum Chordata; class Amphibia; order Anura; family Ranidae; genus Aquarana; species Aquarana catesbeiana. The sequence goes on from NC_133328.1 coordinate 179,600,686, forward strand.
CAAATATGGCACTGCATGTAATGCTTGGTGCGGTCATTCTTAGGCCTTTTTGACTGAGATGTTAACGAATCCTCAGTGGCTTTTACACTGACGTTCCTGGCCGCAGTAGCAAATAGTTTTTACAGGGCAGGTTTGCTTGTCCCAGCACCCAACCCTCCTCTTTTCGCAGCCGGGCTTGGGACCGGCCATGGCAGAGTTAAAAAAATTCAACACTTTTCCCAAATTAGTCACCGTAACGACTTGAAATATAGTGGCAACTAAACAAGATCCAGGTCCCATTGTAGGAGAAACAGAGTAGTCAAGGCTTCACAAAGTCTTTAGACACACCCAAATATGGCACTGCATGTAATGCTTGGTGCGGTCATTCTTAGGCCTTTTTGGCTGACATGTTAAAGAATCCTCAGTGGCTTTTTCACTGATGTTCCTGGCCGCAGTAGCAAATAGTTTTTACAGGGCAGGTTTGCTAGTCCCAGCACCCAACCCTCCTCTTTTCGCAGCCGGGCTTGGGACCGGCCATGGCAGAGTTAAAAAAATTCAACACTTTTCCCAAATTAGTCACCGTAACGACTTGAAATATAGTGGCAACTAAACAAGATCCAGGTCCCATTGTAGGAGAAACAGAGTAGTCAAGGCTTCACAAAGTCTTTAGACACACCCAAATATGGCACTGCATGTAATGCTTGGTGCGGTCATTCTTAGGCCTTTTTGGCTGACATGTTAACGAATCCTCAGTGGCTTTTTCACTGACGTTCCTGCCGCAGTAGCAAATGGTTTTTACAGGGCAGGTTTGCTTGTCCCAGCACCCAACCCTCCTCTTTTCGCAGCCGGACTTGGGACCGGCCATGGCAGAGTTAAAAAAATTCAACACTTTTCCCAAATTAGTCACCGTAACGACTTGAAATATAGTGGCAACCAAACAAGATCCAGGTCCCATTGTAGGAGAAACATAGTAGTCAAGGCTTCACAAAGTCTTTAGACACACCCAAATATGGCACTGCATGTAATGCTTGGTGCGGTCATTCTTAGGCCTTTTTGGCTGAGATGTTAACGAATCCTCAGTGGCTTTTACACTGACGTTCCTGGCCGCAGTAGCAAATAGTTTTTACAGGGCAGGTTTGCTTGTCCCAGCACCCAACCCTCCTCTTTTCGCAGCCGGGCTTGGGACCGGCCATGGCAGAGTTAAAAAAATTCGACACTTTTCCCAAATTAGTCACCGTAACGACTTGAAATATAGTGGCAACTAAACAAGATCCAGGTCCCATTGTAGGAGAAACAGAGTAGTCAAGGCTTCACAAAGTCTTTAGACACACCCAAATATGGCACTGCATGTAATGCTTGGTGCGGTCATTCTTAGGCCTTTTTGGCTGACATGTTAACGAATCCTCAGTGGCTTTTTCACTGACGTTCCTGCCGCAGTAGCAAATGGTTTTTACAGGGCAGGTTTGCTTGTCCCAGCACCCAACCCTCCTCTTTTCGCAGCCGGGCTTGGGACCGGCCATGGCAGAGTTAAAAAAATTCAACACTTTTCCCAAATTAGTCACCGTAACGACTTGAAATATAGTGGCAACTAAACAAGATCCAGGTCCCATTGTAGGAGAAACAGAGTAGTCAAGGCTTCACAAAGTCTTTAGACACACCCAAATATGGCACTGCATGTAATGCTTGGTGCGGTCATTCTTAGGCCTTTTTGGCTGACATGTTAACGAATCCTCAGTGGCTTTTTCACTGATGTTCCTGGCCGCAGTAGCAAATAGTTTTTACAGGGCAGGTTTGCTAGTCCCAGCACCCAACCCTCCTCTTTTCGCAGTCGGGCTTGGGACCGGCCATGGCAGAGTTAAAAAAATTCAACACTTTTCCCAAATTAGTCACCGTAACGACTTGAAATATAGTGGCAACTAAACAAGATCCAGGTCCCATTGTAGGAGAAACAGAGTAGTCAAGGCTTCACAAAGTCTTTAGACACACCCAAATATGGCACTGCATGTAATGCTTGGTGCGGTCATTCTTAGGCCTTTTTGGCTGACATGTTAACGAATCCTCAGTGGCTTTTTCACTGACGTTCCTGCCGCAGTAGCAAATGGTTTTTACAGGGCAGGTTTGCTTGTCCCAGCACCCAACCCTCCTCTTTTCGCAGCCGGGCTTAGGACCGGCCATGGCAGAGTTAAAAAAATTCAACACTTTTCCCAAATTAGTCACCGTAACGACTTGAAATATAGTGGCAACTAAACAAGATCCAGGTCCCATTGTAGGAGAAACATAGTAGTCAAGGCTTCACAAAGTCTTTAGACACACCCAAATATGGCACTGCATGTAATGCTTGGTGCGGTCATTCTTAGGCCTTTTTGGCTGAGATGTTAACGAATCCTCAGTGGCTTTTACACTGATGTTCCTGGCCGCAGTAGCAAATAGTTTTTACAGGGCAGGTTTGCTTGTCCCAGCACCCAACCCTCCTCTTTTCGCAGCCGGGCTTGGGACCGGCCATGGCAGAGTTAAAAAAATTCAACACTTTTCCCAAATTAGTCACCGTAACGACTTGAAATATAGTGGCAACTAAACAAGATCCAGGTCCCATTGTAGGAGAAACAGAGTAGTCAAGGCTTCACAAAGTCTTTAGACACACCCAAATATGGCACTGCATGTAATGCTTGGTGCGGTCATTCTTAGGCCTTTTTGGCTGACATGTTAACGAATCCTCAGTGGCTTTTTCACTGATGTTCCTGGCCGCAGTAGCAAATAGTTTTTACAGGGCAGGTTTGCTAGTCCCAGCACCCAACCCTCCTCTTTTCGCAGCCGGGCTTGGGACCGGCCATGGCAGAGTTAAAAAAATTCAACACTTTTCCCAAATTAGTCACCGTAACGACTTGAAATATAGTGGCAACTAAACAAGATCCAGGTCCCATTGTAGGAGAAACAGAGTAGTCAAGGCTTCACAAAGTCTTTAGACACACCCAAATATGGCACTGCATGTAATGCTTGGTGCGGTCATTCTTAGGCCTTTTTGGCTGACATGTTAACGAATCCTCAGTGGCTTTTTCACTGACGTTCCTGCCGCAGTAGCAAATGGTTTTTACAGGGCAGGTTTGCTTGTCCCAGCACCCAACCCTCCTCTTTTCGCAGCCGGGCTTGGGACCGGCCATGGCAGAGTTAAAAAAATTCAACACTTTTCCCAAATTAGTCACCGTAACGACTTGAAATATAGTGGCAACCAAACAAGATCCAGGTCCCATTGTAGGAGAAACATAGTAGTCAAGGCTTCACAAAGTCTTTAGACACACCCAAATATGGCACTGCATGTAATGCTTGGTGCGGTCATTCTTAGGCCTTTTTGGCTGAGATGTTAACGAATCCTCAGTGGCTTTTACACTGACGTTCCTGGCCGCAGTAGCAAATAGTTTTTACAGGGCAGGTTTGCTTGTCCCAGCACCCAACCCTCCTCTTTTCGCAGCCGGGCTTGGGACCGGCCATGGCAGAGTTAAAAAAATTCAACACTTTTCCCAAATTAGTCACCGTAACGACTTGAAATATAGTGGCAACTAAACAAGATCCAGGTCCCATTGTAGGAGAAACAGAGTAGTCAAGGCTTCACAAAGTCTTTAGACACACCCAAATATGGCACTGCATGTAATGCTTGGTGCGGTCATTCTTAGGCCTTTTTGGCTGACATGTTAACGAATCCTCAGTGGCTTTTTCACTGATGTTCCTGGCCGCAGTAGCAAATAGTTTTTACAGGGCAGGTTTGCTAGTCCCAGCACCCAACCCTCCTCTTTTCGCAGCCGGGCTTGGGACCGGCCATGGCAGAGTTAAAAAAATTCAACACTTTTCCCAAATTAGTCACCGTAACGACTTGAAATATAGTGGCAACTAAACAAGATCCAGGTCCCATTGTAGGAGAAACAGAGTAGTCAAGGCTTCACAAAGTCTTTAGACACACCCAAATATGGCACTGCATGTAATGCTTGGTGCGGTCATTCTTAGGCCTTTTTGGCTGACATGTTAACGAATCCTCAGTGGCTTTTTCACTGACGTTCCTGCCGCAGTAGCAAATGGTTTTTACAGGGCAGGTTTGCTTGTCCCAGCACCCAACCCTCCTCTTTTCGCAGCCGGGCTTGGGACCGGCCATGGCAGAGTTAAAAAAATTCAACACTTTTCCCAAATTAGTCACCGTAACGACTTGAAATATAGTGGCAACCAAACAAGATCCAGGTCCCATTGTAGGAGAAACATAGTAGTCAAGGCTTCACAAAGTCTTTAGACACACCCAAATATGGCACTGCATGTAATGCTTGGTGCGGTCATTCTTAGGCCTTTTTGGCTGAGATGTTAACGAATCCTCAGTGGCTTTTACACTGACGTTCCTGGCCGCAGTAGCAAATAGTTTTTACAGGGCAGGTTTGCTTGTCCCAGCACCCAACCCTCCTCTTTTCGCAGCCGGGCTTGGGACCGGCCATGGCAGAGTTAAAAAAATTCAACACTTTTCCCAAATTAGTCACCGTAACGACTTGAAATATAGTGGCAACTAAACAAGATCCAGGTCCCATTGTAGGAGAAACAGAGTAGTCAAGGCTTCACAAAGTCTTTAGACACACCCAAATATGGCACTGCATGTAATGCTTGGTGCGGTCATTCTTAGGCCTTTTTGGCTGACATGTTAACGAATCCTCAGTGGCTTTTTCACTGATGTTCCTGGCCGCAGTAGCAAATAGTTTTTACAGGGCAGGTTTGCTAGTCCCAGCACCCAACCCTCCTCTTTTCGCAGCCGGGCTTGGGACCGGCCATGGCAGAGTTAAAAAAATTCAACACTTTTCCCAAATTAGTCACCGTAACGACTTGAAATATAGTGGCAACTAAACAAGATCCAGGTCCCATTGTAGGAGAAACAGAGTAGTCAAGGCTTCACAAAGTCTTTAGACACACCCAAATATGGCACTGCATGTAATGCTTGGTGCGGTCATTCTTAGGCCTTTTTGGCTGACATGTTAACGAATCCTCAGTGGCTTTTTCACTGACGTTCCTGCCGCAGTAGCAAATGGTTTTTACAGGGCAGGTTTGCTTGTCCCAGCACCCAACCCTCCTCTTTTCGCAGCCGGGCTTGGGACCGGGCATGGCAGAGTTAAAATAATTCAACACTTTTCCCAAATTAGTCACCGTAACGACTTGAAATATAGTGGCAACTAAACAAGATCCAGGTCCCATTGTAGGAGAAACATAGTAGTCAAGGCTTCACAAAGTCTTTAGACACACCCAAATATGGCACTGCATGTAATGCTTGGTGCGGTCATTCTTAGGCCTTTTTGGCTGAGATGTTAACGAATCCTCAGTGGCTTTTACACTGACGTTCCTGGCCGCAGTAGCAAATAGTTTTTACAGGGCAGGTTTGTTTGTTCCAGCACCCAACCCTCCTCTTTTCGCAGCCGGGCTTGGGACCGGCCATGGCAGAGTTAAAAAAATTCAACACTTTTCCCAAATTAGTCACCGTAACGACTTGAAATATAGTGGCAACTAAACAAGATCCAGGTCCCATTGTAGGAGAAACAGAGTAGTCAAGGCTTCACAAAGTCTTTAGACACACCCAAATATGGCACTGCATGTAATGCTTGGTGCGGTCATTCTTAGGCCTTTTTGGCTGACATGTTAACGAATCCTCAGTGGCTTTTTCACTGATGTTCCTGGCCGCAGTAGCAAATAGTTTTTACAGGGCAGGTTTGCTAGTCCCAGCACCCAACCCTCCTCTTTTCGCAGCCGGGCTTGGGACCGGCCATGGCAGAGTTAAAAAAATTCAACACTTTTCCCAAATTAGTCACCGTAACGACTTGAAATATAGTGGCAACTAAACAAGATCCAGGTCCCATTGTAGGAGAAACAGAGTAGTCAAGGCTTCACAAAGTCTTTAGACACACCCAAATATGGCACTGCATGTAATGCTTGGTGCGGTCATTCTTAGGCCTTTTTGGCTGACATGTTAACGAATCCTCAGTGGCTTTTTCACTGACGTTCCTGCCGCAGTAGCAAATGGTTTTTACAGGGCAGGTTTGCTTGTCCCAGCACCCAACCCTCCTCTTTTCGCAGCCGGGCTTGGGACCGGCCATGGCAGAGTTAAAAAAATTCAACACTTTTCCCAAATTAGTCACCGTAACGACTTGAAATATAGTGGCAACCAAACAAGATCCAGGTCCCATTGTAGGAGAAACATAGTAGTCAAGGCTTCACAAAGTCTTTAGACACACCCAAATATGGCACTGCATGTAATGCTTGGTGCGGTCATTCTTAGGCCTTTTTGGCTGAGATGTTAACGAATCCTCAGTGGCTTTTACACTGACGTTCCTGGCCGCAGTAGCAAATAGTTTTTACAGGGCAGGTTTGCTTGTCCCAGCACCCAACCCTCCTCTTTTCGCAGCCGGGCTTGGGACCGGCCATGGCAGAGTTAAAAAAATTCAACACTTTTCCCAAATTAGTCACCATAACGACTTGAAATATAGTGGCAACTAAACAAGATCCAGGTCCCATTGTAGGAGAAACAGAGTAGTCAAGGCTTCACAAAGTCTTTAGACACACCCAAATATGGCACTGCATGTAATGCTTGGTGCGGTCATTCTTAGGCCTTTTTGGCTGACATGTTAACGAATCCTCAGTGGCTTTTTCACTGATGTTCCTGGCCGCAGTAGCAAATAGTTTTTACAGGGCAGGTTTGCTAGTCCCAGCACCCAACCCTCCTCTTTTCGCAGCCGGGCTTGGGACCGGCCATGGCAGAGTTAAAAAAATTCAACACTTTTCCCAAATTAGTCACCGTAACGACTTGAAATATAGTGGCAACTAAACAAGATCCAGGTCCCATTGTAGGAGAAACAGAGTAGTCAAGGCTTCACAAAGTCTTTAGACACACCCAAATATGGCACTGCATGTAATGCTTGGTGCGGTCATTCTTAGGCCTTTTTGGCTGACATGTTAACGAATCCTCAGTGGCTTTTTCACTGACCTTCCTGCCGCAGTAGCAAATGGTTTTTACAGGGCAGGTTTGCTTGTCCCAGCACCCAACCCTCCTCTTTTCGCAGCCGGGCTTGGGACCGGCCATGGCAGAGTTAAAAAAATTCAACACTTTTCCCAAATTAGTCACCGTAACAACTTGAAATATAGTGGCAACCAAACAATATCCAGGTCCCATTGTAGGAGAAACATAGTAGTCAAGGCTTCACAAAGTCTTTAGACACACCCAAATATGGCACTGCATGTAATGCTTGGTGCGGTCATTCTTGGGCCTTTTTGGCTGACATGTTAACGAATCCTCAGTGGCTTTTTCACTGACGTTCCTGCCGCAGTAGCAAATGGTTTTTACAGGGCAGGTTTGCTTGTCCCAGCACCCAACCCTCCTCTTTTCGCAGCCGGGCTTGGGACCGGCCATGGCAGAGTTAAAAAAATTCAACACTTTTCCCAAATTAGTCACCGTAACGACTTGAAATATAGTGGCAACCAAACAAGATCCAGGTCCCATTGTAGGAGAAACATAGTAGTCAAGGCTTCACAAAGTCTTTAGACACACCCAAATATGGCACTGCATGTAATGCTTGGTGCGGTCATTCTTAGGCCTTTTTGGCTGAGATGTTAACGAATCCTCAGTGGCTTTTACACTGACGTTCCTGGCCGCAGTAGCAAATAGTTTTTACAGGTCGGGTTTGCTTGTCCCAGCACCCAACCCTCCTCTTTTCGCAGCCGGGCTTGGGACCGGCCATGGCAGAGTTAAAAAAATTCAACACTTTTCCCAAATTAGTCACCGTAACGACTTGAAATATAGTGGCAACTAAACAAGATCCAGGTCCCATTGTAGGAGAAACAGAGTAGTCAAGGCTTCACAAAGTCTTTAGACACACCCAAATATGGCACTGCATGTAATGCTTGGTGCGGTCATTCTTAGGCCTTTTTGGCTGACATGTTAACGAATCCTCAGTGGCTTTTTCACTGATGTTCCTGGCCGCAGTAGCAAATAGTTTTTACAGGGCAGGTTTGCTAGTCCCAGCACCCAACCCTCCTCTTTTCGCAGCCGGGCTTGGGACCGGCCATGGCAGAGTTAAAAAAATTCAACACTTTTCCCAAATTAGTCACCGTAACGACTTGAAATATAGTGGCAACTAAACAAGATCCAGGTCCCATTGTAGGAGAAACAGAGTAGTCAAGGCTTCACAAAGTCTTTAGACACACCCAAATATGGCACTGCATGTAATGCTTGGTGCGGTCATTCTTAGGCCTTTTTGGCTGACATGTTAACGAATCCTCAGTGGCTTTTTCACTGACGTTCCTGCCGCAGTAGCAAATGGTTTTTACAGGGCAGGTTTGCTTGTCCCAGCACCCAACCCTCCTCTTTTCGCAGCCGGGCTTGGGACCGGCCATGGCAGAGTTAAAAAAATTCAACACTTTTCCCAAATTAGTCACCGTAACGACTTGAAATATAATGGCAACCAAACAAGATCCAGGTCCCATTGTAGGAGAAACATAGTAGTCAAGGCTTCACAAAGTCTTTAGACACACCCAAATATGGCACTGCATGTAATGCTTGGTGAGGTCATTCTTAGGCCTTTTTGGCTGAGATGTTAACGAATCCTCAGTGGCTTTTACACTGACGTTCCTGGCCGCAGTAGCAAATAGTTTTTACAGGGCAGGTTTGCTTGTCCCAGCACCCAACCCTCCTCTTTTCGCAGCCGGGCTTGGGACCGGCCATGGCAGAGTTAAAAAAATTCAACACTTTTCCCAAATTAGTCACCGTAACGACTTGAAATATAGTGGCAACTAAACAAGATCCAGGTCCCATTGTAGGAGAAACAGAGTAGTCAAGGCTTCACAAAGTCTTTAGACACACCCAAATATGGCACTGCATGTAATGCTTGGTGCGGTCATTCTTAGGCCTTTTTGGCTGACATGTTAACGAATCCTCAGTGGCTTTTTCACTGACGTTCCTGCCGCAGTAGCAAATGGTTTTTACAGGGCAGGTTTGCTTGTCCCAGCACCCAACCCTCCTCTTTTCGCAGCCGGGCTTGGGACCGGCCATGGCAGAGTTAAAAAAATTCAACACTTTTCCCAAATTAGTCACCGTAACGACTTGAAATATAGTGGCAACCAAACAAGATCCAGGTCCCATTGTAGGAGAAACATAGTAGTCAAGGCTTCACAAAGTCTTTAGACACACCCAAATATGGCACTGCATGTAATGCTTGGTGCGGTCATTCTTAGGCCTTTTTGGCTGAGATGTTAACGAATCCTCAGTGGCTTTTACACTGACGTTCCTGGCCGCAGTAGCAAATAGTTTTTACAGGGCAGGTTTGCTTGTCCCAGCACCCAACCCTCCTCTTTTCGCAGCCGGGCTTGGGACCGGCCATGGCAGAGTTAAAAAAATTCAACACTTTTCCCAAATTAGTCACCGTAACGACTTGAAATATAGTGGCAACTAAACAAGATCCAGGTCCCATTGTAGGAGAAACAGAGTAGTCAAGGCTTCACAAAGTCTTTAGACGCACCCAAATATGGCACTGCATGTAATGCTTGGTGCGGTCATTCTTAGGCCTTTTTGGCTGACATGTTAACGAATCCTCAGTGGCTTTTACACTGACGTTCCTGGCCGCAGTAGCAAATAGTTTTTACAGGGCAGGTTTGCTTGTCCCAGCACCCAACCCTCCTCTTTTCGCAGCCGGGCTTGGGACCGGCCATGGCAGAGTTAAAAAAATTCAACACTTTTCCCAAATTAGTCACCGTAACGACTTGAAATATAGTGGCAACTAAACAAGATCCAGGTCCCATTGTAGGAGAAACAGAGTAGTCAAGGCTTCACAAAGTCTTTAGACACACCCAAATATGGCACTGCATGTAATGCTTGGTGCGGTCATTCTTAGGCCTTTTTGGCTGACATGTTAACGAATCCTCAGTGGCTTTTTCACTGATGTTCCTGGCCGCAGTAGCAAATAGTTTTTACAGGGCAGGTTTGCTAGTCCCAGCACCCAACCCTCCTCTTTTCGCAGCCGGGCTTGGGACCGGCCATGGCAGAGTTAAAAAAATTCGACACTTTTCCCAAATTAGTCACCGTAACGACTTGAAATATAGTGGCAACTAAACAAGATCCAGGTCCCATTGTAGGAGAAACAGAGTAGTCAAGGCTTCACAAAGTCTTTAGACACACCCAAATATGGCACTGCATGTAATGCTTGGTGCGGTCATTCTTAGGCCTTTTTGGCTGACATGTTAACGAATCCTCAGTGGCTTTTTCACTGATGTTCCTGGCCGCAGTAGCAAATAGTTTTTACAGGGCAGGTTTGCTAGTCCCAGCACCCAACCCTCCTCTTTTCGCAGCCGGGCTTGGGACCGGCCATGGCAGAGTTAAAAAAATTCAACACTTTTCCCAAATTAGTCACCGTAACGACTTGAAATATAGTGGCAACTAAACAAGATCCAGGTCCCATTGTAGGAGAAACAGAGTAGTCAAGGCTTCACAAAGTCTTTAGACACACCCAAATATGGCACTGCATGTAATGCTTGGTGCGGTCATTCTTAGGCCTTTTTGGCTGACATGTTAACGAATCCTCAGTGGCTTTTTCACTGACGTTCCTGCCGCAGTAGCAAATGGTTTTTACAGGGCAGGTTTGCTTGTCCCAGCACCCAACCCTCCTCTTTTCGCAGCCGGGCTTGGGACCGGCCATGGCAGAGTTAAAAAAATTCAACACTTTTCCCAAATTAGTCACCGTAACGACTTGAAATATAATGGCAACCAAACAAGATCCAGGTCCCATTGTAGGAGAAACATAGTAGTCAAGGCTTCACAAAGTCTTTAGACACACCCAAATATGGCACTGCATGTAATGCTTGGTGCGGTCATTCTTAGGCCTTTTTGGCTGAGATGTTAACGAATCCTCAGTGGCTTTTACACTGACGTTCCTGGCCGCAGTAGCAAATAGTTTTTACAGGGCAGGTTTGCTTGTCCCAGCACCCAACCCTCCTCTTTTCGCAGCCGGGCTTGGGACCGGCCATGGCAGAGTTAAAAAAATTCAACACTTTTCCCAAATTAGTCACCGTAACGACTTGAAATATAGTGGCAACTAAACAAGATCCAGGTCCCATTGTAGGAGAAACAGAGTAGTCAAGGCTTCACAAAGTCTTTAGACACACCCAAATATGGCACTGCATGTAATGCTTGGTGCGGTCATTCTTAGGCCTTTTTGGCTGACGTGTTAACGAATCCTCAGTGGCTTTTTCACTGACGTTCCTGCCGCAGTAGCAAATGGTTTTTACAGGGCAGGTTTGCTTGTCCCAGCACCCAACCCTCCTCTTTTCGCAGCCGGGCTTGGGACCGGCCATGGCAGAGTTAAAAAAATTCAACACTTTTCCCAAATTAGTCACCGTAACGACTTGAAATATAGTGGCAACCAAACAAGATCCAGGTCCCATTGTAGGAGAAACATAGTAGTCAAGGCTTCACAAAGTCTTTAGACACACCCAAATATGGCACTGCATGTAATGCTTGGTGCGGTCATTCTTAGGCCTTTTTGGCTGAGATGTTAACGAATCCTCAGTGGCTTTTACACTGACGTTCCTGGCCGCAGTAGCAAATAGTTTTTACAGGGCAGGTTTGCTTGTCCCAGCACCCAACCCTCCTCTTTTCGCAGCCGGGCTTGGGACCGGCCATGGCAGAGTTAAAAAAATTCAACACTTTTCCCAAATTAGTCACCGTAACGACTTGAAATATAGTGGCAACTAAACAAGATCCAGGTCCCATTGTAGGAGAAACAGAGTAGTCAAGGCTTCACAAAGTCTTTAGACACACCCAAATATGGCACTGCATGTAATGCTTGGTGCGGTCATTCTTAGGCCTTTTTGGCTGACATGTTAACGAATCCTCAGTGGCTTTTTCACTGATGTTCCTGGCCGCAGTAGCAAATAGTTTTTACAGGGCAGGTTTGCTAGTCCCAGCACCCAACCCTCCTCTTTTCGCAGCCGGGCTTGGGACCGGCCATGGCAGAGTTAAAAAAATTCAACACTTTTCCCAAATTAGTCACCGTAACGACTTGAAATATAGTGGCAACTAAACAAGATCCAGGTCCCATTGTAGGAGAAACAGAGTAGTCAAGGCTTCACAAAGTCTTTAGACACACCCAAATATGGCACTGCATGTAATGCTTGGTGCGGTCATTCTTAGGCCTTTTTGGCTGACATGTTAACGAATCCTCAGTGGCTTTTTCACTGATGTTCCTGGCCGCAGTAGCAAATAGTTTTTACAGGGCAGGTTTGCTTGTCCCAGCACCCAACCCTCCTCTTTTCGCAGCCGGGCTTGGGACCGGCCATGGCAGAGTTAAAAAAATTCAACACTTTTCCCAAATTAGTCACCGTAACGACTTGAAATATAGTGGCAACTAAACAAGATCCAGGTCCCATTGTAGGAGAAACAGAGTAGTCAAGGCTTCACAAAGTCTTTAGACACACCCAAATATGGCACTGCATGTAATGCTTGGTGCGGTCATTCTTAGGCCTTTTTGGCTGACATGTTAACGAATCCTCAGTGGCTTTTTCACTGATGTTCCTGGCCGCAGTAGCAAATAGTTTTTACAGGGCAGGTTTGCTAGTCCCAGCACCCAACCCTCCTCTTTTCGCAGCTGGGCTTGGGACCGGCCATGGCAGAGTTAAAAAAATTCAACACTTTTCCCAAATTAGTCACCGTAACGACTTGAAATATAGTGGCAACTAAACAAGATCCAGGTCCCATTGTAGGAGAAACAGAGTAGTCAAGGCTTCACAAAGTCTTTAGACACACCCAAATATGGCACTGCATGTAATGCTTGGTGCGGTCATTCTTAGGCCTTTTTGGCTGACATGTTAACGAATCCTCAGTGGCTTTTTCACTGACGTTCCTGCCGCAGTAGCAAATGGTTTTTACAGGGCAGGTTTGCTTGTCCCAGCACCCAACCCTCCTCTTTTCGCAGCCGGGCTTGGGACCGGCCATGGCAGAGTTAAAAAAATTCAACACTTTTCCCAAATTAGTCACCGTAACGACTTGAAATATAATGGCAACCAAACAAGATCCAGGTCCCATTGTAGGAGAAACATAGTAGTCAAGGCTTCACAAAGTCTTTAGACACACCCAAATATGGCACTGCATGTAATGCTTGGTGCGGTCATTCTTAGGCCTTTTTGGCTGAGATGTTAACGAATCCTCAGTGGCTTTTACACTGACGTTCCTGGCCGCAGTAGCAAATAGTTTTTACAGGGCAGGTTTGCTTGTCCCAGCACCCAACCCTCCTCTTTTCGCAGCCGGGCTTGGGACCGGCCATGGCAGAGTTAAAAAAATTCAACACTTTTCCCAAATTAGTCACCGTAACGACTTGAAATATAGTGGCAACTAAACAAGATCCAGGTCCCATTGTAGGAGAAACAGAGTAGTCAAGGCTTCACAAAGTCTTTAGACACACCCAAATATGGCACTGCATGTAATGCTTGGTGCGGTCATTCTTAGGCCTTTTTGGCTGACATGTTAACGAATCCTCAGTGGCTTTTTCACTGACGTTCCTGCCGCAGTAGCAAATGGTTTTTACAGGGCAGGTTTGCTTGTCCCAGCACCCAACCCTCCTCTTTTCGCAGCCGGGCTTGGGACCGGCCATGGCAGAGTTAAAAAAATTCAACACTTTTCCCAAATTAGTCACCGTAACGACTTGAAATATAGTGGCAACTAAACAAGATCCAGGTCCCATTGTAGGAGAAACAGAGTAGTCAAGGCTTCACAAAGTCTTTAGACACACCCAAATATGGCACTGCATGTAATGCTTGGTGCGGTCATTCTTAGGCCTTTTTGGCTGACATGTTAACGAATCCTCAGTGGCTTTTTCACTGATGTTCCTGGCCGCAGTAGCAAATAGTTTTTACAGGGCAGGTTTGCTAGTCCCAGCACCCAACCCTCCTCTTTTCGCAGCCGGGCTTGGGACCGGCCATGGCAGAGTTAAAAAAATTCAACACTTTTCCCAAATTAGTCACCGTAACGACTTGAAATATAGTGGCAACTAAACAAGATCCAGGTCCCATTGTAGGAGAAACAGAGTAGTCAAGGCTTCACAAAGTCTTTAGACACACCCAAATATGGCACTGCATGTAATGCTTGGTGCGGTCATTCTTAGGCCTTTTTGGCTGACATGTTAACGAATCCTCAGTGGCTTTTACACTGACGTTCCTGGCCGCAGTAGCAAATAGTTTTTACAGGGCAGGTTTGCTAGTCCCAGCACCCAACCCTCCTCTTTTCGCAGCCGGGCTTGGGACCGGCCATGGCAGAGTTAAAAAAATTCAACACTTTTCCCAAATTAGTCACCGTAACGACTTGAAATATAGTGGCAACTAAACAAGATCCAGGTCCCATTGTAGGAGAAACAGAGTAGTCAAGGCTTCACAAAGTCTTTAGACACACCCAAATATGGCACTGCATGTAATGCTTGGTGCGGTCATTCTTAGGCCTTTTTGGCTGACATGTTAACGAATCCTCAGTGGCTTTTTCACAGATGTTCCTGGCCGCAGTAGCAAATAGTTTTTACAGGGCAGGTTTGCTAGTCCCAGCACCCAACCCTCCTCTTTTCGCAGCCGGGCTTGGGACCGGCCATGGCAGAGTTAAAAAAATTCAACACTTTTCCCAAATTAGTCACCGTAACGACTTGAAATATAGTGGCAACTAAACAAGATCCAGGTCCCATTGTAGGAGAAACAGAGTAGTCAAGGCTTCACAAAGTCTTTAGACACACCCAAATATGGCACTGCATGTAATGCTTGGTGCGGTCATTCTTAGGCCTTTTTGGCTGACATGTTAACGAATCCTCAGTGGCTTTTTCACTGATGTTCCTGGCCGCAGTAGCAAATAGTTTTTACAGGGCAGGTTTGCTAGTCCCAGCACCCAACCCTCCTCTTTTCGCAGCCGGGCTTGGGACCGGCCATGGCAGAGTTAAAAAAATTCAACACTTTTCCCAAATTAGTCACCGTAACGACTTGAAATATAGTGGCAACTAAACAAGATCCAGGTCCCATTGTAGGAGAAACAGAGTAGTCAAGGCTTCACAAAGTCTTTAGACACACCCAAATATGGCACTGCATGTAATGCTTGGTGCGGTCATTCTTAGGCCTTTTTGGCTGACATGTTAACGAATCCTCAGTGGCTTTTTCACTGACGTTCCTGCCGCAGTAGCAAATGGTTTTTACAGGGCAGGTTTGCTTGTCCCAGCACCCAACCCTCCTCTTTTCGCAGCCGGGCTTGGGACCGGCCATGGCAGAGTTAAAAAAATTCAACACTTTTCCCAAATTAGTCACCGTAACGACTTGAAATATAGTGGCAACCAAACAAGATCCAGGTCCCATTGTAGGAGAAACATAGTAGTCAAGGCTTCACAAAGTCTTTAGACACACCCAAATATGGCACTGCATGTAATGCTTGGTGCGGTCATTCTTAGGCCTTTTTGGCTGAGATGTTAACGAATCCTCAGTGGCTTTTACACTGACGTTCCTGGCCGCAGTAGCAAATAGTTTTTACAGGGCAGGTTTGCTTGTCCCAGCACCCAACCCTCCTCTTTTCGCAGCCGGGCTTGGGACCGGCCATGGCAGAGTTAAAAAAATTCAACACTTTTCCCAAATTAGTCACCGTAACGACTTGAAATATAGTGGCAACTAAACAAGATCCAGGTCCCATTGTAGGAGAAACAGAGTAGTCAAGGCTTCACAAAGTCTTTAGACACACCCAAATATGGCACTGCATGTAATGCTTGGTGCGGTCATTCTTAGGCCTTTTTGGCTGACATGTTAACGAATCCTCAGTGGCTTTTTCACTGATGTTCCTGGCCGCAGTAGCAAATAGTTTTTACAGGGCAGGTTTGCTAGTCCCAGCACCCAACCTTCCTCTTTTCGTAGCCGGGCTTGGGACCGGCCATGGCAGAGTTAAAAAAATTCAACACTTTTCCCAAATTAGTCACCGTAACGACTTGAAATATAGTGGCAACTAAACAAGATCCAGGTCCCATTGTAGGAGAAACAGAGTAGTCAAGGCTTCACAAAGTCTTTAGACACACCCAAATATGGCACTGCATGTAATGCTTGGTGCGGTCATTCTTAGGCCTTTTTGGCTGACATGTTAACGAATCCTCAGTGGCTTTTTCACTGACGTTCCTGCCGCAGTAGCAAATGGTTTTTACAGGGCAGGTTTGCTTGTCCGAGCACCCAACCCTCCTCTTTTCGCAGCTGGGCTTGGGACCGGCCATGGCAGAGTTAAAAAAATTCAACACTTTTCCCAAATTAGTCACCGTAACGACTTGAAATATAGTGGCAACCAAACAAGATCCAGGTCCCATTGTAGGAGAAACATAGTAGTCAAGGCTTCACAAAGTCTTTAGACACACCCAAATATGGCACTGCATGTAATGCTTGGTGCGGTCATTCTTAGGCCTTTTTGGCTGAGATGTTAACGAATCCTCAGTGGCTTTTACACTGACGTTCCTGGCCGCAGTAGCAAATAGTTTTTACAGGGCAGGTTTGCTTGTCCCAGCACCCAACCCTCCTCTTTTCGCAGCCGGGCTTGGGACCGGCCATGGCAGAGTTAAAAAAATTCGACACTTTTCCCAAATTAGTCACCGTAACGACTTGAAATATAGTGGCAACTAAACAAGATCCAGGTCCCATTGTAGGAGAAACAGAGTAGTCAAGGCTTCACAAAGTCTTTAGACACACCCAAATATGGCACTGCATGTAATGCTTGGTGCGGTCATTCTTAGGCCTTTTTGGCTGACATGTTAACGAATCCTCAGTGGCTTTTTCACTGATGTTCCTGGCCGCAGTAGCAAATAGTTTTTACAGGGCAGGTTTGCTAGTCCCAGCACCCAACCCTCCTCTTTTCGCAGCCGGGCTTGGGACCGGCCATGGCAGAGTTTAAAAAATTCAACACTTTTCCCAAATTAGTCACCGTAACGACTTGAAATATAGTGGCAACTAAACAAGATCCAGGTCCCATTGTAGGAGAAACAGAGTAGTCAAGGCTTCACAAAGTCTTTAGACACACCCAAATATGGCACTGCATGTAATGCTTGGTGCGGTCATTCTTAGGCCTTTTTGGCTGACATGTTAACGAATCCTCAGTGGCTTTTTCACTGACGTTCCTGGCCGCAGTAGCAAATGGTTTTTACAGGGCAGGTTTGCTTGTCCCAGCACCCAACCCTCCTCTTTTCGCAGCCGGGCTTGGGACCGGCCATGGCAGAGTTAAAAAAATTCAACACTTTTCCCAAATTAGTCACCGTAACGACTTGAAATATAGTGGCAACCAAACAAGATCCAGGTCCCATTGTAGGAGAAACATAGTAGTCAAGGCTTCACAAAGTCTTTAGACACACCCAAATATGGCACTGCATGTAATGCTTGGTGCGGTCATTCTTAGGCCTTTTTGGCTGAGATGTTAACGAATCCTCAGTGGCTTTTACACTGACGTTCCTGGCCGCAGTAGCAAATAGTTTTTACAGGGCAGGTTTGCTTGTCCCAGCACCCAACCCTCCTCTTTTCGCAGCCGGGCTTGGGACCGGCCATGGCAGAGTTAAAAAAATTCAACACTTTTCCCAAATTAGTCACCGTAACGACTTGAAATATAGTGGCAACTAAACAAGATCCAGGTCCCATTGTAGGAGAAACAGAGTAGTCAAGGCTTCACAAAGTCTTTAGACACACCCAAATATGGCACTGCATGTAATGCTTGGTACGGTCATTCTTAGGCCTTTTTGGCTGACATGTTAACGAATCCTCAGTGGCTTTTTCACTGATGTTCCTGGCCGCAGTAGCAAATAGTTTTTACAGGGCAGGTTTGCTAGTCCCAGCACCCAACCCTCCTCTTTTCGCAGCCGGGCTTGGGACCGGCCATGGCAGAGTTAAAAAAATTCAACACTTTTCCCAAATTAGTCACCGTAACGACTTGAAATATAGTGGCAACTAAACAAGATCCAGGTCCCATTGTAGGAGAAACAGAGTAGTCAAGGCTTCACAAAGTCTTTAGACACACCCAAATATGGCACTGCATGTAATGCTTGGTGCGGTCATTCTTAGGCCTTTTTGGCTGACATGTTAACGAATCCTCAGTGGCTTTTTCACTGACGTTCCTGCCGCAGTAGCAAATGGTTTTTACAGGGCAGGTTTGCTTGTCCCAGCACCCAACCCTCCTCTTTTCGCAGCCGGGCTTGGGACCGGCCATGGCAGAGTTAAAAAAATTCAACACTTTTCCCAAATTAGTCACCGTAACGACTTGAATTATAGTGGCAACCAAACAAGATCCAGGTCCCATTGTAGGAGAAACATAGTAGTCAAGGCTTCACAAAGTCTTTAGACACACCCAAATATGGCACTGCATGTAATGCTTGGTGCGGTCATTCTTAGGCCTTTTTGGCTGAGATGTTAACGAATCCTCAGTGGCTTTTACACTGACGTTCCTGGCCGCAGTAGCAAATAGTTTTTACAGGGCAGGTTTGCTTGTCCCAGCACCCAACCCTCCTCTTTTCGCAGCCGGGCTTGGGACCGGCCATGGCAGAGTTAAAAAAATTCAACACTTTTCCCAAATTAGTCACCGTAACGACTTGAAATATAGTGGCAACCAAACAAGATCCAGGTCCCATTGTAGGAGAAACATAGTAGTCAAGGCTTCACAAAGTCTTTAGACACACCCAAATATGGCACTGCATGTAATGCTTGGTGCGGTCATTCTTAGGCCTTTTTGGCTGAGATGTTAACGAATCCTCAGTGGCTTTTACACTGACGTTCCTGGCCGCAGTAGCAAATAGTTTTTACAGGGCAGGTTTGCTTGTCCCAGCACCCAACCCTCCTCTTTTCGCAGCCGGGCTTGGGACCGGCCATGGCAGAGTTAAAAAAATTCAACACTTTTCCCAAATTAGTCACCGTAACGACTTGAAATATAGTGGCAACTAAACAAGATCCAGGTCCCATTGTAGGAGAAACAGAGTAGTCAAGGCTTCACAAAGTCTTTAGACACACCCAAATATGGCACTGCATGTAATGCTTGGTGCGGTCATTCTTAGGCCTTTTTGGCTGACATGTTAACGAATCCTCAGTGGCTTTTTCACTGATGTTCCTGGCCGCAGTAGCAAATAGTTTTTACAGGGCAGGTTTGCTAGTCCCAGCACCCAACCCTCCTCTTTTCGCAGCCGGGCTTGGGACCGGCCATGGCAGAGTTAAAAAAATTCAACACTTTTCCCAAATTAGTCACCGTAACGACTTGAAATATAGTGGCAACTAAACAAGATCCAGGTCCCATTGTAGGAGAAACAGAGTAGTCAAGGCTTCACAAAGTCTTTAGACACACCCAAATATGGCACTGCATGTAATGCTTGGTGCGGTCATTCTTAGGCCTTTTTGGCTGACATGTTAACGAATCCTCAGTGGCTTTTTCACTGACGTTCCTGCCGCAGTAGCAAATGGTTTTTACAGGGCAGGTTTGCTTGTCCCAGCACCCAACCCTCCTCTTTTCGCAGCCGGGCTTGGGACCGGCCATGGCAGAGTTAAAAAAATTCAACACTTTTCCCAAATTAGTCACCGTAACGACTTGAAATATAGTGGCAACCAAACAAGATCCAGGTCCCATTGTAGGAGAAACATAGTAGTCAAGGCTTCACAAAGTCTTTAGACACACCCAAATATGGCACTGCATGTAATGCTTGGTGCGGTCATTCTTAGGCCTTTTTGGCTGAGATGTTAACGAATCCTCAGTGGCTTTTACACTGACGTTCCTGGCCGCAGTAGCAAATAGTTTTTACAGGGCAGGTTTGCTTGTCCCAGCACCCAACCCTCCTCTTTTCGCAGCCGGGCTTGGGACCGGCCATGGCAGAGTTAAAAAAATTCAACACTTTTCCCAAATTAGTCACCGTAACGACTTGAAATATAGTGGCAACTAAACAAGATCCAGGTCCCATTGTAGGAGAAACAGAGTAGTCAAGGCTTCACAAAGTCTTTAGACACACCCAAATATGGCACTGCATGTAATGCTTGGTGCGGTCATTCTTAGGCCTTTTTGGCTGACATGTTAACGAATCCTCAGTGGCTTTTTCACTGATGTTCCTGGCCGCAGTAGCAAATAGTTTTTACAGGGCAGGTTTGCTAGTCCCAGCACCCAACCCTCCTCTTTTCGCAGCCGGGCTTGGGACCGGCCATGGCAGAGTTAAAAAAATTCAACACTTTTCCCAAATTAGTCACCGTAACGACTTGAAATATAGTGGCAACTAAACAAGATCCAGGTCCCATTGTAGGAGAAACAGAGTAGTCAAGGCTTCACAAAGTCTTTAGACACACCCAAATATGGCACTGCATGTAATGCTTGGTGCGGTCATTCTTAGGCCTTTTTGGCTGACATGTTAACGAATCCTCAGTGGCTTTTTCACTGACGTTCCTGCCGCAGTAGCAAATGGTTTTTACAGGGCAGGTTTGCTTGTCCCAGCACCCAACCCTCCTCTTTTCGCAGCCGGGCTTGGGACCGGCCATGGCAGAGTTAAAAAAATTCAACACTTTTCCCAAATTAGTCACCGTAACGACTTGAAATATAGTGGCAACCAAACAAGATCCAGGTCCCATTGTAGGAGAAACATAGAAGTCAAGGCTTCACAAAGTCTTTAGACACACCCAAATATGGCACTGCATGTAATGCTTGGTGCGGTCATTCTTAGGCCTTTTTGGCTGAGATGTTAATGAATCCTCAGTGGCTTTTACACTGACGTTCCTGGCCGCAGTAGCAAATAGTTTTTACAGGGCAGGTTTGCTTGTCCCAGCACCCAACCCTCCTCTTTTCGCAGCCGGGCTTGGGACCGGCCATGGCAGAGTTTAAAAAATTCAACACTTTTCCCAAATTAGTCACCGTAACGACTTGAAATATAGTGGCAACTAAACAAGATCCAGGTCCCATTGTAGGAGAAACAGAGTAGTCAAGGCTTCACAAAGTCTTTAGACACACCCAAATATGGCACTGCATGTAATGCTTGGTGCGGTCATTCTTAGGCCTTTTTGGCTGACATGTTAACGAATCCTCAGTGGCTTTTTCACTGATGTTCCTGGCCGCAGTAGCAAATAGTTTTTACAGGGCAGGTTTGCTAGTCCCAGCACCCAACCCTCCTCTTTTCGCATCCGGGCTTGGGACCGGCCATGGCAGAGTTAAAAAAATTCAACACTTTTCCCAAATTAGTCACCGTAACGACTTGAAATATAGTGGCAACCAAACAAGATCCAGGTCCCATTGTAGGAGAAACATAGTAGTCAAGGCTTCACAAAGTCTTTAGACACACCCAAATATGGCACTGCATGTAATGCTTGGTGCGGTCATTCTTAGGCCTTTTTGGCTGAGATGTTAACGAATCCTCAGTGGCTTTTACACTGACGTTCCTGGCCGCAGTAGCAAATAGTTTTTACAGGGCAGGTTTGCTTGTCCCAGCACCCAACCCTCCTCTTTTTGCAGCCGGGCTTGGGACCGGCCATGGCAGAGTTAAAAAAATTCAACACTTTTCCCAAATTAGTCACCGTAACGACTTGAAATATAGTGGCAACTAAACAAGATCCAGGTCCCATTGTAGGAGAAACAGAGTAGTCAAGGCTTCACAAAGTCTTTAGACACACCCAAATATGGCACTGCATGTAATGCTTGGTGCGGTCATTCTTAGGCCTTTTTGGCTGACATGTTAACGAATCCTCAGTGGCTTTTTCACTGATGTTCCTGGCCGCAGTAGCAAATAGTTTTTACAGGGCAGGTTTGCTAGTCCCAGCACCCAACCCTCCTCTTTTTGCAGCCGGGCTTGGGACCGGCCATGGCAGAGTTAAAAAAATTCAACACTTTTCCCAAATTAGTCACCGTAACGACTTGAAATATAGTGGCAACTAAACAAGATCCAGGTCCCATTGTAGGAGAAACAGAGTAGTCAAGGCTTCACAAAGTCTTTAGACACACCCAAATATGGCACTGCATGTAATGCTTGGTGCGGTCATTCTTAGGCCTTTTTGGCTGACATGTTAACGAATCCTCAGTGGCTTTTTCACTGACGTTCCTGCCGCAGTAGCAAATGGTTTTTACAGGGCAGGTTTGCTTGTCCCAGCACCCAACCCTCCTCTTTTCGCAGCCGGGCTTGGGACCGGCCATGGCAGAGTTAAAAAAATTCAACACTTTTCCCAAATTAGTCACCGTAACGACTTGAAATATAGTGGCAACTAAACAAGATCCAGGTCCCATTGTAGGAGAAACAGAGTAGTCAAGGCTTCACAAAGTCTTTAGACACACCCAAATATGGCACTGCATGTAATGCTTGGTGCGGTCATTCTTAGGCCTTTTTGGCTGACATGTTAACGAATCCTCAGTGGCTTTTTCACTGATGTTCCTGGCCGCAGTAGCAAATAGTTTTTACAGGGCAGGTTTGCTAGTCCCAGCACCCAACCCTCCTCTTTTCGCAGCCGGGCTTGGGACCGGCCATGGCAGAGTTAAAAAAATTCAACACTTTTCCCAAATTAGTCACCGTAACGACTTGAAATATAGTGGCAACTAAACAAGATCCAGGTCCCATTGTAGGAGAAACAGAGTAGTCAAGGCTTCACAAAGTCTTTAGACACACCCAAATATGGCACTGCATGTAATGCTTGGTGCGGTCATTCTTAGGCCTTTTTGGCTGACATGTTAACGAATCCTCAGTGGCTTTTTCACTGACGTTCCTGCCGCAGTAGCAAATGGTTTTTACAGGGCAGGTTTGCTTGTCCCAGCACCCAACCCTCCTCTTTTCGCAGCCGGGCTTGGGACCGGCCATGGCAGAGTTAAAAAAATTCAACACTTTTCCCAAATTAGTCACCGTAACGACTTGAAATATAGTGGCAACCAAACAAGATCCAGGTCCCATTGTAGGAGAAACATAGTAGTCAAGGCTTCACAAAGTCTTTAGACACACCCAAATATGGCACTGCATGTAATGCTTGGTGCGGTCATTCTTAGGCCTTTTTGGCTGAGATGTTAACGAATCCTCAGTGGCTTTTACACTGACGTTCCTGGCCGCAGTAGCAAATAGTTTTTACAGGGCAGGTTTGCTTGTCCCAGCACCCAACCCTCCTCTTTTCGCAGCCGGGCTTGGGACCGGCCATGGCAGAGTTAAAAAAATTCAACACTTTTCCCAAATTAGTCACCGTAACGACTTGAAATATAGTGGCAACTAAACAAGATCCAGGTCCCATTGTAGGAGAAACAGAGTAGTCAAGGCTTCACAAAGTCTTTAGACACACCCAAATATGGCACTGCATGTAATGCTTGGTGCGGTCATTCTTAGGCCTTTTTGGCTGACATGTTAACGAATCCTCAGTGGCTTTTTCACTGATGTTCCTGGCCGCAGTAGCAAATAGTTTTTACAGGGCAGGTTTGCTAGTCCCAGCACCCAACCCTCCTCTTTTTGCAGCCGGGCTTGGGACCGGCCATGGCAGAGTTAAAAAAATTCAACACTTTTCCCAAATTAGTCACCGTAACGACTTGAAATATAGTGGCAACTAAACAAGATCCAGGTCCCATTGTAGGAGAAACAGAGTAGTCAAGGCTTCACAAAGTCTTTAGACACACCCAAATATGGCACTGCATGTAATGCTTGGTGCGGTCATTCTTAGGCCTTTTTGGCTGACATGTTAACGAATCCTCAGTGGCTTTTTCACTGACGTTCCTGCCGCAGTAGCAAATGGTTTTTACAGGGCAGGTTTGCTTGTCCCAGCACCCAACCCTCCTCTTTTCGCAGCCGGGCTTGGGACCGGCCATGGCAGAGTTAAAAAAATTCAACACTTTTCCCAAATTAGTCACCGTAACGACTTGAAATATAGTGGCAACCAAACAAGATCCAGGTCCCATTGTAGGAGAAACATAGAAGTCAAGGCTTCACAAAGTCTTTAGACACACCCAAATATGGCACTGCATGTAATGCTTGGTGCGGTCATTCTTAGGCCTTTTTGGCTGAGATGTTAACGAATCCTCAGTGGCTTTTACACTGACGTTCCTGGCCGCAGTAGCAAATAGTTTTTACAGGGCAGGTTTGCTTGTCCCAGCACCCAACCCTCCTCTTTTCGCAGCCGGGCTTGGGACCGGCCATGGCAGAGTTAAAAAAATTCAACACTTTTCCCAAATTAGTCACCGTAACGACTTGAAATATAGTGGCAACTAAACAAGATCCAGGTCCCATTGTAGGAGAAACAGAGTAGTCAAGGCTTCACAAAGTCTTTAGACACACCCAAATATGGCACTGCATGTAATGCTTGGTGCGGTCATTCTTAGGCCTTTTTGGCTGACATGTTAACGAATCCTCAGTGGCTTTTTCACTGATGTTCCTGGCCGCAGTAGCAAATAGTTTTTACAGGGCAGGTTTGCTAGTCCCAGCACCCAACCCTCCTCTTTTCGCAGCCGGGCTTGGGACCGGCCATGGCAGAGTTAAAAAAATTCAACACTTTTCCCAAATTAGTCACCGTAACGACTTGAAATATAGTGGCAACTAAACAAGATCCAGGTCCCATTGTAGGAGAAACAGAGTAGTCAAGGCTTCACAAAGTCTTTAGACACACCCAAATATGGCACTGCATGTAATGCTTGGTGCGGTCATTCTTAGGCCTTTTTGGCTGAGATGTTAACGAATCCTCAGTGGCTTTTACACTGACGTTCCTGGCTGCAGTAGCAAATAGTTTTTACAGGGCAGGTTTGCTTGTCCCAGCACCCAACCCTCCTCTTTTCGCAGCCGGGCTTGGGACCGGCCATGGCAGAGTTAAAAAAATTCAACACTTTTCCCAAATTAGTCACCGTAACGACTTGAAATATAGTGGCAACTAAACAAGATCCAGGTCCCATTGTAGGAGAAACAGAGTAGTCAAGGCTTCACAAAGTCTTTAGACACACCCAAATATGGCACTGCATGTAATGCTTGGTGCGGTCATTCTTAGGCCTTTTTGGCTGACATGTTAACGAATCCTCAGTGGCTTTTTCACTGATGTTCCTGGCCGCAGTAGCAAATAGTTTTTACAGGGCAGGTTTGCTAGTCCCAGCACCCAACCCTCCTCTTTTCGCAGCCGGGCTTGGGACCGGCCATGGCAGAGTTAAAAAAATTCAACACTTTTCCCAAATTAGTCACCGTAACGACTTGAAATATAGTGGCAACTAAACAAGATCCAGGTCCCATTGTAGGAGAAACAGAGTAGTCAAGGCTTCACAAAGTCTTTAGACACACCCAAATATGGCACTGCATGTAATGCTTGGTGCGGTCATTCTTAGGCCTTTTTGGCTGACATGTTAACGAATCCTCAGTGGCTTTTTCACTGACGTTCCTGCCGCAGTAGCAAATGGTTTTTACAGGGCAGGTTTGCTTGTCCCAGCACCCAACCCTCCTCTTTTCGCAGCCGGGCTTGGGACCGGCCATGGCAGAGTTAAAAAAATTCAACACTTTTCCCAAATTAGTCACCGTAACGACTTGAAATATAGTGGCAACCAAACAAGATCCAGGTCCCATTGTAGGAGAAACATAGTAGTCAAGGCTTCACAAAGTCTTTAGACACACCCAAATATGGCACTGCATGTAATGCTTGGTGCGGTCATTCTTAGGCCTTTTTGGCTGAGATGTTAACGAATCCTCAGTGGCTTTTACACTGACGTTCCTGGCCGCAGTAGTAAATAGTTTTTACAGGGCAGGTTTGCTTGTCCCAGCACCCAACCCTCCTCTTTTCGCAGCCGGGCTTGGGACCGGCCATGGCAGAGTTAAAAAAATTCGACACTTTTCCCAAATTAGTCACCGTAACGACTTGAAATATAGTGGCAACTAAACAAGATCCAGGTCCCATTGTAGGAGAAACAGAGTAGTCAAGGCTTCACAAAGTCTTTAGACACACCCAAATATGGCACTGCATGTAATGCTTGGTGCGGTCATTCTTAGGCCTTTTTGGCTGAGATGTTAACGAATCCTCAGTGGCTTTTACACTGACGTTCCTGGCTGCAGTAACAAATAGTTTTTACAGGGCAGGTTTGCTTGTCCCAGCACCCAACCCTCCTCTTTTCGCAGCCGGGCTTGGGACCGGCCATGGCAGAGTTAAAAAAATTCAACACTTTTCCCAAATTAGTCACCGTAACGACTTGAAATATAGTGGCAACTAAACAAGATCCAGGTCCCACTGTAGGAGAAACAGAGTAGTCAAGGCTTCACAAAGTCTTTAGACACACCCAAATATGGCACTGCATGTAATGCTTGGTGCGGTCATTCTTAGGCCTTTTTGGCTGACATGTTAACGAATCCTCAGTGGCTTTTTCACTGATGTTCCTGGCCGCAGTAGCAAATAGTTTTTACAGGGCAGGTTTGCTAGTCCCAGCACCCAACCCTCCTCTTTTCGCAGCCGGGCTTGGGACCGGCCATGGCAGAGTTAAAAAAATTCAACACTTTTCCCAAATTAGTCACCGTAACGACTTGAAATATAGTGGCAACTAAACAAGATCCAGGTCCCATTGTAGGAGAAACAGAGTAGTCAAGGCTTCACAAAGTCTTTAGACACACCCAAATATGGCACTGCATGTAATGCTTGGTGCGGTCATTCTTAGGCCTTTTTGGCTGACATGTTAACGAATCCTCAGTGGCTTTTTCACTGACGTTCCTGCCGCAGTAGCAAATGGTTTTTACAGGGCAGGTTTGCTTGTCCCAGCACCCAACCCTCCTCTTTTCGCAGCCGGGCTTGGGACCGGCCATGGCAGAGTTAAAAAAATTCAACACTTTTCCCAAATTAGTCACCGTAACGACTTGAAATATAGTGGCAACCAAACAAGATCCAGGTCCCATTGTAGGAGAAACATAGTAGTCAAGGCTTCACAAAGTCTTTAGACACACCCAAATATGGCACTGCATGTAATGCTTGGTGCGGTCATTCTTAGGCCTTTTTGGCTGAGATGTTAACGAATCCTCAGTGGCTTTTACACTGACGTTCCTGGCCGCAGTAGTAAATAGTTTTTACAGGGCAGGTTTGCTTGTCCCAGCACCCAACCCTCCTCTTTTCGCAGCCGGGCTTGGGACCGGCCATGGCAGAGTTAAAAAAATTCAACACTTTTCCCAAATTAGTCACCGTAACGACTTGAAATATAGTGGCAACTAAACAAGATCCAGGTCCCATTGTAGGAGAAACAGAGTAGTCAAGGCTTCACAAAGTCTTTAGACACACCCAAATATGGCACTGCATGTAATGCTTGGTGCGGTCATTCTTAGGCCTTTTTGGCTGACATGTTAACGAATCCTCAGTGGCTTTTTCACTGATGTTCCTGGCCGCAGTAGCAAATAGTTTTTACAGGGCAGGTTTGCTAGTCCCAGCACCCAACCCTCCTCTTTTCGCAGCCGGGCTTGGGACCGGCCATGGCAGAGTTTAAAAAATTCAACACTTTTCCCAAATTAGTCACCGTAACGACTTGAAATATAGTGGCAACTAAACAAGATCCAGGTCCCATTGTAGGAGAAACAGAGTAGTCAAGGCTTC
This sequence comes from Aquarana catesbeiana, assembly GCF_042186555.1. NCBI lineage: Eukaryota > Metazoa > Chordata > Amphibia > Anura > Ranidae > Aquarana > Aquarana catesbeiana. The sequence goes on from NC_133328.1 coordinate 179,628,193, forward strand.
ACAAAGTCTTTAGACACACCCAAATATGGCACTGCATGTAATGCTTGGTGCGGTCATTCTTAGGCCTTTTTGGCTGACATGTTAACGAATCCTCAGTGGCTTTTTCACTGACGTTCCTGCCGCAGTAGCAAATGGTTTTTACAGGGCAGGTTTGCTTGTCCCAGCACCCAACCCTCCTCTTTTCGCAGCCGGGCTTGGGACCGGCCATGGCAGAGTTAAAAAAATTCAACACTTTTCCCAAATTAGTCACCGTAACGACTTGAAATATAGTGGCAACCAAACAAGATCCAGGTCCCATTGTAGGAGAAACATAGTAGTCAAGGCTTCACAAAGTCTTTAGACACACCCAAATATGGCACTGCATGTAATGCTTGGTGCGGTCATTCTTAGGCCTTTTTGGCTGAGATGTTAACGAATCCTCAGTGGCTTTTACACTGACGTTCCTGGCCGCAGTAGCAAATAGTTTTTACAGGGCAGGTTTGCTTGTCCCAGCACCCAACCCTCCTCTTTTCGCAGCCGGGCTTGGGACCGGCCATGGCAGAGTTAAAAAAATTCAACACTTTTCCCAAATTAGTCACCGTAACGACTTGAAATATAGTGGCAACTAAACAAGATCCAGGTCCCATTGTAGGAGAAACAGAGTAGTCAAGGCTTCACAAAGTCTTTAGACACACCCAAATATGGCACTGCATGTAATGCTTGGTGCGGTCATTCTTAGGCCTTTTTGGCTGACATGTTAACGAATCCTCAGTGGCTTTTTCACTGATGTTCCTGGCCGCAGTAGCAAATAGTTTTTACAGGGCAGGTTTGCTAGTCCCAGCACCCAACCCTCCTCTTTTCGCAGCCGGGCTTGGGACCGGCCATGGCAGAGTTAAAAAAATTCAACACTTTTCCCAAATTAGTCACCGTAACGACTTGAAATATAGTGGCAACTAAACAAGATCTAGGTCCCATTGTAGGAGAAACAGAGTAGTCAAGGCTTCACAAAGTCTTTAGACACACCCAAATATGGCACTGCATGTAATGCTTGGTGCGGTCATTCTTAGGCCTTTTTGGCTGACATGTTAACGAATCCTCAGTGGCTTTTTCACTGACGTTCCTGCCGCAGTAGCAAATGGTTTTTACAGGGCAGGTTTGCTTGTCCCAGCACCCAACCCTCCTCTTTTCGCAGCCGGGCTTGGGACCGGCCATGGCAGAGTTAAAAAAATTCAACACTTTTCCCAAATTAGTCACCGTAACGACTTGAAATATAGTGGCAACCAAACAAGATCCAGGTCCCATTGTAGGAGAAACATAGTAGTCAAGGCTTCACAAAGTCTTTAGACACACCCAAATATGGCACTGCATGTAATGCTTGGTGCGGTCATTCTTAGGCCTTTTTGGCTGAGATGTTAACGAATCCTCAGTGGCTTTTACACTGACGTTCCTGGCCGCAGTAGCAAATAGTTTTTACAGGGCAGGTTTGCTTGTCCCAGCACCCAACCCTCCTCTTTTCGCAGCCGGGCTTGGGACCGGCCATGGCAGAGTTAAAAAAATTCAACACTTTTCCCAAATTAGTCACCATAACGACTTGAAATATAGTGGCAACTAAACAAGATCCAGGTCCCATTGTAGGAGAAACAGAGTAGTCAAGGCTTCACAAAGTCTTTAGACACACCCAAATATGGCACTGCATGTAATGCTTGGTGCGGTCATTCTTAGGCCTTTTTGGCTGACATGTTAACGAATCCTCAGTGGCTTTTTCACTGATGTTCCTGGCCGCAGTAGCAAATAGTTTTTACAGGGCAGGTTTGCTAGTCCCAGCACCCAACCCTCCTCTTTTCGCAGCCGGGCTTGGGACCGGCCATGGCAGAGTTAAAAAAATTCAACACTTTTCCCAAATTAGTCACCGTAACGACTTGAAATATAGTGGCAACTAAACAAGATCCAGGTCCCATTGTAGGAGAAACAGAGTAGTCAAGGCTTCACAAAGTCTTTAGACACACCCAAATATGGCACTGCATGTAATGCTTGGTGCGGTCATTCTTAGGCCTTTTTGGCTGACATGTTAACGAATCCTCAGTGGCTTTTTCACTGACGTTCCTGCCGCAGTAGCAAATGGTTTTTACAGGGCAGGTTTGCTTGTCCCAGCACCCAACCCTCCTCTTTTCGCAGCCGGGCTTGGGACCGGCCATGGCAGAGTTAAAAAAATTCAACACTTTTCCCAAATTAGTCACCGTAACGACTTGAAATATAGTGGCAACCAAACAAGATCCAGGTCCCATTGTAGGAGAAACATAGTAGTCAAGGCTTCACAAAGTCTTTAGACACACCCAAATATGGCACTGCATGTAATGCTTGGTGCGGTCATTCTTAGGCCTTTTTGGCTGAGATGTTAACGAATCCTCAGTGGCTTTTACACTGACGTTCCTGGCCGCAGTAGCAAATAGTTTTTACAGGGCAGGTTTGCTTGTCCCAGCACCCAACCCTCCTCTTTTCGCAGCCGGGCTTGGGACCGGCCATGGCAGAGTTAAAAAAATTCAACACTTTTCCCAAATTAGTCACCGTAACGACTTGAAATATAGTGGCAACTAAACAAGATCCAGGTCCCATTGTAGGAGAAACAGAGTAGTCAAGGCTTCACAAAGTCTTTAGACACACCCAAATATGGCACTGCATGTAATGCTTGGTGCGGTCATTCTTAGGCCTTTTTGGCTGACATGTTAACGAATCCTCAGTGGCTTTTTCACTGATGTTCCTGGCCGCAGTAGCAAATAGTTTTTACAGGGCAGGTTTGCTAGTCCCAGCACCCAACCCTCCTCTTTTCGCAGCCGGGCTTGGGACCGGCCATGGCAGAGTTAAAAAAATTCAACACTTTTCCCAAATTAGTCACCGTAACGACTTGAAATATAGTGGCAACTAAACAAGATCCAGGTCCCATTGTAGGAGAAACAGAGTAGTCAAGGCTTCACAAAGTCTTTAGACACACCCAAATATGGCACTGCATGTAATGCTTGGTGCGGTCATTCTTAGGCCTTTTTGGCTGACATGTTAACGAATCCTCAGTGGCTTTTTCACTGATGTTCCTGGCCGCAGTAGCAAATAGTTTTTACAGGGCAGGTTTGCTAGTCCCAGCACCCAACCCTCCTCTTTTCGCAGCCGGGCTTGGGACCGGCCATGGCAGAGTTAAAAAAATTCAACACTTTTCCCAAATTAGTCACCGTAACGACTTGAAATATAGTGGCAACTAAACAAGATCTAGGTCCCATTGTAGGAGAAACAGAGTAGTCAAGGCTTCACAAAGTCTTTAGACACACCCAAATATGGCACTGCATGTAATGCTTGGTGCGGTCATTCTTAGGCCTTTTTGGCTGACATGTTAACGAATCCTCAGTGGCTTTTTCACTGACGTTCCTGCCGCAGTAGCAAATGGTTTTTACAGGGCAGGTTTGCTTGTCCCAGCACCCAACCCTCCTCTTTTCGCAGCCGGGCTTGGGACCGGCCATGGCAGAGTTAAAAAAATTCAACACTTTTCCCAAATTAGTCACCGTAACGACTTGAAATATAGTGGCAACCAAACAAGATCCAGGTCCCATTGTAGGAGAAACATAGTAGTCAAGGCTTCACAAAGTCTTTAGACACACCCAAATATGGCACTGCATGTAATGCTTGGTGCGGTCATTCTTAGGCCTTTTTGGCTGAGATGTTAACGAATCCTCAGTGGCTTTTACACTGACGTTCCTGGCCGCAGTAGCAAATAGTTTTTACAGGGCAGGTTTGCTTGTCCCAGCACCCAACCCTCCTCTTTTCGCAGCCGGGCTTGGGACCGGCCATGGCAGAGTTAAAAAAATTCAACACTTTTCCCAAATTAGTCACCGTAACGACTTGAAATATAGTGGCAACTAAACAAGATCCAGGTCCCATTGTAGGAGAAACAGAGTAGTCAAGGCTTCACAAAGTCTTTAGACACACCCAAATATGGCACTGCATGTAATGCTTGGTGCGGTCATTCTTAGGCCTTTTTGGCTGACATGTTAACGAATCCTCAGTGGCTTTTTCACTGATGTTCCTGGCCGCAGTAGCAAATAGTTTTTACAGGGCAGGTTTGCTAGTCCCAGCACCCAACCCTCCTCTTTTCGCAGCCGGGCTTGGGACCGGCCATGGCAGAGTTAAAAAAATTCAACACTTTTCCCAAATTAGTCACCGTAACGACTTGAAATATAGTGGCAACTAAACAAGATCCAGGTCCCATTGTAGGAGAAACAGAGTAGTCAAGGCTTCACAAAGTCTTTAGACACACCCAAATATGGCACTGCATGTAATGCTTGGTGCGGTCATTCTTAGGCCTTTTTGGCTGACATGTTAACGAATCCTCAGTGGCTTTTTCACTGACGTTCCTGCCGCAGTAGCAAATGGTTTTTACAGGGCAGGTTTGCTTGTCCCAGCACCCAACCCTCCTCTTTTCGCAGCCGGGCTTGGGACCGGCCATGGCAGAGTTAAAAAAATTCAACACTTTTCCCAAATTAGTCACCGTAACGACTTGAAATATAGTGGCAACCAAACAAGATCCAGGTCCCATTGTAGGAGAAACATAGTAGTCAAGGCTTCACAAAGTCTTTAGACACACCCAAATATGGCACTGCATGTAATGCTTGGTGCGGTCATTCTTAGGCCTTTTTGGCTGAGATGTTAACGAATCCTCAGTGGCTTTTACACTGACGTTCCTGGCCGCAGTAGTAAATAGTTTTTACAGGGCAGGTTTGCTTGTCCCAGCACCCAACCCTCCTCTTTTCGCAGCCGGGCTTGGGACCGGCCATGGCAGAGTTAAAAAAATTCGACACTTTTCCCAAATTAGTCACCGTAACGACTTGAAATATAGTGGCAACTAAACAAGATCCAGGTCCCATTGTAGGAGAAACAGAGTAGTCAAGGCTTCACAAAGTCTTTAGACACACCCAAATATGGCACTGCATGTAATGCTTGGTGCGGTCATTCTTAGGCCTTTTTGGCTGAGATGTTAACGAATCCTCAGTGGCTTTTACACTGACGTTCCTGGCTGCAGTAACAAATAGTTTTTACAGGGCAGGTTTGCTTGTCCCAGCACCCAACCCTCCTCTTTTCGCAGCCGGGCTTGGGACCGGCCATGGCAGAGTTAAAAAAATTCAACACTTTTCCCAAATTAGTCACCGTAACGACTTGAAATATAGTGGCAACTAAACAAGATCCAGGTCCCACTGTAGGAGAAACAGAGTAGTCAAGGCTTCACAAAGTCTTTAGACACACCCAAATATGGCACTGCATGTAATGCTTGGTGCGGTCATTCTTAGGCCTTTTTGGCTGACATGTTAACGAATCCTCAGTGGCTTTTTCACTGATGTTCCTGGCCGCAGTAGCAAATAGTTTTTACAGGGCAGGTTTGCTAGTCCCAGCACCCAACCCTCCTCTTTTCGCAGCCGGGCTTGGGACCGGCCATGGCAGAGTTAAAAAAATTCAACACTTTTCCCAAATTAGTCACCGTAACGACTTGAAATATAGTGGCAACTAAACAAGATCCAGGTCCCATTGTAGGAGAAACAGAGTAGTCAAGGCTTCACAAAGTCTTTAGACACACCCAAATATGGCACTGCATGTAATGCTTGGTGCGGTCATTCTTAGGCCTTTTTGGCTGACATGTTAACGAATCCTCAGTGGCTTTTTCACTGACGTTCCTGCCGCAGTAGCAAATGGTTTTTACAGGGCAGGTTTGCTTGTCCCAGCACCCAACCCTCCTCTTTTCGCAGCCGGGCTTGGGACCGGCCATGGCAGAGTTAAAAAAATTCAACACTTTTCCCAAATTAGTCACCGTAACGACTTGAAATATAGTGGCAACCAAACAAGATCCAGGTCCCATTGTAGGAGAAACATAGTAGTCAAGGCTTCACAAAGTCTTTAGACACACCCAAATATGGCACTGCATGTAATGCTTGGTGCGGTCATTCTTAGGCCTTTTTGGCTGAGATGTTAACGAATCCTCAGTGGCTTTTACACTGACGTTCCTGGCCGCAGTAGTAAATAGTTTTTACAGGGCAGGTTTGCTTGTCCCAGCACCCAACCCTCCTCTTTTCGCAGCCGGGCTTGGGACCGGCCATGGCAGAGTTAAAAAAATTCAACACTTTTCCCAAATTAGTCACCGTAACGACTTGAAATATAGTGGCAACTAAACAAGATCCAGGTCCCATTGTAGGAGAAACAGAGTAGTCAAGGCTTCACAAAGTCTTTAGACACACCCAAATATGGCACTGCATGTAATGCTTGGTGCGGTCATTCTTAGGCCTTTTTGGCTGACATGTTAACGAATCCTCAGTGGCTTTTTCACTGATGTTCCTGGCCGCAGTAGCAAATAGTTTTTACAGGGCAGGTTTGCTAGTCCCAGCACCCAACCCTCCTCTTTTCGCAGCCGGGCTTGGGACCGGCCATGGCAGAGTTTAAAAAATTCAACACTTTTCCCAAATTAGTCACCGTAACGACTTGAAATATAGTGGCAACTAAACAAGATCCAGGTCCCATTGTAGGAGAAACAGAGTAGTCAAGGCTTCACAAAGTCTTTAGACACACCCAAATATGGCACTGCATGTAATGCTTGGTGCGGTCATTCTTAGGCCTTTTTGGCTGACATGTTAACGAATCCTCAGTGGCTTTTTCACTGACGTTCCTGCCGCAGTAGCAAATGGTTTTTACAGGGCAGGTTTGCTTGTCCCAGCACCCAACCCTCCTCTTTTCGCAGCCGGGCTTGGGACCGGCCATGGCAGAGTTAAAAAAATTCAACACTTTTCCCAAATTAGTCACCGTAACGACTTGAAATATAGTGGCAACCAAACAAGATCCAGGTCCCATTGTAGGAGAAACATAGTAGTCAAGGCTTCACAAAGTCTTTAGACACACCCAAATATGGCACTGCATGTAATGCTTGGTGCGGTCATTCTTAGGCCTTTTTGGCTGAGATGTTAACGAATCCTCAGTGGCTTTTACACTGACGTTCCTGGCCGCAGTAGCAAATAGTTTTTACAGGGCAGGTTTGCTTGTCCCAGCACCCAACCCTCCTCTTTTCGCAGCCGGGCTTGGGACCGGCCATGGCAGAGTTAAAAAAATTCAACACTTTTCCCAAATTAGTCACCGTAACGACTTGAAATATAGTGGCAACTAAACAAGATCCAGGTCCCATTGTAGGAGAAACAGAGTAGTCAAGGCTTCACAAAGTCTTTAGACACACCCAAATATGGCACTGCATGTAATGCTTGGTGCGGTCATTCTTAGGCCTTTTTGGCTGACATGTTAACGAATCCTCAGTGGCTTTTTCACTGATGTTCCTGGCCGCAGTAGCAAATAGTTTTTACAGGGCAGGTTTGCTAGTCCCAGCACCCAACCCTCCTCTTTTCGCAGCCGGGCTTGGGACCGGCCATGGCAGAGTTAAAAAAATTCAACACTTTTCCCAAATTAGTCACCGTAACGACTTGAAATATAGTGGCAACTAAACAAGATCTAGGTCCCATTGTAGGAGAAACAGAGTAGTCAAGGCTTCACAAAGTCTTTAGACACACCCAAATATGGCACTGCATGTAATGCTTGGTGCGGTCATTCTTAGGCCTTTTTGGCTGACATGTTAACGAATCCTCAGTGGCTTTTTCACTGACGTTCCTGCCGCAGTAGCAAATGGTTTTTACAGGGCAGGTTTGCTTGTCCCAGCACCCAACCCTCCTCTTTTCGCAGCCGGGCTTGGGACCGGCCATGGCAGAGTTAAAAAAATTCAACACTTTTCCCAAATTAGTCACCGTAACGACTTGAAATATAGTGGCAACCAAACAAGATCCAGGTCCCATTGTAGGAGAAACATAGTAGTCAAGGCTTCACAAAGTCTTTAGACACACCCAAATATGGCACTGCATGTAATGCTTGGTGCGGTCATTCTTAGGCCTTTTTGGCTGAGATGTTAACGAATCCTCAGTGGCTTTTACACTGACGTTCCTGGCCGCAGTAGCAAATAGTTTTTACAGGGCAGGTTTGCTTGTCCCAGCACCCAACCCTCCTCTTTTCGCAGCCGGGCTTGGGACCGGCCATGGCAGAGTTAAAAAAATTCAACACTTTTCCCAAATTAGTCACCGTAACGACTTGAAATATAGTGGCAACTAAACAAGATCCAGGTCCCATTGTAGGAGAAACAGAGTAGTCAAGGCTTCACAAAGTCTTTAGACACACCCAAATATGGCACTGCATGTAATGCTTGGTGCGGTCATTCTTAGGCCTTTTTGGCTGACATGTTAACGAATCCTCAGTGGCTTTTTCACTGATGTTCCTGGCCGCAGTAGCAAATAGTTTTTACAGGGCAGGTTTGCTAGTCCCAGCACCCAACCCTCCTCTTTTCGCAGCCGGGCTTGGGACCGGCCATGGCAGAGTTAAAAAAATTCAACACTTTTCCCAAATTAGTCACCGTAACGACTTGAAATATAGTGGCAACTAAACAAGATCCAGGTCCCATTGTAGGAGAAACAGAGTAGTCAAGGCTTCACAAAGTCTTTAGACACACCCAAATATGGCACTGCATGTAATGCTTGGTGCGGTCATTCTTAGGCCTTTTTGGCTGACATGTTAACGAATCCTCAGTGGCTTTTTCACTGACGTTCCTGCCGCAGTAGCAAATGGTTTTTACAGGGCAGGTTTGCTTGTCCCAGCACCCAACCCTCCTCTTTTCGCAGCCGGGCTTGGGACCGGCCATGGCAGAGTTAAAAAAATTCAACACTTTTCCCAAATTAGTCACCGTAACGACTTGAAATATAGTGGCAACCAAACAAGATCCAGGTCCCATTGTAGGAGAAACATAGTAGTCAAGGCTTCACAAAGTCTTTAGACACACCCAAATATGGCACTGCATGTAATGCTTGGTGCGGTCATTCTTAGGCCTTTTTGGCTGAGATGTTAACGAATCCTCAGTGGCTTTTACACTGACGTTCCTGGCTGCAGTAGCAAATAGTTTTTACAGGGCAGGTTTGCTTGTCCCAGCACCCAACCCTCCTCTTTTCGCAGCCGGGCTTGGGACCGGCCATGGCAGAGTTAAAAAAATTCAACACTTTTCCCAAATTAGTCACCGTAACGACTTGAAATATAGTGGCAACTAAACAAGATCCAGGTCCCATTGTAGGAGAAACAGAGTAGTCAAGGCTTCACAAAGTCTTTAGACACACCCAAATATGGCACTGCATGTAATGCTTGGTGCGGTCATTCTTAGGCCTTTTTGGCTGACATGTTAACGAATCCTCAGTGGCTTTTTCACTGATGTTCCTGGCCGCAGTAGCAAATAGTTTTTACAGGGCAGGTTTGCTAGTCCCAGCACCCAACCCTCCTCTTTTCGCAGCCGGGCTTGGGACCGGCCATGGCAGAGTTAAAAAAATTCAACACTTTTCCCAAATTAGTCACCGTAACGACTTGAAATATAGTGGCAACTAAACAAGATCCAGGTCCCATTGTAGGAGAAACAGAGTAGTCAAGGCTTCACAAAGTCTTTAGACACACCCAAATATGGCACTGCATGTAATGCTTGGTGCGGTCATTCTTAGGCCTTTTTGGCTGACATGTTAACGAATCCTCAGTGGCTTTTTCACTGACGTTCCTGCCGCAGTAGCAAATGGTTTTTACAGGGCAGGTTTGCTTGTCCCAGCACCCAACCCTCCTCTTTTCGCAGCCGGGCTTGGGACCGGCCATGGCAGAGTTAAAAAAATTCAACACTTTTCCCAAATTAGTCACCGTAACGACTTGAAATATAGTGGCAACCAAACAAGATCCAGGTCCCATTGTAGGAGAAACATAGTAGTCAAGGCTTCACAAAGTCTTTAGACACACCCAAATATGGCACTGCATGTAATGCTTGGTGCGGTCATTCTTAGGCCTTTTTGGCTGAGATGTTAACGAATCCTCAGTGGCTTTTACACTGACGTTCCTGGCCGCAGTAGTAAATAGTTTTTACAGGGCAGGTTTGCTTGTCCCAGCACCCAACCCTCCTCTTTTCGCAGCCGGGCTTGGGACCGGCCATGGCAGAGTTAAAAAAATTCGACACTTTTCCCAAATTAGTCACCGTAACGACTTGAAATATAGTGGCAACTAAACAAGATCCAGGTCCCATTGTAGGAGAAACAGAGTAGTCAAGGCTTCACAAAGTCTTTAGACACACCCAAATATGGCACTGCATGTAATGCTTGGTGCGGTCATTCTTAGGCCTTTTTGGCTGACATGTTAACGAATCCTCAGTGGCTTTTTCACTGACGTTCCTGCCGCAGTAGCAAATGGTTTTTACAGGGCAGGTTTGCTTGTCCCAGCACCCAACCCTCCTCTTTTCGCAGCCGGGCTTGGGACCGGCCATGGCAGAGTTAAAAAAATTCAACACTTTTCCCAAATTAGTCACCGTAACGACTTGAAATATAGTGGCAACCAAACAAGATCCAGGTCCCATTGTAGGAGAAACATAGTAGTCAAGGCTTCACAAAGTCTTTAGACACACCCAAATATGGCACTGCATGTAATGCTTGGTGCGGTCATTCTTAGGCCTTTTTGGCTGAGATGTTAACGAATCCTCAGTGGCTTTTACACTGACGTTCCTGGCCGCAGTAGCAAATAGTTTTTACAGGGCAGGTTTGCTTGTCCCAGCACCCAACCCTCCTCTTTTCGCAGCCGGGCTTGGGACCGGCCATGGCAGAGTTAAAAAAATTCAACACTTTTCCCAAATTAGTCACCGTAACGACTTGAAATATAGTGGCAACTAAACAAGATCCAGGTCCCATTGTAGGAGAAACAGAGTAGTCAAGGCTTCACAAAGTCTTTAGACACACCCAAATATGGCACTGCATGTAATGCTTGGTGCGGTCATTCTTAGGCCTTTTTGGCTGACATGTTAACGAATCCTCAGTGGCTTTTTCACTGATGTTCCTGGCCGCAGTAGCAAATAGTTTTTACAGGGCAGGTTTGCTAGTCCCAGCACCCAACCCTCCTCTTTTCGCAGCCGGGCTTGGGACCGGCCATGGCAGAGTTAAAAAAATTCAACACTTTTCCCAAATTAGTCACCGTAACGACTTGAAATATAGTGGCAACTAAACAAGATCCAGGTCCCATTGTAGGAGAAACAGAGTAGTCAAGGCTTCACAAAGTCTTTAGACACACCCAAATATGGCACTGCATGTAATGCTTGGTGCGGTCATTCTTAGGCCTTTTTGGCTGACATGTTAACGAATCCTCAGTGGCTTTTTCACTGACGTTCCTGCCGCAGTAGCAAATGGTTTTTACAGGGCAGGTTTGCTTGTCCCAGCACCCAACCCTCCTCTTTTCGCAGCCGGGCTTGGGACCGGCCATGGCAGAGTTAAAAAAATTCAACACTTTTCCCAAATTAGTCACCGTAACGACTTGAAATATAGTGGCAACCAAACAAGATCCAGGTCCCATTGTAGGAGAAACATAGTAGTCAAGGCTTCACAAAGTCTTTAGACACACCCAAATATGGCACTGCATGTAATGCTTGGTGCGGTCATTCTTAGGCCTTTTTGGCTGAGATGTTAACGAATCCTCAGTGGCTTTTACACTGACGTTCCTGGCCGCAGTAGCAAATAGTTTTTACAGGGCAGGTTTGCTTGTCCCAGCACCCAACCCTCCTCTTTTCGCAGCCGGGCTTGGGACCGGCCATGGCAGAGTTAAAAAAATTCAACACTTTTCCCAAATTAGTCACCGTAACGACTTGAAATATAGTGGCAACTAAACAAGATCCAGGTCCCATTGTAGGAGAAACAGAGTAGTCAAGGCTTCACAAAGTCTTTAGACACACCCAAATATGGCACTGCATGTAATGCTTGGTGCGGTCATTCTTAGGCCTTTTTGGCTGAGATGTTAACGAATCCTCAGTGGATTTTTCACTGACGTTCCTGGCCACAGTAGCAAATAGTTTTTACAGGGCTGGTTTGCTTGTCCCAGCACCCAACCCTCCTCTTTTCGCAGCCGGGCTTGGGACCGGCCATGGCAGAGTTAAAAAAATTCAACACTTTTCCCAAATTAGTCACCGTAACGACTTGAAATATAGTGGCAACTAAACAAGATCCAGGTCCCAATGTAGGAGAAACAGAGTAGTCAAGGCTTCACAAAGTCTTTAGACACACCCAAATATGGCACTGCATGTAATGCTTGGTGCGGTCATTCTTAGGCCTTTTTGGTTGAGATGTTAACGAATCCTCAGTGGCTTTTTCACTGACGTTCCTGGCCGCAGTAGCAAATAGTTTTTACAGGGCAGGTTTGCTTGTCCCAGCACCCAACCCTCCTCTTTTCGCAGCCGGGCTTGGGACCGGCCATGGCAGAGTTAAAAAAATTCAACACTTTTCCCAAATTAGTCACCGTAACGACTTGAAATATAGTGGCAACTAAACAAGATCCAGGTCCCATTGTAGGAGAAACAGAGTAGTCAAGGCTTCACAAAGTCTTTAGACACACCCAAATATGGCACTGCATGTAATGCTTGGTGCGGTCATTCTTAGGCCTTTTTGGCTGAGATGTTAACGAATCCTCAGTGGCTTTTTCACTGACGTTCCTGGCCGCAGTAGCAAATAGTTTTTACAGGGCAGGTTTGCTTGTCCCAGCACCCAACCCTCCTCTTTTCGCAGCCGGGCCTGGGACCGGCCATGGCAGAGTTAAAAAAATTCAACACTTTTCCCAAATTAGTCACCGTAACGACTTGAAATATAGTGGCAACTAAACAAGATCCAGGTCCCATTGTAGGAGAAACAGAGTAGTCAAGGCTTCACAAAGTCTTTAGACACACCCAAATATGGCACTGCATGTAATGCTTGGTGCGGTCATTCTTAGGCCTTTTTGGCTGACATGTTAACGAATCCTCAGTGGCTTTTTCACTGACGTTCCTGGCCGCAGTAGCAAATAGTTTTTACAGGGCAGGTTTGCTTGTCCCAGCACCCAACCCTCCTCTTTTCGCAGCCGGGCTTGGGACCGGCCATGGCAGAGTTAAAAAAATTCAACACTTTTCCCAAATTAGTCACCGTAACGACTTGAAATATAGTGGCAACTAAACAAGATCCAGGTCCCATTGTAGGAGAAACAGAGTAGTCAAGGCTTCACAAAGTCTTTAGACACACCCAAATATGGCACTGCATGTAATGCTTGGTGCGGTCATTCTTAGGCATTTTTGGCTGAGATGTTAACGAATCCTCAGTGGCTTTTTTACGGACGTTCCTGGCCGCAGTAGCACATAGTTTTTACAGGGCAGGTTTGCTTGTCCCAGCACCCAACCCTCCTCTTTTCGCAGCCGGGCTTGGGACCGGCCATGGCAGAGTTAAAAAAATTCAACACTTTTCCCAAATTAGTCACCGTAACGACTTGAAATATAGTGGCAACTAAACAAGATCCAGGTCCCATTGTAGGAGAAACAGAGTAGTCAAGGCTTCACAAAGTCTTTAGACAAACCCAAATATGGCACTGCATGTAATGCTTGGTGCGGTCATTCTTAGGCCTTTTTGGCTGAGATGTTAACGAATCCTCAGTGGCTTTTACACTGACGTTCCTGGCCGCAGTAGCAAATAGTTTTTACAGGGCAGGTTTGCTTGTCCCAGCACCCAACCCTCCTCTTTTCGCAGCCGGGCTTGGGACCGGCCATGGCAGAGTTAAAAAAATTCAACACTTTTCCCAAATTAGTCACCGTAACGACTTGAAATATAGTGGCAACTAAACAAGATCCAGGTCCCATTGTAGGAGAAACAGAGTAGTCAAGGCTTCACAAAGTCTTTAGACACACCCAAATATGGCACTGCATGTAATGCTTGGTGCGGTCATTCTTAGGCCTTTTTGGCTGAGATGTTAACGAATCCTCAGTGGATTTTTCACTGACGTTCCTGGCCACAGTAGCAAATAGTTTTTACAGGGCTGGTTTGCTTGTCCCAGCACCCAACCCTCCTCTTTTCGCAGCCGGGCTTGGGACCGGCCATGGCAGAGTTAAAAAAATTCAACACTTTTCCCAAATTAGTCACCGTAAGGACTTGAAATATAGTGGCAACTAAACAAGATCCAGGTCCCAATGTAGGAGAAACAGAGTAGTCAAGGCTTCACAAAGTCTTTAGACACACCCAAATATGGCACTGCATGTAATGCTTGGTGCGGTCATTCTTAGGCCTTTTTGGTTGAGATGTTAACGAATCCTCAGTGGCTTTTTCACTGACGTTCCTGGCCGCAGTAGCAAATAGTTTTTACAGGGCAGGTTTGCTTGTCCCAGCACCCAACCCTCCTCTTTTCGCAGCCGGGCTTGGGACCGGCCATGGCAGAGTTAAAAAAATTCAACACTTTTCCCAAATTAGTCACCGTAACGACTTGAAATATAGTGGCAACTAAACAAGATCCAGGTCCCATTGTAGGAGAAACAGAGTAGTCAAGGCTTCACAAAGTCTTTAGACACACCCAAATATGGCACTGCATGTAATGCTTGGTGCGGTCATTCTTAGGCCTTTTTGGCTGAGATGTTAACGAATCCTCAGTGGCTTTTTCACTGACGTTCCTGGCCGCAGTAGCAAATAGTTTTTACAGGGCAGGTTTGCTTGTCCCAGCACCCAACCCTCTTTTCGCAGCCGGGCCTGGGACCGGCCATGGCAGAGTTAAAAAAATTCAACACTTTTCCCAAATTAGTCACCGTAACGACTTGAAATATAGTGGCAACTAAACAAGATCCAGGTCCCATTGTAGGAGAAACAGAGTAGTCAAGGCTTCACAAAGTCTTTAGACACACCCAAATATGGCACTGCATGTAATGCTTGGTGCGGTCATTCTTAGGCATTTTTGGCTGAGATGTTAACGAATCCTCAGTGGCTTTTTTACGGATGTTCCTGGCCGCAGTAGCACATAGTTTTTACAGGGCAGGTTTGCTTGTCCCAGCACCCAACCCTCCTCTTTTCGCAGCCGGGCTTGGGACCGGCCATGGAAGAGTTAAAAAAATTCAACACTTTTCCCAAATTAGTCACCGTAACGACTTGAAATATAGTGGCAACTAAACAAGATCCAGGTCCCATTGTAGGAGAAACAGAGTAGTCAAGGCTTCACAAAGTCTTTAGACAAACCCAAATATGGCACTGCATGTAATGCTTGGTGCGGTCATTCTTAGGCCTTTTTGGCTGAGATGTTAACGAATCCTCAGTGGCTTTTACACTGATGTTCCTGGCCGCAGTAGCAAATAGTTTTTACAGGGCAGGTTTGCTTGTCCCAGCACCCAACCCTCCTCTTTTCGCAGCCGGGCTTGGGACCGGCCATGGCAGAGTTAAAAAAATTCAACACTTTTCCCAAATTAGTCACCGTAACGACTTGAAATATAGTGGCAACTAAACAAGATCCAGGTCCCATTGTAGGAGAAACAGAGTAGTCAAGGCCTCACAAAGTCTTTAGACACACCCAAATATGGCACTGCATGTAATGCTTGGTGCGGTCATTCTTAGGCCTTTTTGGCTGACATGTTAACAAATCCTCAGTGGCTTTTTCTCTGACGTTCCTGGCCGCAGTAGCAAATAGTTTTTACAGGGCAGGTTTGCTTGTCCCAGCACCCAACCCTCCTCTTTTCGCAGCCGGGCTTGGGACCGGCCATGGCAGAGTTAAAAAAATTCAACACTTTTCCCAAATTAGTCACCGTAACGACTTGAAATATAGTGGCAACCAAACAAGATCCAGGTCCCATTGTAGGAGAAACAGAGTAGTCAAGGCCTCACAAAGTCTTTAGACACACCCAAATATGGCACTGCATGTAATGCTTGGTGCGGTCATTCTTAGGCCTTTTTGGCTGACATGTTAACAAATCCTCAGTGGCTTTTTCTCTGACGTTCCTGGCCGCAGTAGCAAATAGTTTTTACAGGGCAGGTTTGCTTGTCCCAGCACCCAACCCTCCTCTTTTCGCAGCCGGGCTTGGGACCGGCCATGGCAGAGTTAAAAAAATTCAACACTTTTCCCAAATTAGTCACCGTAACGACTTGAAATATAGTGGCAACTAAACAAGATCCAGGTCCCATTGTAGGAGAAACAGAGTAGTCAAGGCTTCACAAAGTCTTTAGACACACCCAAATATGGCACTGCATGTAATGCTTGGTGCGGTCATTCTTAGGCCTTTTTGGCTGACATGTTAACGAATCCTCAGTGGCTTTTTCACTGACGTTCCTGGCCACAGTAGCAAATGGTTTTTACAGGGCAGGTTTGCTTGTCCCAGCACCCAACCCTCCTCTTTTCGCAGCCGGGCTTGGGACCGGCCATGGCAGAGTTAAAAAAATTCAACACTTTTCCCAAATTAGTCACCGTAACGACTTGAAATATAGTGGCAACTAAACAAGATCCAGGTCCCATTGTAGGAGAAACAGAGTAGTCAAGGCTTCACAAAGTCTTTAGACACACCCAAATATGGCACTGCATGTAATGCTTGGTGCGGTCATTCTTAGGCCTTTTTGGCTGACATGTTAACGAATCCTCAGTGGCTTTTTCACTGACGTTCCTGGCCGCAGTAGCAAATAGTTTTTACAGGGCAGGTTTGCTTGTCCCAACACCCAACCCTCCTCTTTTCGCAGCCGGGCTTGGGACCGGCCATGGCAGAGTTAAAAAAATTCAACACTTTTCCCAAATTAGTCACCGTAACGACTTGAAATATAGTGGCAACCAAACAAGATCCAGGTCCCATTGTAGGAGAAACAGAGTAGTCAAGGCTTCACAAAGTCTTTAGACACACCCAAATATGGCACTGCATGTAATGCTTGGTGCGGTCATTCTTAGGCCTTTTTGGCTGAGATGTTAACGAATCCTCAGTGGCTTTTTCACTGACGTTCCTGCCGCAGTAGCAAATGGTTTTTACAGGGCAGGTTTGCTTGTCCCAGCACCAGACCCTCCTCTTTTCGCAGCCGGGCTTGGGACCGGCCATGGCAGAGTTAAAAAAATTCAACACTTTTCCCAAATTAGTCACCGTAACGAATTGAAATATAGTGGCAACCAAACAAGATCCAGGTCCCATTGTAGGAGAAACAGAGTAGTCAAGGCTTCACAAAGTCTTTAGACACACCCAAATATGGCACTGCATGTAATGCTTGGTGCGGTCATTCTTAGGCCTTTTTGGCTGACATGTTAACAAATCCTCAGTGGCTTTTTCTCTGACGTTCCTGGCCGCAGTAGCAAATAGTTTTTACAGGGCAGGTTTGCTTGTCCCAGCACCCAACCCTCCTCTTTTCGCAGCCGGGCTTGGGACCGGCCATGGCAGAGTTAAAAAAATTCAACACTTTTCCCAAATTAGTCACCGTAACGACTTGAAATATAGTGGCAACTAAACAAGATCCAGGTCCCATTGTAGGAGAAACAGAGTAGTCAAGGCTTCACAAAGTCTTTAGACACACCCAAATATGGCACTGCATGTAATGCTTGGTGCGGTCATTCTTAGGCCTTTTTGGCTGACATGTTAACGAATCCTCAGTGGCTTTTTCACTGACGTTCCTGGCCACAGTAGCAAATGGTTTTTACAGGGCAGGTTTGCTTGTCCCAGCACCCAACCCTCCTCTTTTCGCAGCCGGGCTTGGGACCGGCCATGGCAGAGTTAAAAAAATTCAACACTTTTCCCAAATTAGTCACCGTAACGACTTGAAATATAGTGGCAACTAAACAAGATCCAGGTCCCATTGTAGGAGAGACAGAGTAGTCAAGGCTTCACAAAGTCTTTAGACACACCCAAATATGGCACTGCATGTAATGCTTGGTGCGGTCATTCTTAGGCCTTTTTGGCTGACATGTTAACGAATCCTCAGTGGCTTTTTCACTGACGTTCCTGGCCGCAGTAGCAAATAGTTTTTACAGGGCAGGTTTGCTTGTCCCAACACCCAACCCTCCTCTTTTCGCAGCCGGGCTTGGGACCGGCCATGGCAGAGTTAAAAAAATTCAACACTTTTCCCAAATTAGTCACCGTAACGACTTGAAATATAGTGGCAACCAAACAAGATCCAGGTCCCATTGTAGGAGAAACAGAGTAGTCAAGGCTTCACAAAGTCTTTAGACACACCCAAATATGGCACTGCATGTAATGCTTGGTGCGGTCATTCTTAGGCCTTTTTGGCTGAGATGTTAACGAATCCTCAGTGGCTTTTTCACTGACGTTCCTGCCGCAGTAGCAAATGGTTTTTACAGGGCAGGTTTGCTTGTCCCAGCACCAGACCCTCCTCTTTTCGCAGCCGGGCTTGGGACCGGCCATGGCAGAGTTAAAAAAATTCAACACTTTTCCCAAATTAGTCACCGTAACGAATTGAAATATAGTGGCAACCAAACAAGATCCAGGTCCCATTGTAGGAGAAACAGAGTAGTCAAGGCTTCACAAAGTCTTTAGACACACCCAAATATGGCACTGCATGTAATGCTTGGTGCGGTCATTCTTAGGCCTTTTTGGCTGAGATGTTAACGAATCCTCAGTGGCTTTTACACTGACGTTCCTGGCCGCAGTAGCAAATAGTTTTTACAGGGCAGGTTTGCTTGTCCCAGCACCCAACCCTCCTCTTTTCGCAGCCGGGCTTGGGACCGGCCATGGCAGAGTTAAAAAAATTCAACACTTTTCCCAAATTAGTCACCGTAACGACTTGAAATATAGTGGCAACTAAACAAGATCCAGGTCCCATTGTAGGAGAAACAGAGTAGTCAAGGCTTCACAAAGTCTTTAGGCACACCCAAATATGGCACTGCATGTAATGCTTGGTGCGGTCATTCTTAGGCCTTTTTGGCTGAGATGTTAACGAATCCTCAGTGGCTTTTTCACTGACGTTCCTGGCCACAGTAGCAAATGGTTTTTACAGGGCAGGTTTGCTTGTCCCAGCACCCAACCCTCCTCTTTTCGCAGCCGGGCTTGGGACCGGCCATGGCAGAGTTAAAAAAATTCAACACTTTTCCCAAATTAGTCACCGTAACGACTTGAAATATAGTGGCAACTAAACAAGATCCAGGTCCCATTGTAGGAGAAACAGAGTAGTCAAGGCTTCACAAAGTCTTTAGACACACCCAAATATGGCACTGCATGTAATGCTTGGTGCGGTCATTCTTAGGCCTTTTTGGCTGAGATGTTAACGAATCCTTAGTGGCTTTTTCACTGACGTTCCTGCCGCAGTAGCAAATGGTTTTTACAGGGCAGGTTTGCTTGTCCCAGCACCCAACCCTCCTCTTTTCGCAGCCAGGCTTGGGACCGGCCATGGCAGAGTTAAAAAAATTCAACACTTTTCCCAAATTAGTCACCGTAACGAATTGAAATATAGTGGCAACCAAACAAGATCCAGGTCCTATTGTAGGAGAAACAGAGTAGTCAAGGCTTCACAAAGTCTTTAGACACACCCAAATATGGCACTGCATGTAATGCTTGGTGCGGTCATTCTTAGGCCTTTTTGGCTGAGATGTTAACGAATCCTCAGTGGCTTTTACACTGACGTTCCTGGCCACAGTAGCAAATAGTTTTTACAGGGCAGGTTTGCTTGTCCCAGCACCCAACCCTCCTCTTTTCGCAGCCGGGCTTGGGACCGGCCATGGCAGAGTTAAAAAAATTCAACACTTTTCCCAAATTAGTCAATGTAACGACTTGAAATATAGTGGCAACTAAACAAGATCCAGGTCCCATTGTAGGAGAAACAGAGTAGTCAAGGCTTCACAAAGTCTTTAGGCACACCCAAATATGGCACTGCATGTAATGCTTGGTGCGGTCATTCTTAGGCCTTTTTGGCTAACATGTTAACGAATCCTCAGTGGCTTTTTCACTGACGTTCCTGGCCGCAGTAGCAAATAGTTTTTACAGTGCAGGTTTGCTTGTCCCAGCACCCAACCCTCCTCTTTTCGCAGCCGGGCTTGGGACCGGCCATGGCAGAGTTAAAAAAATTCAACACTTTTCCCAAATTAGTCACCGTAACGACTTGAAATATGGTGGCAACTAAACAAGATCCAGGTCCCATTGTAGGAGAAACAGAGTAGTCAAGGCTTCACAAAGTCTTTAGACACACCCAAATATGGCACTGCATGTAATGCTTGGTGCGGTCATTCTTAGGCCTTTTTGGCTGACATGTTAACGAATCCTCAGTGGCTTTTTCACTGACGTTCCTGGCCAGAGTAGCAAATGGTTTTTACAGGGCAGGTTTGCTTGTCCCAGCACCCAACCCTCCTCTTTTCACAGCCGGGCTTGGGACCGGCCATGGCAGAGTTAAAAAAATTCAACACTTTTCCCAAATTAGTCACCGTAACGACTTGAAATATAGTGGCAACCAAACAAGATCCAGGTCCCATTGTAGGAGAAACAGAGTAGTCAAGGCTTCACAAAGTCTTTAGACACACCCAAATATGGCACTGCATGTAATGCTTGGTGCGGTCATTCTTAGGCCTTTTTGGCTGAGATGTTAACGAATCCTCAGTAGCTTTTTCACTGACGTTCCTGGCCACAGTAGCAAATGGTTTTTACAGGGCAGGTTTGCTTGTCCCAGCACCCAACCCTCCTCTTTTCGCAGCCGGGCTTGGGACCGGCCATGGCAGAGTTAAAAAAATTCAACACTTTTCCCAAATTAGTCACCGTAACGACTTGAAATATAGTGGCAACTAAACAAGATCCAGGTCCCATTGTAGGAGAAACAGAGTAGTCAAGGCTTCACAAAGTCTTTAGGCACACCCAAATATGGCACTGCATGTAATGCTTGGTGCGGTCATTCTTAGGCCTTTTTGGCTGACATGTTAACGAATCCTCAGTGGCTTTTTCACTGACGTTCCTGGCCGCAGTAGCAAATAGTTTTTACAGGGCAGGTTTGCTTGTCCCAGCACCCAACCCTCCTCTTTTCGCAGCCGGGCTTGGGACCGGCCATGGCAGAGTTAAAAAAATTCAACACTTTTCCCAAATTAGTCACCGTAACGACTTGAAATATAGTGGCAACTAAACAAGATCCAGGTCCCATTGTAGGAGAAACAGAGTAGTCAAGGCTTCACAAAGTCTTTAGACACACCCAAATATGGCACTGCATGCAATGCTTGGTGCGGTCATTCTTAGGCCTTTTTGGCTGAGATGTTAACGAATCCTCAGTGGCTTTTTCACTGACGTTCCTGGCCGCAGTAGCAAATAGTTTTTACAGGGCAGGTTTGCTTGTCCCAGCACCCAACCCTCCTCTTTTCGCAGCCGGGCTTGGGACCGGCCATGGCAGAGTTAAAAAAATTCAACACTTTTCCCAAATTAGTCACCGTAACGACTTGAAATATAATGGCAACTAAACAAGATCCAGGTCCCATTGTAGGAGAAACAGAGTAGTCAAGGCTTCACAAAGTCTTTAGACACACCCAAATATGGCACTGCATGTAATGCTTGGTGCGGTCATTCTTAGGCCTTTTTGGCTGACATGTTAACGAATCCTCAGTGGCTTTTTCACTGACGTTCCTGGCCGCAGTAGCAAATAGTTTTTACAGGGCAGGTTTGCTTGTCCCAGCACCCAACCCTCCTCTTTTCGCAGCCGGGCTTGGGACCGGCCATGGCAGAGTTAAAAAAATTCAACACTTTTCCCAAATTAGTCACCGTAACGACTTGAAATATAGTGGCAACTAAACAAGATCCAGGTCCCATTGTAGGAGAAACAGAGTAGTCAAGGCTTCACAAAGTCTTTAGACACACCCAAATATGGCACTGCATGTAATGCTTGGTGCGGTCATTCTTAGGCCTTTTTGGCTGACATGTTAACGAATCCTCAGTGGCTTTTTCACTGATGTTCCTGCCGCAGTAGCAAATAGTTTTTACAGGGCAGGTTTGCTAGTCCCAGCACCCAACCCTCCTCTTTTCGCAGCCGGGCTTGGGACCGGCCATGGCAGAGTTAAAAAAAATTCAACACTTTTCCCAAATTAGTCACCGTAACGACTTGAAATATAGTGGCAACTAAACAAGATCCAGGTCCCATTGTAGGAGAAACAGAGTAGTCAAGGCTTCACAAAGTCTTTAGACACACCCATATATATATATTTATATAGATTTGTGCACTTGCTTTTGGAGCTTTATACTACTTTAGGCATGAGAAGCCGCTGATTGGTGGATGATCACGTCAGGTTTGCCTGCGTATATTGTTTCTCATATTATGCACCATAAGTAGTTTTGCTTCCCCTTGTTATATGCTGGCTGTTTCCTGCCTTAATAAATCATATTTGTACACCTCCGCAGTTGGGACTTGTCCACTTATGATCACATGCCTTCTAGTAAGATTGCCTTTAGGGGGGAAGCACACTCTTTGACATGCTAGTTATTGTTTATATATTATCAAATAATTGTTATAGCTATATTTTTACTTTTGATACTTTTTTTTGCGGTCTTTTGTTATAAAATTTTTTTTTTTATATGTATATATTAGACTGTAAGCTTCTGAAGAAGCGCATAAGGGCGCGTAACATGTTTTTTTTTCAACACTACGTCTCTACCACCAACCAGCTTTGCCTTCAACTGATATCACTCCAAATGAATCATTTCAACAATCTTTTTTACTGTTGTAATAGTTGGTTGTGTTAGGTGGTGCGAGCGTTGTTTAGACCAAACCCCATGTTTTGTTTTTAACATGTCATGTCAACAATGTGAATTTTAAAACATAAATAAAAGTTTATTTTGTACTTCAATGCAAAGTCCATGTCTCCTTCTCTTGAATAAATTTTGCAATGTGCATTTATTACTTCCTTACTTTGGAGCCTGCAAAGTATTGCACTCGTGATCAGTGGATCATAGGTGCAATATCAGGCTTCTGCAGACACTAATGACAGCTGGCTGCCTGTACTCTATATGCACCTTTAGGCTCCTTTCACATGGGCTTATCCGTTTGATGGACTCCGCTTGCTCAGCGGGGGATTGCTCCATTGAGCCCCACTGAGCAGGCGGATCACAGGTCCATCTCCACTCACTGTGCAGAGATGGATCTGTCAGAGTCCCGCTCTCCTCTATGGGGAGATCAGATAAAAACGTGCTGTCCGTCCGCCAGACGGATGGAAAATAGGGTAACCATCTGTCTGGATTTGGCAGACAGGATCAGATCAGATAGCAGTGGATGTCAGCAAACATGTCACCGCCGACTTCCGCTGCCCCATAGGGGTGAATGGAGTGTCTGATCAGGTCCGCCTGAAAAACTGACAGATGATCGGAAAGCCTGTGTGAAAGGGCCCTTAGTAACCTGGTACCAAAGCTGAGCTTATCCTTGAGAGAGCTTACAGTCTAAAGACCACGTCTCACATATATAGATGCGCACACACTGACTCACAGGGTAGAGCCCCACCTGCCCACACAGACAGGGAAGGTGAGGGTGTAGAGACACTGACAGCGGCTACTGTGCAGGTGAAGGATTTTGGAGCTGCCATCACACTACTCAGGAGCGACAAGAGGACTAACATCATTACAGGGGGGTGGTAAGGGACTGGAGGTGTTGGGGTGCCATTGGAGCACTGGATTAGTGCCCCCGTACCAAAACTGGCAGCAATAAGGAACCTGAATGGAGGACTTCACAGGGTATAAAGGACAATAGGCTGTCAGTGCACGTTAGAGAGGGTTCAAAAATTGGGGCTTTAATATACAGTAGCATGTTGACGATTGGAAGAAGTTAATAATAATAATAATAAAGATAATAGTAGATGGATACTAAGTATAAATACATCATTATAATCAATTATTATTCGCTTCCATTATTAGCTATCAATAGCTTCTATTATCATCATTTGTTATGAGCTAGTTTTATATCTATCATTATTAACAGAGAATACAGGTGACAGGGTCTCTTTCATGGTGAATATATAAATATAAATGATCAGATTGGGGGATTTACCTCTCTTTACTGCCAGTGACACATGGCATTTTTTTTTCTTACACTGGAGACACCTTGTCACCTTATCACCATTCTAGGTCACCCTGTGTTATCCAAACTTTCTACAAAGTCTAACCTAAACCCTCTATATACAAATTACCAGAGCACAGCGCTGGGTTTTCTGCTATTTACATAGCAGTACAATTGTATGAATCTTATCTAAAAAAAATCCTGCGCTTAACGCACATTCAAACAAATGTGCAAAAAAACAATTAAAATGAATAAAATCATTGATCAGAAAATAAAAAATGAACAGTTGTGAGAGCCACAGCTAATAGGTCCGAATATAAGACTCAGAAAAAGAGATTGAAAAGTGACTTGCTGCGCTTCTCTAAGTGAGCAAAAGATAGCAACAAATATATATCCAACAGTAATAAAATGGTAAGAAAAAACTGTGTATATAAAAGTACAATGTTATGTCAATAATCCTTAAAAAGTCCTTCACGAGGATTCATATACATAAATCCACTACTGACAGTTCAATTGAAAATGAAATATCCTAGTGATTAATCTGTGTACAGAATCAACAGACCCAGCATGAAAAGGTGCTCATAGAAAGGCCGTCTCCACATAAATTCACTCCTCTTACCAGAGATTTTTTATTTTAAATTCTAGAGATCTGATTCGTTTTTTAAAATTTCCACAAGACCCCGTAGTTATAAGGAAGGAGGGGGTTTCATCCACATCCAGCCTCAGCAATATTAACTTCCAAGAATCTCAGCCAGTGTTCAATGAAATATATAGGTTGGCCCGTGATGGTTCTCAAACAGGTCTACCGGTGGTGAGATGAACCATACACCCAATAAAACTACACACAACTGTCCAGACAGGGTGGAGGTGTGTGTAGTTTTAGTTTTCCTCTCCTGTACATACTGCCCACTGTCATACCCTCCACTCTCCTCTCCTGTACATACTGTCTACTGTCATACCCCCCACATTCCTCTCCTGTATATACTTCCCACTGTCATAACCTCTGCACTCCTCTCCTGTACATACTGCTCACTGTCATACCCTCTACACTCCTCTCCTGTATATACTGCCCACTTTTATACCCTACACACTCCTATCCTGTATATACTGCCCACTTTCATTCCATCCGCACTCCTCTCCTGTATATACTGCCCACTGTCATACCCTCCACAATCCTCTCCTGTACATCCCCTCCACACTTCTCTCCTGTACATACTGCCCACTGTCATAGCATCCGCACTCCTCTTCTGTACATACTTCCCACAGTCATACCCTCCGCACTCCTCTCCTGTACATACTTCCCACTATCATACACTCCACATTCCTCTCCTGTACATATTGCTGACTGTCATACCCTCCACACTCCTCTCCTGTACATGCTTCCCAGTACAATTGTATGAATCTTATCTAAAAAAAATCCTGCGCTTAACGCACATTCAAACAAATGTGCAAAAAAACAATTAAAATGAATAAAATCATTGATCAGAAAATAAAAAATGAACAGTTGTGAGAGCCACAGCTAATAGGTCCGAATATAAGACTCAGAAAAAGAGATTGAAAAGTGACTTGCTGCGCTTCTCTAAGTGAGCAAAAGATAGCAACAAATATATATCCAACAGTAATAAAATGGTAAGAAAAAACTGTGTATATAAAAGTACAATGTTATGTCAATAATCCTTAAAAAGTCCTTCACGAGGATTCATATACATAAATCCACTACTGACAGTTCAATTGAAAATGAAATATCCTAGTGATTAATCTGTGTACAGAATCAACAGACCCAGCATGAAAAGGTGCTCATAGAAAGGCCGTCTCCACATAAATTCACTCCTCTTACCAGAGATTTTTTATTTTAAATTCTAGAGATCTGATTCGTTTTTTAAAATTTCCACAAGACCCCGTAGTTATAAGGAAGGAGGGGGTTTCATCCACATCCAGCCTCAGCAATATTAACTTCCAAGAATCTCAGCCAGTGTTCAATGAAATATATAGGTTGGCCCGTGATGGTTCTCAAACAGGTCTACCGGTGGTGAGATGAACCATACACCCAATAAAACTACACACAACTGTCCAGACAGGGTGGAGGTGTGTGTAGTTTTAGTTTTCCTCTCCTGTACATACTGCCCACTGTCATACCCTCCACTCTCCTCTCCTGTACATACTGTCTACTGTCATACCCCCCACATTCCTCTCCTGTATATACTTCCCACTGTCATAACCTCTGCACTCCTCTCCTGTACATACTGCTCACTGTCATACCCTCTACACTCCTCTCCTGTATATACTGCCCACTTTTATACCCTACACACTCCTATCCTGTATATACTGCCCACTTTCATTCCATCCGCACTCCTCTCCTGTATATACTGCCCACTGTCATACCCTCCACAATCCTCTCCTGTACATCCCCTCCACACTTCTCTCCTGTACATACTGCCCACTGTCATAGCATCCGCACTCCTCTTCTGTACATACTTCCCACAGTCATACCCTCCGCACTCCTCTCCTGTACATACTTCCCACTATCATACACTCCACATTCCTCTCCTGTACATATTGCTGACTGTCATACCCTCCACACTCCTCTCCTGTACATGCTTCCCACAGCCATACCCTCCACGCTCATCTCCTGTACATACTGCCCACTGTCATACCCTCCGCACTTCTCTCCTGTACATATTTCCCAAAGTCATAGCCTCCGCACTTCTCTCCTGTACATATTTCCCAAAGTCATACCCTCTGCACTCCTTTCCTGTACATATTGCTGACTGTCATACCCTCCACACTCCTCTCCTGTACATACTGCATGGGACAGGTTCATTGCTTTATTTTTATGTATGTAGTGTTTTCACTAGTTATTTACTGTGTACAATGATTGTTCACATAGTTAATGTATGCAGTCTTCCTTTAAATTCTTGGGATAAATGGACATGTTGATTGTTACTACCAGTGTTTTTTGTTTATATATATATATATATGTATATATATATATATATATATATATATATATATATATATATATATATATATATATATATATATATATATATATATATATATATATATATATATATATATATATACACACACACACACACACACATACACACACCTGTATTTGCACTTTGGGGTGCACACCCTAATGCAATAGGCCACGCACACCAATGATGTCATTGATGAGCTGCGGAATGAGGACCTTAAAGAGGTGACAATGAGGGAGGGGTGCGGGACACTGAGACTACTACAGCCTCCTGGGGGCAGTGCAGATCTGAGGTGAAGGGGCACCTCACCTTGCAGGTTTGAAAAGTATGACCTCCTCAGCAGTAAATTGAGCTTTGCCCAGAAGGTCTGAGGTGGAAGGCCTTGTCGCTATCACCCTGTAAGAGCAAAGAGAAGGGGTAATCACCCTGTATGCCTGAGGAGGGGCCCCTGAAAGTATACATCGAGCCCCCTCTTGTGCAGACTTAAAGTTGAAGGGCCCCATACTGAGTGCTAATGGGGGCCGCTTACCTTCTATGCCTCAGAGAAAGGGACCTCTAACAGTACTGGCAGTAAAGGGGGCCCTGCCCTGGAGGTCTAAGGTTAAAAAGCCCCTCAAGGTGTCATGAGAAAGACCATTTACCCTGCACTTATAATGTGTATTGGCCCCTGACAGTAAAGGGGCCCTCAGTCTGCAGGTCTGAGGTGGAGGGGCCCCTATCCTATAAGACTAAAGACGAGAGGCCGCTAACAGTGTGCAGTAAAGCAGAGGCCTGAGGTGGAGGGGCCCCTCACAGTGCTTAGTTTGGGGGCCCTTATCTTGTAGTAGTTATGACTCCTAGCAGTGTACAGTAAAGAGAGCCATCACCCTGTATACCTGAGGGGTAAGGGGCCCCCATTCTGCAGGGCTAGGGGGAAGGGGCCCCTGAGTGTATACTGTGACCCCCCCCCAATATATGTTAATGCCTCTATTTTTCATGTTTAAAGTGTAAGGGCCCATACTAAGTGCTACTGCAGGGGAGAGAGGCTTACTCTTTAATCCGAAGAGAGCCCCCCCATCCAGGGGCAGACTCACAAAACTCAGGGCCCCTGGACCAAATAAAGCAAGGGCCCCTTGTCAGGCCCCGCCCCTACATTTTCACATTCAACAATAACCAAAATACAGGAAGTGAAGCAGGCAACTCTAATGGGACCTGGAGAGGGGTCTCTCTCTAGCAGAGGCCCTCTCTGTGTCCATTAGAGAGTCCTTTATAAAGTTTCCCCTCCAGGCCCCATTAGAGACTACAACAGAGTCTAATGGGACCTGGAGGGGGGTCTCTCTCTAACAGTGTCCATTGGAGAGCCTCTGTTAGAGAGAGACCCCCCTTCAGGACCCATTACAGACTACAAAGGACTATAATGGGACCTGAAGGGAGGTCTCTCTCAAACAGAGGTGCCCCTTTTAGTGTCCATTAGAGAGTCTCTGTTAGAAAGAGCCCCCTCCAGGCCCCATGAGAGACTACAGAGGAGTCTAATGGGACTTGAAGGTGGCCCTCTTTCTAACAGAGTGTACTGTAAAAACCTTAATTGACTCTGGTCCTCAGGGGATCCCCTCCTTGTGACATGACTCTTACCCCTGCCCAACCTCTC
The DNA here is from genome assembly GCF_042186555.1 of Aquarana catesbeiana. Classification (NCBI taxonomy): domain Eukaryota; kingdom Metazoa; phylum Chordata; class Amphibia; order Anura; family Ranidae; genus Aquarana; species Aquarana catesbeiana. The sequence goes on from NC_133328.1 coordinate 179,656,632, forward strand.
ACAAAGTAGACATAAAATTGGCGCTGTGTAGCACTCCACTTACCTTATCTGTGGGTACTGTAGCTGCTCCAGCATCCTCTGTGGCTGGCTGACTCCCTGCTGTGGGTGGGTGGCTGGCACCCTGCTGTGACTAGGTGATGGCTAGCTCCCGCATCCTCTGTAGCTGGATCCTGTGGGTGGCTGGTTCCCTGCTGTGGGTGGCTGGCACCCTGCTGTGACTGGGTGCCTGGCTGGCTCCCATGTCCTCTGTGGCTGATTGGCTCCTGTGGGTGGCACTCAAAAGCAGGGAGGGCCCAGGAGTGCTGGCGAGGGATCGAAGAAGGGGAGGATCGTGGCTGGTCTGTGCAAAACCACTGCAAAGAGCAGGTAAGTGTAACTTGTTTATTATTTTGATAAGCAGCACTAGTGGGCACACAGCACTGGCGGGCACAGATAGGCAGCACTGATGGGCAGGCAGCACTGGTGGGCAGGCAGCACTGGTGGGCACAGATAGGCAGCACTGGTGGGCAGGCAGCACTGGTGGGCACAGATAGGCAGCACTGGTGGGCAGGCAGCACTGGTGGGCACAGATAGGCAGCACTGGTAGGCAGGCAGCACTGGTGGGCACATATAGGCAGCACTGGTGGGCAGGCAGCACTCGTCGGCACAGGTAGGCAGCACTGGTGGGCAGGCAGCACTGATAGGCAGCACTGGTGGGCACAGATAAGCAGCACTGGTGGGCACAGATAGGCAGCACTGATGGGCAGGCAGCACTGGTGGGCACAGATAGGCAGCACTGGTGGGCAGGCAGTACTGTTGGACACAGATAGGCAGCACTGGTGGGCACAGATAGGCAGCACTGATGGGCAGGCAGCACTGGTGGGCACAGATAGGCAGCACTGATGGGCAGGCAGCACTGGTGGACACAGATAGGCAGCACTGATGGGCAAGCAGCACTGGTGGGCAGGCAGCACTGGTGGGCACATATAGGCAGCACTGGTGGGCACAGATAGGCAGCACTGGTGGGCACAGATAGGCAGCACTGGTGGGCAGGAAGCACTGGTGGTCAGGCAGCACTGGTGGGCACAGATAGGCAGCACTGGTGGGCAAGCAGCACTGGTGGGCAAGCAGCACTGGTGGGCACCGATAGGCAGCACTGATGGGCAGGCAGCACTGGTGGGCAGATAGGCAGCACTGATGGGCAGGCAGCACTGGTGGGCACTGATAGGCAGCACTGGTGGGCACATGTAGGCTGCACTGGTGGGCACAGATAGGCAGCACTGGTGGGCACAGATAGGCAGCACTGGTGGGCACAGATAGGCAGCACTGATGGGCAGGCAGCACTGGTGGGCACAGATAGGCAGCACTGATGGGCAGGCAGCACTGGTGGGCACAGATAGGCAGCACTGGTGGGCAGGCAGCACTGTTGGACACAGATAGGCAGCACTGATGGGCAGGCAGCACTGGTGGGCAGGCAGCACTGGTGGACACAGATAGGCAGCACTGATGGGCAGGCAGCACTGGTGGGCAGGCAGCACTGGTGGGCAGCACTGGTGGGCACAGATAAGCAGCACTGGTGGGCACAGATAGGCAGCACTGATGGGCAGGTAGCACTGGTGGGCACAGATAGGCAGCACTGGTGGGCAAAGATAGGCAGCACTGGTGGGCAAAGATAGGCAGCACTGGTGGGTAGGCAGCACTGGTGGGCACAGATAGGCAGCACTGATGGACAGGCAGCACTGGTGGGCACAGACAGGCAGCACTGGTGGACAGGCAGCACTGGTGGGCACAGATAGGCAGCACTGATGGGCAGGCAGCATGGTGGGCAGGCAGCACTGGTGGGCACATATAGGCAGCACTGGTGGGCAGGCCGCACTGGTGGGCACAGATAGGCAGCACTGGTGGGCAGGCCGCACTGGTGGGCACAGATAGGCAGCACTGGTGGGCAGGCAGCACTGGTGGGCAGGCAGCATTGTTGGACACAGATAGGCAGCACTGGTGGGCAGGCAGCACTGGTGTGCACAGATAGGCAGCACTGATGGGCAGGAAGCACTGGTGGTCAGGCAGCACTGGTGGGCACAGATAGGCAGCACTGGTGGGCACAGATAGGCAGCACTGGTGGGCAAGCAGCACTGGTGGGCAAGCAGCACTGGTGGGCACCGATAGGCAGCACTGATGGGCAGGCAGCACTGGTGGGCAGATAGGCAGCACTGATGGGCAGGCAGCACTGGTGGGCACTGATAGGCAGCACTGGTGGGCACATGTAGGCTGCACTGGTGGGCACAGATAGGCAGCACTGGTGGGCACAGATAGGCAGCACTGGTGGGCACAGATAGGCAGCACTGATGGGCAGGCAGCACTGGTGGGCACAGATAGGCAGCACTGATGGGCAGGCAGCACTGGTGGGCACAGATAGGCAGCACTGGTGGGCAGGCAGCACTGTTGGACACAGATAGGCAGCACTGGTGGGCACAGATAGGCAGCACTGATGGGCAGGCAGCACTGGTGGGCAGGCAGCACTGGTGGACACAGATAGGCAGCACTGATGGGCAGGCAGCACTGGTGGGCAGGCAGCACTGGTGGGCAGCACTGGTGGGCACAGATAAGCAGCACTGGTGGGCACAGATAGGCAGCACTGATGGGCAGGTAGCACTGGTGGGCACAGATAGGCAGCACTGGTGGGCAAAGATAGGCAGCACTGGTGGGCAAAGATAGGCAGCACTGGTGGGTAGGCAGCACTGGTGGGCACAGATAGGCAGCACTGATGGACAGGCAGCACTGGTGGGCACAGACAGGCAGCACTGGTGGACAGGCAGCACTGGTGGGCACAGATAGGCAGCACTGATGGGCAGGCAGCATGGTGGGCAGGCAGCACTGGTGGGCACATATAGGCAGCACTGGTGGGCAGGCCGCACTGGTGGGCACAGATAGGCAGCACTGGTGGGCAGGCCGCACTGGTGGGCACAGATAGGCAGCATGGGTGGGCAGGCAGCACTGGTGGGCAGGCAGCATTGTTGGACACAGATAGGCAGCACTGGTGGGCAGGCAGCACTGGTGTGCACAGATAGGCAGCACTGGTGGGCACAGATAGGCAGCACTGGTGGGCAGGCAGAACTGATGGGAAGGGCACAGATAGGCAGCACTGGTGGGCAGGTAGCAATGGTAGGCACAGATAGGCAGCACTGGTGGGCAGGCAGCACTGGTGGGCACAGATAGGCAGCACTGGTGGGCACAGATAGGCAGCACTGGTGGGCAGGCAGCACTGGTGGGCACAGATAGGCAGCATTGGTGGGCACAGATAGGCAATGCTGGTGGGCAAAGATAGGCAGCACTAATGAGTAGGCAGCACTGGTGGGCACAGATAGGCAGCACTGGTGGGCAGGCAGCACTGGTGGGCACAAATAGGCAGCACTGGTGGGCAGGCAGCACTGGTGGGATCAGATAGGCAGCACTGTTGGGCAGGCAGCACTGGTGGGCACAGATAGGCAGCACTGGTGGGCAAAGATAGGCAGCACTGGTGGGCACAGATAGGCAGCACTGGTGGGCACAGATAGGCAGCACTGGTGGGCACAGATAGGCAGCACTGGTGGACAGGCAGCACTGGTGGGCACAGAGAGGCAGCACTGGTGGGCAGGCAGCACTGATGGGCAGGCAGCACTGGTGGGCACAGATAGGCAGCACTGATGGGCAGGCCGCACTGGTGGGCACAGATAGGCAGCACTGGTGGGCAGGCAGCACTGGTGGGCACAGATAGGCAGCACTGGTGGGCAGGCAGCACTGGTGGGCACAGATAGGCAGCGCTGGTGGGCAGGCAGCACTGGTGAGCACAGATAGGCAGCACTGGTGGGCACATACAGGCAGCACTGTTGGGCACATACAGGCAGCAGTGGTGGGCACATACAGGCAGCAGTGGTGAGCAGGCAGCACTGGTGGGCACAGATAGGCAGCACTGATGGGTAGGCAGCACTGGTGGGCAGGCAGCACTGGTAGGCACAGATAGGCAGCACTGGTGGGCAGGCAGCACTGGTGGGCACAGATAGGCAGCATTGGTGGGCAGGCAGGACTGGCGGGCACAGATAGGCAGCACTGGTGGGCAGGCAGCACTGGTAGGCACAGATAGGCAGCACTGGTTGACATAGATAGGCAGCAATGGTGGGCAGGCAGCACTGCTGGGCACAGATAGGCAGCACTGGTGGGCAGCACTGGTGGCTCTTTACACAGATCAGGGTCGCGCCGTACCCTAGCAACAAGGCGTGCCAACGATCACTGCGCGAGAGCGGTCGTTCTGGGGGGCATCAAATGATGTCCACCCAGAACAAGAGCCACACCGCCGAGCCGTCATTTGATGGTGGGCGGGCGGAAAGTGGTTAAAGGGTAAATTCACCTGTAGTAAAAAAAAATAAAATAAATGTACATGATTTTGCAGGTTAAACAATGTGCATTTATTATTTTCTTACTTTGGAGCCTGCAAAGTATTGCACTGATGATCAGTGGATCACAGGTGCAATGTCAGGCTTCTGCAAACACTGACAGCTGGCTGCCTGTACTCCATATGCACCTTTAGACCCCTTTCACACTGAGGCACTTTACAGGCACTATAACGCCTCTCCTGTCACTCCGATGTGAAAGTCCGGGCCTTTCACCCTGGAGCGGTGCGCTGGCAGGACATAGAAAAAAAGTACTGCTAGCAGCTTCTTTGAGGCGCTTTAGGAGCGGTGTATACACCGCTCCTAAAGCGCCCCTGCCCATTGAAATCAATGGGCAGCGCCGCCGCAGCAGCGCTTTGCTGCCGCTTTTAACCCTTTTTGGGCCGCACGCAAGGGTTAAAAGCGCCGCTAAAATGACAGTAAAGCGCTGATAAAAATAGCGGCGCTTTACCGCCGACACCAGGGCGATGTGAGTGTGAAAGTGCCCTGAGGCTCCTTTCACACGGGCTTGCCTGTTTGACGGACTACGCTTGCTCAGTAATGGATCGTTCTGTTGATCCCCACTGAGCAGGCGGATCACAAGTCCGTCTCCATTCACTGTGCAGAGACAGACCTGTCAGAGTCCCGCTCTCCTCTATGGGGAGATCGGATAAAAACTAACCACCTGTCTGCTTTCATCCAATCCAATCCACTGCTATCTGATCCTGTCTGCCAAATCCAGACGGATGGTGACCCTATTTTCCATCCGACTGGATTTGGTAGACAGGATCAGATCGGATAGGAGTGGATGTCAGCAGACATGCACCGCTGACATCCACTGCCCCGTAGGGGTGAATGGAGTGTGATCAGATCCGCCTGAAAAACTGACATATGGACCTGATCGGAAAGCATGTGTGAAAGGGCCCTTAGTAACATGGTACCAAAGCTGAGCTTATCCTTGAGAGAGCTTACAGTCTAAAAACCATGTCTCACCTATATACATGCCCACACTGACTCACAGGGTAGAGCCCCACCTGCCCACACAAACAGGGAAGGTGAGGGTGTAGAGACACAGAGCGGCTACTGTGCAGATGAAGGATTTTGGAGCTGCCATCACACTACTCAGGAGTGAGGCCTCCTGTGTAGGAGTGAGGTGTTGGGGTGCCATTGGAGCATTGGATTAGTGCCCCCCTGTACCAAAACTGGCAGCAATAAGGAACCTGAATGGAGGACTTCACAGGGTATAAAAGGACAATAGACTGTCAGTGCACATTAGAGGGGGTTTAAAAATTAGAGCTTTAACTACTTGCCGTCCGAGCTATAGCCAAAAGACGGCTACAGCGCTGACTTAATTTGCCAGAAGGGCGTCCATGGATGTCCTCCCGTGCTTCTGTGGCCTGCGTGGCGTTGTCTGTGATCAGCGAGTCTATGAGACTTGCTTGATCACAGATCTGAGTAAGGGGTCGATCCAGACCCCTTACCAGGTGATCAGCTGTCAGCCAATGACAGCTGATCATGTGACCTAAACAGAGCCGGTAATCGGCTATTTTTTCTCCTCACACTGATAGCGCGAGGAGAAAAAAAAAAAAACAATCGTCAGTGGCTGCGAGAGGGACATCGGTCCCGATCGTGGAGAGGCTTCTGTGCCCACTAGCCTCACCTACCAGTGCCCACCAGCACCACAGTGCCACCTATCAGTGACCACAGTGTGTCATCACCAGTGCTGCCTATCAATATCATTTACCAGTGCCCACAGTGCCATCCATCAGTGCCCATCAGTACCACCTACCAGTGCCCATCAGTGACATCTATCAGTGCCACCCACCAGTGCCTATCAGTGCTATCTTATCAGTGCCCATCAGTGCAGCCTCATCAGCGAATATCAATGAAGGAGAAAAGTTACCCGTTTGCAAAATTTTATAACAAAACTATTAAACATGTTTATTTTTTTTTCAAAATTTTTTGCCCATTTTTGTTTGTTTAGCAAAACAGAAAAACCCCAGCTGTGATTAAATACCACCAAAAGAAAGCTCCATTTGTGTGAAAAAAAGTTATAAAAATGTAATCTGAGTACAGTGTAGCATGACCGCGCAATTGTCATTCAAAGTGCGACAGCGCTGAAAGCTAAAAATTGGTCTGGTCAGGAGGGGGTTTAAGTGCCCAGTAAGCAAGTGGTTAATATACAGTAGCATGTTGACGATTGGAATAAGATAATAATAATAATAGTAGATGGATGCCAATAATAGTATAAATACATCATTATAATCTATTATTATTTGCTTCCATTATCTATCAATAGTTTTTATTATTATCATTTGTTATGAGCTAGTCTTATATCTATTATTATTAATAGAGAATACAGATAATGACAGGGTCTCTTTCGTGGTGAATATATAAATGATCAGATTGGAGGATTTACCTCTCTTTACTATTAGTGACACATGGCTTCAGTAAATGCCCGCCCCCTCTCTCTCTCCCTTTCTCTAAATCCTCTAGTGATAGTCTCCGCCCTCTTAGCGTCCAGCTGTGATTCTGTAGGAAGACATTAAGGTGGGCGTGACGGAGAACAGCTGAATCGAGCTCCTCCTCTAGGTGGTCTATCGCAGGCTGTTCCCCCTTCCGAGTGACGCACTAAGGTAACGCCCTCTCGCCGCGCTCGCACTGATTGCGGTCTCTGGACCAGGCTCCGCCCCCTCATTCCTGCTATCTATCAGCTTTGAGCTTGTGGTCCTGCAATTGATCAGTAAGCGTGGCCTGTGTAATTCTGCTTGACAGCTAGGGTGTCCCGGGCTCCCGGCTCCTCCCACAGATTCTCCGATCAGAGCTGTGAGGACAGCAGCATGACTTCATATAATACATGTATCGCCCAGCTGTGTATACAGAGCCTCAGAGTCTCATTCACTCCCCTCATCTCCATTGCTGTGCTAAGAGACCCAGAGTGGGAGGAGCATGGCTTGTGTACAGGGAGGAGGGAGGGAGGTGATGATCAGTGGAAGGTCTGGGGAGGTGAGCTGAAACTTTTATATCAGGACTCCGTAGGATTGGTTTACAGGACATAACAAGGGATCAGCTAATGAGGATGGGAAGAGCAGGGAGTGTGTGGGGAGTCGGCTGAGTGTGTAGCCTTCCTCACACCTAACACATCTCTCCCAAGCTGGCACACATCACAATATAATCCTCCCCCAGCACTCTGTGTATGTCCACATCATGTCACCTTATCACCATTCCATGTCACCCTGTGTTATCCAAACTTTCTACAAAGTCTAACCTAAACCTTCTATATACAAATTACCAGAGCACAGCGCTGGGTTTTCTGCTATTTACATAGCAGTACAATTGATTAAATCTTATCTAACAAAAATCCTGCGCTTATCCCACCTTGAAACAAATGTGCAAAAATAAAAAAAAAAATAAAAAAATTTAAAATTAATCAAATCATTGATCAGAAAAATAAAAAATGAACAGTTGTGAGAGCCGCAGCCCAGTAGGTCCGAATACAAGACTCAGAAAAAGATTTAAAAGTGACTTGCTGCGCTTCTCTAAGTGAGCTAAAGATAGCAACAAATATATATCCAACAGTAATAAAATAGTAAGAAAAAAAACGTGTATATAAAGTGCAATGTCAGTCAATAATCCTTAAAAAGTCCTTCACGAGGATTCATATACATAAATCTACGAATGACAGTTCAATTGAATATTAAATATCCCAGTGATTAATCTGTGTATAGAATCAACAGACCCAGCATGAAAAGTTACTCATACAGAGGCCGTCCCCACATAAAGTCATGCCTCTTACCAGAGATTTTTTATTTTAAATTATAGAGATCTGATTTGCTTTTTAAAATTTCCACAAGACCCCGTAGTTATAAGGAGGGAGTGGGTTTCATCCACATTCAGCCTCAGCAGTAAGGATGAGCTCAGGCGTGTTCACAAACCGCACGTGCAGAGCCCGCCAGGAAGTCGGCACTGCACAGCGCTAATCACAAGCAATGAGACATTTCCCGATCTCTGCAGCCGTGCATCAGGACAATGTGTGTGTGTTTATATTTTATATTATTATTAATATATTTATTTATATTTTTATATATATACACACACACACATACACATATACACACACACACATTGAGCCCTCCCCCAATCTTGTGCAGACTTAAAGTTGAAGGGCCCCATACTGAGTGCTAATGGGGGGCGCTTACCTTCTATGCCTGAGAGAGAGAAAGGGACCCCTGACAGTACTGGCAGTAAAGGGGGCCTTGCCCTGGAGGTCTGCTTTTAAGGGGCCCCCTCAAGGTGTCATTATGAGAAGGACCATTTACCCTGCACTTATAAGTGGGGGGCCCTGAAAGTATACTGTGACCCCCCCCCCCCATATATGTTAATGCCTCTATTTTTCATGTTTAAAGTGTAAGGGCCCATACTGAATGCTACTGGAGGGGAGAGAGGCTTACTCTTTAATCCTGAGAAAGAGAGTCCTCCCCCCATCCAGGGGCGGGCTGACAACACTCAGGGCCCCCAGACCAAATAAAGCAAGGGCCCCTTGTCAGGCCTCGCCCATGACCCGCCCCTACATTTTCACATTCAACAATAAACAAAATACAGGAAGTGAAGCAGGCAGCTCTAATGGGACCTGGAGGGGGGTCTCTCTCTAACAGAGGCCCTCTCTGTGTCCATTAGAGAGTCCTTCAGAAAGTTTCCCCTCCAGGCCCCATTAGAGACTACAATAGAGTCTAATGGGACCTGGAAGGGGGTCTCTCTCTAACAGTGTCCATTGGAGAGTCTCCATTAGAGTGAGACCCCCCCTTCAGAACCCGTTACAGACTACAAAGGACTATAATGGGACCTGAAGGGGGGTCTCTCTGAAACAGAAGTGCCCCTTTCAGTGCCCATTAGAGAGTCTCTGTTAGAAAGAGCCCCCTCCAGGCCCCATGAGAGACTACAACGGACATACTTTCCAACTTTTTGAGATGGGAATGAGGGACACCTATCAGCAAAAGTATGCAGGCATAAGCCACACCCCTTGCCACGCCCCCTTAAAGGAGAATTGTACAAAAAAAACCAAGATTGATTAAACCCACAAGTGCTTTTTTTTACCACTACTATTCCTTTATATTGGCTTTTGAAATTTACAAATGCGGCAATTTAGAAATCAGATGAAAGGTTTAGAAAACACTTTTTGATAGATAAAAAGTGCTTTTAATATACATCTATATAGATCAGACCAAAATGAGGGACAAATGAGGAGGAATAAGGGACAGAGGGACATTGCTCCAAATCAGGGACAGTCCCTCGAAATCAGGGACAGTTGGGAGCTATGCAAAGGAGTCTAATGGGGTTTGGAGGGGGCCTCTTTCTAACAGAGTGTACAGTAAACACCTTCATTGACTCTGGTCCACAAAGGACACCCTCCTTGTGCTATGACTCTCACCCCTGCCCCAACTTCTCAAAAAGTAGAAATAAAATTTGAGCTGTGTAGCGCTCCTCTTACCTTACCTATGGGTACTGTAGCTGTGGCTGCTCCTGCATCCTCTGTGGCTGGCTCTTGTGGCTGGCCGATTCCATGCTGTGGCTGGGTGCCTGGCTAGCTCCCGCATCCTCTGTAGCTGGATCCTGTGGGTGGCTGGCTGGCTGGCTCCCTGCTGTGCGTGCCTGGCTGGCTCCTGCATCCTCTGTGGCTGGCACTCCTGTGGGGGGCACTCAACAGGAGGGAGGGGCCAAGAGCGCCAGCGAGGGATCCAAGAAGAGGAGCATCCGGGCTGCTTTGTGCAAAACCACTGCACGGAGCAGGTAAGTGTAATATGTTTGTTATTTTTAAAGAAAAAAAAAAAAAAAAAAAACAAGACTTTAGTATCACTTTAATTTGCATGCTAAGCTTTTTTATGACGGAAGAAACACTCTGGTGTCATAGATGGGTCGTCCAGTCAAAATCTTTTAAGTTTTTTTGATTTTTTATTATTTTGTATGGAATGGGGAAGCATTAGAATGCCTGTCAGATTTTTACTGCAGTAATTCTATGATATCCTAAGGAGACCCTGTCACCAGACTGTTCATTGCAGCAACAATTAACCCAAAAGATTATATGTACATTTAACATTATTTATTGATATTATTTACCGGTCAAATTTTTCCTTGTGTAGACGTCCAAAAACTCTGAGACTGCTGCTGGTTGCCGACATGTTGGACATGGTGTCAGCAGCCCCAGCTGATTTAGCGCTGTCATTCTAGTGACATATAGCAGTGGTTATCAACCTTCTTGATATGGAGGGGCCTCAAATGCAGCCCTTGACAATGCCAAAGGACAGCACATACAATTCAATGAATCAAATTAGTGGTATGCTCCGCGCTCAGGATGGTGATGGGTTGCAGCCCCCCTATTAGGTTCCTAAAGGAAATAGAGGAAAACACTGTCCAGCACCTGCCCAGAGATCGCTCCTCAGTAGCTACGGGCTGGGTCTTCATATGAAGGAAAAAAAGCCTCCCATAGTGTAGTAGCTAAACGTAAATTTATTAAAAATAGATAAAAATCAATGGCTTCCCATCAAAGGTGTGGGAAAGCACACAAAAACTACAATGCTAGAGAGATGGAGGAGCCCGACAGACCTACAGAGGGGACATCGGGAGAGCTGAGGAGGAAGTCCATCCACAATCACACATGCCTATTACCCCTGCAGGGGTAACAACATTTGGTGAGTGGGGACCCAACGGGGGGGAGCATTACAAGTCATTTTTTTTTTTTTTCTTTTTTTACACATATCTGTTATGGTTATGTCTAGGACAAGTTTTGCTTGACCCACTACACAATCTTCATTTGTCACACATGCATTTATGATCAAGCACGATTTTTGTTGTACTACACTTTTATATCCATCATTGACGGATATACATATACATACCTAGCCCCGATAGGATAGGTACCTCCTTCCTTTTCTGGAGGCAGGTTATTCACCTACCAATTTTCTCTACACATATACGGATTAATAGGGTAGCGCCATTCACCCCATTTTTTTCCACAATTCAATGAATATTCTGAATATTCTGTGTCAGAGACAACAGACAAAACAAGATATGGGCATGATACAAGAGTTGATCAAAGACTTAAGACATGATATAGGAGTTGATCAAAGACTTAAGACATGATATAGGATTTGGTCAGACACTGCAGACATGGCACAAGAGCCGGTTAGAGACTGTGGACATGGCACAAGAGCCGGTTAGAGACTGTGGACATGGCACAAGAGCCGGTTAGAGACTGTGGACATGGCACAAGAGCCGGTTAGAGACTGTGGACATGGCACAAGAGCCGGTTAGAGACTGTGGACATGGCACAAGAGCCGGTTAGAGACTGTGGACATGGCACAAGAGCCGGTTAGAGACTGTGGACATGGCACAAGAGCCGGTTAGAGACTGTGGACATGGCACAAGAGCCGGTTAGAGACTGTGGACATGGCACAAGAGATGGTCAGAGACTTTGAATATGCAGCACTAGACTGTCAGACTGTGAACTTGCTACTGAGCCGTTGAAGACTGTGGACATGCTTCAGGAGACAATAATAGACTGGAGACATATTACACGAGACTGCTAGAAATCTCTGCTAAAACAGGGCAATGGGAAAACAGAGATCAGTGTCCGCAGGGGCCCTGAGGGCTACACAAAAAGTGCCAAAGGGCCACAGGTTTGGCATCAGTGATATATAGTATTCCCCTTCGCTCCTCCCCTGGCTGCTACATAAAGGGTTATGTGGGGAGGTGAGGGGAGGGGTGGAGGAGCTGGGCCAGCACAGGCAATAATTAGACCCTCCCAAAGCATGCCTTGCAAGGAGTGAAGAGCTGTGGTAGGGATTGACTCTCTGCATTTGTCAAAAATGTTAGCGTGCTCAGAGGCACATTGCAAATGAATGAAAGTTATTAATGAAAAGTATAAATGCTGCAAGTAAACATTTACAATACTTGATTTTTGGTGCTTTTACTTGCATATGTTGGTGACAGGGTCTCACCGCTTCCAAAAAGATCTCGAAGAAACAAAGTGTCCACTGTAGTCACATTCGAGGTTCTTAAAGTATTCAGCTTCATCTGAACAGTATAAAGAAGTTCTCCACTATTGCATTGGGTGTAGAAAGAATCTGCAGTAAGACCCCTTTTATACTGTTGGCACGGCCATCTCAGCGGTAAAGCGATGCTAGTTTTAATGGCGCTTTACCGGTTTTTAACTCTGCTAGCAGCCGAGGAAAGGCTTAAAAAGTGCCCGCGAAGCGCTTTGCAGGCACTTTTGCAGAGCTGGCCATTGATTTCAATGGCAGGGGCGGTTTAGGAGTGGTATATACACCGCTCCCGCACTGCTCCAAAGACGCTGCTTGCAGGACTTTTTTTTCAGTCCTGCAAGCGCACTGCCCCAGTGTGAAAGCACTCAGGCTTTCACACTGCGGAGCATTGAAAGGCACTTTTCAGGCGCTATTTTTAGCGCTAAAACGCCTGAAAAGCGCCCTCAGTGTGAAAGGGGTCTGAGCCTCTGCCATTCCTGAGGGTGTCTTGTGAGAGAAGAGAACAGAACTTCTTTTTTATGCAATCCAAAATGTCATTTTCTTTTTAACGTCCTATTAAAGTAGAATTCCAGGGTAATACTAAGCTTAAAACTGCATCCACCCCCTCCAACACCTATACCTATACCCTGTAAAAGGCAGATTCATATACTAACCTATTTTCAGGGTGCTCTAGTCTGGTCCCTCTATTGGCTCTTCTTTCTCAGCTAGCAGTGGCTTGAGGGGAGAGGAGGGTGCGCCAACATTGGATGGCCCATAGTAAGCCTATGTATGTAGGCATAGGACACACCACCTGCCATGCCCCCTTAAAAGGAGAATTGTACAAAAAAAAAAAAAAAAAATTGGTTAAACCCACAAGTGCATTTTTTTACCACTACCATTACTTTATACTGGCCTTTGGAATCTAGAAATGTAGCAATTTAGGAACTGGATGAAAGGTTTAGCACTATAAAACACTTTTTGATAGATAATTAGTGCATTTTATATATACAACTATATAGATCAGACCAAAACTAGGGTCAAATGAGGAGGAAAACGGGACAGAGGGACCCTCGAAATCAGGGACAGTTGGGAGCTATGCTATGGGTGACGTCACCAAACAGACATTCAGCTATTGTCCGATCGCTCTCTCCTCTCCCCTGTAGCTAGTGACCGGGCTGAGAATAGATTAGTATATGCATCTTCCTTTCACAGGGTAGTTTATAGTTGTTGGAAGGGTGGTGGGAGCAGGTTTAGGTTTAGTTAGTATTACCCCAAAGTTTTACTTTAAACCTTTCCAGCCATCATGAGAAGGCCTTTTAAACATTCATAATGCGAGTGGCATTACATGGGCTTCCCAGTCATGCTATCTCACTGTGATTCCCGCAATGATGTGATCAAAAGCCCACCTCACCTGCTTCAGATCAGGACCAGGAGCTGTCTGTGATAGCCAAGTGACTATTCTGGTGTACACAGCACAAACAGGTGGTGCCTGCTGTATGCATATGTGTGGCAGCTCAGGGTTAAAGATCACTATCGCACCGCTGCACATATACAGTCTGCGTTAAAGCGGTAATTAAATAAAATTATATTTTATATATATATATATATATATATATATATATATATATATATATATATATATATAAGGCACCCTCCTAGGTAGGTGCTAGAAGACAGTATATCATTTTAGGCTTTTCTGCTTAAAAGAGAAGCAACCAGGTACATTTTTAACCACTTAAAGTGGAGTTCCACCCAAAAGTGGAACTTCCACTCATCGGATTCCTCCCCCCCTCCGGTGTCACAGTTGGCACCTTTCAGGGGCGCAGGGGGGTGCAGATACCTGTATATTACAGGTATCTGTACCCACTTCCGGCATAGATAGCCGCAGAATCTGCGGTTATTTACGCCACTTCCTGTTCCCCCCCCCCCGCTGTCTGCTGGGAAACACATGGGTCCCAGAGACAGCAGGGACCATCCGTATTGCGCTGCGCGACTCGCGCATGCGCAGTAGGGAACCAGGAAGTGAAGCCGCAAGCCTTCACTTCCTGATTCCCTTACCGAAGATGGAGGCGGCAGCACCCGAGCACTGAGAGACGGTTCGGCCTCGGGTGCCGACATCGCGGGCACCCTGGACAGGTAAGTGTCCATGTTTTAAAAGTCAGCAGCTGCAGTATTTGTAGCTGCTGACTTTTATAAAAAAAAAATTTCGCCGGAGCTCCGCTTTAAGGACCAGGCCTCTTTTTTAGATGTGTTGTTTACTAGAAAATTACTTAGAACCCCCAAACATACATTTTTTTCTAACACCCTAGAGAATAAAATGGTGGTCGTTGCAATACTTTTTGTCACACCGTATTTGCGCAGCGGTCTTACATGTGCACTTTTTAAAAAAAAAAAAATACACTTTTTTGAATTAAAAAATAAGACAACAGTAAAATTAGCCCAATTTTTTTTTATATTGCGCCCGCTTGTGGAATGGCAACAAACTTTTACCCTTAAAAATCTCCATAGGCGGCGTTTAACAAAAATTCTACAGGTTGCTTGTTTTGAATTACAGAGGAGGGCTAGAATTATTGCTCTCACTCTACCGATCGCGGCGATACCTCACATGTGTGGTTTGAACACCGTTTTCATATGCGGGCACAATTCACGTATGCGTTCGCTTCTGCACGCGAGCTTGGCGAGACAGGGCGCGTTTCTTTTTTTTTTTTTTTTAATTATTATTATTTATTTTACCTTTTATATTTACACTGTTTTTTTAAAAAAAAAATGGTGTCACTTTTATTCCTATTACAAGGAATGTAAACATCCCTTGTAATAGAAAAAAAAGCAAGACATGACCTCTTAAATATGAGATCTGGGGTCAAAAAGACCTCATATTTACACTAAAATGCATTGGTCATTTAAAACAATTATTTAAAAAATTATATTAATTATATATATTAATTATTTGTTTAAAAGAAATGTCCCTTTAAGAGCTATGGGCGGCAGTGACGTTTTGACGTCACTTCCGCCCTGCAATGTCATGGAGACGGGTGGGGGCCATTTTCCCCTCACTCGTCTCCATGCACAGCCACAGAGAGGACCGGATCGCCTCCGGGGGGGTGAGGACCCCTTTCCCACCACCGATAAAAGTGATCTTGTGGCGAATCCGCCGCAGAGACCACTTTCATCTTGTAGCGGACCGCCAGCCGAACAACTATATCCATCCTCAAAGTGAGGACGTATATATCTGCGTTCGGCGGTCCGGAAGTGGTTAAACAATTTTTATTGTCACATATGAAAAAGTATACAATGAACATTTGAAAGTTGACACATTCACACATACGATTCATGAATACCCAAACATATTACTCCAAAAATAGAAATAGAATCATGATTTCTCAATCATATACATTTCTTATTATATCCCATTCACATATGACCTTAAAAACATATATACATATACCATGGAAAATAAAATATAAAAAAAAGAATAATAATTAAAAAAAAAAAAAAAAAAACAAACAAACAAACCCCATTAACCACTGGGCACTTAAACCCCCTTCCTAACCAGACCAATTTTCAGCTTTTGGTGCTCTCACATTTTGAATGACAATTACTCAGTCATGCAACACTGTACCCATATGACATTTTTGTCCTTTTTTCACACAAATAGAGCTTTTTGGTGGTATTTAATCACCGTTGGTTTTTTTAATTTTTTTGCACTATAAATTAAAAAAGCCCGAAAATTCTGTAAAAAAATGCATTTTTCTTTGTTTCTGTTATAAAATTTAGCAAATTAGTAACTTTTATTCATAAATTTTGGCAAAAACATATGCTACATATCTTTGGTAAAAAAACAAAAACAAATTGGTGTATATTATTTGGTCTGTGTTAAAGTTATAGAGTCTACAGTCTATGGTGCCAATCTCTAAAAATTGATCATACCTGAAGTACTGATGGCCTATCTCATTTCTTGAGACCCTAACAAGCCAGGAAAGTACAAATATCCCCCAAATGACCCCTTTTTAAAAAGTAGACATTCCAAGGTATTTACTAAGAGGCATGGTGAGTTTTTGAAGTTGTAATTTTTTCCCACAATTCTTTGCAAAATCAAGATTTTTTTTTTTTTTTTTTTAACACAAAGTTGTCTATTTATACAATATTTCTAACACATAGCATGCACATACCAAAAATTACACCCCCAAAATAGATTCTCCGTCTCCTCCTGAGAATAGTGATACCACATGTAGGAGACTTTTCCACAGCCTGGCCACATACAGAGGCCCAACATGCAGGGAGCACCATCAGGTGTTCTAGGGGGCATACATTTTTCATCCAATCCAATCCGCCAGACAGATGGAAAATAGGGTCACTATATGTCTGGATTTGGCAGACAGGATCAGATCGGATAGCAGTGGATGTCAGCAGACATGTCAGCGCTGACATTCGCTGCCCCATAGGGGTGAATGGAGTGTCTGATCAGGTCTGCCTGAAAAACTGAAAGACAGACCTGATCGGAAAGCCCGTGTGAAAGGGCCCTTAGTAACATGGTACCGAAGCTGAGCTTATCCTTGAGCGCGCTTACAGTCTAAAGACCTTGGGGGAGATTTACTAAAACTGGTGCACTCAGAATCAGGTGCAGCTGTGCATGGTAGCCAATCAGCTTCTAACTTCAGCTTGTTCAATTAAGGTTTGACAATAAAACCTGGAAGCTGATTGGTTCTACGCAGATCTGCATCAGATTTTGCACTCTAGCTTTAGTAAATCTCCCCATGTCTCACATATATCTCCCCCCACCATGTCTCACGTAAATCCCCCCCCTCCCATGTCTCACATATATACATGCCCACACACCGACTCACAGGGTAGTGCCCCACCTGCCCACACAGTAAGGGAAGGTGAGGGTGTAGAGACACTGACAGCGGCTACACACTACTTAGGAGTGAGAAGAGGACTGACATCATTACAGGGGGGGTTGTAAGGGACCAGAGATGTTGGGGGTGACATTGGAGCACTGGATTAGTGCCCCCATGTACCAAAACTGGCAGCAATAAGGAACCTGAATGGAGGACTTCACAGGGCATAAAGGACAATAGACTGCCAGTGCATGTTAGAGGGGGGATTAAAAATTGGGGCTTTAATATACAGTAGCATGTTGACGATTGGAACAAGCTAATAATAATAATAATAATAATAATAATAATAATGATAATAGTAGATGGATACTAATAATAGTATAAATAACTCATTATAATCTATTATTATTCGCTTCCATTATTATCTATCAATAGCTTCTATTATTATCATTTGTTATGAGCTAGTCTTATATCTATCATTATTAATAGAGAATACAGATAATGACAGGGTCTCTTTCATAGTGAATATATAAATATAAATGATCAGATTGGGGATTTACCTCTCTTTACTGTCAGTGACACATGGCATTTTTTTTCTTACACTACAAAGCAATCTCCTGCGCTCAGGTGCCCGGTCAGCTGAGGAGGGCTTAACTTCTATGCCTGAGAAAGAGGGAACCCTGACAGTAAAGGGGGCCATTCCCTGAAGGCCTGAGGTTAATGGGCCGCTCACAGTGGCAATATGAGAAGGGGGCCATTACCTTGTACACTTAATGTGTATTAGCCCCTGACGGTAAAGGGGCCCTCGGTCTGCAGGCCTAAGTGAAAGGGCCCTTCACCTATAGGACTAAAGAGGAGGGGCCCCTGACAGTGTACAGTAAAGTGTAGGCCTGAGGTGAAGGGGCCTCTTACAGTGCTTAGTTATAGGGCCTCTTTACAATGACCTAGCTCTCCCCCTTGACACTGGCGGCACTCTCCCTATGGTATGGTAAACAAACCACCTACGCTCTGTCCACAGACCCTACTCCACTATCCCCCCTATTTGATAACCTGGCGCTCCCAGCCTACAACGCACAGGGACACTGTGGCTACTATGTGAGAACACAGTGGCCCACCGCACGACAATTCGTCCACCCCACCACAGGACAATTTCGTCCGCAACAAGACCCACAATCCCCCACCTCGACTGACTGGTTATCCATGCTGTCTCTGTCACAACTTAGCAAAACTCTACATCTCTCTGGACAGATCCACAGACCACTCACACCTTTCGAGGATATGTGTAGTCTCTCTCAGACCCCCAAACACCCCCTCTCTCTAATTTACAAAGAAATAACAATGGCACACCTCATTCACTCACACACAAATCATCTATCTCCGGGTTTACACAAGAGAAGAACTACAAACTTCTATCTCGGTGGTACAGGGATCCAGTCACAGTACGCAAAATGTATCCCAATACCTCAGACGTTTTCTGGCGCTGTCACAGAGGAAATGGCTCCTACCTCCATGTGTGGTGGGAATGCGACGAGTTCGCCCTTTCTGGAACCAGGTTTTTGACATATACAATACTTGATTTGATTGTAGCCGTATTAGTGCAATTGTGACAGAGCAAATTGAGTACTGTCCGTGATACTTTTTTTATTTGCACTAACATACAATTTTTCAGGACAAGGTTTTGGGGTATGTCCCCTTCTTGAAAGTCCAAGCAGTACTGCCTGGACTTTCAAGAAGGGGACATACCCCGAAAGCTTGTCCTGAAAAATTGTATGTTAGTGCAAATAAAAAAAAAAGTATCACTGACAGTACTCAATTTTCTCTGACATATACAATGATATATATAATAGCTCTCTCGTTCCCTCCCCTAAGGGGGCCCTCCTATCCATCCTACCAGGTCCAATTAACCCCCATAAAAAGTGCCTTCTCAGATTCTTTCTATCCGCAGCTCGCCATGGCATAACGCAGCATTGGAAAACAGGATTCCATCGGTAGATTAATAGACATCGCAAATGACACCATGCTTATGGAGGAGCTGCAGGCAAAGATGGGGATACTTGGGACAAGCACATGAAATTATAGTACATCTGGCTTCACCACTCATCCTCTGACCCCCTTCCTTAACAGGATTTCTGCTTAGGGAGCAAGCCCGATTTCATACAGATACATATTATATAATATTGATTACCCTCCACTAAGACCATCCAATGCACTCGGGTCCCCAATTCTGAGAGCTACGTCACCTTCCCAAGGTTTGAGATACCTGATATCAGAAATTTACCTTATATATACTGCTAAGTTCTCCTCCCCCTCTCTCCCCTATCCTACCCCCTTCTTTTCCTTCTCCTATACCCCCTTCGACTGTTAGCTCATGAGTTATATATTATTACCTATAACCAAAGTAATATAGATGTTGCATTGTGTTATTAAGAACTGGTTCAAGCACTTATACAACTGTTTACAATGTTTGGTATGTCGTGCGGTATATATATACCACTACCCCCCCTCCCTTTTTTTTCTTCATTCTGTACCCCCCTTTGCTCTCGTTTTTTCCCTTTTGGAAATCGATAAAAACATATTCAAACTTTAACCTGCTGGTCCCTGCTGAGATATACTATACGATACACTATATGACAATTTCTAGATTGACTCTGGTATGGTGATACTATGTTTGTTTTCATATGGTTATCTCTATTGCTGCCCTGTATCAGGGTGAAAAACTTCTCAAATATGTGTTATATAATGACCTAAAAAATTATAGTTTGGGTTGTCCGGATCTAATACTGGATTGTTTGTTGTCTCAATTAATCATTTATGGACAAAAAGGAAAAATGTATCTGTGTATAGCTGTTTGAATTCTAGTTGGGTTGAAACTAAATGTTGGCGGACGTGACGGGAGAGCAGGTCCATACAAGAAGGCGCAAAAGAAAGACATGAAATAGCGAAAGGTGAGGGAAAAAAGGGAGAGGAAGGGAGGTGAGGGGAAGGAAAGAAGGGGAGGAGAAGGAGATAGGACATGAAATCACCTTTCGCCATTTCATGTCTTTCTTTTACGTAATAGTTGGTTGTGTTAGGTGGTGTGAGCGTTGTTTAAACCAAACCCCATGTTTTGTTTTTAACATGTCATGTCAACAATGTGAATTTTAAACATAAAAGTTTATTTTGTACTTCATTGCTATGGATGTGCCTTTAAAGTCCATTTCTCCTTCTCTTGAATACAATGTGCATTTATTATTTTCTTACTTTGGAGCCTGCAAAGTATTGCACCCATGATCAGTGGATCACAAGTGCAATGTCAGGCTTCTGCAGACACTAATGACAGCTGTCTGCCTGTATTCCATATGCACCTTTAGGCTCCTTTCACATGGGCTTGTCTGTTTGATGGACTCAGCTTGCTCAGCGGGGGATTGCTCCATTGATCCCCGCTGAGCAGGCGGATCACAGGTCCGTCTCCACTCACTGTACAGAGATGGATCTGTCAGAGTCCCGCTCTCCTCTATGGGGAGATCAGATAAAAACGTACCGTCTGTCCGTTTTCATCCAATCTGATACGCCAGACGGATGGAAAATAGGGTAACCATCTGTCTGGATTTGGCAGACAGGATCAGATAGCAGTGGATGCCAGCAAACATGTCACCACTGACATCCGCTACCCCACAGGGGTGAATGGAGTGTCTGATCAGGTCCGCCTGAAAAACTGACAGATGATCGGAAAGCCTGTGTGAAAGGGCCCTTAGTAACATGGTACTAAAGCTGAGCTTATCCCTGAGAGAGCTTACAGTCTAAAGACCCTGTCTCACATATATAGATGCGCACACACTGACTCACAGGGTAGAGCCCCACCTGCCCACACAGACAGGGAAGGTGAGGGTGTAGAGACACTGACAGCGGCTACTGTGCAGGTGAAGGATTTTGGAGCTGCCATCACACTACTCAGGAGTGAGAAGAGGGCTGACATTACAGGGGGGTGGTAAGGGACCGGAGGTGTTGGGGTGCCATTGGAGCACTGGATTAGTGCCCCCTGTACCAAAACTGGCAGTAAATAGGAACCTGAATGGAGGACTTCACAGGCTATAAAGGACAATAGACTGTCAGTGCACGTTAGGGGGGGTTTAAAAATTGGGGCTTTAATATACAGTAGCATGTTGACGATTGGAATAAGATAATAATAATAATAATAATAATAATAGTAGATATTTTTTTTTTTTTCAAAAAATTTTGTCTATTTTTATTTGTTTAGCAACAAATAAAAACCCCAGGTGTGATTAAATACCACCAAAAGAAAGCTCCATTTGTGTGAAAAAAATGATAAAAATGTCATTTGCAGACAGTGTAGCATGATCGCGCAATTGTCATTCAAAGTGCGACAGCGCTGAAAGCTAAAAATTGGTCTGGTCAGGAGGGGGGTTTAAGTGCCCAGTAAGCAAGTGGTTAATATACAGTAGCATGTTGACGATTGGAAAAAGATAATAATAATAATAATAATAGATGGATGCTAATAATAGTATAAATACATCTAAAGTGTAAGGGCCCATACTGAGTGCTATTGGAGGAGATAGAGGCTTACTCTTTAATCCTGAGAAAGAGAGCCCCCCCCCCCCATCCAGGGGCGGACTGACAAAACTCAGGGCCCCTGGACCAAATAAAGCAAGGGCCCCTTGTCAGGCCACCGCCCCTACATTTTCACATTCAACAATAACCAAAATACAGGAAGTGAAGCAGGCAGCTTTACTGGGACCTGGAGGGGGGTCTCTCTCTAATAGAGGCCCTCTCTGTGTCCATTAGAGAGTCCTTTAGAAAGTTTCCCCTCCAGGCCCCATTAGAGACTACAACAGAGTCTAATGGGACCTGGAGGGGGGTCTCTCTCAAACAGTGTCCATTGGAGAGTCTCTGTTAGAGAAAGACCCCCCTTCAGAACCCATTACAGACTACAAAGGACCATAATGGGACCTGAAGGGGTGTCTCTCTCAAAGAGAGGTGCCGCTTTCAGTGTCCATTAGAGAGTCTCTCTTAGAAAGAGCCCCCTCCAGGCACCATGAGAGACTACAAAGGAGTCTAATGGGACTTGGAGGGGGCCTCTTTCTAACAGAGTGTACAGTAAACACCTTCATTGACACTGGTCCTCAGGGGACCACCCCACCATGTGCCCTGACTCTCACCCCTGCCCCAACCTCTCACAAAGTAGAAATAAAATTGGCGCTGTGTAGCGCTCCTCTTACCTTACCTATGGGTACTGTAGCTGTGGCTGCTCCTGCATCCTCTGTGGCTCGCTCTTGTGGGTGGCTGGCAGACTCCCTGCTGTGGGTGGGTGGCTGGCACCCTGCTGTGGCTGGGTGCCTGGCACCCTGCTGTGGCTGGGTGCCTGGCTAGCTCCCGCATCCTCTGTAGCTGGATCCTGTGGGTGGCTGGCTCCCTGCTGTGGGTGCCTGGCTGGCTCCTGCATCCTCTGTGGCTGGCTGGCTCCTGTGGGTGGGACTCCTGTGGGGGGCACTCAACAGGAGGGAGGGGCCAAGAGCGCCGGCGAGGGATCCAAGAAGAGGAGGATCCAGGCTTCTTTGTGCAAAACCACTGCACAGAGCAGGTAATCATAACCTGTTTGTTAATTTTAAAGAAAAAAAAAGAAAAACAAGACTTTAGTATCACTTTAATTTGCATGCTAAGCTTTTTTATGACGGAAGAAACACTCTGGTGTCATCGATGGGGCGTCCAGTCAAAATCTTTTAAGTTTTTTTTATTTTTTATTATTTTGTATGGAATGGGGAAGCATTAGAATGCCTGTCAGATTTTTACTGCAGTAATTCTATGATATCCTAAGCAGACCCGGTCACCAGACTGTTCATTGCAGCAACAATTAACCCAAAAGATTATATGTACATTTAACATTATTTATTCATATTATTTACCTGTCAAATTTTTCCTTGTGTAGACTTCCAAAAACCCTGAGACTGCTGCTGGTTGCCGACATGTTGGACACTGTCATCCTCTGATGAAGTCACGTGATGTGACGATACGCGTCAGGATTGGAGCACGGGAACTGTCACAGACTGACGATAGGATACAAGCTCGGTGCTCGTGGATGTTTTTTACTATAGCCTTCTGCTAAATGTAAGTGTACCATGTTGTTTTTAACCTAATAAACTGATTTATATATGGGATCACGCTATGTGCACTCTCTTCCAACACTCCACATATATTCATCCCATTGTGACGAGCATTGAGGAAATGGGGACAGTTTGAAGACACCCTTTTGAGGTATACGAACTCGGCATTTGTTGGATTGACGCCCACACTCATTTTACAAAAACCATCCTGCACACCCACCACCCAAATCGCCTGAACTACTGGATGGGACCCTTGCCTGCTGGGTATTTGTTTTTGGATTACAAGCTGCTGTCTTGCAGCAGTAAGGTGAGCTGCTTGCGAGCACAGAGGTGTCCCCACTGAAGACTTTTTTTCCCTTTCCTGTGGCTTGTGGACTTGCCTTTTTGGAACTGATGGCTCATTGTTTGAGCACTTTGTACTACAAGGTGGTGGGACTGTTCACCATTTATTTACTTGGAGTCACTAATAAGAATTTGCTGAGTTACCACATATGTGCTAGTATGATACTAGCCCTTTTGCAATGAGATTTCTTTTTTTTTTTTCGTTTCAGTATTTACAATATTCTTTATGTGCTAGTATGATACTAGCCCTCATACACATGGACTTTTTTTGATTTATATATTATTATTTGGTTCAATATATTTTTTTTTTTGTACCCACACTGTATTTGTCACTCATTTTATAGCTTTTTATACGTTTTAGGCAATTTTGTTTCCTCAGTCTATTCGGATTTAGTGCCCATGAGACCGCACTTTATTACATTTCATTATACTGTTATATTTTGTATAATTTTTTCATTTTGCCTTTTTGGAACTGGTAAATCATTGTTTGAGCACTTTGTACTACTAGGTGGTGGGATTGTTCACCATTTATTTATTTACTTGGAGTCACCAATAAGTATTTGCTGAGTTACCACATATGTGATAGTATGATACTAGCCCTTTTGCACTGAGAACTTTCTTTTCTTTTGTTTCAGTATTTACAATATTTTTCATGTGCTAGTATGATACTAGCCCTGATGCTTATATTTTTTTAAATACATTTCTTAATTTTTTCACTCACCTCTCTATACATTTGAGCTACCCCCTTCCCCTTCCTCTTTCCCCCTTCCCCATTTTCTCACAGCGCAATCACCACTCACTTTATTCATACCACTTTTGTCTGTTTGGATCAGCCATTTAGGTGTTGCAGCAGTGCCCCTTAGCATAGGTATTTCTGACAGCGCAGGACTTTCTTCATCATTTAGCAGCCCCAGCTGATTTAGCGCGGTCATTCTAGTGACCTATAACAGTGGTTTTTAACCTTCTTGATATGGAGGGGCCTCAAATGCAGCCCTTGACAATGCCAAAGAACAGCACATACAAATCAAAGAATATTCGGTGTCAGAGACAACAGACACAACAAGATATAGTCAGAGACTATGGGCATGATACAAGAGTTGATCAGAGACCTGAGACATGATATACGATTTGGTCAGACACTGCAGACATGGCACAAGAGCCAGTTAGAGACTGTGGACATGGCACAAGAGCCGGTTAGAGACTGTAGACATGGCACAAGAGCCGGTTAGAGACTGTGGACATGGCATAAGAGATGGTCAGAGACCTTGAATATGCACCACTAGACTGTCAGACTGCGAACTTGCTACTGAGCCGTTGAAGACTGTGGACATGCTTCAGGAGACAATAATAGACTGGAGACATATTACACGAGACTGCTAGAAATCTCTGCTAAAACAGGGCAATGGGAAAACAGATCAGTGTCTGCAGGGGCCCTGAGGGCTGCACAAAAAGTGCCAAAGGGCCACAGGTTGGGCACCAGGGATATATAGTATTCACCTTCGCTCCTCTCCTGGCTGCAGTATAAAGGGTTATGTGGGGAGGTGAGCGGAGGGGTGGGGGAGCTGGACCAGCACAGGCAATAATTAGACGCTCCCAAAGAATGCCTTGCAAGGAGGGAAGAGCTGTGGTAGGGATTAACTCTCTGCATTTGTCAAAAATGTTAGCGTGCTCAGAGGCACATTGCAAATGAATGCACGTTATTAATAAAAAGTATAAACGCTGCAAATAAACATTTACAATACTTGATTTTTGGTGCTTTTACCTGCATATGTTGGTGACAGGGTCTCACAGCTTCTAAAAAAGATCTCGAAAAAACAAAGTGTCCACTGTAGTCACATTCGAGGTTCTTAAATTATTCAGCTTCATCTGAACAGTATAAAGAAGTTCTCCACTATTGCATTGGGTGTAGAAAAAACCTGCAGTAAGACCCCTTTTATACTGCTGGCGTGGCCGTCTCAACAGTAAAGCGCTGCTAGTTTTAGCGGCGCTTTACCATTTTTAAATTTTGCTAGCGGCCGAGGAAAGGGTTAAAAGTGCCTGCAAATTGCTTTGCAGGCACTTTGGCAGCACTGGCCATTGATTTCAATGGCAGGGGTGGTTTAGGAGTGGTGTATACACTGCTCCCGCACTGCCCCAAAGACGCTGCATGCAGGACTTTTTTTTTGGTCCTGCAAGCGCACCGCCCCAGTGTGAAAGCACTGGCTTTCACACTGCGGAGCATTGAGAGGCGCTTTTCAAGCGCTATTTTTTGCGCTAAAACGCCTGAAAAGCGCCTTCAGTGTGAAAGGGGTCTGAGCCTCTGCCATTCCTGACAGGTAAGGGGTGTCTTGTGAGAGAAGAGAACAGAACTTCTTTTGTATGCAATCCAAAATGTCATTTTCTTTTTAACTTCCTATTAAAGTAGAATTCCAGGGTAATACTAAGCTTAAAACTGCATCCACCCCCTCTAACACCTATACCTATACCCTGTAAAAGGCAGATTCATATACTAACCTATTTTCAGGGTGCTCTAGTCTGGTCCCTCTATTGGCTCTTCTTTCTCAGCTAGCAGTGGCTTGAGGGGAGAGGGGGGTGCGCCAACATTGGATGGCCCACAGTAAGCCTATGGACATACCTCCCAACATTCTGAGATGGGAAAGAGGGAAACCTATTAGCAAAAGTATTATGTAGGCATAGGACACACCACCTACCACGCCCCCTTAAAGGAGAATTGTACAAAAAAAAGGATTGGTTAAACCCACAAGTACATTTTTTTACCACTACCATTACTTTATACTGGCCTTCGGAATTTAGAAATGTAGCAATTTAGAAACTGGATGAAAGGTTTAGCACTATAAAACACTTAAGGTAGTTTATAGGTGTTAGAAGGGTGGTGGGAGCAGGTTTAGGCTTAGTTAGTATTACCCCAAAGTTTTACTTTAACCCTTTGCAGCCATCATGAGAAGGCCTTTTAAACATTCATAATGCGAGTGGCATTACATGGGCTTCCCAGTCAGGTTATCACTGTGATTCCCGCAATGATGTGATCAAAAGCCAACTCCACCTGCTTCAGATCATGACCAGGAGCTGTCTGTGATAGCCAAGTCTCTATTCTGGTGTACACAGCACAAATAGGTGGTGCCTGCTGTACGCATATGTGTGGCAGCTCAGGCTAAAAGCACAATAGCTCCTGCAAACCGCCCCAGTGTGAAAGGGGCCTTAAGGACCAGGCCTCTTTTTTAGATGTGTTGTTTGCAAGTTAAAAACATCTACTTAAACCCCCAAACATAAAAAATTTTTTCCTAACACCCTAAAGAATAAAATGGCGGTCGTTGCAATACTTTTTGTCACACCATATTTGCACAGCGGTCTTACAAGCGCACTTATTTTTAAAAAATACACTTTTTTGAATTTAAAAATAAGACAACAGTAAAATTAGCCTAAATTTTTTCATATTGTGAAAGATAATGTTACGCCGAATAAATTGATACCCAATATGTCACGCTTCAAAATTGCGCCCGCCCGTGGAATGGTGACAAACTTTTACCCTTAAAAATCTCCATAGGCGACGTTTAAAAAAATTCGACAGGTTGCATGTTTTGAATTACAGAGGAGGTCTAGGGCTAGAATTATTGCTCTCGCTTCTACCGATCGCGGCGATACCTCACATGTGTGGTTTGAACACCGTTTTCATATGCGGGCGCTATTCACGTATGCTTTTGCTTCTGCACACGAGCTTGGCGGGACGGGGCGCGGTTAAAAATTTTTTTTTAAATTTATTTTACCTTTAATTTTTTATTTTTACACTGTTTAAAAAAAAAAAATTGTGTCACTTTTATTCCTATTACAAGGAATGTAAACATCCCTTGTAATAGAAAAAAAGCAAGACAGAACCTCTTAAATATGAGATCTGGGGTCAAAAAGACCTCAGATCTCATATTTACACTAAAATGCAATAAATAAAAAAAATTGTCATTTAAAACAATTATTTAAAAAAAAATGGACCTTTAAGAGCTATGGGCGGAAGTGACGTTCTGACGTCACTTCCGCCCTGCAATGTCATGGAGACGGGTGGGGGCCATCTTCCCCTCACTCGTCTCCATGCACAGTCACAGAGAGGACCGGATCGTCTCCAATGCTGCCGACGGCTCCGGTAAGCGGCGGAGGGCCCCGGAGTGCGGCGGGAGGGGGGGGGACCTCTTTACCGCTACCAATAAAAGTGATCTTGTGGCGAATCCGCCGCAGAGACCACTTTCATCTTGTAGTGGACCGCCAGCCGAACACGAGGATACCGGGGTTATGTCAGCTAGCTGCTGCCATAACAACGATATACGTCCTCAAAGTGAGGCTGTATATATCTGCGTTCGGCGGTCCGGAAGTGGTTAAACCATTTTTTGTCACATATGAAAAAATATACAATGAACATTTGAAAGTTGACATATTCACATATACGAGTCATGAATACCCGAACATATTACTCCAAGAATAAAAATAGAATCATGACTTATCAATCATATACATTTCTTATTATATCCCATTCACATATAACCTTAAACACATGTATACATATAACATGGAAAATTAAATTAAAAAATAGAATAATAACTAAAAAAACAAAAAAAAAACCCCTTAACCACTGGGCACTTAAACCCCCTTCCTAACCAGACTGATTTTCAGCTTTCGGTGCTCTCACATTTTGAATGACAATTACTCAGTCATGGAACACTGTACCCATATGAAATTTTTGTCCTCTTTTTCACACAAATAGAGCTTTCTTTTGGTGGTATTTAATCACCGTTGGGTTTTTTATTTTTTTGCGCTATAAATTAAAAAAGCCCAAAAATTCTGTAAAAAAATGCATTTTTCTTTGTGTCTGTTATAAAATTTTGCAAATTAGTCATTTTTATTCATAAATTTTGGCTAAAATTTATACTGCTACATATCTTTGGTAAAAAAAACAAAAACAAAATGGGTGTATATTATTTGGTCTGTGTGAAAGTTATAGAGTCTACAATCTATGGTGCCAATCTCTTAAAATTGATCACACCTAAAGTACGGCCTATCTCATTTCTTGAGACCCTAACAAGCCAGGAAAGTACAAATACCCCCAAATAAGCAATATGTAACAGAAAAAACAGATTACCGTGCTTCACAAACAAATAGAAACACCAAAAGCTGCAGTTCCAATTTGTGAGGCTTACACAAATAAGTAAATGGAAAATAGATGAAAAAATGGATCTGTGCATGATGAAGGAAAACCTTCATCATGCACAGATCCATTTTTTCATCTTTTTGGGTCCTCTTTGCTGATTATCCATTTACCCACTGGACGGAGCCATCCTGCCTGTCTCCCCCCCATGGTGAGGTCTGATCAGGACGCCTTCATCGAATGGACATCTGATTCCATTACAAGCTGATTTAAAGCTTGCTTTTGGTAAACGTGTAATCCTTCTGGTGGTGGATTCCTCACAGGGTGTATTTGATGGGTCCTATTGCACCTATTACTGGATATTATTTGGGTTCTTTTGGACTTTTATTTTTCAACTGGGACTAATTTCTATTTTGATTTTATGTTTTTTGATCACTTCAGTGTTACTTATTTATCCTTCAAGGATATTTGTCTTATTATTTTCATATTATTGTCACATCAATTTAATTTGTTTTTAGCGCAGTTCACATTTTTAATTTACCCCCCAAATAACCCCTTTTTGAAAAGTAGACATTCCAAGGCATTTAGTAAGAGGCATGGTGAGTTTTTGAAGTTGTAATTTTTTCCCACATTTCTTTGCAAAACAAGATTTTTTTTATTTTTTTTTATTTTTTTATTTTTTTTACACAAAGTTGTCCATTTATACAATATTTCTAACACATAGCATGTACATACCAAAAATTACACCCCCAAAATAGATTCTCCTTCTCCTCCTGAGAATAGTGATACCACATGTAGGGGACTTTTCCACAGCCTGGCCACATACAGAGGCCCAACATGCAGGGAACACCATCAGGTGTTCTAGGGGCATAAATTTTTCATCCAATCCAATCTTCCAGACAGATGGAAAATAGGGTCACTATACGTCTGGATTTGGCAGACAGGATCAGATCGGATAGCAGTGGATGTCAGCAGACATGTCACCGCTGACATTTGCTGCCCCATAGGGATGAATGGAGTGTCTGATCAGGTCCGCCTGAAAAATTGAAAGACAGACCTGATCAGAAAGCCCGTGTGAAAGAGCCCTTAGTAACATGGTACCAAAGCTGAGCTTATCCATGAGAGAGCTTACAGTCTAAAGACCTTAGGGGAGATTTACTAAAACTGGTGCACTCAGAATCTGGTGCAGCTGTGCATGGTAGCCAATCAGCTTCTAACTTCAGCTTGTTCAATTAAGGTTTGACAATAAAACCTGGAAGCTGATTGGTTCTATGCAGATCTGCATCAGATTTTGCACTCTCTGTCTAGCTTTAGTACATCTCCCCCCATTTATCACATATATAGATGCCCACACACTGACTCACAGGGTAGAGCCCCACCTGCCCACACAGACAGGGAAGGTGAGGGTGTAGAGACACTGACAGCGGCTACTCTGCAGGTGAAGGATTTTGGAGCTGCCATCACACTACTCAGGAGTGAGAAGAGGACTGACATCATTACAGGGGGTGGCAAGGGACTGGAGGTGTTGGGGGTGACATTGGAGCACTGGAATAGTGCCCCCCTTACCAAAACTGGCAATAAATAGGAACCTGAATGGAGGACTTCACAGGGTATAAAGGACAATAGACTGTCAGTGCACATTAGAGAGGGTTTAAAAATTGGGGCTTTAATATACAGTAGCATGTTGATGATTGGAATAAGCTAATAATAATAATAATAATAGTAGATGGATACTAATAATAATATAAATAACTCATTATAATCTATTATTATTCACTTCCATTATTATCTATCAATAGCTTCTATTATTATCATTTGTTATGAGCTAGTCTTATATCTATCATTATTAATAGAGAATACAGATAATGACAGGGTCTCTTTCATGCTGAATATATAAATGATCAGATTGGGGATTTACCTCTCCTTACTGTCAATGACACATGGCATTTATTTTTCTTACAACACAAAGCAATCTCCTGCGCTCGCTCGGGTGCCCGGTAAGCTGAGTAACTGGAGCAGCCAACCCCTTTAGCAAAGTAAGTGGAATGTCGCAGGTCTTGCTGCCCTCCTCAGAATAATGAGTATCCTTTATAGCTGAAACATACAAAAAGAACAGGAGGGCGCACCGACCTTGTGAATTACCAAAAATAACATTTATTAATAAAATAACAAAAGAATATACTCACAAATGAGCTTTAAAACAAGGCTTATCAATGCTCCAACAATAGCGAGCAGTATCTCTAGACGCAGCCTGGACCAGCTATTTGGAGACACCAGATGGCATCACAAGCGGCTTACGCGTTATGAGGGCGAGCCCTCTTCCTCAGAACCATAACAATGGTAGTTTGACCACCTCTGGTATCCCCTTAATGTACCCACAGTCACATGCATGGGTGCACGCCCACCAGAGTCTACCACACCTACACGAGTAGGCTCCGCCTACCATATCCATCCATCACATGTTGCAGACAGTGTACTGCTGTCGATATCCCATCACCATCCCTGGGCATGACATTACAGCATAGCATGGCTTGCATACAGCTGTCATCTGCTGTGTCCCCATACAATACCGGAATTTTATTGCCATATGTTTAATATATATTTTTAGTTGTATAAAGAAAGAGTACACTCACCACACTCGGCATGCTCCAAACAGTGCAGCTTAACTTCTGATGCTAATATCAACTGCCATCAACTGCCGCTACTGTGCCCCATCAATTTCCGCTACTGTGCCCCATCAATTGCTGCCAGAGGGCATCGCTCAGGAGTCGGGACTTACCCCTTTTTTAACGCTTACTGTTAGACAGGTCAATTTGGTTGTCTGCAAGCTGGTGGTAAGTAGACTTTGGCTTTTTCCTGGGCATTCCCCAGACACTTGTTGGTACCTTTTTTAGCCTCCCAATGCTGCTTACTGCGATAGCCAGCTATAAATGAGAGTGGTGGCAAGCTTTTGTTATCACGTGAGTGTTTGTATTGGTCCAGTAGTGCACCAACACCTTTGCAGCCATTGTGCTATTGCTGGGTGCTTGGTGTGCTCCTGTACCTTTAAGGAGGGGTGGGCTCCCCTCCAGCCACCTGCTCTCATTTATCCATTAAATGCATGTGCCTCCACTGTGGGGACACTTATACTTTAGTGTTAGGACCACAGATACAAGGGTGCCGTGACGTGGCTCTGTGGCTCATGCATGCGTTTGCAAATGCGTGCGGACTAAACCCCTTTTTTAACGCTTACTGTTAGATAGGTCAATTTGGTTGTCTGCAAGCTGGTGGTAAGTAGACTTTGGCTTTTTCCTGGGCATTCCCCAGACACTTGTTGGTACCTTTTTTTAGCCTCCCAATGCTGCTTACTGCGATAGCCAGCTATAAATGAGAGTGGTGGCAAGCTTTTGTTATCACAGGAGTCGGGACTTACCTGTCTCGCAGCGAGTCACAGTGGCATCCTCCACGCTCCTCGATGTCTCCGGTCCTCGATGTCTCCGGTCCTCTCTATCAGGCGTCCAATCACAGTGCCTGTTGTTTCAGCCAATCAGGTGATAGGTAACCAGACCCGAGAACCTGATTGGCTGAGAGGCGGGTCAGTGTTGGGAAAGCGATTTATTCGCTTTCCTAACACAACACTGAGTAAACAGCGATCGTACAGCATTGCACCCGCTGTTTACCATTTTGGAAGCGCTTCGAAAGAAAACCCCGCCGCTGTAATTCAGGTGCCCGGCTCCCGACAAAGGGCTGGACACCTGAATAGGGGATGGCAGCGGCGACCATAGATAGATTCATGCAATGCAAAGGTGACAGGAGAGAGGGGGCGGCACTCCTGCACCCTTTATGGATGCACCGCCACTGCCCCCTTGAGAACTAAATTGCCAAACCATCCCTTAGGATGCGATACCACTCTGGAGTTTTCACCCACCGGAGGGTGGATGCGATGTCAGGGTTGAAAGCAAATCCACCCGCACTTCCTGGTGTTGACTGCCTATCTTGTCCCTCGGGAGCTTCCTGTTTCCCGGAGAGAGGATGTGACGCGGGCTGTGACTGGAAGTGACAGGTGGAACGCAAATCCACCCGCACTTCCTTGTTTCGGCTGGGCGTGCGTGCCACGTAGAGGAGTGGCAATACGATAGGCTCTACACTATAATATACAATATACTGTTGTTGGAGAGAAATAGATCTATCTTGGGAACCCCCCAGCACCTTAGGTCCCCTCCAATCGTCCACCAGCCTTCCACATTATATAGCCAGTATTAGTATCAGAAGTGAAGCTGCACTGCTTGGAGCATGCCGAGTGTGGAAGTGTATGGGATATCAACAGCAGCACACTGTCTGCAACAAGTGATGAATGGATATGGTAGGCGGAGCCTACTCGTGTAGGTGTGCTCTGCTGTCACTTGTAGTGCTTCTGCTGCTTACTGTGTCATCTCTGAAATCTGCCCAATTATTTCCAGGAAGTTCCAAAATTAGTCAGATCTACATATATAGCAAAACATTTAGTCATATGCTTTAACCCCTTCATCACCAAGCAAACCTACTGCCCGGTACAGAAAATTGGACTAATTCCGTTTTCAGAGCGATCGTAGAATAATTTGATCATCCCTTCTGATTATTAGTACACAGCTTTCGAGAGCCGATCGCGGCTGTTCATGCAAAATTATCCGAAGGGAAGAACAAGCATTTTTCTTGTTTAATCAGTATAGTATTTCTCTGTAAAGAACAGAGTGACCAAGACCGCACATGCTTGGAAATGAAAGAATACATTACATCATCGCAGGAAGTTGTACCCTGTGTTATGAGAATTTTCACCACTCTAGTAACCTATTTGTTTTCGATATTAGACTAGCATGCTGAAAACAAACAAAAAAATAGTCAATCATTTGTCTGATATTCTCATCATGTGTACCAGACTGTTGCTAAGGACTCTGCATTCACTATATCGGGTTTCCCACAGTACACAGAACATGGAAATGCAATTATTTTAGTAAATATAAACAGTTAAATACCTTTTTTTATCAGAGTATTTGTCAGTCCTATGACTTCTATCAGTGCCGAGTTAAAACCTGTAGGAGGAGTTTTCATTCTCCCTCGATTGTCCTATGAGGCTGCAGGACCCCTGATCCTCTGTCTGGACAGTGCTGATTGGCCCTGTGCTGATCACATGCACCCTCTCAAGAAAAAAAAAAAAAAAAATAGAAATTAAGGATGAGCTAAGGTATGTTCGCAGCTCCACGTGCCAGAGCCTGCCAGGAAGCTGACAGCGCCAATCGCAGGCTCTGAGACATTTCCCGATCTCTGCAGCCGTGGACCGGAAAAATGTCTCAGTACCTGTGATTAGCGCTACGCGCTGTCAGCTTCCTGGCAGGCTCGGGCACGTGGAGCTTTGAACACGCCCGAGCTTATCCTTATTAGCAATACACACCAAACTGAGCATGTGCAGAGTGTCCTCAAGGCTCTGTTCTATCAGGAGATGCATTGGGGACAAAGTGATTTGAAAAGGTTAATTTAAAAAAAAAAAAAAATTCATCTATATATCTATCTATATATATATATATATATATATATATATATATATATATATATATATATATATATCAAACATGTCATACTTGCCTCCTCTGCCCAAGGGTTTTGAACAGAGTGGTCCCGATCCTCCTCTTCTGGGGTGCCCGGGTGGCGCTCCAATGGCTCCCGCTGCTATAAATCTATCCAATGAGGACCCGAGACAGCGGCTGGAGCTGCTGGGCTCGTCCTCGATGCTGGAACGTTCAGGTACGTAAAAGGGGGGCTCCGGGGGGTATCTACAGCACAGGTTTTTCACCTCAAGGTATAGAATGCATTAAAGTGAAAAACCTCGAGACATTACAACCCCTTTTGCTGCATGCTCATTCCTGAGCCGCTGCTCTATGCTTCCATAAGACACAAAGAACTTGCACTCCCCCCGCTCTCTCCTCCTCCAGCAGAGCAAAGAATGCATTAAGGTAGAAAACCTTGAAGCTTTAGAACCACTTTAATGTTTTTGACTAAAGTGATTAAATTATGCTTAAAAGTAAGAGCGGCTTAAAGAGGACTTCCGCCTGGGGAAAAAAAATTTAAACGTCAGAAGCTACAAATACTGCAGCTGCTGACTTTTAACATATGTACACTTACTTGTCCATGGAGCCCGCGATGTCCTCACCCGATCTTCAGATCCACTCACGGGTGCTATCGCCGCCATTCCTGTTAAGGGAATCAGACTTTCAGCTTCACTCCTGGTTCCCTACTGCGCATGCGCGAGTCATGCTGCGCATTATGAATGGTACCTGCTGTCTTCTGGGACCTGTGTGTCTCCCAGAAGACAGTGGGGGGGGGGCTGGACATGGCGTAGTTCTGCGGCGATCTATGCAGATCTGCTCCCCCCTGAAAGGTGCCAAATATGACACGGGGGGGGGGGGGGGGGCGATCCGATAAGCAGATTTCTGGGTGAAGCTCCGCTTTAACGCTGTAATAAATCCAAAATCAAACATTTATTATATTGCAGCTTACCAATTCTGAGATGTGATGGCTGTGGCTGCATTAGTTTTCTTTTTTCATTTTTTTTTTTTTGGCTTTCTTTCCTTTTATTTTCATTTGGTGATCTGGCCAGTAAATCTGTTGCTTTTCAAAAGAACAAGCTGTCCTGCAAATGTAGCAGTTGGGAGGGTTGAGACTAACCATTTAACACTGACACGGGTGCTTACAATGATTAGCTTTTATTTATTAATGTAAAACCTTTATCCCAAAATGCAAAAAAAAAAAATCTGTTGTTGTAACTGATTGTATAAATGCAGTGTGAGTTGGAGTTTGGCTTCAATTTGTTAGTGTATCTAAATCTGCTAGTATGAGTAAACCCCGGTACACATGGGATAAATATTGGTTGAAAATAGCCGGTACAGTAGATACTGGATGACATTCGGCCCGTGTGTACGGCTCCTTGTTTGATAGAAGCTGGTCTCTCGGCTGGCTTCTGTCAAACAAGCTTGCTGGAAAACCAGCAGCCGATTGGCATCTGATCAGCGCCCCTCAGCCAATGGCTGTGAGTGCTGACCGGTGTGTTCTGGTGGGGGAGCGGTCCCCTGTCAGAACAGAAAAGTTCAGCGGGGAGATCGCTGTACTAACATTGCATTGTTAGTACAGCGACCACCTGGTTAGCTCCTCAGTTTTTATTTTTTCCGTTTAGCCCGCTGGAATAGACAAAAAAAACGTAACGTGTGTACCAGGCTTAACACTCCCCTCATGCTCTGTGCTCTTTTATCCAGAGTGCTGTCTTTGTTATCCCTTTCACAACTAAGCCTATTTCTGACATTTGGTGTTTACAAGTTAAAATCCGTATTTTTTGCTAGAAAACCCCCAACCATCATATATATATATATTTTTAGCAGAGAATCTAGAGAATAAAATGGCGATTGTTTCAATATTTTATGTCACATGGTATAAACACAACTTTTTGGGAAAAGGGACACTTTCATGAAATTTTAAAAAACGAAACAGTAAAGTTAGCCCAATTTTTTTGTATAATGTGAAAGATGATGTTACGTCAAGTAAATAGATACCAAACATGTCACGCTTTATAATTGCACGCACTCGTGGAATGGCGACGAACTACGGTACCTAAAAATCTCCATAGGCGATGCTTTAAATTTTTTCTACGGTTACCAGGTAAGAGTTAGAATTATTACGATCACGGCGATACCTCACATGTGTGATTTGAACACCGTTTACATATGCGGGCGCGACTTCTGTATGCGTTTTCTTTGCTGCGCGAGCTGGCGGGGACATGGGCACTCTAAAAAAAAATTTCTTACTTCTTTTATTTATTTTTATATTATTAAATTGTGTTTAAAAAAAATAAAAATAAAAAATTTGATCACTTTTATTGCTGTCACAAGGAATGTAAACATCCCTTATGACAGTAATAGCTGGTGACAGGTACTCTTTATGGAGGGATCGGGGGTCTAAAAGATCTCCAATCCCTCCTTTGCACTTCAAAGTATTCCAGATCACCGAAAACAGCGATTCTGATTACTGTATATTTTTTAAATCCGGCGCCATTGGCAGCCGAATAAACACAAAGTGACGTTGTGACGTCGCTTCCGTGTTTACATTCAGGAGACTGGAACAAAGCCGTTTCCGGATTCGTGCCAGTCTGTCTCTAGCCGCTGGAAGTGGCGGATCGAGGATCGAGGAGGCAGCTGTAGCATCCCACTGATGTCACAGCAGGGAGGCGAGTATAAATGTTTGTTTTTTTGCTATTCCTATACTTCTCCTTTAAAAGCTAAGTTCACCTGAATAAAAAATAAATGCGGGTTAAACAATGTGCATTTATTATTTTCTTACTTTGGAGCCTGCAAAGTATTGCACCCATGATCAGTGGATTACAGGTGCAATGTCAGGCTTCTGCAGACACTAATGACAGCTGGCTGCCTGTACTTCATATGCACCTTTAGACCCCTTGCACACTGAGAGACTTTACAGGCACTATAGAGCTGAAAATAGTGCCTCTCCTGTCACTCCAATGAGAAAGCCCGGGCCTTTCACACTGGAGCGGTGCGCTGGCAGGACATAAAAAAAAAAAAGCCCTGCTAGCAGCTTCTTTGAGGCGCTTTAGGAGTGGTGCATACACTGCTCCTAAAGCGACCCTGCCCATTGAAATCAGCGCTTTTAACCCTTTTTTGGCCGCTAGCAGGGTTAAAAGCGCCCTGCTAGTGGCCGAAAAGCGTAGCTAAAACAACATTAAAGTGCTGCTAAAAATAGCAGCGCTTTACCGCCGACGCCCGGGCGCTGTGAGTGTGAAAGTGCCCTGAGGTTCCTTTCACATGGGCTTGCCTGTTTGACGGACTCCACTTGATCCCCGCTGAGCAGGCGGATTACAGGTCTGTCTCCACTCCTCTATGGGGAGATCGGATAAAAACGAACCGCCTGTCCATTTTCATCCAATCTCATCCGCCAGACGGATGGAAAATAGGGTCACCATCCGTCTGGATTTGGCAGACAGGATCAGATCAGATAGCAGTGGATGTCAGCAGACATGTCACCGCTGACATCTGCTGCCCCATAGGAATGAATGGAGTGTCTGATCAGGTCTGCCTGAAAAACTGACAGATGGACCTGATCGGAAAGCCCATGTGAAAGGACCCTAATGCTGGCCATACACTATACAGAAAATCGGCCGAAAAATCGTTCATATAGACACTGCGTTCGTTTTTCGGCAAGTTAATGGGCACAAATCGATAATCGTTTGTGACGTTTTTTGTGGGAAAAAAACGAACGGCAAGTTTGGAAAATTTCTGCCGAACGTATGATAAATTGCAAGTTTAATGCGTTCTTCGTCCGTGAAAAACGAATGGTTGCTACTGCGCATGGTTGAAAATCATTTAACCCGGAAGGGAAATATTCGTGTCAAATACGTTCGCGTCAAAACGTCATGACAAATCGTCAACACCAACTATATAAAGGCCCGCACACACGATCTGACTTTTTGACAACAAACATGCAAATTAGCAGTTCTGGAGCAACATCTGACCGTGTGTACGCTCCATCGGACAAATGTTTTATGTTTTTATCGGACTTTTGTTGGCTACGAACGGACAAACTTTCTGGCAACAAAACTCCGATCGTGTGTGCACAAAATACCATCGGACTTTAGTCCAAAGTACAAACACGCATGCTCGGAAGCAAGGACCAGCACGAAATTTTAATGGCTTAAGAATAAATCTGCTTTGCTGGTGATACTGACAGAGTACAGACAAACATATTTTAGTTAGGATTTGTGTTCTAGTGATATCAATCCCAAAATGTTTTTTTTTTAGGCCATTTTGGTTATTGTGCATT
The DNA here is from genome assembly GCF_042186555.1 of Aquarana catesbeiana. Taxonomy (NCBI): domain Eukaryota; kingdom Metazoa; phylum Chordata; class Amphibia; order Anura; family Ranidae; genus Aquarana; species Aquarana catesbeiana. The sequence goes on from NC_133328.1 coordinate 179,695,275, forward strand.
CACAACATAAATAAACTTACAAAATTATTAGACATGTTCTCTGTCATCACAATTAAAAATTATAATTTCAAAACAAAAAGAGCAAACGATACACATAAAACGAAAAAATTTAGCTTATTAAATCATACTGAAATCAAAAAATTCAACCTGCTAAATTATTAGCCCCTAAACTCCCCACACCAGTGGCCTTGTTGTGGATCCTTGGGGCTGCTTTTGCCACTGACCACCATGCTGCTCAGGTGGGTGGGCTTGCTGGGGTGGGTAGGTTTGTTGTGGAGGAGTGTTGTTCAAATGACACACATGAGATTTAGTGGTTAGCTCGTTTCCTGGCCTTGCTGAAGAGCTGGATGATTAGAGCCTCACATAGCTCCCTTTGATCTGCGTCAAGCTCACAGAGCTTATTAGCATTAAAACAGCCAAACCCTTCAGCACTATCGGGTGCTGTGTTGATCAGAGAAGTAGCCCTAGTTAAGAACTCAGCTGTGGCTTCATCCAGATGTTGGCTCTTCCTGGCCCTTTTTTTTGGGAGGACGCAGGGGAGGGATCCTGCACTCAGTTGTCGTCTGGCTGCTGGGCCCAGGCTCTTCTTGGCTCTAAAGTTCCTGTGTGTGTAAAACCAACATCATTTTAATTTTTGGACATCAATCATCAACAATTTTCATGTCATGACTTTTTAATTTGGAATGTGTCCAAATAGGAAAGACTATCATTCTGACTCCAGCATTTCTCATTCTTGTCCTAATCCTTTTTGGCCACTGCTGTCTATTGATATGGAACTCACTTTTATAACACAACAAATTACTATGCATTCAGGGGCGTAACTACCACCATATTGCGCTATGGGGCCCGCAGCCGAGTGGGGCCCAGTGAGGATAAGAGCACCGCCGGCACAGTCTCAAAGCCAGGGGAAGAGAGAGGAGAGGAAGAGGCAAGCTGTCCGTATCAGCAGAGCTGAATTGCCCGATGTAAGAGCTTTCATTAGGACTTCCAGTGTTCCCGGGGCTCACGTCACATAGCTCCACCTTTTGGGCCGGTGCATTTGATAGAACGCCGATCCAATGCGGGACATGTGACGTCATCAAAGGCGTCGGGCCAAGAGGTGGGGCTATGTGATGAGCCCCGGGAAGACGGGAAATTCAAATGAAAGCTAGTACAGCGGCCAATCCCGCTCTCTGCTGATCCTAGTAGCTTGCCTCTTCCTCAGCATAGGTGGGGCTGTATGGTGCACAGGCAGACCAGGCTGTATCGGGCACAGGTCATGCTGCATTGACACTAGGGCAGCTGTGGGGGGGGGGCTGTTTGCAGTGTGCCCTATACAACATTTTCTAATTTGCAAACCTATAAAAGTCTATGGTAGAATTCCAAAGTGATAATTTTAAGAGATAATATGCAAGCTAATTGCCATTAGGGATGAGCCCAACACCCCCCTGTTAGTTTCGCAACAGAACATTTGAACAGGCAAAAAATTGTTTTTAACACGTGAACACCGTTAAAGCTAAGGGAGTTGAACATGAATAATCAAAAGTGGTAATTTTAAAGGCTTATATTCATGGTATTGCCATAAAAAGTGTTTGGTGACCTGGGTCCTGCCCCAGGAGACATGTATGAATGGACAGAAAAGTTTACAAAACGCCCATTTTTTCAGGAACAGTGATTTTAATAATGAATAAAGTCAAACACTAAAAGTGTAATATTCCTTTAAATTTCGTACCTAGGGGGAGTGTCTATAGTATGCCTGTAAAGGGGCGCATGTTTCCCCTGTTTAAAACAGTCCGACAGCAAAATGACATTTCAAATGCAAAAAATGTCATTAAAAATTACGAACGGTAGCGACAGAATTTAGAACCAGCTTCTTTTCGCGGGGACTCTCGGATTGCCTTTGTCTCGCACCCAAACAGAACGTAATCTTACATCACACGCTCGTTCGATTGATATACACTACCTAGGCGTGAAAACTCCGCTACCCGAACGGCATGACGCATTCGTTCGTACCGCGTGTTAACTTGACATAGATGGCGCATGCCTGAAACTCCACCCCTGACGTTCTTTTTCTATATTGCCCGCCCTTTTCTATTCGGTGCGTAGTGAGGAGCAACATGGCGAAGACACATGTGTCAGGATCCAGGAGGAGATGCAAGGCCACCAACATGTCATTTGAGGAAATGGTGGAGATGGTTGAAATATTAAAAAAAGAAGATTATGATGGGAAACATGGCCCATATGCCCATCCAAATTTTGTCAAGGACAAAATACTCAATCATGTGGTGAAGGCTCTGGAGCGGAAGTTTGGGGTCCATAGAAGGAAGGACCAACTGAGGAAGCGCTGGTCTGACCTGAAAAACAGGGAGCCAGATCAGTACCTCAAAATAAGGAAGGAACTTCGAAAAAGTAAGTACTTGTGTGTCCCATTTATGATTCTTCACTTGCCTGCTTCTCCATGTGCTTTTCTTGACTGTTATACTAAATGTTTGTAGGTGTTACAGTGATCGTTTGCCAATAAATACAACTTTTTTAAACTGATATAGGCTTATGACTGTTTTGGTCATGATCATTTATGTGATTGAACGAATTTAAAAGACATTGTTGTCTAGATGTCTTTGAAATTTTAATTAATTGATAAATAGATTCAGTGGAATGTAAGGAGAGGACACTCAGCAGCTGGTTACACATCTGGACTCAGTGTGGGACACCATAAAAACTTGGCCCAAAAAGGTAAGTATTGCATTTGGGGTCAAAGGTCTTTTTAATCATGTCTTCAACTTGGTTCTCTTCCTAAACAGACAATTGTACACCACTTGAAAGCAATGTTTCATATTCCTATTTCTGGCCATAAATATCTGTGTGCTAAGTATACCTTTTTTTAATTTTTCATAGGGAATCAAAGACGCAGACAACAGGGTCAACAGGACCCCCAACGTCGCCGGGACCCCCAACCTGAACCCAGCACCAGCGTCACACATGTTGAGGAAAGAGAATTGGGGGAAGTGGGAGCGTGTACCTCACCAGGTGAGTGTCTGACACCCCAGCTTCAGGTAATCTATGTATGCCTGCATATTTCTAAATACATGTTTTTTCTCACTTTTTTAGGTGATGTTCTGGTTGTGGAAGAGCCACCCGACCATTTTACATCGGACAGCGCCCAAAAGCTCATTGGGCAGATCATGCAATGGAATGGCGAAATAGATGCCATGAGAAATCGTCTCAACACAATGCAGCAGGAAATGAAGGACATGATAGATGTTTTGGGTAGAATCTAAACACTTTTGACGTCCATAAACATCTATCATGTTCTTCATTTCCTGCTGCATGATTATGTCCACATTATTGTTTGTTTATGTTTGTATAAAAAAAAAATCAAAAAAAAAAAATTAGTAAAAAAAATTGACAAAAATAATTTAAAAAAATTAAAAAATAAATAATTAACAAAAAGATTTTTTTTTACGCAAAAATTTTTGTACAAAATTGTTTATAATAAATAAAGAAAATTAAAATTTACATATTTTGAACATGTTGAACTTTGTAAGTTCATGTTTGTTATCCAAGTTCTGTTTTACAACATGCCTGTTTGTCAAACTAAAAAAACGCACAGGAATGTGCACAGATAAAAACATTTTATAAAAAAAACAATGTGTGTTTTTTTATTTCAATGCTCAATACCAGTATATTTGTTAAGTTGCTGTGGTTACATTGACAGTGTACTCTAAAATGTGTGTAGCTGAGACACAGCACAATATAATAGTTAGCTCAAAGTGAGATTGTCACCTCATGTTGCACATCAGGTTGGTTTGCACTAGTGGCAAAAATTAAAAAGATCAAGGCTATTTGCAAAGCTAGTAAACAGACAACAGTAGTTCCTTGAAAATATCATTTTATTAAGAAGTAAAATAATTAATCAGCAAGTAAAAAAGTAGTCCATATATTGTTCACTGACAAGACGGTCATTCTGGGAGCCCAAACCAGCACATGCACTTTCCAGAGCTGGCATCACAGCCTATTGAGCTGGTCGGGAAAAAGGCTCATCACTTTTCCCTGAGGCAATGTAGCCTCATCTGCCCCAAAGACAAAATTTAGTACCTCAATATTGTCCTGAGCATTTAGAAAAATTAAGGTCCCTTTTTGTATACGATCCTAATATTCAGTACGTATCATCACATCTCCGTCAGAGTGGCGTCCATTCATCCCAACATCCAAAAAAGGCTAAATTGTAATTATATGCTCCCTCACCCCCTCTGGTGGCACATTCCTAAACTTTAAGGGGGGGTGGGGAGTTGAATTGGTAGCTGGTTTTGACAAGTAAACCTCTACACTTCCATGAGAGCTAAATGCATGAAAAATTAAGTATTATTTTGCCTGACCATCCATCTTTAGAACATTGTCAGGCCAGTGGCCAGGTAAGAAGTGGGCAAATCCGTAAATAAGAAGGCACATTGTTCAAATCTATACACATTTTGACATACATCGGACAAAATAATAACAATGTTCGTTAATTAGGATTATTCGTTATGATAAAGTTATAAACCCAGGAAGTCAGCACAGCACAGGGATGGTGTGAGCCCCTCATAATGAGCACAGCACAGGGATGGTGTGAGCCCCTCATAATGCTAAATTCATCATAACAAACGTATCATTTGGACCTTTTGAAGGTAATCTTGCAGGCCCTTGCACTACATGCTTTTGAGAATTTATGCAGCAATCTTAACTAAAAAAATAAGGTATACTATGTGTTTAGCAAAATCAGCAGATAGAGTAGTTATATCGGTTGACTGTTTTTTTGGTGTTTTTTTAGGGGGGGGGGGGATAAGTGTTTGCACAACCAAAAAGGGAATCTTGCACTCTGCATGAATTTAAAGGACAGGAATAAGATTGGGACACATTTTAGGGGGTGTTTGTGGTAAACCTAAAAATGAAGCATAAAAAAATACAGTGTTAAGTTACTAGGCTAGGTGTGTATGGGCCCAGGGTAGCATGCTGGGGAGGTTAGTGAAAGAAAATATGCATGTAGGCCACCAAAAAGTTACAGCATGCATGAGGACAAAGAGGACATTCATTCACAGCATATTACAAAAATGGGAAGGATGGAATACTAAATTTAGAAAATACTTTATAAAAACATGAAGGTGATATTAATTCCAAAAAATTACACGAATATAGTCCTTCTGCAGGACTTGGATAATAGCACTACATGTCTCAGGAATAATCTCTCCCAGAGCCTTGGGAGAGATACAAGTGGTAAACTTGATATCCTGGGGACCCCTCCCTGTCGCCAAATAACGTAAGGTAGCTATGAGCTTTTGCTCTGCTGGAATAGCAGCCCTCATGCAGGTGTCCTGCTTCATGATATAGGGGGACAGCAAGGACAATAGTTGCTGAAAGCAGGAGTCCGTCATCCGGAGATAATTCAGAGAATCATTTGGATTATTCTCCTGCAGCTCACGCAGCAAGGGCATATGGCTAAATTGGTCACGAATAAGTAGACAAGTTTTGGCCCAAATAATCCTCATCCTACTACTCTGACCGTTCTTTTTTCGAAAATGGGTTCGGCCGATTTTCTGTATAGTGTATGGCCAGCATTAGTAACATGGTACCAAAGCTGAGCTTATCCTTGAGAGAGCTTACAGTCTAAAGACCTTGGGGGAGATTTACTAAAACTGGTGCACTCAGAATCTGGTACAGCTGTGCATGGTAGCCATTCAGCTTCTAACTTCAGCTTGTTTGATTAAGGTTTGACAATAAAACCTGCAAGCTGATTGGTTTCTATGCAGATCTGCATCAGATTTTACATTGTCTAGCTTTAGTACATCTCCCCCCATTTCTCACATATATAGATGCGCACACACTGACTCACAGGGTAGAGCCCTACCTGCCCACACAGGCAGGGAAGGTGAGGGTGCACAGACACTGACAGCGGCTACTGTGCAGGTAAAGGATTTTGGAGCTGCCATCACACTACTCAGGAGTGAGAAGAGGAATGATATCATTACAGGGGGATGGTAAGGGACCGGAGGTGTCGGGGTGCCATTGGAGAACTGGATTAGTGCCTCACTGTACCAAAACTGGCAGCAATAAGAAACCTGAATGGAGGACTTCACAGGGTATAAAGGACAATAGACTGTCAGTGACTGTCAGGGAGTTTAAAAACTGGGGCTTTAACTTGTTCAGATCCGCGATATAGCCAAATGACGGCTACAGCATGGATCTGCTTTGCCAGGAGGCCGTCTATTGACATTCTCCCCTTTGAAAGCTGGCCACGGCCCCCTGAAGAGGGCACACAGCGCATGCTGTGATCACTAGAGTCAATGAGACTCGGGTGATCACAGATCCAAGTAAGGGGTCGATCCCGGCCCCTTACCATGTGATCAGCTGTCAGTCAATGACAGCTGATCACATGATGTAAACAGAGGATCGGTAATCGTTTTTTTTTTTTCTCTTACGCTGACAGCCAATCGCCAGCTTCTGTTTGAAGGGACATCGGTCCCGAAGCTGCCTCATATGTGCCCAAAAGTACCACCTGCCAGTGCCACAAATCAGTGCCACCAATCAGTGCCCACAGTAGTAAGTGCCAGCAATCAGTGCCACCTATCAGTGCCCACAAGTGTCACCTATCAATGCCCACCAGTGCTGCCTATCAGTGTCACCTACCAGTGCCAATCAGTGCCCATCACTGCCACCCATCAGTGCCAGCTATCAGTGGCACCTATTAGTGCCATTCAGTGTAGCCTCATCAGCGTACATCAATGAAGGAGAAAATTACCTGTTTGCAAAATGTATTAACAAAATATAAAACAGTTTTAAAAATGTAAAACAGTATTAAAAAAAAAAAAAAAAAAAATCGGTCTTTTTAAATTTTTTTAACAAAAAATAAAAAACCCAGAGGTGATCACAAAAGAAAGCTCTATTTGTGGGAAACATTGATAAAACTTTTATTTGGGTACAGTGTTGTATGACCGCGCAATTGTCATTCAAAGGGTGACAGCGCTAAAAGCTGAAAATTGGTCTGGGCAGGAGGGAGGTTTAGGTGCCCAGTAAGCAAGTGGTTAATATACAGTAGCATGTTGACGATTGGAAGAAGCTAATAATGATAATAGTAGATGGATACTAATAATAGTATAAATACATCATTATAATCTATTATTATTCGCTTCCATTATTATCTATCAATAGCTTCTATTATTATCATTTTTTATGAGCTAGTCTTATATCTATCATTATTAATAGAGAATACAGATAATGACAGGGTCTCTTTCATAGTGAAAATGTAAATGATCAGATTGGGGGATTTACCTCTTCACTGTCAGCGACACATGGCGTTTTATTTTTCTTACACTGTTGACATCGGTGGGTGGTGTAGCCGGTCTAGACCCGCCCATGGCTTACTCCAACCCATTAGTAAAAATGTCCGACTCGGCTTCAGAAAATGCCCGCCCCCTCTCTCTCTAAATCCGCCCTCTTAGCGTCCAGCTATGATGCTATAGGTAGGAGGACATGGAGGTGGGAGTGACGAACAGCCAAATCGTGCTCCTCCTCTAATTGATTCCTCCCTCCTAGTGACGCAGAAAGGTAAAGCCCTTCCGCCGCGCGCTCACACTTGATTGGCTGTCTCTCTAACTGTTCTCCGGAGCAGGCTCCGCCCCCTCAATCTTGCTGTTTAACAGCTTTGAGCTCACAGCTCTGCCATTGGTCAATAGGCGTGGCCTGTTTACTCCTGCTTGACAGCTTTGGTGCTTTCGGCTCTTCCCCCTCATTCTCTGCTTTTAGTGACACATGGCGTTTTTTATTTCTTACACTGGTGACATTGGCGGGTGGCGTAGCCGGCCTAGACCCGCCCATGGTTTTCTCCGATCCTTAGTAAAAATGTCCGACTCGACTTCAGTAAATGCCCGCCCCCTCTCTCTCTCTAAATCCTATAGTAATAGTCTCCGCCCTCTTAGTATACAGATGTGCTTCTGCAGGAAGACATTGAGATGGGCGTGACGGAGAACTAACGAATCGTACTCCTCTAGAGATGATCAGCCACAAACTGATCCTTCCTCCGAGTGACGCATTAAAGTAACGCCCTCTCGCCGCGCGATCGCACTTAATTGGCTGTCTCCGAAGCAGGCTCCGCCCCTCAATCCTGCTAACAGCTTTGAGCTCACAGCTCTGCCATTGGTCAGTAGGCGTGGCCTGTTTACTCCTGCTTGACAGCTTTGGTGCTCTCGGCTCCTCCCCCTCATTCTGCGCTTTTAGTGACACATGGCTTTTTTTCTTTCTTACACTGGTGACATTGGTAGGTGGCGTAGCCGGCCTAGACCCGCCCATGGTTTTCTCCGATCCTTATTAAAAATGTCCGACTCGGCTTCAGTAAATGCCCGCCCCCTCTCTCTCTCTCTAAATTCCATAGTGATAGTCTCTGCCCTCTTAGTATCCAGCTGTGGTTCTGCAGGAAGACATTGAGGTGGGCGTGACAGAGAACTGACGAATCGTGCTCCTCCTCTAGAGATAGTTAATCACAAACTGATCCTTATTCCGAGTGACGCAGTAAGGTAAAGCCCTCTCGCCGCGCTCTCGCACTTAATTGGCTGTCTCAGAAGCAGGCTCCGCCCCCTCAATCCTACTATCTAAAAGCTTTGAGCTCTCGGCGCTGTCATTGGTCAGTGGGCGTGGCCTATGTACTCCTGCTCCTCCCCCCACATTTTGCGATCAGGGCTGTGAGGACAGCAGCACGGCTTCATAATACATGTATATCTCCAGCTACAATAAGGAAGAGAAACAGAACACAATTTTAAACGACTAAACTTTTTTTCTGTTTTGACAAATTGTACAGAGAACCCCTATAAGTCACGTGGTAACGAAACGCCTCTGCTATAGGCTAGGGCTTCTCATTACCAAGCAGGCAGTTTCTGTGAAGCGTCCGTTCCTTGCCTCCCTGTTACTAGGGTAACGGAGCAATTCATTAAACACTAAAAATAGGGGTGGTGATGTGGAAAAAAATATAATTTTCACTTGCTTTAAAATGAATATGATTCCGGATATTAGAAGAGGTAAGAATAAATAGCGATCACTGCACAGGTGTGTACAAGACACCACAGCGGTTTGTTTATGTCTCATTCCCACCACGTGGTAATGATGAAGTTCCCCTCGGACAGACTGTAGTCCGGGGTCTCTGCAGTTGCTCTGGGATTAGAAGCATGGACTAGTCCGGTAGTTGGATGGGATTTATGACATCTGGAGGAAGGAGATGGTGAGAGAGCCGAGGTGAGCGAGCATAGATCAGGTGTGATCTCCCCCTGTGCTGTCTGTGTGCTGGGCTCTACCCTACAGGCATCCTCTGCTGTCACTTGTAGTGCTTCTGCTGCTTACTGTGTCATCTCTGAAGTCTGCCCAATTATTTCCTGGAAGTTCCAAAATTAGGGAAGTCACATCTACATATATAGCATAACGTTTAGTACATATGCTTTAACCCCTTAAAAAAAAAGACAAACATGTCATACTTGCCTCCTCTGTCAAGGGTTTTGCACAGAGTGGTCCCGGTCCTCCTCTTCTGGGGTGCCCGGGTGGCGCTCCTGGCTCCTCCTCCTCATCGAGTTCCCCCATGGAGAGCCACATTCCAGTCCTGATGCACTCCCGAGTTCTGATGCTGCGGCCATTGACACACGCACAGCAGGGCTCGGCCCCACCTCTCCCTGCTCCCGTGTCACTATATTTGATTGACAGCAGCGGGAGCCAATGGCTCCCGCTGCTATCAATCTATCTGAGGACCTGAGACAGCGGTTGGAGCTGCTGGGCTCGCCCTCAACACTGGAACGAATGGGTTCAGGTAAGTAAAAGGGGAAGCTGCAGCGCAGGTTTTTCACCTTAATGTATAGAATGCATTAAAGTGAAAAACCTCGAGACATTACAACCCCTTTTGCTGCATGCTCGTTCCTGAGCCGCTGCTCTATGCGTCCATAAGACACAAAGAGCTTGCGCTCCCTCCGCTCTCTCCTCCTCCAGTAGAGCAAAGAATGCATTAAGGTAGAAAACATTGAGCACTTTCACACTGTGCCGCCCGGGCGTCAGCAGTAAAGCGCTGCTATTTTTAGCACCGCTTTACCGTCGTTTTAGCGGCGCTATTCGGGTTAAAACCGCCCCGCTAGCGGCTGAAAAGGGGTTAAATCCGCCCGCAAAATGCCACTGCAGCGGCATTTTTCCAGTGGTATAGCAGCGCTGCCTCATTGTTTTCAATGGACAGGGGCGCTTTAGGAGTGGGAGTGGTGAGTTCACCGCTCCTAATGTGCTGCAAAGAAGCTGCTTGCAGGACTTTTTCTGACGTCCTGCCAGCGCAGCGCCCCAGTGTGAAAGCATTCGCCCTCACACTGGGTTTGCAGCTGAGGCTTCTTTCAGGCGTTATTTTTAGCGCTAAAGCGCCTGAAAAACGACTCAGTGTGAAAGGGGTCTAAAGCTTTAGAACCACGTTAATGTTTTTGACTAAAGTGATTAAATTATGCTTAAAAGTAAGAGAGGCTTAAAGCGGAGTTCTGCCTGGGGAAAGAAAATTAAATTAAAAGTCAGCAGCTACAAATGCTGTAGCTGCTGACTTTTAGTATATGGACACTCACCTGTCCAGGGAGCCAGCGATGTCCTCACCCGATCTTCGGATCAACTCACAGGTGCTACTATTCCTGGTAAGGGAATCAGGAAGTAAAGACTTTCGGCTTCACTCCTGGTTCCCTACTGCGCATGCGCGAGGGGGGGGAGCTGGACATGGCATAGTTTGCCGCATAATTTGCAGCGATCTATGCCCGGAGGTGGGAGCAAATACCAAAAGCAAACATTTATTATATTGCAGCTTACCAATTCTGAGATGTGATGGCTGCATTCGTTTTCTTTTTTTTTTTTCCTTTGGCTTTCTTTCCTTTATTTTCGTCTGGTGATCTGGCCAGTAAGTCTGTTGTTTTTCAAAAGAACAAGCTGTCCTGCAAGTATAGCAGGTGGGAGCTTTGAGACTAACTATATAACACTGACAGGAGTGCTTCCAATGATTAGCTTTAATTTATTAATGTAAAACCTTTATCCTAAAATGAAAAAAAAAACTGTTGTTTAACTGTATAAATGCAGTGTGAGCTGGAGTTTGGCTTCAATTTGTTAGTGTATCTAAATCTGTTAGTATGAGTAAACCCCGGATTCACATGGGCCAAATATTGGCTGAAATCAGCCGGTACAGTAGATACTGGATGACATTCGGTCCATGTCTACGCCTCCTTGTTTGATAGAAGCTGGTCTTTCGGCTGGCTTCTGTCAAATGAGCTTGCTGGAAAACCAGCAGCCGATTGGCATCCGATCAGCGCCCTCAGCCAATGGCTGTGAGTGCTGACCGGTGTGTTCTGGTGGGGGAGCGGTCCCCTGTCAGAACAGAAAAGTTCAGCGGGGAGATCGCTGTACTAACATTGCATCGTTAGTACAGCGGCCCCCTGGTTAGCTCCTCAGTTTTTTGTTTTTTTTCGTTTAGCCCGCTAGGATGGACAAAAAAACTTAACGTGTGTACCAGGCTTAACGCTCCCCTCACGCTCTGTTCTCTTTTATCCAGAGTGGTGTCTGTTATACATAAAGTGTGTTACTGGCCAGATCATTAGGTGAAAATAGAGGGGAAAAAAACATAAAACAAATGCAGCCACCACATCTAATGACTGGTAAGCTGCAATATATTACATTTTTAGTTTTGGGTTTATTTCCACTTTAAAGTTATTGTAGGGAAAAATTTTATTAAATAATAAATAAACATGTTATACTTAACTGCTCTGTTCAGTGGTTTTGCACAGAGCAGCCCTGATCCTCCCGCTGCCGCTCTGTGGCCCACTCCCCCTTGTCGAGTGCTTCCATAGCAAGCCGTTTGCTGTGGGGGCACTCATGCTTGCTCTTTGTGTCCACAGAGAGCATGGCTCAGCCCCGCGCCCCGCTCTCGCCTCACTGGCTGTGATTGACAACCAGTGGCTCCTGCTGCTGCATCTCAGCCAGTCACTAGGGAGAGACCTGTGATAGCCTTGGGTCTCATGCACATTGCTGGATCAAGATCGGCTTAGGTAAGTATTAGGGGGATGAGGGGGGCTGCTGTACACTGGAGGATTTTTACCGTCATGCATAGAATGCATGAAGGTAAAAAAACCTTCAGCCTTTTACAGCCACTTTAAGAGCTTGTTTGAACTTGCTTCAAAACATGGCTTTGGACACGCTTTTTTAAAGCTCTCTGAACACCAGTCAAAGCCCCTGTCACTAAATAAAATAGTTAGCTTACAGTCCTGTTTACACATTGCGTTTACTTCACTTTAAAAATGATGTCCCACATTGTTACACTTGCTTCAAAACATGGCTTTGGACACGCTTTTTTAACCACTTCCCTCCCGGCCTATAGCAAAATGACAGCCGGGCGGTGGTTCAGTTATCCTGACTGGACGTCATATGACGTCCAGCAGGATAAGCTGCGATCACGCGCACGTGGGGGCGCACAGTGTGGCGATCGGTGGTGCAGTGTGTCACTCTGACACACCGCTACACCGATCTCGGCCGGAGGCTCTTTACCACGTGATCAGCCGTGACCAATCATGGTGTAAACAGGAAGAGCCATTTATCGGCTTTTCCTTACTTGCGTCTGACAGATGTGAGTAGAGGAGAGCCGATCGGCGGCTCTCCTGACGGGGGGTCTGGCTGATTGTTTATCACGCAGCCCCCCCCCCCCCCGTGGATGCCCGCACTGGACCACCAGGAGTGCCAGTAAGTGTCTGCACATCTTGCCAGTTAGTGCCAACTATTATTGACTGCCAGATGTGTCCTCATCAGTGATGCCCAGCAGTGCCACCTGTCAGTGCCATCTGTCAGTACCCATCAGTGCTGCCATTTGGGTGCCCATCAGTGCCGCCTATCAATGCCCGTCAGTGCTGCATACCAGTGCCACCTATCTTTGTCCATCAGTGCCACCTCATTGGTACCACCTCATCAGTGCCCATCAGTGCAGCCTTATCAGTGCCCATCAGTGAAGGAGAAAACTTTACTATTTACAAAATTTTATAAGAGAAACAAAGAAAAACTTTTTTTTTTTTTTACAAACTTTTCGGTCATTTTTTATTTGTTGCGCAAAAAATAAAAAAATCCAACAGTGATCAAATACCACCAAAACAAAGCTGTACTTGTGGGATCAAAATGATAAAAAATTAGTTTGGGTACAGTGTAGCATGACCGCGCAATTGTCATTCAAAGTGCGACAGTACTGAAAGCTGAAAATTGGCCTGGGCAGGAAGGTGGTGTAAGTGGCCAGTATTGAAGTGGTCAAATCTCTGTGAACACTAGGGGTGCAACGGATCAAAAAACTCACGGTTCGGATCGTTCCTCGGATCAGGAGTCACGGATCGGAGCATTTTCGGATCAACAAAAAAAAAAAATTAATTGAATTTACAAAAACCTGTGACAATTCCACCACCATATAGTCCCCACTGTAATATCCACAATCTCCCCCACTGCTGTAATATATTATCCACGTCATCTCCCCCACTGTAATATCCACGTCATCTTCGCCACTGTATTATCCACATCATCTCCCCCACTGCTGTAATATCCACAATCTGCCCCACTGCTGTATTATCCACAATCTGCCCCACTGTAATATTCACAATCTCCCCCACTGTAATAATATTCACAATCTCCCCCACTGTAATATTCACAATCTCCCCCACTGTAATATTCACAATCTCCCCCACTGCTGTAATATCTACAATCTCCTCCACTGCTGTAATATCCACAGACTCCCCAACTGTATAAAGTATGAGTATAGGAAGGAAGACTAGTGTTGTTTAGTCTTACCTTACAGAATAGAAGCCGCCAAGCTGGCCAGATCAGATCCACGAGTTGAGGGGTGATGATGTCAGCGCGCACCACTGCCGCCGGGTGTACCAAGATGGCCGCCACTCCGGAGCTAGGAGCTTGGGGTGGAGGAAATTAACTGGCGTGCACAGAGTTCTGACCTCAACCCGATAGAATACCTTTGAGATGAATTAGAGCAGAGACTGCGAGACAGGCCTTCTCGTCCACATCAGTGCCTGACCTTACAAATGCTCTTCTGGAAAAATGGTCAAACATTTCCATAGACACGCTCCTAAACCTTGTGGACAGCCTTCCCAGAAGAGTTGAAGCTGTTATAGTTGTACAGGGTGGGCCAACTCATTATTGAACCCTACGGACTGACTGGGATACCATTAAAGTTCATGTGCATGTAAATTAACAGTCTCTGTGTCTTTTGTTCTTTAATATCCTCCAGATGATAAATAATGTGCAAATGTACGAAAGATTTAGTGCAAACTGATTATCTTCAAAAGACACTCCTTCATGCAATTAAGAATACTAATTGCGAGGCCTGGACGGCAATGTGAGCGGACGCGTTTGAGCAGAGCTCCGCTTGTGATCTATCCTGCCAGCGACATCCTGCATCTTTCTAGCCGACAAATCTCCCTACACTTGGGGTGCATACCTCTGCTACTCCTGCACTATCATGTCTCCGCCGAAGAGAAACAACGCGGCATCCTCCTCCCTGGAAAGATACCGGCGGGTAGAACGTGACCTGGAGGGACAAGAGGGCGCCTCAGCAGCATCTCACGCTGCCCCACATGCAGAACACGAGGAGGCCGATACTGCTAAAGTCCTGGAGGCGATTTCCATATGCCAATCTACATTAACCTCTAAGATAGAGGAAGTGAAAGTGGACATTTCATTAATTCGCCAGGACATGACCAAGATCCGGGAGCGGGTCACAGAAGCGGAGACTAGAATAAGTCGAGCGGAGGACACATTATACCCCCTACAACACTCTCAGGAAGACCTGCAGCGCCAACTCCAGCAACTTGCTCAGAAACAAGACGAGCTTGAAAATCGGGCCCGAAGATCCAACATCCGGTTTATCGGCCTGCCGGAGGGCTCGGAAGGCCCAGACCCTGCCACCTTTTTAGAAAAGCTTCTCGTCACCGCTTATGGCAGAGAGGCCTTCTCTACTACGTTCGTCGTGGAACGCGCCCATCGTATGCCTGCACGCCGCCCTCCTGAAGGTGCACCGCCACGCACATTCATAGCAAAGCTACTGAACTTCAGGGATCGAGATGCCATCCTCCGCCTGGCAAGAACCAAGGGGAACATACTGTTCCAATCGGGTCACGTGATGGCTTTCCCGGATTTCTCTGCGGAGGTCCAAAAACAGCTGGCTCGTTTTGGAGAGGTTAAACGGCGTTTAAGGGTCCACAACCTAAAGTATGCAATGCTGTTTCCAGCCCGTCTCCATGTGGTGGGAGAGGATCGTGCACACTTCTTTGAGGACCCGACCCATGCAGTGGCTTGGCTGGATCAGCGGGAAGCGGAGAGGAACCGTCCTGTCAGCTAGTCTTGTTGACCTTCAGTTTTGAGTGATTGTAAGTTGCCTCACTTTCCTTTCTTTAACTACGAACAGAGACTCACATACTACACCTGTAACAGTCTCCTGACTCGCATGAGACTAACATGACACTTTACCCTACGTAACTGAGGATTTCAGGTACTGTACAGCCAAGACGCTAGACCTCCAGTGGTTGTCTCCCTAATGGCTACGGGCGATGTGCTGCTGACGGATCCTAAGTCGGTGGCAGATACATTTCGGGCATACTATGCAGACCTTTATTCATCTAAAGTACAAGTTACTGCACAGGAAACCCGGACCTTTCTGCAGGATGTTCCCTTTCCTCAAATCTCGGAATCGCAGCTGAAGGCCCTTGAGGCTCCTCTCACTGTGGATGAGATTGCGGCGGCCGTGGCATCCCTGGCGCCTGCTAAGGCTCCCGGGCTGGATGGCCTGCCACTAGACTTTTATGCAGCTTACTCGGAGGTATTGGTACCTGAGTTACTGAGGTTATATAACCACATTTTTTAATCTGAGTCCCTTCCCCACTCACTTAGACAAGCGGTGATTATAGTGCTTCCCAAACCGGGTAAGGATCCCCTTTACCCCGAGTCTTACCGCCCAATCTCGTTGCTCCAAGCCGATACCAAGATCTTGGCAAAGATTCTAGCTATTCGCCTGAACCAAATCATCTTATCCCTTATACACCCGGATCAGACGGGATTCATGCCGGGAAAAAAACACGGCCATGAATGTACGTCGCCTGTACATGAATGTCTCGGCAACACATGAGGAGATGGGGAATAGGGCAGTGGTGGCACTTGACGCCGCCAAGGCGTTCAACTCTGTGGAATGGGGGTACCTGTGGGAGTGTTTGAGGGGATTCGGGTTTGGACCCAATTTTATAAAATTAGTTAAATTACTTTAATATCTACCCGAGGCCTGTGTGTCGGTGAATGGGAGAACGTCGGACCCATTCCCCCTTGAACGGGGGACTAGACAGGGCTGCCCGCTTTCCCCACTCCTTTACGCATTGGCGGTGGAGCCACTTGCCATCTCCCTCAGGAAAAATCCAGAGATACAGGGCCTTAGAATGGGGAACTTGGTGGAGACGGTGAGTCTATACGCTGACGACATGCTCCTGTACCTGGAAGATACAGGTCCATCACTGCAAGCTGCCCTCCAGACAATTGAAAATTTTGGTAAACAAACATTCGGGGTTGCGAATGAATTGGTCAAAGTCACAAATTTTGCCTCTAGATGTATCACCACCTACTAGACTATCGGCAACCCTCCCTTTGCAGAGAGTGGCACGAATTCAATACTTGGGAATACAAATAACTAGGGACCCCACGGAATTTTTAGAAAATAAGATAGAACCGATCTTTTTATACCTAAAATCACACATACAGATATGGGCACGCCTTCCATTGGGGATCATGGGTAGGATCAACCTTATTAAAATGATCATAATGCCAAAGTTTTTATATGTGTTCTGGAACTCACCAGTACTTATCCCCATCAAAGTATTTAAAACAATCGACAAACTTATTAATTAATTTGTGTGGGGCCCGTGTAGACACAAATTGGCCTGGAATACTCTTAAAAACCCTACCTCATCAGGAGGGGCTGCCCTTCCCGACTTTCACTCATACTACATAGCTGCACAATTATCTCACTTTTATTATATCCACAACACAGATAGCGCCAAATACCAGGCTCTTGTTTGTAACAAACCCAATAAGGATACCTACACCCCCCTACAGGTTTTGTTCAGAGGTAGAACTGGCGGGAAGGGTGCAGTGGGCCAAGGACCTTTGTTGTTACAACACCAACGCATCCGGGAGATAGTGTTAAAGCTAATTGGAGCTGATTTTTTTCACTCTCATACTGCTCTATGGCACAACCCGCAAATGAGAGAGCTATTATTGATCCCCGGTGCTGCCGGTTGGGCTGCAAAGGGGATCATATTTCTTCATCAGGTGGTCACCCCATCAGGAGTAAGAGACTTCAAATCTCTAAGTGCTGAGTTTCAACTGCCTTCACGCATGTCATTTAATTATAGACAACTGAAACATGTCCTACTAGCACAATTTGCAAACGGTTTCCCGAATCCACAAGTACTGTCTCTGGTAGATGTGATAACGGGTGTAGACTCGGCCAAATTGATATCAACTTTATATTTAGCTCTTCGGGCACATTCGGTTGCGGGCATAATTGACACTGCGAAAATTAGATGGGAAGAGGACATAGGCCCAGTGGAGGATGCTGATTGGGATGAGGTCCTGGAAAACGTTAAAAAGGTATCCCCTAGGCTCCCGGAGCGTCTGACGTAGCTGTACATAATCCATAAATCCTACCTCACACCAGCTAGAATAGCTAAGTTCTCCCAAAACCAGAATACCCAATGTCCACGGTGCACAAGCTTATCAAGCTCCTTTTTTCACCTTATGTGGTCCTGTCCGGCTATCCAGAGTTACTGGACTCAAATTATTAAATTCTTGCACAACGATATGGGCATCAAGGCTATGCGTATTGGGGCTACTTCCAGATGCCACCATAGACAAATTTACAGCTACTTTACTGTATGAAACACTCTTTTGTGCCAGAAAACTAGTAGCAAGACATTGGATGAGGGTCGTCCCTCCTACTTTTCAGGCTTGGATTAAAGTGGTAAACTTGTCCCTACCCTACAAAAAGGTTATATATAAACACAGGGGGTGTCCTGATAAGTACAATAAGGTCTGGGATACGTGGCTTAACAATACAAATACATGTGATGTATAGATATATATACATTAAGAGTATTGGTGTTGGGAATTGTCCTAAGGTCTACATAATAATGATAACATACCACAAGCAGGGAATACCCAGAAAGTTTTGTGTTCTACTAACCTGTACTGAATACTATTACAAAAGTGCCAGTGTTTTCTAGTTTATTTTACTCAGTTTGTAAATCCATATGTATACCACTCACTTATACAGGAGATATTTATATTGTAAAATTTGCTTGTATGCTTCTTTGTTTTTTGTGAATAAACATGTTTTAAAAAAAAAAAAAAAAATACTAATTGCACTCCTCTTCACCAATATTCAAGTGCTTGACACGATAAAGTGCCAAGTGCTCATTTCCCCCCTAGGCTAGAATGACTTACCAAAAATGAAGGACCTTTTGATTAGAAAAAGGTCTATAAGTGCTTAGGTATGTGATCTGTTATTAGCCTTCAAGTAGTTCTAAAGGCTGAAGAAAAAACCTTCAGAGTGCAGCCCCGCCCCCTAATACTTACCCGAGCCCGATCCAGCGATGTGCACGAGAGCGGAGGATCTCCCGAGTCTTTCTCCTGATTGGCTCAGACACAGCAGCAGGAGCCATTGGCTCCCGTTGCTGTCAATCACGGCCAGTGAGAAGGGGGTGGGGCTAAGCCATGCTCTGTGTGTCCCATATACACACATACACAGGCAGCTATGCGAGCACACATGAGTGACCCCAAGACAAGCAGAGCAGAGTGTTACAGCAAAGAGTTCTAATGAAATTCGGTGGGTGTTTTTTTTTTCCCCTTCAGTTCTCCCACATAGAGGAGTTTAAAGGGGTTGTAAAGGTAAAAATGTTTTCACCTTAATGCATTATATGCATTAAGGTGAAAAAACTTTTGACAATACCGCCGCCCCCAGCCCCCCCCGTTTTACTTACCAGACACCTCGAATCTCCGCTGCTCGTTCCCGTCATCTCTATTGCAGCTCAGCTTGGTCGCTGATTGGCTGCAGTGGATGGATTGAAAGCAGCGCAGCCATTGGCACGCGCTGCTGTCAATCACATCTGATGACGCGGCGCGCCGGGGGGCGGGGCCGAGTGATACAGTGAGCGGCTATAGCCGCCGGCTGTATCACGGGAGCATGCCCGCAAGAACTAACCACCATGCGAGGGAGCTCGCATTAAGGTGGATAGTTCTTGCGGGGAGGAGCTGAAACAGCCGCCGAGGGACCCCAGAAGAGCAGGTTCGGGGCCACTCTGTGCAGAACGAGCTGCACAGTGAAGGTAAGTATGACATGTTAGTTATTTTTAAAAATAAATAAAATTACCTTTACAACCCCTTTAACTCCTATGGTTGAGACAAAGGATCTTCCATTCTATTACCTGAGTAGGACCCACTAATTCGGGGTACTTTGTCGCAGTAAGTGGGCTTAGCACTATATGACCAAATAGTGTGACCAAACCCCCGTATTTTTTGAATATGTTCAGGTGTTTTTAACTAGCCCTGCAGGAAATGTCATTCTTGTATGTGTGCGCTGTAAAATATTTTGTACTGTTTGTAGGTGTTATAGCAGCACCATCTTGAATTTAAACGCATTGTATGGTGTGCCCCCAAATATGTTCTTGTATATTGTAATAGGCCCTGAACAGGTCTTTTGGGCTGGAGCACCCCTCCCTCTCCTCATTACCTCTTATTTAGTGGCCACCAGTGTATAGGATGTATCCCCTTCAGTTCTCCCACATAGAGGAGTTTAGCTCCGATGGTTGAGACAAAGGATCTTCCATTGTATTACTAGAGTAGGACCCACTAATTTGGGGTGCTTTGTCGCAGTAAGTGGGCTTAGCACTATATGACCATATAGTGTGACCAAACCCCCGTATTTTTTTGAATATGTTCAGGTGTTTTTAACTAGCCTTGCAGGAAATGTCATTCTTGTATGTGTGTGCTGTAAAATTTTTTTGTAAATATTTTGTCCCATAGACACACATACACAGGCAGCTATGCGAGCACACGAGTGACCCCAAGGCAAGCACAGCAGAGTGTTAGAGCAAAGACTTCTAATGAAAGTCGGTGGGTGTTTTTTTTTTCTTACATCAAAATTTTGTGTCACTTTAAAGAGGTAATTTAGTCTGAGCCAGCTATCTTTAGACCATAGTACAGTAGTTTGGTGAATGCTACATTCGCTTACGTAAATGCTGGCCGGCTTTAAAAGTAACACGTACGAGGGAAATACTACTCATTCACATCAGTCCATACCTTTAAAAGATAAGTATGGCCAAAAATCTCTTGGCCCCACTTCTCTTGCTGGTCACAGGAGTGCACTTACTTGACCTCACAGAACCACTCCAGGCTCTGGAAGGATCCCAACAGTAATGTCGGGATCCACACAGATGCCTGATTGCCAGATGGCTCAGCCTCTCTGTGCATCGATGAGAGCCTGAGCCAGCCAATCCCGCCCCCACCCCCTCCCCAGTGAGCCCAGTCACTGCTCTGTGCTCAGAGAAAACCAAGAACTGAACAGTTAGCTGTCATGTGATCACTTAGTTCTCGAGCTTAGGAGGCAGCTGTAGCATCCCACTGATGTCACAGCAGGGAGGCGAGTATAGATGTTTGGGTTTTTTTTTTGCTATTTCTATACTTCTCCTTTAAAGGCGAAGTTCACCTGAATAAAAATAAAATAAATGCACATGATTTTGCGGGTTAAACAATGTGTATTTATTATTTTTTAACTTTGGAGCCTTCAAAGTATTGCACCCATGATCAGTGGATTACAGGTGCAATATCAGGCTTCTGCAGACACTAATGACAGCTGGCTGCCTGTACTTCATATGCACCTTTAGACCCCTTTCACACTGAAACACTTTACAGGCACTAGTGTGATGTATACACCGCTCCTAAAGCGCCCCTGCCCATTGAAATCAATGGGCAACGCTGCCGCAGCGGCGCTTTTAACCCTTTTTCGGCCGCTAGCGTGGGTTAAAAGCGCCTGACAGCAGCTGAAAAGCATCACTAAAACGACAGTAGAGCACTGCTAAAAATAGCGGCGCTTTACCACCGACACCCGGGCACTGTGAGCGTGAAAGTGCCCTGAGGCTCCTTTCACATAGGCTTGCCTGTTTGATGGACTCCACTTGCTCAGTGGGAGATCGCTCTATTGATCCCCACTGAGCAGACGGATCACAGGTCCATCTCCACTTACTGTGCAGAAACGGACCTGTCAGAGTCCCGCTCTCCTCTATGGGGAGATTGGATAAAAACTAACCGCCTGTCCGTTTTCATCCAATCCGATCCGCCAGACAGATGGAAAATAGGGTCACCATCCCTCTGGATTTGGCAGACAGGATCAGATCAGATAGCAGTGGATGTCAGCAGACATGTCACCGCTGACATCCGCTGCCCCATAGGGGTGAATGGAGTGTCTAATCAGGTCCGCCTGAAGAACTGACAGATGGACCTGATCGGAAAGCCTGTGTGAAAGGACCCTTAGTAACATGGTACCAAAGCTGAGCTTATCCTTGAGAGAGCTTACAGTCTAAAGACTTTGGGGGAGATTTACTAAAACTGGTGCACTCAGAATCTGGTGCAGCTGTGCATGGTTGCCATTCAGCTTCTAACTTCAACTTGTTCGGCTAAGGTTTGACAATAAAACCTGCAAGCTGATTGGTTTCTATGCAGATCTGCATCAGATTTTGCACTGTCTAGCTTTAGTACATCCCCCCATGTCTCACACATATACATGCCCACACCCTGACTCACAGGGTAGAGCCCCACCTGCCCACACAGACAGGGAAGGTGAGGGTGTAGAGACACAGTGATTACTGTGCAGGTGAAGAATTTTGGAGCTGCCATCACACTACTCAGGAGTGAGAAGAGGACTGACATCATTACAGGGGGGTGGTAAGGGACCGGAGGTGTTGGGGTGCCATTAAAGCACTGGATTAGTGCCCCCCGTACCAAAACTGGTAGCAATAAGGAACCTAAATGGAGGACTTCACAGGGTATAAAGGACAATAGACTGTCAGTGCACATTAGAGGGGGTTTAAAAATTGGGGCTTTAACATGTTCAGATCCACGCTATAGCTGAATGATGGCTACAGCGAGGATCTGCTTTGCCGGGAGGCCGTCTATTGACGTCCTCCCCTTTGGAAGCTGGGCGTGTGGTGCGTGCTATGATTACCCGAGTCAATGAGACTTGGGTAATCAGAGATCAGAGTAAGGGGCCAATGCCAGCCCCTTACTATGTGATCAGCTGTCAGCCAGTGACAGCTGATCACATGATGTAAACAGAGGATCAGTAATCAGTTTTTTGCGTGAGAAGAAAACAGCTGATTGCCGGCTTCTGTTTGAAGGGACATCGGTCCCGAAGAGGCGAAGCCGCCTCATGTGTTCCCTAAAGTACCGCCTGCCAGTGCCACGAATCAGTGCACACAGTAGTGCCAGCAATCAGTTGCACCTATCAATGCCCACCAGTCGTGCCAATCAGTGCCATCTAGCAGTGCTGCCTATCAGTGTCACCTACCAGTGCCAATCAGTGCCCATCACTGCCACCCATCATGCCAGCTATCAGTGCCACATCAATGGCCTTTAGTGCCACACATCAGTGCCGCCTATTAGTGCCCATCAGTGTAGCCTCATCAGCGTACATCAATGAAGGAGAAATATTACATGTTTGCAAAATTTATTAAAAAAAAAATATAAAACTTTTTTTTTTTTTTTTAAATTGGTCTTTTTAATTTTTTTTAACAAAAAATAAAAAACCCAGAGGTGATCAGATACCACCAAAACAAAGCTCTATTTGTGGGGGAAAAAAAAGATAAAACTTTTATTTGGGTACAGTGTTGTATGACTGCGCAATTGTCATTCAAAGGGTGTCAGCGCTAAAAGCTGAAAATTGGTCTGGGCAGGAGGGGGGTTTAGGTGCCCAGTAAGCAAGTGGTTAATATACAGTAGCATGTTGACGATTGGAATAAGCTAACAATAGTAGATGGATACTAATAATAATAAAAAACATCATTATAATCTATTATTTTTCGCTTCCATTATTATCTATCAATAGCTTCAATTATTATCGTTTGTTATGAGCTAGTCTTATATCTATCATTATTAATAGATAATACAGATAATGACAGGGTCTCTTTCATACTGAATATGTAAATGATCAGATTGGGGATTTACCTCTTCACTGTCAGTGACACATGGCGTTTGTTTTTCTTACACTAATGGCATCGGTGGGTGAGGTAGCAGGCCTAGACCCGCCCATGGTTCCTCCGATCCTGTAGTAAATATGTCCGACTGGGCTTCAGTAAATGCCCGCCCCCTCTCTTTAACTCCCCTAGTGATAGTCTCCGCCCTCTTAGCGTGCAACTGTGATGCTGTAGGAAGACATGGAGGTGGGAGTGACAGAGAATAGCCGAATTGTGCTCCTCCTCTAGGTGGTCAATCGCAGACTAGGTGGTCAATCGCAGACTGATCCTCCCTCCGAGTGACGCAGTAAGGTAAAGCCCTCTCGCCGCGCGCTCACACTTGATTGGCTGTCTCTCTAACTGTTCTCCGGAGCAGGCTCCGCCCCCTCAATCCTACCGTCTAACAGCTTTGAGCTCGCGGCTCTGCCATTGGTCAGTAGGCGTGGCCTGTGTAATCCTGCTTGACAGCTTTGGTGCCCTCGGCTCCTCCCCCTCATTCTCCGCTTTTCGTGACACATGGCGTTTTTTTAGTTCTCACTGGTGACATCGGTGGGTGGCGTAGCCGGCCTAGACCCGCCCATGGTTTTCTCCGATCTATTAGTAAAAACGTCCGACTCTGCTTCAGTAAATGCCCGCCCCCTCTCTCTCTAAATCCCATAGTGATAGTCTCCGCCCTTTTAGTATCCAGCTGTGCTTCTGCAGGAAGACATTGAGGTGGGCGTGACGGAGAACTGACGAATCGTGGTCCTCTTCTAGAGATGATCAGTCACAAACTGATCCTTCCTCCGAGTGACGCAGTAAAGTAACGACCTCTCGCCGCGCGCTCGCACTTAATTGGCTGTCTCCGAAGCAGGCTCAATCCTGCTGTCTTAACAGCTTTGAGCTCACAGCTCTGCCATTGGTCAGTAGGCGTGGCCTGTGTACTCTTGCTTGACAGCTTTGGTGCTCTCGGCTCCTCCCCCTCATTCTGCGCTTTTAGTGCCACATGGCGTTTTTTATTTCTTACGTTGGTGACATTGGTAGGTGGCGTAGCCGGCCTAGACCCGCCCATGGTTTTCTCCGATCCTTAGTAAAAATGTCCGACTCGGCTTCAGTAAATGCCCGCCCCCTCTCTCTCTCTAAATCCCATAGTAATAGTCTCCGCCCTCTTAGTATCCAGCTGTGGTTCTGCAGGAAGACATTGAGGTGGGCGTGACTGAGAACTGACGAATCGTGGTCCTCTTCTAGAGATGATCAGTCACAAACTGATCCTTCCTCCGAGTGACGCAGTAAAGTAACGACCTCTCGCCGCGCTCTCGCACTTAATTGGCTGTCTCCGAAGCAGGCTCAATCCTGCTGTCTTAACAGCTTTGAGCTCACAGCTCTGCCATTGGTCAGTAGGCGTGGCCTGTGTACTCTTGCTTGACAGCTTTGGTGCTCTCGGCTCCTCCCCCTCATTCTGCGCTTTTAGTGCCACATGGCGTTTTTTATTTCTTACGTTGGTGACATTGGTAGGTGGCGTAGCCGGCCTAGACCCGCCCATGGTTTTCTCCGATCCTTAGTAAAAATGTCCGAGTCGGCTTCAGTAAATGCCCGCCCCCTCTCTCTCTCTAAATCCCATAGTAATAGTCTCCGCCCTCTTAGTATCCAGCTGTGGTTCTGCAGGAAGACATTGAGGTGGGCGTGACTGAGAACTGACGAATCGTGCTCCTCCTCTAGAGATAATCAATCACAAACTGATACTTCATCCGAGTGACGCAGTAAGGTAAAGCCCTCTCGCCGCGCGCTCGCACTTAATTGGCTGTCTCAGAAGCAGGCTCCGCCCCCTCAATCCTACTATCTAAAAGCTTTGAGCTCTCGGCGCTGTCATTGGTCAGTGGGCGTGGCCTGTGTACTCCTGCTCCTCCCCC
The DNA here is from genome assembly GCF_042186555.1 of Aquarana catesbeiana. NCBI lineage: Eukaryota > Metazoa > Chordata > Amphibia > Anura > Ranidae > Aquarana > Aquarana catesbeiana. The sequence goes on from NC_133328.1 coordinate 179,720,464, forward strand.
CACATTTTGCGATCAGGGCTGTGAGGACAGCAGCACGGCTTCATAATACATGTATATCTCCAGCTACAATAAGGAAGAGAATCAGAACACAATTTTAAACGACCAAACTTTTTTCTGTTTTGACAAATTGTACAGACAAAGCCTATAGGTCACGTGGTAACGAAGCGTCTCTGCTATAGGCTAAGGCTTCTCATTACCAAGCAGGCAGTTTCTGATCCGTCCAATCATCAGCAGTCCCTGTGAAGCGTCCGTTCATTGCTTCCATGTTACTAGGGTAACGGAGCAATCCAATAAACACTAAAAATAGGGGTGGTGATGTGGAAGAAAATATAATTTTCACTTGCTTTAAAATGAATATCATTCCAGATATTAGAAGAGGTAAGAATAAATAGCGATCACTGCACAGGTGTGTACAAGACACCACAGCGGTTTGTTTATGTCTCATTCCCACCACGTGGTAATGATGAAGTTCCCCTCGGACAGACTGTAGTCCGGGGTCTCTGCAGTTGCTCTGGGATTAGAAGCATGGACTAGTCCGGTAGTTGGATGGGATTTGTGACATTATCTGGAGGAAGGAGATGGTGAGAGAGCCGAGGTGAGCGAGCATAGATCAGGTGTGATCTCCCCCTGTGCTGTCTGTGTGCTGGGCTCTACCCTACAGGCATGCTCTGCTGTCACTTGTAGTGCTTCTGCTGCTTACTGTGTCATCTCTGAAGTCTGCCCAATTATTTCCTGGAAGTTCCAAAATTAGGGAAGTCACATCTACATATATAGCAAAACGTGAAAAATAGAAAAGAACCCCGCGCTGTGACTAAATAAACAATATGAATAATAAATAAGCTGCACCCCTCAAAGTGCAATTAGCTAACTTTGTGAAATGTGGGTTATATGTGATAAGGGGGAGCTAATGTAAAAACACACTTTTTGAAAAACATGACAAATAAAGTGTGTTATAATACATATATGACATTCGTAATTCAATACCAAAATGCATATAAACAAAAAGTGCAATATGAAACGGTAAAATACATAAAGTGCGAAGTGATCGCAAAAAGTTCATAGGACATAGGCCCAGTGGAGGATGCTGATTGGGATGAGGTCCTGGAAAACGTTAAAAAGGTATCCCCTAGGCTCCCGGAGCGTGTGACGCAGCTGTACATAATCCATAAATCCTACCTCACACCAGCTAGAATAGCTAAGTTCTCCCAAAACCAGAATACCCAATGTCCACGGTGCACAAGCTTATCAAGCTCCTTTTTTCACCTTATGTGGTCCTGTCCGGCTATCCAGAGTTACTGGACTCAAATTATTAAATTCTTGCATGACGATATGGGCATCAAGGCTATGCGTATTGGGGCTACTTCCAGATGCCACCATAGACAAATTTACAGCTACTTTACTGTATGAAACACTCTTTTGTGCCAGAAAACTAGTAGCAAGATATTGGATGAGGGTCGTCCCTCCTACTTTTCAGGCTTGGATTAAAGTGGTAAACTTGTCCCTACCCAGGCCCGGATTTACTCCCTTTGCCGCCCCAAGGCCGGGTCCTTCAATGCCACACACACACACACACACACACACACCACCATTCTTGTCCTTTATCGTTGACTGCTACAATAGATCAATTAAAAACATATCTCCACACACGAGAACACTGAAAATAACTGGCTTTAATTGAACAGACTGAAAATACTCTGTAATGCAGAAAATGCCTTTTAAAGATTATAGCAGTAAGAAACTCCCTACAATTTTTTAGTTCTAACTTTTCTTTTGGCAAACTCATCGATAATATCTTCGTAGGACAAAGTATTTAAAAGTTCTGACTCAATGGCAAGTAAAGCTAAACTGTTCAGTCCTTCTTGACCCAAAGATGATCGTAACTAGTTCTTTATGCAAATACATTTAATTCATTTTTATGCACCACAGCTCAGTTGCAGTGCATAGAAACAGTATGCATTTTGCACCACTCTGCTCAGCACGCAGTGGCGCTGTTGCAGTGTGAACAGGACACATAGAAAACAATTGTTTTCTATTGCCCTTGGAGAGACCTGTGTTTTGCTAGTGCAGAAATCACAGACCCCCTTTTACATCAGTGTCTTCAGTCCCCCCCCTTCACATCACATCACAGACCCCCTTTTGCATCAGTGTCCTCAGTCCCCCCTTTACATCACATACCCCCTTTTACATCACAACCCCCTTTTACATCAGTGTCCTTAGCCCGCCCCCCCCCCTTACGTCACATCCCCCCTGCCTCATTACAGACTGACCCATCACAGGCTGACCCCCCATCACAGACTGACCCCCCAAATCACAGACCCCTCATTACAGACTGACCCCCATCACAGACCCCCATTACAGACTGACCCCCCAAATCACAGACCCCTCATTACAGACTGACCCCCCATCACAGACTGACCTGACCCATAGCAGAGCCCCCATCATAGACTGACCCCCCATCACAAACTGGTCCTAACCCATCACAGACTCCCTATCAAAGACTGACCCCCCAAATCACAGACTGACCCCTTCAATCACAGACTGACCCCCATCACAGTCCTCTCTCAATATCAAACTTCTTTACAGCACAGCACTCCCCCCTCCCCAAAGAACCCTACCTTATTCACACAAGACATGGAGCCTGGCCGCTCTGGACAACGGGCGGGACTTTTCACGTTAAAAGTGAGTGACTTATTGCTGGGACCGCCCCGCTGCCTAGCAACCAATCACCCACTTCTTAACTTAAAAAGTCCTGCTCTTTGTCTAGAGCGGCCGCGCTTCATGTTTTGTATGAATAAGAAAGGCAGTGTGGGGAGGGGGCAGTGCAGTGATATTAGAAAAGGCATGGACCTGCCATGCTGCTATGTTAGTGTGGAGGGGGGGGGGCGGCGTCCGACAGGGCAGGGCTGGCAGCCTTATGCCTGGGGGCAAGTCCAGTCAAGTGGCCCACTGACCCACCGAATCAGCTCACCATCACCAGTGCCCATCAGCGCAGCCTCACCAGTGCCCATCAGCGCAGGGACCTGCTGAGCTGGCACAGGCAGCTGCCATCGCTGAGGTGAGAGACCCCTCAGCGATGAACCCCACATACCATCTACCCCCCCCATACACCCTATTTACCCTGCCCCAGGTCAGTGCCCAGTCTAAAAATAGCCCTCAACACTGTGGGTCCTGCTGTGAGCTGGTCATGGCCTCTTGATCCTGCTGGGAGCTGGCCATGGCCAGCAAGACCCACAGGCCAGCGGAAAGCACAGGCCATGGCTAGCGGCCAGTAGGCTCCCTGCTGTGGGTCAGTGGGTGGGTGGCTGGCAGGCACAGTGCACCCTGCTGCAGGTGGCTGGCCTGGCTCCCTGCTGTTAGAAAGTGTCCCTTCCAGGCCCCATTAGAGACTACAACAGACCTGGAGGGGGGGGGTCTCTCTCTAACAGTGTCCATTAGAAAGTCTCTGTTAGAGAGAGACCTCCTCCAGGACCCATTGGAGACTTCAAAAGGAGTCTAATGGGACCTGGAGGGGGGTCTCTCTAACACAGGCCCATTCAGTGTCCATTATAGAATCTGTTAGAAAGAGTCCCCACCAGGTCCCATTAGAGACTGAAAAGGAGTATAATGGGACCTGGAGGGGGGCTCTATCTAACAGAGTGTACAGTGAACACCTTCATTCACTCTGTTCCTCATGGGACACCCTCCTTGTGCCATGACTCTCACCCCTGCCCCAACCTCTCACAAAGTAAAAATAAAATTGGCACTGTGTAGCGCTCCTCTTACCTTAACTATGGGTACTGCAGATGTTGCCGACTCCCGCGTCCTCTGTGGCTGACTCCTGTTGGTGGCTGGCTGGCTCCCGCGTCCTCTGTGGCTGGCTGGCTCCCGCGTCCTCTGTGGCTGGCTGGCTCCCGCGTCCTCTGTGGCTGGCTCCTGTTGGTGGCTGGCTGGATCCTGTGTCCTTTGCAGCTGGCTGGCTCCCGTGTCCTCTGTGGCTGGCTGCTGTTGGTGGCTGGCTCCTGTTGGTGGCTGACTCCCACGTCCTCTGTGGCTGGTCCCAGTGGGTGGCTGGTCAGCACCCTGCTGTGGCTGGCTGGCCCCCTGGTGTGGGTGGGTCACCGTGGGTGGCTCCTGTTGTGCCTGGCTGGTTTTCTGGTTTTCAGTGGGTGGGTGGCTGGCACGGTGCACACTGCTGCGGGAGGCTGGCCTGGCTCCCTGCTGTAGGTCAGTGGGTGGCTGGCTGGCATGGTGCACTCTGCTGCGGCTGACAGAGGGGGGGTACTGACAGGGGGGTGAGCTCTGATAGAGAGGGGGGGCACTGACAGAGGGAGGGGAGGGCACTGACAGAGGGAGGGGAGGGCACTGACAGAGGGGGGTGGGCACTGACAGAGAGGAGGGGCTGACAGAAGGGTGGGCTGATAGAGGGGGGTTGACAGAGGGGGAGCACTGACAGAAAGGGACGGGCTAACCGAGAGGGGCGGGGCATAGAGAGAGGGACGGGCTGATAGAGAGAGGGTACACTGACTGTGAGGGGGTAGATGAGAGAGAGACCTTAGACATACAGCACGCCAGGCAGAGAGGCAAGTGGTCGCGATCACCCACAGACCAGCCCTGCCTCCACAGTGACCAGCTCCCCTGGGCCAATCAAAAGGTGCCCATGACGGCCGCCCGCACATGACCCTGTTCGGCAAATCACAGGGCGCTGGCCTGGATTACAGCTCCCAGAATGCCACAGCGTAGTGGCTTTCTGATAACACACCCCGCTGCGGCCGTGCCCCATACTCTGAGAAAAAAAAAAAAATAGCCTGTGGGCGGCCGCGGCGCCGCCCCTGTACCACTGCCGCCCCGAGGCCTGGCCTCAGTGGCCTTGTGGGAAGTCCGGCCCTGTCCCTACCCTACAAAAAGGTTATATATAAACACAGGGGGTGTCCTGATAAGTACAATAAGGTCTGGGATACGTGGATTAACAATACAAATACATGTGATGTATAGATATATATACACAATAAGAGTATTGGTGTTGGGAATTGTCCTAAGGTCTACATAATAATGATAACATACCACAAGCAGGGAATACCCAGAAAGTTTTGTGTTCTACTAACATGTACTGAATACTATTACAAAAGTGCCAGTGTTTTCTAGTTTATTTTACTCAGTTTGTAAATCCATATGTATACCACTCACTTATACAGGAGATATGTATATTGTAAAATATGCTTGTATGCTTCTTTATTTGTTTTTTCTGAATAAACATGTTTTAAAAAAAAAAAAAAATACTAATTGCACTCCTCTTCACCAATATTCAAGTGCTCGACACGATAAAGTGCCAAGTGCTCATTTCCCCCCTAAGCTAGAATGACTTACCAAAAATGAAGGACCTTTTGATTAGAAAAAGGTCTATAAGTGCTTAGGTATGTGATCTGTTATTAGCCTTCAAGTAGTTCTAAAGGCTGAAGAAAAAACCTTCAGACTGCAGCCCCGCCCCCTAATACTTACCTGACCCCGATCCAGCGATGTGCACGAGAGCGGAGGATCTCCCGAGTCTTTCTCCTGATTGGCTCAGACACAGCAGCAGGAGCCATTGGCTCCCGTTGCTGTCAATCACGGCCAGTGAGAAGGGGGTGGGGCTAAGCTATGCTCTGTGTGTCCCATAGACACACATACACAGGCAGCTATGCGAGCACACATGAGTGACCCCAAGGCAAGCAGAGCAGAGTGTTAGAGCAAAGAGTTCTAATGAAATTCGGTGGGTGTTTTTTTTTCCCCCTTCAGTTCTCCCACATAGAGGAGTTTAACTCCCATGGTTGAGACAAAGGATCTTCCATTCTATTACTAGAGTAGGAGCCACTAATTCGGGGTACTTTGTCGCAGTAAGTGGGCTTAGCACTATATGACCAAATAGTGTGACCAAACCCCCGTATTTTTTGAATATGTTCAGGTGTTTTATACTAGCCCTGCAGGAAATGTCATTCTTGTATGTGTGCGCTGTAAAATATTTTGTACTGTTTGTAGGTCTTATAGCAGCACCATCTTGAATTTAAACTTACTGTATGGTGTGCAACCCAAATATGTTCTTGTATATTGTAATAGGCCCTGACCAGGTCTTTTGGGCTGGAGCACCCCTCCCCCTCCTCATTACCTCTTATTTAGTGGCCACCAGTGTATAGGATGTATCCCCTTCAGTTCTCCCACATAGAGGAGTTTAGCTCCCATGGTTGAGACAAAGGATCTTCCATTCTATTACTAGAGTAGGACCCACTAATTCGGGGTACTTTGTCGCAGTAAGTGGGCTTAGCACTATATGACCATATAGTGTGACCAAACCCCCGTATTTTTTTGAATATGTTCAGGTGTTTTTAACTAGCCTTGCAGGAAATGTCATTCTTGTATGTGTGTGCTGTAAAATTTTTTTGTAAATATTTTGTCCCATAGACACACATACACAGGCAGCTATGCGAGCACACGAGTGACCCCAAGGCAAGCACAGCAGAGTGTTAGAGCAAAGACTTCTAATGAAAGTCGGTGGGTGTTTTTTTTTTCTTACATCAAAATTTTGTGTCACTTTAAAGAGGTAATTTAGTCTGAGCCAGCTATCTTTAGACCATAGTACAGTAGTTTGGTGAATGCTACATTCGCTTACGTAAATGCTGGCCGGCTTTAAAAGTAACACGTACGAGGGAAATACTACTCATTCACATCAGTCCATACCTTTAAAAGATAAGTATGGCCAAAAATCTCTTGGCCCCACTTCTCTTGCTGGTCACAGGAGTGCACTTACTTGACCTCACAGAACCACTCCAGGCTCTGGAAGGATCCCAACAGTAATGTCGGGATCCACACAGATGCCTGATTGCCAGATGGCTCAGCCTCTCTGTGCATCGATGAGAGCCTGAGCCAGCCAATCCCGCCCCCACCCCCTCCCCAGTGAGCCCAGTCACTGCTCTGTGCTCAGAGAAAACCAAGAACTGAACAGTTAGCTGTCATGTGATCACTTAGTTCTCGAGCTTAGGAGGCAGCTGTAGCATCCCACTGATGTCACAGCAGGGAGGCGAGTATAGATGTTTGGGTTTTTTTTTTGCTATTTCTATACTTCTCCTTTAAAGGCGAAGTTCACCTGAATAAAAATAAAATAAATGCACATGATTTTGCGGGTTAAACAATGTGTATTTATTATTTTTTAACTTTGGAGCCTTCAAAGTATTGCACCCATGATCAGTGGATTACAGGTGCAATATCAGGCTTCTGCAGACACTAATGACAGCTGGCTGCCTGTACTTCATATGCACCTTTAGACCCCTTTCACACTGAAACACTTTACAGGCACTAGTGTGATGTATACACCGCTCCTAAAGCGCCCCTGCCCATTGAAATCAATGGGCAACGCTGCCGCAGCGGCGCTTTTAACCCTTTTTCGGCCGTTGCGTGGGTTAAAAGCGCCTGACAGCAGCTGAAAAGCATCACTAAAACGACAGTAGAGCACTGCTAAAAATAGCGGCGCTTTACCACCGACACCCGGGCACTGTGAGCGTGAAAGTGCCCTGAGGCTCCTTTCACATAGGCTTGCCTGTTTGATGGACTCCACTTGCTCAGTGGGAGATCGCTCTATTGATCCCCACTGAGCAGACGGATCACAGGTCCATCTCCACTTACTGTGCAGAAACGGACCTGTCAGAGTCCCGCTCTCCTCTATGGGGAGATTGGATAAAAACTAACCGCCTGTCCGTTTTCATCCAATCCGATCCGCCAGACAGATGGAAAATAGGGTCACCATCCCTCTGGATTTGGCAGACAGGATCAGATCAGATAGCAGTGGATGTCAGCAGACATGTCACCGCTGACATCCGCTGCCCCATAGGGGTGAATGGAGTGTCTAATCAGGTCCGCCTGAAGAACTGACAGATGGACCTGATCGGAAAGCCTGTGTGAAAGGACCCTTAGTAACATGGTACCAAAGCTGAGCTTATCCTTGAGAGAGCTTACAGTCTAAAGACTTTGGGGGAGATTTACTAAAACTGGTGCACTCAGAATCTGGTGCAGCTGTGCATGGTTGCCATTCAGCTTCTAACTTCAACTTGTTCGGCTAAGGTTTGACAATAAAACCTGCAAGCTGATTGGTTTCTATGCAGATCTGCATCAGATTTTGCACTGTCTAGCTTTAGTACATCCCCCCATGTCTCACACATATACATGCCCACACCCTGACTCACAGGGTAGAGCCCCACCTGCCCACACAGACAGGGAAGGTGAGGGTGTAGAGACACAGTGATTACTGTGCAGGTGAAGAATTTTGGAGCTGCCATCACACTACTCAGGAGTGAGAAGAGGACTGACATCATTACAGGGGGGTGGTAAGGGACCGGAGGTGTTGGGGTGCCATTAAAGCACTGGATTAGTGCCCCCCGTACCAAAACTGGTAGCAATAAGGAACCTAAATGGAGGACTTCACAGGGTATAAAGGACAATAGACTGTCAGTGCACATTAGAGGGGGTTTAAAAATTGGGGCTTTAACATGTTCAGATCCACGCTATAGCTGAATGATGGCTACAGCGAGGATCTGCTTTGCCGGGAGGCCGTCTATTGACGTCCTCCCCTTTGGAAGCTGGGCGTGTGGTGCGTGCTATGATTACCCGAGTCAATGAGACTTGGGTAATCAGAGATCAGAGTAAGGGGCCAATGCCAGCCCCTTACTATGTGATCAGCTGTCAGCCAGTGACAGCTGATCACATGATGTAAACAGAGGATCAGTAATCAGTTTTTTGCGTGAGAAGAAAACAGCTGATTGCCGGCTTCTGTTTGAAGGGACATCGGTCCCGAAGAGGCGAAGCCGCCTCATGTGTTCCCTAAAGTACCGCCTGCCAGTGCCACGAATCAGTGCACACAGTAGTGCCAGCAATCAGTTGCACCTATCAATGCCCACCAGTCGTGCCAATCAGTGCCATCTAGCAGTGCTGCCTATCAGTGTCACCTACCAGTGCCAATCAGTGCCCATCACTGCCACCCATCATGCCAGCTATCAGTGCCACATCAATGGCCTTTAGTGCCACACATCAGTGCCGCCTATTAGTGCCCATCAGTGTAGCCTCATCAGCGTACATCAATGAAGGAGAAATATTACATGTTTGCAAAATTTATTAAAAAAAAAATATAAAACTTTTTTTTTTTTTTTTAAATTGGTCTTTTTAATTTTTTTTAACAAAAAATAAAAAACCCAGAGGTGATCAGATACCACCAAAACAAAGCTCTATTTGTGGGGGAAAAAAAAGATAAAACTTTTATTTGGGTACAGTGTTGTATGACTGCGCAATTGTCATTCAAAGGGTGTCAGCGCTAAAAGCTGAAAATTGGTCTGGGCAGGAGGGGGGTTTAGGTGCCCAGTAAGCAAGTGGTTAATATACAGTAGCATGTTGACGATTGGAATAAGCTAACAATAGTAGATGGATACTAATAATAATAAAAAACATCATTATAATCTATTATTTTTCGCTTCCATTATTATCTATCAATAGCTTCAATTATTATCGTTTGTTATGAGCTAGTCTTATATCTATCATTATTAATAGATAATACAGATAATGACAGGGTCTCTTTCATACTGAATATGTAAATGATCAGATTGGGGATTTACCTCTTCACTGTCAGTGACACATGGCGTTTGTTTTTCTTACACTAATGGCATCGGTGGGTGAGGTAGCAGGCCTAGACCCGCCCATGGTTCCTCCGATCCTGTAGTAAATATGTCCGACTGGGCTTCAGTAAATGCCCGCCCCCTCTCTTTAACTCCCCTAGTGATAGTCTCCGCCCTCTTAGCGTGCAACTGTGATGCTGTAGGAAGACATGGAGGTGGGAGTGACAGAGAATAGCCGAATTGTGCTCCTCCTCTAGGTGGTCAATCGCAGACTAGGTGGTCAATCGCAGACTAGGTGGTCAATCGCAGACTGATCCTCCCTCCGAGTGACGCAGTAAGGTAAAGCCCTCTCGCCGCGCGCTCACACTTGATTGGCTGTCTCTCTAACTGTTCTCCGGAGCAGGCTCCGCCCCCTCAATCCTACCGTCTAACAGCTTTGAGCTCGCGGCTCTGCCATTGGTCAGTAGGCGTGGCCTGTGTAATCCTGCTTGACAGCTTTGGTGCCCTCGGCTCCTCCCCCTCATTCTCCGCTTTTCGTGACACATGGCGTTTTTTAGTTCTCACTGGTGACATCGGTGGGTGGCGTAGCCGGCCTAGACCCGCCCATGGTTTTCTCCGATCTATTAGTAAAAACGTCCGACTCTGCTTCAGTAAATGCCCGCCCCCTCTCTCTCTAAATCCCATAGTGATAGTCTCCGCCCTTTTAGTATCCAGCTGTGCTTCTGCAGGAAGACATTGAGGTGGGCGTGACGGAGAACTGACGAATCGTGGTCCTCTTCTAGAGATGATCAGTCACAAACTGATCCTTCCTCCGAGTGACGCAGTAAAGTAACGACCTCTCGCCGCGCGCTCGCACTTAATTGGCTGTCTCCGAAGCAGGCTCAATCCTGCTGTCTTAACAGCTTTGAGCTCACAGCTCTGCCATTGGTCAGTAGGCGTGGCCTGTGTACTCTTGCTTGACAGCTTTGGTGCTCTCGGCTCCTCCCCCTCATTCTGCGCTTTTAGTGCCACATGGCGTTTTTTATTTCTTACGTTGGTGACATTGGTAGGTGGCGTAGCCGGCCTAGACCCGCCCATGGTTTTCTCCGATCCTTAGTAAAAATGTCCGACTCGGCTTCAGTAAATGCCCGCCCCCTCTCTCTAAATCCCATAGTAATAGTCTCCGCCCTCTTAGTATCCAGCTGTGGTTCTGCAGGAAGACATTGAGGTGGGCGTGACTGAGAACTGACGAATCGTGCTCCTCCTCTAGAGATAATCAATCACAAACTGATACTTCATCCGAGTGACGCAGTAAGGTAAAGCCCTCTCGCCGCGCGCTCGCACTTAATTGGCTGTCTCAGAAGCAGGCTCCGCCCCCTCAATCCTACTATCTAAAAGCTTTGAGCTCTCGGCGCTGTCATTGGTCAGTGGGCGTGGCCTGTGTACTCCTGCTCCTCCCCCCACATTTTGCGATCAGGGCTGTGAGGACAGCAGCACGGCTTCATAATACATGTATATCTCCAGCTACAATAAGGAAGAGAAACAGAACACAATTTTAAACGACCAAACTTTTTTCTGTTTTGACAAATTGTACAGACAAAGCCTATAGGTCACGTGGTAACGAAGCGTCTCTGCTATAGGCTAAGGCTTCTCATTACTAAGCAGGCAGTTTCTGATCCGTCCAATCATCAGCAGTCCCTGTGAAGCGTCCGTTCATTGCTTCCATGTTACTAGGGTAACGGAGCAATCCAATAAACACTAAAAATAGGGGTGGTGATGTGGAAGAAAATATAATTTTCACTTGCTTTAAAATGAATATCATTCCAGATATTAGAAGAGGTAAGAATAAATAGCGATCACTGCACAGGTGTGTACAAGACACCACAGCGGTTTGTTTATGTCTCATTCCCACCACGTGGTAATGATGAAGTTCCCCTCGGACAGACTGTAGTCCGGGGTCTCTGCAGTTGCTCTGGGATTAGAAGCATGGACTAGTCCGGTAGTTGGATGGGATTTGTGACATTATCTGGAGGAAGGAGATGGTGAGAGAGCCGAGGTGAGCGAGCATAGATCAGGTGTGATCTCCCCCTGTGCTGTCTGTGTGCTGGGCTCTACCCTACAGGCATGCTCTGCTGTCACTTGTAGTGCTTCTGCTGCTTACTGTGTCATCTCTGAAGTCTGCCCAATTATTTCCTGGAAGTTCCAAAATTAGGGAAGTCACATCTACATATATAGCAAAACGTGAAAAATAGAAAAGAACCCCGCGCTGTGACTAAATAAACAATATGAATAATAAATAAGCTGCACCCCTCAAAGTGCAATTAGCTAACTTTGTGAAATGTGGGTTATATGTGATAAGGGGGAGCTAATGTAAAAACACACTTTTTGAAAAACATGACAAATAAAGTGTGTTATAATACATATATGACATTCGTAATTCAATACCAAAATGCATATAAACAAAAAGTGCAATATGAAACGGTAAAATACATAAAGTGCGAAGTGATCGCAAAAAGTTCATAGGACATAGGCCCAGTGGAGGATGCTGATTGGGATGAGGTCCTGGAAAACGTTAAAAAGGTATCCCCTAGGCTCCCGGAGCGTGTGACGCAGCTGTACATAATCCATAAATCCTACCTCACACCAGCTAGAATAGCTAAGTTCTCCCAAAACCAGAATACCCAATGTCCACGGTGCACAAGCTTATCAAGCTCCTTTTTTCACCTTATGTGGTCCTGTCCGGCTATCCAGAGTTACTGGACTCAAATTATTAAATTCTTGCATGACGATATGGGCATCAAGGCTATGCGTATTGGGGCTACTTCCAGATGCCACCATAGACAAATTTACAGCTACTTTACTGTATGAAACACTCTTTTGTGCCAGAAAACTAGTAGCAAGATATTGGATGAGGGTCGTCCCTCCTACTTTTCAGGCTTGGATTAAAGTGGTAAACTTGTCCCTACCCAGGCCCGGATTTACTCCCTTTGCCGCCCCAAGGCCGGGTCCTTCAATGCCACACACACACACACACACACACACACACACACACACACACCACCATTCTTGTCCTTTATCGTTGACTGCTACAATAGATCAATTAAAAACATATCTCCACACACGAGAACACTGAAAATAACTGGCTTTAATTGAACAGACTGAAAATACTCTGTAATGCAGAAAATGCCTTTTAAAGATTATAGCAGTAAGAAACTCCCTACAATTTTTTAGTTCTAACTTTTCTTTTGGCAAACTCATCGATAATATCTTCGTAGGACAAAGTATTTAAAAGTTCTGACTCAATGGCAAGTAAAGCTAAACTGTTCAGTCCTTCTTGACCCAAAGATGATCGTAACTAGTTCTTTATGCAAATACATTTAATTCATTTTTATGCACCACAGCTCAGTTGCAGTGCATAGAAACAGTATGCATTTTGCACCACTCTGCTCAGCACGCAGTGGCGCTGTTGCAGTGTGAACAGGACACATAGAAAACAATTGTTTTCTATTGCCCTTGGAGAGACCTGTGTTTTGCTAGTGCAGAAATCACAGACCCCCTTTTACATCAGTGTCTTCAGTCCCCCCCCTTCACATCACATCACAGACCCCCTTTTGCATCAGTGTCCTCAGTCCCCCCTTTACATCACATACCCCCTTTTACATCACAACCCCCTTTTACATCAGTGTCCTTAGCCCGCCCCCCCCCCCTTACGTCACATCCCCCCTGCCTCATTACAGACTGACCCATCACAGGCTGACCCCCCATCACAGACTGACCCCCCAAATCACAGACCCCTCATTACAGACTGACCCCCATCACAGACCCCCATTACAGACTGACCCCCCAAATCACAGACCCCTCATTACAGACTGACCCCCCATCACAGACTGACCTGACCCATAGCAGAGCCCCCATCATAGACTGACCCCCCATCACAAACTGGTCCTAACCCATCACAGACTCCCTATCAAAGACTGACCCCCCAAATCACAGACTGACCCCTTCAATCACAGACTGACCCCCATCACAGTCCTCTCTCAATATCAAACTTCTTTACAGCACAGCACTCCCCCCTCCCCAAAGAACCCTACCTTATTCACACAAGACATGGAGCCTGGCCGCTCTGGACAACGGGCGGGACTTTTCACGTTAAAAGTGAGTGACTTATTGCTGGGACCGCCCCGCTGCCTAGCAACCAATCACCCACTTCTTAACTTAAAAAGTCCTGCTCTTTGTCTAGAGCGGCCGCGCTTCATGTTTTGTATGAATAAGAAAGGCAGTGTGGGGAGGGGGCAGTGCAGTGATATTAGAAAAGGCATGGACCTGCCATGCTGCTATGTTAGTGTGGAGGGGGGGGGGCGGCGTCCGACAGGGCAGGGCTGGCAGCCTTATGCCTGGGGGCAAGTCCAGTCAAGTGGCCCACTGACCCACCGAATCAGCTCACCATCACCAGTGCCCATCAGCGCAGCCTCACCAGTGCCCATCAGCGCAGGGACCTGCTGAGCTGGCACAGGCAGCTGCCATCGCTGAGGTGAGAGACCCCTCAGCGATGAACCCCACATACCATCTACCCCCCCCATACACCCTATTTACCCTGCCCCAGGTCAGTGCCCAGTCTAAAAATAGCCCTCAACACTGTGGGTCCTGCTGTGAGCTGGTCATGGCCTCTTGATCCTGCTGGGAGCTGGCCATGGCCAGCAAGACCCACAGGCCAGCGGAAAGCACAGGCCATGGCTAGCGGCCAGTAGGCTCCCTGCTGTGGGTCAGTGGGTGGGTGGCTGGCAGGCACAGTGCACCCTGCTGCAGGTGGCTGGCCTGGCTCCCTGCTGTTAGAAAGTGTCCCTTCCAGGCCCCATTAGAGACTACAACAGACCTGGAGGGGGGGGTCTCTCTCTAACAGTGTCCATTAGAAAGTCTCTGTTAGAGAGAGACCTCCTCCAGGACCCATTGGAGACTTCAAAAGGAGTCTAATGGGACCTGGAGGGGGGTCTCTCTAACACAGGCCCATTCAGTGTCCATTATAGAATCTGTTAGAAAGAGTCCCCACCAGGTCCCATTAGAGACTGAAAAGGAGTATAATGGGACCTGGAGGGGGGCTCTATCTAACAGAGTGTACAGTGAACACCTTCATTCACTCTGTTCCTCATGGGACACCCTCCTTGTGCCATGACTCTCACCCCTGCCCCAACCTCTCACAAAGTAAAAATAAAATTGGCACTGTGTAGCGCTCCTCTTACCTTAACTATGGGTACTGCAGATGTTGCCGACTCCCGCGTCCTCTGTGGCTGACTCCTGTTGGTGGCTGGCTGGCTCCCGCGTCCTCTGTGGCTGGCTGGCTCCCGTGTCCTCTGTGGCTGGCTGGCTCCCGCGTCCTCTGTGGCTGGCTCCTGTTGGTGGCTGGCTGGATCCTGTGTCCTTTGCAGCTGGCTGGCTCCCGTGTCCTCTGTGGCTGGCTGCTGTTGGTGGCTGGCTCCTGTTGGTGGCTGACTCCCACGTCCTCTGTGGCTGGTCCCAGTGGGTGGCTGGTCAGCACCCTGCTGTGGCTGGCTGGCCCCCTGGTGTGGGTGGGTCACCGTGGGTGGCTCCTGTTGTGGCTGGCTGGTTTTCTGGTTTTCAGTGGGTGGGTGGCTGGCACGGTGCACACTGCTGCGGGAGGCTGGCCTGGCTCCCTGCTGTAGGTCAGTGGGTGGCTGGCTGGCATGGTGCACTCTGCTGCGGCTGACAGAGGGGGGGTACTGACAGGGGGGTGAGCTCTGATAGAGAGGGGGGGCACTGACAGAGGGAGGGGAGGGCACTGACAGAGGGAGGGGAGGGCACTGACAGAGGGGGGTGGGCACTGACAGAGGGGGGTGGGCACTGACAGAGGGGGGAGGGCACTGACAGAGGGGGGAGGGCACTGACAGAGAGGAGGGGCTGACAGAAGGGTGGGCTGATAGAGGGGGGTTGACAGAGGGGGAGCACTGACAGAAAGGGACGGGCTAACCGAGAGGGGCGGGGCATAGAGAGAGGGACGGGCTGATAGAGAGAGGGTACACTGACTGTGAGGGGGTAGATGAGAGAGAGACCTTAGACATACAGCACGCCAGGCAGAGAGGCAAGTGGTCGCGATCACCCACAGACCAGCCCTGCCTCCACAGTGACCAGCTCCCCTGGGCCAATCAAAAGGTGCCCATGACGGCCGCCCGCACATGACCCTGTTCGGCAAATCACAGGGCGCTGGCCTGGACTACAGCTCCCAGAATGCCACAGCGTAGTGGCTTTCTGATAACACACCCCGCTGCGGCCGTGCCCCATACTCTGAGAAAAAAAAAAAAAATAGCCTGTGGGCGGCCGCGGCGCCGCCCCTGTACCACTGCCGCCCCGAGGCCTGGCCTCAGTGGCCTTGTGGGAAGTCCGGCCCTGTCCCTACCCTACAAAAAGGTTATATATAAACACAGGGGGTGTCCTGATAAGTACAATAAGGTCTGGGATACGTGGATTAACAATACAAATACATGTGATGTATAGATATATATACACAATAAGAGTATTGGTGTTGGGAATTGTCCTAAGGTCTACATAATAATGATAACATACCACAAGCAGGGAATACCCAGAAAGTTTTGTGTTCTACTAACATGTACTGAATACTATTACAAAAGTGCCAGTGTTTTCTAGTTTATTTTACTCAGTTTGTAAATCCATATGTATACCACTCACTTATACAGGAGATATGTATATTGTAAAATATGCTTGTATGCTTCTTTATTTGTTTTTTCTGAATAAACATGTTTTAAAAAAAAAAAAAAATACTAATTGCACTCCTCTTCACCAATATTCAAGTGCTCGACACGATAAAGTGCCAAGTGCTCATTTCCCCCCTAAGCTAGAATGACTTACCAAAAATGAAGGACCTTTTGATTAGAAAAAGGTCTATAAGTGCTTAGGTATGTGATCTGTTATTAGCCTTCAAGTAGTTCTAAAGGCTGAAGAAAAAACCTTCAGACTGCAGCCCCGCCCCCTAATACTTACCTGACCCCGATCCAGCGATGTGCACGAGAGCGGAGGATCTCCCGAGTCTTTCTCCTGATTGGCTCAGACACAGCAGCAGGAGCCATTGGCTCCCGTTGCTGTCAATCACGGCCAGTGAGAAGGGGGTGGGGCTAAGCTATGCTCTGTGTGTCCCATAGACACACATACACAGGCAGCTATGCGAGCACACATGAGTGACCCCAAGGCAAGCAGAGCAGAGTGTTAGAGCAAAGAGTTCTAATGAAATTCGGTGGGTGTTTTTTTTTCCCCCTTCAGTTCTCCCACATAGAGGAGTTTAACTCCCATGGTTGAGACAAAGGATCTTCCATTCTATTACTAGAGTAGGAGCCACTAATTCGGGGTACTTTGTCGCAGTAAGTGGGCTTAGCACTATATGACCAAATAGTGTGACCAAACCCCCGTATTTTTTGAATATGTTCAGGTGTTTTATACTAGCCCTGCAGGAAATGTCATTCTTGTATGTGTGCGCTGTAAAATATTTTGTACTGTTTGTAGGTCTTATAGCAGCACCATCTTGAATTTAAACTTACTGTATGGTGTGCAACCCAAATATGTTCTTGTATATTGTAATAGGCCCTGACCAGGTCTTTTGGGCTGGAGCACCCCTCCCCCTCCTCATTACCTCTTATTTAGTGGCCACCAGTGTATAGGATGTATCCCCTTCAGTTCTCCCACATAGAGGAGTTTAGCTCCCATGGTTGAGACAAAGGATCTTCCATTCTATTACTAGAGTAGGACCCACTAATTCGGGGTACTTTGTCGCAGTAAGTGGGCTTAGCACTGTATGACCATATAGTGTGACCAAACCCCCGTATTTTTTGAATATGTTCAGGTGTTTTTAACTAGCCTTGCAGGAAATGTCATTCTTGTATGTGTGCGCTGTAAAATTTTTTGTAAATATTTTGTCCCATAGACACACATACACAGGCAGCTATGCGAGCACACATGAGTGACCCCAAGGCAAGCACAGCAGAGTGTTAGAGCAAAGAGTTCTAATGAAAGTCGGTGGGTGTTTTTTTCTTACATCAAAATTTTGTGTCACTTTAAAGAGGTCATTTAGTCTGAGCCAGCTATCTTTAGACCATAGTACAGTAGTTTGGTGAACGCTACATTCGCTTACGTAAATCCTGGCCGGCTTTAAAAGTAACACGTACGAGGGAAATACTACTCATTCACATCAGTCCATACCTTTAAAAGATAAGTATGGCCAAAAATCTCTTGGCCCCACTTCTCTTGCTGGTCACAGGAGTGCACTTACTTGACCTCACAGAACCACTCCAGGCTCTGGAAGGATCCCGTATATGGAAAAAGCAAATAACTTTGCGCTAACTCAAACGTGTAAGCTGCTGACACTGCAAATAGAATTTTCTCCAAGCATCTTCCAGGACAGCCCATGAGACCTTGGGCTCCTCCTACCAGGACAGGAAACACGTCACCCCCACCAGATAAAAGGGCGGTCCTCCAGGCCCATGTCAGTTATTTGTGTTTCCTCCGGACGGGGGGTAACATGTTCATGGAACCTGCTCCCATAGGCCTTATAAGCAGGGGCTTTGTATGGCTATTTTCTGGGGCATATCACTTACCTCTTCCTCTGCCAGAAGCAGCACACCGCTGGGGAGGTTGGCTGTGCTGCTGTTCCCTGTCCTCAGTGCCTGGAGAGGGCCAGGACCGGTGTGAGGTCGTGCCCCTAGCGCAGTGCATTGCGCTATAGCTCAGCTGAGCTTCGGTTGTCCTTCCCTGCCGACAGCGTGGCTGATCTGAGCAGGGAATGGAGGAAGCCGCAGCGCTCGAGGGGGCGGAGCTATTGCGCTCCAAGCTGGCCCACAGGAAGTGCCTGGAGAGGGTTACATCCGGGGCATATGACCTCATCATCGGGCGCCGGAGACGAGGTTCCAGTCTTCATAAACGGCGCGAACAGAGAACGCTGGCTGCTTGTGTTTCTTGGTGTTAAGCAGCCAGGCTGTGGATGACCAAGAGGGGCAGAATGGATCCTCCTGCAGTACCTGCACAGGCAGCGGATGCAGTTCCCAACACCAGCACCTCACAGGTAAGCCTGGGGTGTTCTGTCACCACCTTGCTATCCCTGTGAGTGTTCCCTCCCCCTCCCCCCTCTGTAGTAGTGGGTGTAAGGGGACACATTTCCTCCCTCCTGCACGTGGTGTTACGGAGTGATTGGGTGGCTTTAATTACATCGTGGGTCATTTATTTTTTTTGCAGACCAAGACTCAGGACAAGGCCCAAGCGCAGCCACTTAAAAGGAAATGTGCGGTTTGCGCAAACAAATTGAGCTCCTCATGGAGCAAAGCAGTTTGTCGCACCTGTATAGAAGGCCTAGTAAAGGATGACCCGGTTGCCTCTTGCCAGAAGATGCTTACTTCTGTTAGGGATGAGCTTGCGTCCACCTTCAGTTCCTTTAGAACGCTTATTGACAAGCTCCAGACTCCAGCAGAGAGTCCGTCTTCACTGAAGGCGTCAGTAAGCACTCCTCAGCAGGCAGAGAGTGAGGACTCTGAGGCTGAGGTCAGATCTACCCGTTCTTCTCTGGAAGAATCAGGGTCAGATACAGAGCCCAGAGATAGAGAATCCACTCGAGGCTCAAGATTTAAGTTATCTGTTGAGGATGTAGATGACTTATTAAAGGCTATCTATACTACCCTTGAATTAAAAGAGGAAGTGGTTCAGTTATCCAAACATGATCTTATGTATAAAGGATTGCATAAGAGAAAATCGAGAGTTTTTCCAGTTCATAGTTCTTTGGTTGATACTATTAAACTGGAATGGGATAATCCTGAGAGAAAACCATTCTTCTCTAGTAACCTAAAAAGGAGGTTTCCTTTTGATGAGGACACTGCGCAGCCATGGAATAAGAATCCCAAGTTAGATGCACCTCTTTCAAAGGTTTAAAAAAACTCGGATCTGGCGTTCGATGATATGGGTACGCTTAAGGATCCGATGGACAAGAGGGGGGATATCCTTCTCCACAGAGCCTGGGACTCAGCAGTTGGAAACCTGAAACCAGCTCTGGCTTCCACTTGTGTGGCCAAAAATCTGGAGGTTTGGTTGACTCAGATTCAGTCACATCTGTCAGCAGGTACCTCCAGAGAGCAAATTTTAAAGTCTTTTCCTCTCCTATTTCAGGCAGTGGGTTTTTTGGCAGATTCTTCCGCTGAGTCGGTAAGAATGTCAGCCAGGACTTCGGCTCTAGTGAACTCGGCCAGGAGAAGCCTTTGGCTTAAGACCTGGTCAGGGGACTCGGCCTCCAAGTTGCGCCTTTGTGGCCTTCCTTTAACTGGCGATCATTTATTTGGCCCAGGTCTACAGGAGGCACTGGAACGCACGGCTGATAAGAAAAAGGCGTTTCCAGAGAAAAAGAGAGTTCAGACAGCCAGAAAATGTTTTCGTGGCCAAAGCAGGCAACAGAGTCCTAGAGAAAAGGACAGCAGGCCGAAAAAGCATTGGACTGGGCACAAAGGCAGAGGCAAAGGGGGAGTGCTGTTTAACCCTCCTCAACAGCCCGCCAAGCCGCAGTGATTTGTGTTCCCCGGTGGGAGGGAGATTGAGGGCCTTCATCCCACAGTGGGCAGCAGTCACTCTGAGCCCCTTCGTCCTGGACCTAGTGACCAACGGGTACAGGCTGGAGTTTGTTCACCAACCACCAGAACGTTTGTTGGTCACATTTCCTCCACAAGATTGGGAGAAAGCGAGGGCTCTGGGTCTCCAGATCGGAGACTTATTAGATCAAAAAGTACTGATTCCTGTTCCTCGATCAGAGCAGGGCAAGGGATTCTATTCCCATGTATTTGTGGTCAGAAAGCCGGCAGGAAAGTTTCGACTTATCCTGAATCTCCGGACCTTAAACAAGTCCATCAGATACAAGCATTTCCGTATGGAGACGGTTTTTACAATCAAAAACCTACTATACCCAAACTGCTTTATGGCCACGTTGGACTTAAGGGATGCTTATCTTCACATCCCTATCCATCCAGCCTTCCAAAAGTTTTTGAGATTGGCAGTGAAGACGAGTATGGGGACCCGACACTTTCAATTTCAGGCCCTCCCCTTCGGTCTTTCCTCAGCCCCACGCATCTTTACGAAGGTGTTGGGGGAAGCGCTGGCTCCACTAAGATTAAAGGCAATAACGGTTATCCCTTACTTAGACGACCTCCTGATAGTGGCAAAATCATACCAAAGACTGTTGGAGGATCTCCAGGCTGTACAGGACTTCTTACAGTCCCTAGGCTGGCTAATAAACAAAGAAAAATCGTCCTTGATTCTGGCCCAGAAAGTAACTTATCTGGGTTACGATTTTTGCTCAGTGAACCAAAGAGTTTTTCTTCCTCAGGAGAAGATTACCAAAGTGTTCCAGACTATGTCAGCATTGCAGACCAACCAGTCGGTCTCTCTGAGACAGGTGTCGAGGGCAGTGGGTCTTATGACCTCATGTTTTCCCGCAGTACCATGGGCGAGACTCCGTCAGCGTCCGTTACAAAGGTTTCTTTTAAGAAACTGGGACGGGGACGTAAGGTCCCTGGAGTCAAGGATCTGGCTTCCCGACAGGATAAAAAGAAGCCTGTGGTGGTGGAGAGCTGGTCAGCACCTAGCAGGAGGTCTCCCATGGTCCTTTCCCATTTCCCAAAGGATTACCACGGATGCGAGTTCCTGGGGATGGGGGGCCCACCTCAGCAATGCAGTAGCACAAGGAGAGTGGTCCCCAGAGGAGGCAAGGGCCTCATCCAATCAAAGAGAGCTGCTTGCAGTCCAGAGAGCCCTCCAGTCTTTTCAGATGGAGATCAGGGGTCACAACCTCCAAATTCTGCCAGACAATATAGCGACAGTCGCGTATATCAACAAGCAGGGAGGCACGAGAAGCCGGAGGCTTCAGTCCATTGCCCAGGAGATCCTTTCATGGGCAGAGAGGAATCTAGCCTCTATTTCTGCTGTACACCTGAAGGGGACAAACAATTGCCTGGCAGATTATCTCAGCCATCACAGGATAGACCGAGACAACTGGTCCCTTCATCCCGAAGTCTTTGCAGACCTCACCAAGAGATGGGGTTATCCCGTAGCGGATTTGTTCGTAAACCGAAACAACCGCAAGACGGAGATATTCTTTTCCATGAACCCGGCAGACCAAGCCTTGGGGATCGATGCTCTGGCAAACCCGTGGCCTCTAGGCCTATGTTATGCCTTTCCGCCAATCAGACTGATTCCAGAAGTCCTCCGGAAGTTTCGGCTGGAAGAGACAGATCTGATTCTAATTGCCCCGTTTTGGCCCAAGAGGCCATGGTTTTCCCTGCTACAGTCTCTGGTTTCAGAGCCTCCGTGGAGTCTTCCGAAAAGGGAAGACCTATTATTGCAGGGTCCAGTATCACACCCTCAGGTGGTTTCCTTAAACTTGACGGCCTGGTATCTGAAGAAAAGCGCCCAAGGGTTCTCTGACAAAGTAGTCAGAACTCTCGTTAATTGCAGGAAGCCGGTTACTAGAGCCATATATTCCAAAGTTTGGAAAAGGTTTAACTCATGGTTATCTGAAAATGATAGATTAACTCATGGTATTCCGTCTATTTTGGAATTTTTCCAAGAGGGTGTCGACAAAGGTCTTTCTGTTAGTACCTTAAAGGTACAGGCGGCAGCTATTAGTGTGTTCCTCCAGTTTTCTCTCCTGGAAAATCCCACTATAGCCAGATTTTTCAAATCTATCTCTAGGGCCAGACCAGTAGTAGTGAGGATTTGTCCAACGTGGGATCTGTCCCTAGTACTTCAAACTCTGGTAGAATTTCCGTTTGAACCTCTGGAAAGTATGTCAGTTAAGTTACTTACATTAAAAACTGTGTTCCTTATAGCTGTTACCTCAGCTCGTAGGGTAAGTGAGTTGCAGGCCCTATCAGTAAGGGAGCCCTTCCTCACGATTTTTGAGGATCGAGTTGTGTTACGAACCGATCCAGGTTTTTTGCCCAAGGTGGCAAGTACATTCCACCGATCTCAGAACATTGTATTGGCAACCTTTCTAGTTTTCTAGATGTAAGAAGGATTCTCTTGGTCTATCTTGAGGTCACGAAGACCTTTAGGAAAACTGATGCCTTGTTTGTCCTCTTTTCTTGAGTTCACAAGGGGAATAGTGCATCTAAAGCCACATTGGCTAGATGGATAAAGCAAGCCATCTTGGAAGCTTACAAAATTAGGGAGGTCCCTACACCTTTTGTTACTGCACACTCAACTAGAGCCTTGTCTACGTCTTGGGCTGAGAGGGCTGGTGCCTCACCGGAACAAATTTGCAGGGCTGCCACTTGGTCCAGTTACTCGACCTTCATTAAACATTATCGCCTGGATCTCCTATCAGCTCAGGAGCAGGCGTTTGGTCGTAAGGTCCTTCAGGCAGTTGTCCCTCCCTAGACTGGTAAGTTCTGGCTCATCGTCTCATGGGCTGTCCTGGAAGACGCTTGGAGAAAAGCTGAGTTAGACTTACCGGTAACTCCTTTTCTGAGAGTCTTCCAGGACAGCCGGATTCCCACCCGGTATTGTCTGAAGTTATGTGTATTATGCATATGTTTTGCAGGGTCCTACGGTTCTTGAGAATACTGACATGGGCCTGGAGGACCGCCCTTTTATCTGGTGGGGGTGACGTGTTTCCTGTCCTGGTAGGAGGAGCCCAAGGTCTCATGGGCTGTCCTGGAAGACTCTCAGAAAAGGAGTTACCGGTAAGTCTAACTCAGCTTATTTACAAAATTTTATAAGAGATACAAAGAAAAACTTTTTTTTTTTTTTTTCAAACTTTTCGGTCTTTTTTTTATTTGTTGCCCAAAAAATAAAAAAACCCAGAAGTGATTAAATACCACCAAAAGAAAGCTCTATTTGTGGGATCAAAATGATAAAAAAAATTAGTTTGAGTACAGTGTAGCATGACTGCGCAATTGTCAAAGTGCGACAGTGCTGAAAGTTGAAAATTGGCCTGGGCAGGAAGGGGGTGTAAGTGCCCAGTATTGAAGTGGTTAAATCTCTGTGAACACCAGTCAAAGCCCCTGTCACTAAATAAAATAGTTAGCTTACAGTCCTGTTTACACATTGCGTTTGCTTTACTTCAAAAATGATGTCCCATGTCGCTTTAGTGGTGCTTCAAAGTGTCTTCAAAGCCTCCACAGAAGTCTATGACAAAGCTTGCTTTGGACATTTTTGAATTTTGGACAATTTTTTGTTTACATCTTTGTGGGAACAGTTTGGGGATGACCCCTTCCTGTTTCAACATGACTGCGCACCAGTGCACAAAGCAAGGTCCATAAAGGCATGGATGAGCTAGTTTAGGGTGGAGGAACTTTACTGGCGTGCACAGAGTTCTGACCTCAACCCAATAGAACACCTTTGGGATGAATTAGAGCGGAGACTGGGAGCCAGGCCTTCTCGTCCACATCAGTGCCTGACCTTACAAATGCTCTTCTGGAAGAATGGTCAAACATCCCCATAGACACACTCCTAAACCTTGTGGACAGCCTTCCCAGAAGAGTTGAAGCTGTTATAGCTGTACAGGGTGGGCCAACTCAATATTGAACCCTACGGACTGACGAAAGATTTAGTGCAAACTGATTATCTTCAAAAGACACTCCTTCAGGCAATTAAAAGTACTAATTGCACTCCTCTTCACCAATATTCAAGTGCTCGACACGATAAAGTGCCAAGTGCTCATTTCCCCCCTAGGCTGAATGAATTACCAAAAATGAAGGACTTTTTGATTAGAAAAAGGTCTATAAGTGCTTAGGTATGTGATCTGTTATTAGCCCTCAAGTAGTTCTAAAGGCTGAAGAAAAAACCTTCAGAGTGCAGCCCCGCCCCCTAATACTTACCTGAGCCCGATCCAGCGATGTGCACGAGAGCGGAGGATCTCCTGAGTCTTTCTCCTGATTGGCTCAGACACAGCAGCAGGAGCCATTAGCTCCTGTTGCTGTCAATCACAGCCATTGGGAAAAGGGGTGGGGCTAAGCCATGCTTTGTGTGTCCCATAGACACACACAGGCAGCTATGCGAGCACACATGAGTGACCCCAGGGCGAGCAAAGCAGAGTGTTAGAGCAAAGAGTTCTAATGAAAGTCGTGGGTGTTTTTTTCTTATATCAAAATCTTGTGAACTTTTTAAAGAGGTCCTTTAGTCTGACCCAGCTATCTTTAGACCATAGTACAGTAGTTTGGTGAACGCTACATTCGCTTACGTAAATCCTGGCCAGCTTTAAAAGTAACACGTACTAGGGAAATACTACTCATTCACATCAGTCCATACCTTTAAAAGATAAGTATGGCCAAAGATATCTTGGCCCCACTTCTCTTGCTGGTCACAGGAGTGCACTTACTTGACCTCACAGAGCCACTCCAGGCTCTGGAAGGATTCCAACAGTAATGCCGGGATCCACACAGATGCCCGATTGCCAGATGGCTTAGCCTCTCTGCGCATCGATGAGAGCCTGAGCCAGCCGCTCCCACCCCCTCCCCCTCCCCAGTGAGCTCAGTCACTGCTCTGTGCTCAGAGAAAACCAAGAACTGAACAGTTAGCTGTCATGTGATCACTTAGTTCTCGAACTTAGGAGGCAGCTGTAGCATCCCACTGATGTCACAGCAGGGAGACGAGTATAGATGTGTGCTTTTTTTTTTTTTTTTTGCTATTCCTATACTTCTCCTTTAAGTTCACCTGAATAAAAAATAAATAAAATAAATGCACATGATTTTGTGGGTTAAACAATGTGTATTTATTATTTTCTTACTTTGGAGCCTGCAAAGTATTGCACCCATGATCAGTGGATTACAGGTGCAATATCAGGCTTCTGCAGACACTAATGACAGCTGGCTGCCTGTACTTCATATGCACCTTTAGACCCCTTTCACATTGAGGCACTTTACAGGCACTATAGAGCTGAAAATAGCGCCTCTCCTGTCACTCCAATGTGAAAGCCCGGGCCTTTCACCCTGGAGTGGTGCGCTGACAGGACGTAAAAAAATCCCTGCCAGCAGTTTCTTTGAGGTGCTTTAGGAGCGGTGTATACACCGCTCCTAAAGCGCCCCTGCACATTGAAATCAATGGGCAGGGCTGCCGCAGCGGCGCTTTTAACCCTTTTTCGTCCGCTAGCGGGGGTTAAAAGCGCCAGACAGCAGCTGAAACGCGTCACTAAAATGACAGTAAAGCGCTGCTAAAAATAGCGGCGCTTTACCACCGACACCCGGGCGCTGTGAGTGTGAAAGTGCCCTGAGGCTCCTTTCACATAGGCTTGCCTGTTTGATGGACTCCACTTGCTCAGTGGGAGATCGCTCTATTGATCCCCACTGAGCAGACGGATCACAGGTCCATCTCCACTTACTGTGCAGAGACGGACCTGTCAGAGTCCCGCTCTCCTCTATGGGGAGATTGGATAAAAACTAACCGCCTGTCCGTTTTCATCCAATCCGATCTGCCAGACAGATGGAAAATAGGGTCACCATCCGTCTGGATTTGGCAGACAGGATCAGATCGGATAGCAGTGGATGTCAGCAGACATGTCACCACTGACACCCGCTGCCCCATAGGGGTGAATGGAGTGTCTGATCAGGTCCGCCTGAAAAACTGACAGATGGACCTGATCGGAAAGCCCGTGTGAAAGGGCCCTTAGTAACATGGTACCAAAGCTGATCTTATCCTTGAGAGAGCTTACAGTCTAAAGACCTTGGGGGAAATTTACTAAAACTGGTGCACTCAGAATCTGCTGCAGCGTTGCATGGTAGCCATTCAGCTTCTATCTTCAACTTGTTTAATTAAGGTTTGACAATAAAACCTGCAAGCCGATTGGTTTGTATGCAGATCTGCATCAGATTTTGCACTGTCTAGCTTTAGTACATCTCCCCCCCATGTCTCACATATATACATGCCCACACACTGACTCACAGGGTAGAGCCCCACCTGCCCACACAGACAGGGAAGGTGAGGGTGTAGAGACACTGACAGTGGTTACTGTGCAGGTGAAGAATTTTGGAGCTGCCATCACACTATTCAGGAGTGAGAAGAGGACTGACATCATTACAGGGGGGTGGTAAGGAACCGGAGGTGTTGGGGTGCCATTGAAGCACTGGATTAGTGCCCCCCTTACCAAAACTGGCATCAATAAGGAACCTGAATAGAGGACTTCACAGGGTATAAAGGACAATAGACTGTCAGTGCATGTTAGAGGGGGTTTAAAAATTGGGGCTTTAACTTGTTCAGATCCACGCTATAGCTGAATGATGGCTACAGCGCGGATCTGCTTTGCCGGGAGGCCGTCTATTGACGTCCTCCCCTTTGCAAGCTGGCCGTGTGGCGCGCGCTATGATTACCTGAGTCAATGAGACTCAGGTAATCACAGATCAGAGTAAGGGGTCGATGCCGGCCCCTTTCCATGTGATCAGCTGTCAGCCAATGACAGCTGATCACATGAGGTAAACAGAGGATCGGTAATCAGTTTTTTAGCGTGAGAAGAAAAAAAGCTGATCGCCGGCTTCTGTTTGAAGGGACATCGGTCCCGAAGAGGCGAAGCCACCTCATATGTGCCCTAAAGTACCGCCTGCCAGTGCCACAAATCAGTGCCCACAGTAGTAAGTGCCAGCAATCAGTGCCACCTATCAATGCCCACCAGTGGTGCCAATCAGTTCCTCATCAGTGCTGCCTATCAGTGTCACCTACCAGTGCTAATCAGTGCCCATCACTGCCACCCATCATGCCAGCTATCAGTACCACATATCAATGCCCTTCAGTGCCACACATCAGTGCTGCCTATTAGTGCCCATCAGTGTAGCCTCACCAGCGTACATCAATGAAGGAGAAATATTACCTGTTATTAAAAAAAATATAAAACGTGTTTTTTTTTTTTTTTTTTTTTTTTAAATCGGTCTTTTTAATTTTTTTTTAACAAACAATAAAAACAGATACCACCAAAAGAAAGCTCTATTTGTGGGGAAAAAAAAAAAAGAGATAACAAACTTTTATTTGGGTACAGTGTTGTATGACCGGGCAATTGTCATTTAAAGAGTGACAGCGCTAAAAGCTGAAAATTGGTGTGGGCAGGAGGGGGGTTTAGGTGCCCAGTAAGCAAGTGGTTAATATACAGTAGCATGTTGACGATTGGAAGAAGCTAATAATAATAATAGTAGATGGATACTACTAATAGTATAAATACATCATTATAATTTATTATTATTCGCTTCCATTATTATCTATCAATAGCTTCTATTATTATCATTTGTTTTGAGCTAGTCTTATATCTATCATTATTAACCACTTCAGCCCCGGAAGGATTTACCCCTTCCTGACGAGAGCACATTTTACAATTTGGCACTGCGTCGCTTTAACTGCTAATTGCGCGGTCATGCAATGCTGTACCCAAACGAAATAGAGCTTTCTTTTGATGGTATTTGATCACCTCTGCGGTTTTTATTTTTTGCGCTATAAACGGAAAAAGACTGAAAATTTTGAAAAAAAAAAAAAGATATTTTCTACTTTTTGTTATAAAAAAAAAAAAATACAATAAACTCAATTTTAGTCATACATTTAGTCCAAAATGTATTCAGCCACATGTCTTTGGTAAAAAAAAATGTCAATAAGCGTATATTTATTGGTTTGCGCAAAAGTTATAGCGTCTACAAACTAGGGTACATTTTCTGGAATTTACACAGCTTTTAGTTTATGACTGCCTATCTCATTTCTTGAGGTGCTAAAATGGCAGGGCAGTACAAACCCCCCCCCAAATGACCCCATTTTGGAAAGTAGACACCCCAAGGAAATTGCTGAGAGGCATGTTGAGCCCATTGAATATTAATGACAAAAAAAAAAAAATATTACAAAAAGTTGTCACTAAATGACATATTGCTCACACAGGCCATGGGCATATGTGGAATTGCACCCCAAAATACATTTAGCTGCTTCTCCTGAGTACGGGGATACCACATGTGTGGGACTTTTTTGGGAGCCTAGCCGCGTACGGGGCCCCAAAAACCAAGCACCGCCTTCAGGATTTCTAAGGGCGTAAATTTTTTATTTCATTCCTCACTACCTATCACAGTTTTGAAGGCTATAAAATGCTAGGACAGTTCAAACCCCACCAAATGACCCCATTTTGGAAAGTAGACACCCCAAGCTATTTTCTGAGAGGCATGTTGAGTCCATGGAATATTTTATATTTTGCCACAAGTTGCGGGAAAATGACAAACTTTTTTTTTTTTTTTTTTTGCACAAAGTTGTCACTAAATGATATATTGCTCAAACATGGCATGGGCATATGTGGAATTACACCCCAAAATACATTCTGCTGCTTCTCCTGAGTATGGGGATACCACATGTGTGGGACTTTTTGGGAGCCTAGCTGCGTACGGGGCCCTGAAAACAAAGCACCGCTTTCAGAATTTCTAAGGGCGTAAATTTTTGATTTCACTCCTCACTACCTATCACAGTTTGCAAGGCCATAAAATGCCAAGATGGCACAACCCCCCCCCCCAAATGACCCCATTTTTGAAAGTAGACACCCCAAGCTATTTGCTGAGAGGCATGGTGAGTATTTTGCAGCTCTCATTTGTTTTTGAAAATGAAGAAAGAAAAGAAAAATGTACTTTTTTTTTTCTTTTTTCAATTTTCAAAACTTTGTGACAAAAGCGAGGTCTGCAAAATACTCACCATACCTCTCAGCAAATAGCTTGGGGTGTCTACTTTCCAAAATGGGGTCATTTGGGGGGGGGGGGGGGTTGTGCCATCTGGGCATTCCGTGGCCTCCGAAACTGTGATAGGCAGTGAGGAGTGAAATCAAAAATTTACACCCTTAGAAACCCTGAAGGTGGCGTTTGGTTTTCGGGGTCCTGTACGTGGCTAGGCTCCCAAAAAGTCTCACACATGTGGTATCCCCGTACACAGGAGAAGCAACAGAATGTATTTTGGGGTGTAATTTTACATATGCCCATGGCATGTTTGAGCAATATATCATTTAGTGACAACTTTGTGCAAAAAAAAAAAAAAAAAAAAATTGTCTTTTTCCCGCAACTTGTGTCACAATATAAAATATTACATGGACTCGACATGCCTCTCAGCAAATAGCTTGGGGTGTCTACTTTCCAAAATGGGGTCATTTGGGGGGGGGTTTGAACTGTCCTGGCATTTTATGCACAACATTTAGAAGCTTATGTCACACATCACCCACTCTTCTAACAACTTGAAGACAAAGCCCTTTCTGACACTTTTTGTTTAAATGAAAAAATAATTTTTTTTTGCAAGAAAATTACTTTGAACCCCCAAACATTATATATTTTTTTTAAAGCAAAGGCCCTACAGATTAAAATGGTGGGTGTTTCATTTTTTTTTTCACACAGTATTTGCACAGCGATTTTTCAAACGCTTTTTTTGGGAAAAAACACTTTTTTTAATTGTAATGCACTAAAACACACTATATTGCCCAAATGTTAGATGAAATAAAAAAAAGATGATCTTAGGCCGAGTACAGGGATACCAAACATGACATACTTTAAAATTGCGCACAAACGTGCAGTGGCGACAAACTACATACATTTTTAAAAGCCTTTACAGGTTACCACTTTGGATTTACAGAGGAGGTCTACTGCTAAAATTACTACACTCGATCTGACCTTCGCGGTGATACCTCACATGCATGGTGCAATTGCTGTTTACATTTAACGCCAGACCAACGCTTGCGTTCGCCTTTGCGCGAAAACAGGGGGGGACAGGGGTGCTTAGATTATTAGACCCTAGATCTCTCCTCTGCCCTCAAAGCATCTGACCACACCAAGATCAGTGTGATAAATTGCTTTCCTAATTTCCCAATGGCGCTGTTTACATCTGGCGAAATCTAAGTCATGAAATGCTTGTAGCTTCCGGTTTCTTAGGCCATAGAGATGATTGGAGTTTTCTGGTCTCTGATCAGCTCTATGGTCAGCTGGCGGAATCACCGGCTGCATTCTCAGGTTCCCTGTTGGGTCAGGAGAGCCAGAGAAAAACATGGAAGAAGGTGGGAGGGGTTGGGATTCCCTCCCACTGCTTGTAAAAGCAGTCTAGAGGCTAATTAGCCGCTAGGATTGCTTTTACCTGAAAGCCGACCGCTGGCTGAAAAGAATGATACCAAGATGATACCGAAACCTGCAGGCATCATTCTGGTATAACCACTCAAAGTCCAGCAACATACCAGTACGTTGCTGGTACCTGTTGGGCATATATTGTAATCTTTTTTTTTTCATGCAGCCTGTGGGCTGAACGAAAAAAAGAGATTGATCGGTGGGTATGCCCACCATTAGAATACCTCCCTTCATCCACCCACTTCTAATGATGGGCATACATGCACCATTTATATATGCCGAAGCATGGGGGCATCCGCCCCAAAAGTTGGGAGCAAATCGCTCCTCCGCCCCTGCTGCCCCCATGCTTCGACATATATCACCTCCGCTGGAGTCACGGCTTTATATATCGTGGGAGCAAACGCTGTTGCTGTCAAGATAACTAAATCCGCGCTGCAGCTGAATGGCGTACCTGAACACAAAAAAATGGTTAACAATAAAACACAGTAAACAGTAACGTATAAAAAATTGCATACCTGAAAAACAAACATGATAAAACATAATAACAATAAAGCATTGCAGAATAGAATACAGTAAAAAAGAGCAGAACAATAGAGAGAGAATAGAGAGAGAGAACAATAAAACGACAACTATTTTTGTTTTTTTTATTTTATATTTTTTTTGTGTTTTTTTTTTTTTTTTTACACTTTTTTTTGTAACTGTAACTTTTATAACTGTAACCGGTTCCAGGTTCGGGTCTCTCAAAATGCGGTGGAATCTTGGGAGACCCTGTGAAAGTGTGCCTAGTCTGTGCAATGCTACCCTACGCTAATACTCAACTAGTGTATGGTAGCGTTCAAAACATTCACCAATGCAAAGACCAGGATTGTCAGGACAGGAGGGACAATAATAGCGGGTGTCACGCCTATATCCGCGCTTGCTGCAGACACGACATCTTTTTTTGGGGGGGTTCGTTGGGTAGGGGTACTCGGGAGGACATAAAGAAAATGCCTCTCATGCAGCCGACTGCATTTGGTTGGGGATGTGAATGGGGGAAGTATGGGCGCTGCAGAAGTGGTGGGTTCCCAATTAGGATTGGCGAATGCAGCAGGAAGGACATTATGGGCACGACGGGCCTGTGTTTGTCTTCTTCTTGGTGGCAGCGGGACATTACTTGTGTTTGCCACCTCACCAACTTGAACTGCACTTATGGGACTCGCCACGTCACCAAGTGTTACTGCAGTGCTAGTTTGACTATGACCGGGGTGTACTAGGCCGCTGGTGCTTGCCAGTTCACCAAAACGCTACCAAAAAAACAGTTAGCGATTGCAGGGATCAGGCCTGATTCTGCAAACGCTGCAGTTATGTGTGTTTAGTGTTTTGTAAGTGACAGTGATCGATCGATGCTAGCAGGTATCTAGGCTGATCCCGCTAACACTGCGTTTTTGGGAACCCTAAACTGCTGGGGACGCTAGTATAAATCTGATCGGATCAGATATTGATCCGTTCAGATATTATACCACTAAGGGAGGTGTACGGTGCGTGCGTGGGTGTTATCACTACTGGCACTAACCTGACGCTGCCTGGGGCTGGTGCATGCCAGTTCACCAAAACGCTACCAAAAAAAACTGTTAGCGATCGCAGGGATCAGGCCTGACTCAGCGAACGCTGCAGTTATGTGCGTTTAATGTTTTGTAAGTGACAGTGATCGATCTATACTGCACTTGGGTGGGCTGGGCCGGGCGGAGGGGCAAAACGGTAGGTGCTAGCAGGTATCTGGGCTGATCCCGCTAACACTGCGTTTTTGGGATCCCTAAACTGCTGGGGACGCTAGTATAGATCTGATCGGATCAGATATTGATCCGTTCAGATATTATACTACTAAGGGAGGTGTATGGTGCGTGGGTGTTAGTGGTACTGGCGCTAACCTGACGCTGCCTGGGGCGACGCAGACCCTAAAACCTAAGTTATATCACCGCCGGGTGATCAGGGGGCTAAACCTTTATTAGGTAATAAACGGCGGGTGCCCTGACACTATAAAAAATAAACGAACTAACCAGCGTCACCCGTAACGGTTATACGGTGATCACTGGTGAAAGGGTTAACTAGGGGCAATCAAGGGGTTAAAACCTTTATTAGGTAGTATATGGGGGTCCCTGATGCTATAAAAAGCTGACGGCGAACCTATATATTTACCTCCCTATCTAGCGTCACCAGTGACACTAATACAGCGATCATAAAAACGATCGCTTAGTGACACTGGCGACGTGGGGTGATCACGGGGTTAAAACTTGGTTGGGGGGTACCCTAGACCTAAAGGGGGCTAACCCTAACTGCCCTAACACACTGTCACAAATTGACACCAATTAAGTAATCAGAGAAAAAACAAAAAACTGCTTGGTGTCACTGTGATGGGGGGGGGGGGGGGGGTGTAAAGTGTGCCTAATGTGTTTTACTGTGTGTGTTGTGTTGGTGCACTTACTCAGATGTCTTCTCTCCTCGGCGCTGGAGCGAAAATACCGAGCCGAGGAGACATGACATCACTTCCTCTGCCGCTGTTTACAGCAGCAGAGGAAGATTCTCATTTGTTGGGAGCGATCACGAGGGGGTGGCCACAAATGAGTGGTCTCCCCCTCAGCCTGGATCGCTCCCCTAACGAAGCCGACCGCCTCGGGAGGCAGATCACGTGATTTTGCCTGCCCGTGCCATTCTGCCGCAGTATATCTGCGTTAGGCGGTTGGCAAGTGGTTAATAGAGAATACAGATAATGACAGGGTCTCTTTCATAGTGAATATGTAAATGATCAGATTGGGGGACTTACCTCTCTTCACTGTCAGCGACACATGGGGTTTGTTTTTCTTACAGTGATGACATCGGTGGGTGACTTAGCCGGTCTAGACCCGCCCATGGTTTCCTCCAGTCCTTTAGTAAATATGTCCGACTCGGCTTCAGTAAATGCCCGCCCCCTCTCTCTCTAAATCCCCTAATGATAGTCTCCGCCCTCTTAGCGTTCAATTGTGAGACTGTAGGAAGACATGGAGATATGAGTGACAGAGAACAGCCGAATTGTGCTCCTCCTCTAGGTGGTCAATTGCAGACTGATCCTCCCTCCGAGTGACGCAGTAAGGTAAAGCCCTCTCGCCGCCCACTCGCACTCGATTGGCTGTCTCTCTAACTGTTCTCCGGAGCAGGCTCCGCCCACCAATCCTGCTGTCTAACAGCTTTGAGTTCACGGCTCTGCCATTGGTCAGTAGAAGTGGCCTGTGTACTCCTGCTTGACAGCTTTGGTGCCCTCGGCTCCTCCCCCTCATTCTCCGCTTTTAGCGACACATGGCGTTTTTTATTTCTCACACTGGTGACATCGGTGGGTGCCGTAGCCGGCCTAGACCCGCCCATGGTTTTCTCCGATCCATTAGTAAAAATGTCCTATTTGGCTTCAGTAAATGCCCGCCCCCTCTCTGAATCTATAGTGATAGTCTCCGCCCTCTTGGTATCCAGCTGTGCTTCTGCAGGAAGACATTGAGATGGGCGTGATGGAGAACTGACGAATCGTGCTCCTCCTCTAGAGATGATCAGTCGCAAACTGATCCTTCCTCCGAGTGACGCACTAACTAACGCCCTCTTGTCGCGCGCTCGCACTTAATTGGCTGTCTCCGAAGAAGGCTCCGCCCCTCAATCCTGCTAACAGCTTTTAGCTCGCGGCGCTGTCATTGGTCAGTAGGCGTGGCCTGTGTACTCTTGCTCTTCCCCCCACATTTTCCGATCAGGGCTGTGAGGACAGCAGCACGGCTTCATAATACATGTATATCTCCAGCTACAATAAGGAAGAGAAACAGAACACAATTTTAAACGACCAAACTTTTTTTCTGTTTTGACAAATTGTACAGACAAAGCCTATAGGTCACGTGGTAAGGAAGCGCCTCTGCTATAGGCTAAGGCTTCTCATTACCAAGCAGGCAGTTTCTGATCCGTCCAATCATCAGCAGTCCCTGTGAAGCGTCCGTTCCTTGCCTCCCTGTTACTAGGGTAACGGAGCAATCCATTAAACACTAAAAATAGGGGTGGTGATGTGGAAAAAAATATAATTTTCACTTGCTTTAAAATGAATATGATTCCGGATATTAGAAGAGGTAAGAATAAATAGCGATCACTGCACAGGTGTGTACAAGACACCACAGCGGTTTGTTTATGTCTCATTCCCACCACGTGGTAATGAAGTTCCCCTCGGACAGACTGTAGTCCGGGGTCTCTGCAGTTGCTCTGGGATTAGAAGCATGGACTAGTCCGGTAGTTGGATGGGATTTGTGACATTATCTGGAGGAAGGAGATGGTGAGAGAGCCGAGGTGAGCGAGCATAGATCAGGTGTGATCTCCCCCTGTGCTGTCTGTGTGCTGGGCTCTACCCTACAGGCATGCTCTGCTGTCACTTGTAGTGCTTCTGCTGCTTACTGTGTCATCTCTGAAGTCTGCCCAATTATTTCCTGGAAGTTCCAAAATTAGGGAAGTCACATCTACATATATAGCATAACGTTTAGTACATATGCTTTAACCCCTTCATCACCAAGCAATCCTAATGCCTGGTACACACAATGGGGTTTATTTACTAAAGCTGGAGAGTGCAAAAATCAGGCTCACTTCTACATAGAAACTTCCAGGTTTTATTGCCAAATCTTACTTGAACAAGCTGAGGTTATAAGCTGATTGGCTACCATGCACAGCTGCGCCAGAGATCTGAGTGCACCAGCCTTAATAGCCTTAATAAATCTACCCCAATGAGAAAATCGGATGACTAATACCGCTATGGGAGCGATCATAGAATAATCTGATCGCCCCTTCTGATTATTAGTACGCAGCTTTCGCGAGCAGATCGCGACCGTTCATACAAAATTATCCGAAGTGAAAAACATGAGCATTTTTCTCATACAATTTCAGAACAAACGACTTTTGTTTAACTTCGCACTTCGCATCCAGGCCATTTCTGACACTTCGCTCCTACATGTCAAAAATCATAATTTCTTTGCTATAAAATTACATAGAACCCCCAAACATTATATATGTTTTTTTAGCAGAGACCCTAGAGAATACAATGGCGGTCATTGCAACTTTTTATCTTGCACGGTATTTGCGCAGCAATTTTTCAAACGCGTTTTTTTTGAAAAAAAAAAACAGTTTCATGCTTTAAAAAAAACAAAACAGCAAAGTTAGCAAAATTTTTTTGCATTGTGTGAAAGATGAAGTTACGCTGAGTAAATAGATACCTAACATGTCACGCTTCAAAATTGCACACGCTCGTGGAATGGCGCCAAACTTTGGTACTTAAAAATCCCCATAGGCGACGCTTTAAAATTTTTTGCTGGTTACATGTTTTGAGTTACAGAGGAGGTCTAGGGCCAGAATTATTGCTCTCGCTCTAACGTTCGCGGCGATACCTCACATGTGTGGTTTGAACACCGTTTTCATATGTGGGCGGGACTTACGTATGTGTTTGCTTCTGCGTGCGAGCTCACGGGGACAGGGGCGCTTTAAATTTTTTTTTTGTTATTGTTAATTTTACTTAAAAATTTTTATTTTGACACTTTAAAAAAATTTTTTTTTTTGATCACTTTTATTCCTATTACAAGGAATGTAAACATCCCTTGTAATAGGAATATGACACGATCAGTCCTCTTTACAGTGAGATATGGGGTCAATAAGACCCCACATAGCACCTCTAGGCTGGGAAGCCTAAAATAAAAAATAAAACGATCGCCGCTTCACAGCCGAAGCGGCGCCGTTTTTTTGAATGCAGAGGCCGGGCGTGACGTCATAACATCGCGCCCGGCCTCCGAACGATCATAGAGACTCCGGCGACCATCTGGTCCGCCAGAAATCTCTATGGTGCACACCCGGCGCCGGCGGATCTGCTATCCGACTCGCCGATCGCTGAGGTGAGTCGGTAGAAGCACCGGAGGGCGGCGGGAGGGGGGGGACGTCCCCTCTCGCCGCCCGTAAGAACGATCAAGCGGCAGAACAGCCGCTATGATCATTCTTATGGTGTACGGAATCGCCGGCTGAAAATGCCGGTATCTGAATGACGTCTGTAGCCTCAGGCATCATTCAGATATAAACCCCGAAAGTCGAGGCCGTCATATGACGGCCTCCCGATGCCAAGCGGTTAATCAGTATAGTATTTATCTGTAAAGAATCCAGTGACCAAGACCGTACATGCTTGGAAATGAGAGAATACATTACATCATCGTGGGAAGTTGTACCCTGTGTTACGAGAATTTGCACAACTCTAGTAACCTATTTGTTTTCTATATGAGACTATCATGTGAAGCTTCGAACGCGCCCGATCTTATCCTTTTTAGAAATACATACCAAACTGATCATGTGCAGAGTGTCCCCAAGGCTCTGTTCTATCAGGAAATGGATTGGGGACAGTTAAAGTGATTTGAAAAGGGTCATTTAAAAAATGTAAACAAAAATAACTAGAGGTTGACCGATATGGTTTTTTCTCTGGCCGATGCCGATATTTAGAAATCGCGGTGGCCGATATGTGATGCCGATTTTTTTTTTTTCCCCCTTCATCTCATAAAATCTAACAGTTAGACCCCTTTCACACTGGGGCGTTTTTCAGGCGCTTTTGGGCTAAAAATAGCGCCTGTAAAATGGCTCCCCTGCAGTCTCAGTGTGAAAGCCCGAGTGCTTTCACACTGAGGCGATGCGCTGGCAGGATGTTAAAAAAAAAAAGTCCTGCAAGCAGCATCTTTGGAGCGGTGTATATCACCACTCCTGCCCATTGAAATGAATGCGCACCGCTGCCGAAGCGCCTGCAAAGCATTTCAGCAGCAGCGCTTCAGGGGCGCATTTAACCCCTTCCTCGGCCGCTAGCTGGATTATAAGTGCCCCGCTAGCAGCCGAATATCGCCTCTAAAATGACGGTAAAGCGCCGCTAAAACTAGCAGCGTTTTACCGTCAACGCATGCCCGCTCCAGTGTGAGAGCAGCTTTAAGTGATACAGAAAATCTTTTACATTTAAACATTTATTAAACAAAAAAACCTCCAATCAGTTCACTTGTATGTAGAATTTAGATAAAAAAAAAACAAAACAAAAAAAAACTATACCTTAAATATTAAATACACAAAAACAGGTAATCAAAACTTTTGGACGAAAAAAAATGGGCTAACTTTACTGCTTAGTTTTTTTTTTTAATTTATTAGTGTATTTTTTTTTAAAAAAATTGCGTTTGAAAGACCGCTGCACAAATACTGTGTGACATAAAATATTGCAACAACCGCTATTTTATTCCTTAGGGTCTCTGCTAAAAAAATATATATAATGTTTGGGGGTTCTAAGTGATTTTCTAGCAGAAAATACAGGATTTTTACTTGTAAGCAACAAATGTCAGAAAAGATTTAGTCTTTAAATGGTTAAACTGAGAGCTTCTACACACAGAGTTCAGTCCATTCATAAGTGTAAACATTGTATCTCTTCAGGTTCTTTTTTTCAGACTTGGCAGGCTGCCCAGAGAGGAGAGAAGTCACTTCACAGAAGACTTCAGGCAACTTGTATTGACTTCTATTACAGAAGTCATTTGCAAGTCGCGCTGAAGTTATATCGGCCTTTTTTATCAGCACAATCGGCCGATTAAGTTAAAAACACCAAATATCGGACGATATATCCGTCGACCTCTAAAAATAACAAACATGTCATACTTGCCTCCTCTGTCAAGGGTTTTGCACAGAGTGGTCCAGATCCTCCTCTTCTGGGGTGCCCGGGTGGTGCTTCTGGCTCCTCCTCTTCATCGAGTGCCCCCACGGAGATCACATTCCAGTCCTGATGCCTGATGCGCTCCCGAGTCCTGATGCTGCGTCCATTGACACACACAACAGGACTCGGCCTAACCCCCCCTGCTCCCGTGTCACTGCATTTGATTGACAGCAGTGGGAGCCAATGGCTTCCACTGCTATCAATCTATCCAATGAGGACCCAAGACAGTGGTTGGAGCTGCTGGGCTCGTCCTCGACGCTGGAACAAACGGGTTCAGGTAAGTAAAAGGGGGGCTCTGGGGGGGAAGCTGCAGCACAGGTTTTTCACCTTAATGCATAGAATGCATTAAAGTGACAAACCTCGAGACTTTACAACCCCTTTTGCTGCATGCTCGTTCCTGAGCCGCTGCTCTATATGTCCATAAGACACAAAGAGCTTGCACTCCCCCCGCTCTCTCCTCCTCCAGCAGAGCAAAGAATGCTAAATATTTTACAGCGCACACATACAAGAATGACATTTCCTGCAGGTCTAGTTAAAAACACCTGAACATATTCAGGGGGTTTGGTCACACTATATGGTCATATAGTTCTAAGCCCACTTACTGCGACAAAGTACCCCAAATTAGTGGGTCCTACTCTAGTAATAGAATGGAAGATCCTTTGTCTCAATCATGGGAGCTAAACTCCTCTATGTGGGAGAACTGAAGGGGATACATCCTATACACCGGTGGCCACTAAATAAGAGGTACTGAGGAGGGGGAGGGTTGCTCCAGCCCAAAAAAACCCAGTCAGGGTCTATTCCAAT
This sequence comes from Aquarana catesbeiana, assembly GCF_042186555.1. Lineage (NCBI taxonomy): Eukaryota > Metazoa > Chordata > Amphibia > Anura > Ranidae > Aquarana > Aquarana catesbeiana. Next base: position 179,759,667 of record NC_133328.1, read on the forward strand.
ATACAAGTACATATTTGGGGGCACACCCTGCAATGCGTTTAAATTCTAGATGGTGCTGCTATAAGACCTACAAACAGTACAAAATATTTTACAGCGCACACATACAAGAATGACATTTCCTGCAAAGCTAGTTAAAAACACCTGAACATATTAAAAAAATATGGGGATTTGGTCACACTATATGGTCATATAGTGCTAAGCCCACTTACTGCGACAAAGTACCCCGAATTATTAGAGCAAATAATGCATTAACCACTTCACCACTGGGCACTTAAACCCCCTTAATAACCAGACCAATTTTCAGCTTTCAGTGCTCTCACATTTTAAATGACAATTACTCAGTCATGCAACACTGTACCTATATGAAATTTTTGTCCTTTTTTTCACACAAATAGAGCTTTCTTTTGTTGGTATTTAATCCCCGCTGGGTTCTTTATTTTTTGCGCTATAAAAGAAAAAAGACCGAAAATTCTGTAAAAATTTTTCTTGCATTTTTCTTTGTTTCTGTTATAAAATTTTGCAAATTTAGTAATTTTTCTTCATATATTTTTACCAAAATTTATACCGCTACATATCTTTGAAAAAATAACCCAAATCGGTGTATATTATTTGGTCTTTTTGAAAGTTATAGATTCCAAAAGCTATGGTGCCAATATTTGAAAATTGATCACACCTGAAGTACTGACGGACTATCTAATTTCTTGAGACCCTAACATGCCAGAAAAGTACAAATACCCCCCAAATGACCCCTTTTTGGAAAGAACACATTCCAAGGTATTTAGAAAGATGCATGATGAGTTTTTTGAAGTTGTCATTTTTTCCCACAATTCTTTGCAAAATCAAGATTTTTTTTTTCTTTTTTTTTTCACAAAATTGTCATATTAGCAGGTTATTTCTCACACACAGCACATGCATACCACAAATTACACCCCAAAACACATTCTGCTATTACTCCCGAGTACGGCGATATCACATGTGTGAGACTTTTAGCCTGGGTTCACACATGTGCGGTGTGAATTGAAGCTCAGGTTTCACTGGGAAGATAAAAATCTGTTGTTCAAAGGTTTCTCTGTGTTGTAGCTGTGGATCAGTGAGCAGGGAGATGGGGGCGGTGTAGTGAGGAGAAGGAGAAAATCCTTGTTCAGAACGCAATGCATCTGCGAATCAGATGCGTTCTCATAGGAGATAATGGGCTTGTAATTCGCACCGCAATGCCCAAATAACGCACACGTTTTTTGTGCAATGCGCTGTGCGAATGCAACGCACATATGTGAACCAGATACATTCAAATGAATGTATTTTAAAATGTCCTGCGAATTGGATGTGGTGTAAGTCGCATCTAATTCGCATAGGTGTGAATGGGGGCTTACACAGCATGGCCACATACAGAGGCCCAACATGCATGGAACACCTTCAGGAGTTCTGGAGCACCCAGGCCAATTCTGACATTTCTCTCCTACATGTAAAATCATCATTTATTTGCTAGAAAATTCCATAGAACCCCAAAACATTATATTTTTTTTAATCAAAGACCCTAGAGAATACAATGGCAGCCGTTGCAACTTTTTATCTCGAGCGGTATTTGCGCAGTTTTATGCAAAAAACATTGGGCTAACTTTACTGTTTTGTTTTTCTTAATGTGAAAGATGAAGTTATGCCAAGTAAATAGATACCTAACATGTCACCCTTCAAAATTGCACACGCTCGTGGAATGGCGCCAAACTTCGCTACTTAAAAATCCCCATAGGCGAAGCTTTAAAATATTTTACTGGCTACATGTTTTGAGTTACAGAGGAGGTCTAGGGCCAAAATTATTGCTCTTGCTCTACCGATCTCAGCGATACCTCACATGTATGCTTTGAACACCATTTTCATATGTATGCGTTCACTTCTGCATGCGAGGACACGGGAAAAAAAATTATTATTTTTTTTTTTATTCTTCATTTTATTTATTTATTTTAGTTTGATGCTTTTTTCCAAAAAATACATTTTTTGATCACTTTTATTCCTATTACAAGGAATGTAAACATCCCTTGTAATAGGAATATGGCATGACAGGTCCTCTTTACAGTGAGACATGGGGTCAGTAAGACCCCACATCTCACCTCTAGGCTGGGAAGCCTGAAAAAAAAAAAAACAATCCTGGCTTCGATCGTAGCGGTGAGTCGGTAGAAGCACCTGAGGGGGGGGGGACGTCCCCTCTTGCCTCCTGTAAGAACGATCAAGCAATGGAACAGCCGCTATGATCATTCTTATGGTGTAGGGAATCGCCAGCTGAAAAAGCTGATATCTGAATGATGCCTGTAGCTGCATCCATCATTCAGATATCCCCGCACAAAGTCAAGGACGTCGTATGGCGGGCGAAAAGTGGTTAAAACACTTTTTTTTTAACACAAAGTTTTCCATTTATACAATATTTCTAACACATAGCATGTAAATACTAAACATGACACCCCAAAATAGATTCTCCTACTCCTCCTGAGTACGGCGATATCACATGTGTGAGAATTCCACAGTCTGGCCACATACAGAGGCCGAGTATGGCCGAGCATGGCAAAGTATGGCTGGATATCACCGAGTATTGCAGAGTATAACTGGGTATTGCATGGTATTGCAGGGCATTGCAGAGTATTGCACAGGGCATTGCAGAGTATTGCTGAGGGATGGAATGCATGAAGGTAAATAATCTTCAGCCTTTACAGCCACTTTAAGGGCTTGTTTACACTTGCTTCAAAACATGGCTTTGGACATGCTTTTTTAACCACTTCCCTCCCAGCCTATATTAAAATGACGGCCGGGCGATGGTTCAGTTATCCTGACTGGACGTCATATGACGTCCAGCAGGACAAGCCGCGATCACAAGCCCGTGGGAGCGTGCAGCACAGCGATCAGTGGTGTGGTGTGTCAGTCTGAAACACTGCTACACCGATCTCGGTAAATAGCCTAGGCCGGAGGCTCTTTACCACGTGATCAGCCATGTCCAATCACGGTGTACACAGGACGAGCCATTTGTCGGCTTTTCCTTACTTGCGTCTGACAGATGCGAGTAGAGGAGAGCCGATTGGCGGCTCTCCTGACAGGGGGGTCTGCGCTGGCCGCAGATGCCCACACTGGACCACCATGGCCACCAGGGATGCCAGTAAGTGCTCACACATCTTGCCAGTCAGTGCCAACTATTATTGGCTGCCAGATGTCTCCTTATCAGTGATGCCCAGCAGTGCCACCCATCAGTGCCAGCTGTCAGTGCCCATCCGTGCCACCCATAAGTACTCATCAGTGCCGCCATTTCAGTGCCGCCTATCAATGCCCATCAGTGCTGCATACCAGTGCCACCTATCGTTGCCCATCATTGCCCCTCATCAGTGCCACCTCATTGGTACCACCTCATCAGTGGCCATCAGTGCCGCCTTTTCAGTGCCCGTCAGTGCAGCCTTATCAGTGCCCATCAATGAAGGAGAAAACTTTACTTATTTACAAAATTTTATAACAAAAACAAAGAAAAACTTTTTTTTCTTTTCAAAATTTTCAGTCTTTTTTGTTTGTTGCGCAAAAAATAAAAACCCCAGCAGTGATCAAATACCACCAAAAGAAAGCTCTATTTGTGGGAACAAAATGATAAAAAAAATGTGTTTTGGTTACAGTGTAGCATGACCGCGCAATTGTCATTCAAAGTGCGACAGTGCTGAAAGCTGAAAATTGGCTTGGGCAGGAAGGGGTTGTAAGTGCCCGGTATTGAAGTGGTTAAAGCTCTCTGAACACCAGTCAAAGCCCCTGCCATTTAATAAAATAGCTTACAGTCCTTTTCACACCTTGCGTTTGCTTTGCTTCAAAAATGATGTCCCATGTCGCTTTAGTGGTGCTTCAAAGTGTCTTCAAAGCCTCCATAGAAGTCTATGACATTTTTGAATTTTGGACAATTTCATGTTGCCATCTTGGTGGGAACAGTTTGGGGATGACCCCTTCCTGTTCCAACATGACTGCGCACCAGAGCACAAAGCAAGGTCCATAAAGACATGGATGAGCGAGTTTGGGGTGTAGGAACTTGACTGGTGTGCACAGAGTTCTGACCTCAACCCGATAGAACATCTTTGGGATGAATTAGAGCGGAGACTGCGAGACAGGCCTTCTCGTCCAACATCAGTGCCTGACCTTACAAATGAGCTTCTGGAAGAATGGTCAAACATTCCCATAGACATACTTCTAAACCTTGTGGACAGCCTTCCCAGAAGAGTTGAAGCTGTTATAGCTGTACAGGGTGGGCCAACTCAATATTGAACCCTACAGACTAATGCCCCGTACACACGATCCGAAAATCGTACGTAAAATGCCGCATTCGAAACGATCGTACGATAATCGGATCGTTAGTACAGAGCTTTCGAGAGCCGATCAGGACAGTTCATCCGATATTATTCTATCGGACATGCACGGAAATTTTTTCCGTACGATACCAGATCGTACGATTTTCATTTAATCTGTACAGCTATCGTTCGAAAATGCAATACAAATGCATTGCAACACATGACATCGCTTCCGAATTTTTATTCTGTCGTACGGGAATTTTCGGGACTTAAGTAAACTCATCAGGTTCGATGTGAGATTAGCATGCAAACAAAAATGGACGATCATTCGTCCGATATTCGGATCGTGTGTATGGGGCTTAAGACAGACTAAGACTGGGATGCCATTAAAGTTCATGTGTGTGTAAAGACAGGCATTCTAATTCTTTTGACAAAATAGTGTGTGTGTATGTGTATATATATAATATTCTGAGAGTGAGAGCCCCTGTCTCGGTGAAAGTGAGGGTAAAATGCACAAAGTCAGGGGAGTTGGTGTTGGAGCAGTTGCTGCACCCAGGAGGGAGGTGTGCTACTGTTTAAGAACCCAGGCAATATCCTTGAGACGGCACTCCATGTGGGAGAGGTTCCAGGTCAGTGGACTGAGAGTTGGGCCAGCTGAGAGAGTCGGGGAGATGGATGTTTACATTCCTTGTAATAGGAATAAAAGTGATCCAATTTTTTTTTTTTTTAAACAGTGAAAAAATAAATAAAATAAAATAAAATAAATAAGAAAAAAATTTTTTTTTAAAGCGCCCTGTCCCGACGAGCTCGTGCGCAGAAGCGAATGCATAGGTGAGTAGCGCCCGCATATGAAAACGGTGGTCAAACCACACATGTAAGGTGTCGCCGCGACCGGTAGAGCAAGAGCAATAATTCTAGCCCTAGACCTCCTCTGTAACGTAAAACATGCAACCTGTAGAAATTTTTAAACATCGCCTATGGAGATTTTTAAGGGTAAAAGTTTGACGCCATTCCACGAGCGGGTGCAATTTTGAAGCGTGACATGTTGGGTATCAGTTTACTTGGCGTAGCATTATATTTTACAATATAAAAAAAAAAATGGGTGAATTTATTCAAAAAAGTAAATATTTTCCAAAAAAAGTGCGCTTATAAGACCGCTGCACAAATACGGTGCAAAAAAAAGTATTGCAATGACTGCCATTTTATTCTCTAGGGTGTTAGAAAAAAAAACAATATATAATGTTTGGGGGTTCTAAGTAATTTTCTAGCAAAAAAACCTGTTTTAAACATGTAAACACCTAAAATCCAAAACGAGGCTAGTCCTTAAAATGGATGTAAACCCCCAATTTTTTTTTTTTTTGTGTGTCATAATGTAGAGTATAAGATTTCCTATCATTTGAGCCCAGTCTTGCCACACAGAGTTAATCCATCTCTGAACAATCCTCTTTTATTGTTCATTGAGATATATCTTGACAAAGAGAGAAAAACTTTGTCAAATCCTCCCCCTTGCTGTGAGTGACAGGTGATTTACATCTCCTGCACTAGCCTAGGAGACATGCATTCTTTTTTAATTCCCTCCCCCACTCCTTTCTTCTGCTGCTCTGCCAGGATTGGATGTTCCACACCTCAGCATAATCTCAGCCCTGGCTGCAGACACTCCACTGGTCTGATGGGGGGGGTTTGCTGCTGGACACAGCTATATTACACATATAGCTCGCAACGTCGACCTGGCCAGGGGAGTGTAGCGGTGGGCGGAGGAGTCCTCTGATGTCACAACTCCGCCCACCAAGTGCCGGGAATGAGAAACGCCCACCAATTTGGCGATATTGCAGGGCAAATTACAGCTGAGGGGGTGAGTAATAAAACAAACGGATACAAGCAGGAGGCATGTATATCATTATAGATATTACCTATGTTAATATCTTGCAAATGATGGTAGTGGGTTTACATCCACTCTAAGTGGTTAAACCTACATCATTGAAGGTCCTGCCTGGTTCAATACCTCATTATTCTACTTCAGTACCGAGCAGTCACTAGTGTTGCTATGGGTTGCATAGAGTTTCAACATTTAGATAAAAGGATTATTTTCTCATATCTCAATTCTCACAAACACCAGAAAAGTAAACATTTTAATTTTTAGGGATGTCATCATTTTAAGAATTTCTCGCAGTGACTTGCATGTAACCAGGTGCGCTTTCCTTCCAACTTGATGGAGGTGGCTGTTGTCAACAGCACCCAGTTCCAGCGGCTTTCAGATGTCTTCTTTGTTCAACACCCAATGGCTTGGCTGGATTCTGTGAACATCTGAAACAGAATCTGGGTCGGGATAGAGTTCAGGACACATGTATGCACCTTTATGAACATTGTACAAAATGCGTTCTCACAGGCTCCATTCACACTCGTACGACTCCAAAGACGTGCGATTTTTGGATGCATGCATCTTACATGTGACTTGTCCGTATGCAAAGTCAGACCCGCTGTTGCATGCAAAACATTCAGGAACGACATTCATGCAACTTTTGAGGGTTAACATTGAAGCCTATGGCCCTCAAGTTGCATGAAAGTCAGACCAAAGTAGTGCAGGAACTACTTTGAAGTCGCTGTGACTTTAAGTTGCACATATATAAATGGTTATAATTGGAAAACATGGAGTACGACTTGTCATGCAACTTTTATCTCCAAAGTAGCATGACTTGTCGCACAAGTGTGAATGGAGCCTTAGTGGCAGTTCACAACGATGTAATGCTGGATTCACAGCAGTTCCTGTGCATTTTCTACACCGCACTGTGTGATGCGGTGCAATTCCTGTCTGAATCTCATGCGGTTTCCCGCACTGCAATAGTGTGAATCGGGACTTAAGGTCCATGTCACGTAAATTGCCTTATACTTGCGCTTATACTAGTGCCTTATTATATGCTGGGATGTATATCCTTCTATTACATGCAGTGCCTCATACCTCTCTGTATTACCTGCAAACGTTCAGTTTTACCTGAAAATAATTTTTTTGTCTTAACATTTTTCAGGTTTTATTTTCTTTACCTTGAAAAAGTTTGTAAGGATGGAGAATTACATCTTATATGAAGAAGTTGGAAAGGGAAGCAAGTCTGTAGTGTACAAAGGGAGAAGAAAGGGCACCATCAATTTTGTTGCTATACTCTGCATAGACAAGAGTAAAAGAGCAGAAATTACAAACTGGGTAAGTGCGTGTCTCATGTTTAAAGGGCCCCACCGCATTGCCATGAATGCAGCCCCCACCGCATTGCCATGAATGCAGCCCCCACCGCATTGCCATGAATGCAGCCCCCACCGCATTGCCATGAATGCAGCCCCCACCGCATTGCCATGAATGCAGCCCCCACCACATTGCCATGAATGCAGCCCCCACCATATTGACATGAATGCAGCCCCCACCATATTGACATGAATGCAGCCCCCACCATATTGACATGAATGCAGCCCCCACCATATTGACATGAATGCAGCCCCCACCATATTGACATGAATGCAGCCCCCACCGCATTGACATGAATGCAGCCCCCACCATATTGACATGAATGCAGCCCCCACCATATTGACATGAATGCAGCCCCCACCATATTGACATGAATGCAGCCCCCACCATATTGACATGAATGCAGCCCCCACAATATTGACATGAATGCAGCCCCCACCACATTGACATGAATGCAGCCCCCACCACATTGACATGAATGCAGCCCCCACCACACTGACATGAATGCAGCCCCCACCACATTGACATGAATGCAGCCCCCACCACATTGACATGAATGCAGCCCCCACCACATTGACATGAATGCAGCCCCCACCACATTGACATGAATGCAGCCCCCACCACATTGACATGAATGCAGCCCCCACCACATTGACATGAATGCAGCCCCCACCACATTGACATGAATGCAGACTCACCATTGCCTGATTCATGTCCATCTGCAGCCTTGGAGGAGACAGGGAGGGGGCGGGAAGAGCACCAACAGACATACAGGAGAAACTCCTGTTTTTATCGGCAGCCTCTTTAATTGAAAGTCCCGCCTCCTATGATGGACAAAACAATTAAACAGGAAATTCTCCTGTATCCTGTACGGCGCTTGTCCCGCCCCCTCCAAGGCAGCCAGCATATCTATCTTTTGTGGCCCCCGGCGCTGGGGATTCCTTGGGGGCCACAAAAGATATATATGTCAAAATTACCAGGCAGGCCGTCCTAAACCGAACTTTGGCCGGACTTTGGACATGCCTGCTGTAAAGCATTGCACTAGCTGTCAGAAGATCATTGGCGCCATGTAGGTCTCCAACAGATCTGCCAGTGTATCTGTGTGCTCATACATCCCGTACAGGCAAGCAGATAAAATCTGACAGGAAGAGAGAATGAACTACATAAAATAAAAAATAAAAAAGTTTTGCCTTTTAGTTATACTTTAATGCACTGTTGGAGATACCATACTGACAACTTTATGTGCAGTTCTTCCATTTGACTTTACAGTATGAATCTGCAGGGAATAAAGAGACAGTATGAGCTATACAGATGTTTGTGAATCTTCCTAAAGTGGTTCTAAGGTCTCAGATTATTTTAATTTAACCACTTGCTCTCCGGAAGATTTTACCCCCTTCATGACCAAGTAATTTTTTGCTATTCGGCACTGCGTTTACTTTAACTGGTTGCAATGCTGTATCCAAATGAAAATTTTGTATATTTTTTTCACCTCTGGGTTTTTTATTGGTTTGCGATTATAAGCAAAAAAGACAGATAATTTTGAAAAAGAAAACCAGTATTTTTTTTACTTTCTGCTATAAAACATATCCAATATGTAAAAAAAAAAATGGCCAAAATATATTTGGTATGTTTTTGGTAAAAAAAAAAAAAAAATCTCAATAAGTTTTTATTAATTGGTTTGTGTGTCTACAAACTATGGTATATATTACTGGAATTTTTATTATTATTTTTTCTTATGCTACTAATGGCTGTGATCAGTGACTTATAACAGGAATACTATAGACAATCTGGCACTAACTTAAGCTGGGCGGGGGGGGGGCTGACTGACTAACTGCCACTGACATCACCAGTGACATTAATACAGTTATCAGTGCTAATAAAATTCACTGTCACTGTAATAATGACACTGGGTAGGAAGGAATTAACATGTGTAATGTGTGCTGCTTTTAATACAGATCTTGTTGTTTTTATTTCCTGCTTATCAGGGAATGAAAATACAGCAAGATCCCCTGTTCATGAACACAGCTCTGTATTGTTTACAATGACTGCATAGAAAAAAATTAAATCTGTATATTTATATCTTCTGTGCCTCCCTAAACACTGGCCCACGTATATCCTATAATAAATTGGCCCTGTGTATATCCACTTTCTAGTTATTTATCCTGCTTACAAACATAAAGGGGGGTAACTTTGTACTGAATGACTCCATTTTTGATTTCATGGAACCAAATAAATGACACCCATGGAAGATGACATTTTAATTCAGGACACGTCACACTTGTTAGATTTTATTATCTAGGAATAGCTAGAATGCATATGATGTCTGCAGACTTATCCTGAAAAGTTTGACCAATTTCGTTGATAATTCGTTTAAACATCTCCCAACTATTCAGGATAAAGTCATGCATTTACAGTATCTAGGGTTTCTTAAACAGCACGCGTGTTTCTAAAACACATTTGGGTTGATTTACTAAAACTGTAGAGTGTAAAATCTGGTGCAGCTGTGCATGGTATAGCCAATCAGCTTCTAACTTCATCTTTGACAAAAAAAAAATCTGAAAGCTGATTGGTTTCTGTGCAGATCTGCACCAGATTTTACACTCCTCAGTTTTAGTAAACAACCTCAATAACTGCTTTATTACATCTACCATGGGTGCTCAACCTGTAGCCCTCCAGCTGTTGCAAAACTACAAGTCCCATCATGCCTCTGCCTTTGGGAGTCATGCTTGTAACTGTCAGCCTTGCAATGCCTCATGGGACTTGTAGTTCCGCAACAGCTGGAGGGCCACTGGTTGAGCAGGGGATCTCCAAGCTATGGCCCTCCAGTTGTTCGGAAACTATGTGCTGACGTCACCACGCTGTCTCACTAGGAGGACGGGATTTGTTTTGCAGCCGGCCGGCTCTGTTAACTAAGCGTGATTTTACTTAGTTTTAATGTAAGTCCAATACTGTTTTTTATTAAACCTGTTGAAACAATATTGCGCTATGGTTGGTCTTTTCTCTTATACCCCGCTGAGATACTGAGGTCTATCGGAGTTCCACAGCATCAGGGGGTTTGGAGTATATAGGCACCAATCTTATCCAACTTGTCCAGACGATCTTTCCACACAAGCAAAGGCATTGGCTGGGCTTTAGCCGCCTGTTTGGTTTTGCTTGCCATCTGGTAAGCAAGTTTTTCATAAGGTGGTGGCACTTATTCGTGGTTTGGACTCACTTGGGTGTTTGTCTGGATCCATTTGAACTGTTACTCATTTAATAATTTATTTGATACCTACAAGCTATTGTTGGATTGAACCTTCACACAGCGCAGCGTCTCTTCTCCATTCTGGCTTTGAAAAATGCCTCTCCCCACAGCATATACTTACCTTTGCTTTGCTCCTCTGCACTTCTGTTCCGAACTGGAGACCCAAGGGAAAACCTGTTAGCACGTGACCTGCTCTATGCATCAGTCCACGGCTCAATGTAAGCTACCACTTCAGAACCTTCCAGCTTACACTGGACTTTATGTTGATGGGGAAGAGTAGATTAAAGGGAACCTTGTTTATTTTCCCTTTGTGGGCAAACCACAGGTTCTCTTTAACCATCTACCAAAAATTAGGATGACAGTCTTCTGGTATTAAACAAGGCATATCTGGTTTAGTAGTGCCTGTGGGGGACTTAAAGGCCTTACTAAGGGATGATACCCTTAAAAAGGAGCTATCCATATATAAGCAACTGTTGATACTGCCAGGCTTCTTCTACCCTGTCATAATGCTTGGTTGGCTAATTTCCCTAGCATGGATGAGGATGACTGGGACTATATTTAGGACTCTTCGTTCACTAGACTGGTGTCTGCGAGAGACCAACTAATCCAATCTATATTTTTGCAGTAAATTTATTTAACTCCTGCTAGATTGGCTAAAATACCTTATTTCCTTCTCAGTCACCTAGTTGTTGGCGATGTTATTCCTCCCATGCAGATTTCATCCATGTATTTTGGAATTGTACGGAAATACAACAATTCTGTTTCAATGTAGTGCAATGTGTGAATTCTGTCACAACATTAAATATAATCTCTACTGTGGAGATTTGCTTGCTGGGATTGGATGACCCCTTACCTCCCAAAGAGAGCCCCCAAAAACTCTCCTAACCTTGTTTTTCTATTACAGTGCCTTGAAAAAGTATTCACACCCCTTGAAATTTTCCACATTGAAAACCATTTATCATTTTCCTTAAAGTTCACAATTATGTGTCACTTTGTGTTGGTCTATCACATAAAATCCCAATAAATACATTTAAGTTTTTGGTTGCAACATGACAAAATGTGGAAATGTCAAAGGGTATGAATACTACAAAATGTGGAAATTTCAAGGGATATAAATACTTTTTCAAGGCACTGTATGCCAGAAAAAGCATTATTCTTTCTTGGAAAAAATCTAATGCTCCAACCATCATGGCCTGGAAGGCTCTAATAAACAAAGCCCTACATCTTTATAAGGCTACATATGCCAGTAGAGGGGTACCGGCAAAATATGACAAAGTGTCAGGAGGTGTGATGCATCTGCTGCATCAGAGTGAGCGCTGTCTCTCTTTGAATATCAGTTGTTTATCAATACCATAAAACTGCATGTAGTGCTTCAGGTTTATAATTTGATTTGAGGATGGATATCAGTCAGTATTACATGTGAGATTTATCTGTGAAGAGTTGATTGTATATCTGAATGCCATAGTCAGTTGCATATAATACTATTACAGTGAGGGGAAAACCCCCTGCTGATTTTGTACATTTGCCCACTGACAAAGAAATGATCAGTTTATAATTTTAATGGTAGGTTTGTTTTAACAGTGAGACACAGAATAACAACAAAAATATCCAGAAAAATGCATTTCAAAAAAGTTATAAATTTATTTGCATTTTAATGAGTGAACCAAGTATTTGACCCCTTCGCAAAACATGACTTAGTACTTGGTGGCAAAACCCTTGTTGTCAATCAGATGTCAGACGTTTCTTGTAGTTGGCCACCAGTTTTGCACACATCTCAGGAGGGATTTTGTCCCGCTCCTCTTTGCAGATCCTCTCCAAGTCATTAAGGTTTTGAGGCTGACATTTGATAACTCAAACCTTCAGCTCCCTCCACAATTTTTCTATGGGATTAAGGTCTGGATACTAGCTAGGCCACTTCCGGACCTTAAAGCGGGTGTATACCTTTTTTTTAAAACTTTTACCTACAGGTAAGCCTATAATAAGGCTTACCTGTAGGCAAAAAAAAATATCTCCTAAACCTGTAGGGTTTAGGAGATATTCCCCTCGCAATGAGCCGCTGACTGCAGCGGCGCATGCGCACAGGGGTTTCTCGGTTGACAGCCCGGCAAACTCCAGAGCTTGCCTGACAGAAGTCTCCCACGCGCATGCGCGGGACTGACGACATCGCGGCTCCGGCCACTCACAGCGCCGGAGCCGCGATACCCGGAAGACACGCCGAGGGGAAATGTCAGCTCCCTCGGCGTGGACAGGGTGAGATGCCGGCGCCTCGTTCTAAGGTAAGTATCTCATAATGAGCTAGTATGCGTTGCATACTAGCTCATTATGCCTTTTCCCTTACAGGTGTAGGGGAAAAAAAAAAAACAGCGGGTTTACTACCGCTTTAATGTGCTTCTTGAGCCACTCCTTTATTGCCATGTGTTTTGGGTCATTGTCATGCTGGAAGACCCACTACCCGTTTTTAATGCCCTGGCTGAGGGGTGGAGGTTCTCACCCAAGGTTTGACGGTACATGGCCTGTCCATCGTCCCTTTGATGCGGTGAAGTTGTCCTGTCCCCTTAGCAGAGAAGCATCCCCAAAGCATAATGTTTCCACCTCCATGTTTGACGGTGGGGATGGTGTTCTTGGGGTTTTGACTTCATCTGACCACAACACTTTCACCCAGTTCTCCTCTGAATCATTCAGATGTTCATTAGCAAACTTCAGACAGGCCTGTACATGTGCTTTCTTAAACAGGGGGACCTTGCGAACTCTGAAGGATTTCAGTCCTTTACGGCGTAGTGTGTTACCAATTGTTTTCTTGGTGACTATGGTCCCAGCTGCCTTGAGATCAGTGACAAGATTCTCCCCATGTAGTTCTGGGCGTATTCCTCACTGTTATCATGATCACTGAAACTCCACGAGGTGTGATCTTGCATGTAGCCCCAGACTGACAGAGATTGACAGTTATTTTGTGTTTCTTCCGTTTGCGAAAAATTACACCAACTGTTGTCACCCTCTCACCAAACTGCTTGGCGATGGTCTTGTAGCTCATTCCAGCCTTGTGTAGGTCTGCAATTTTGTCCCTGACATCCTTGGACAGCTCTTTGGTCTTGGCCATGGTGAAGAGAATGGAATCTGACTGATTGCTTTTGTGGACAGGTGTCTTTTATACAGGTAACAAGCTGAGATTATGAGCACTTCCTTTTAAGAGATTGCTCTTAATCTCAGTTTATTACCTGTATAGAAGACACCTGGGAGCCAGAAATCTTGCTGATTGATAGGGGATCAAATACTTATTTCACTCATTAAAATGCAAATCAATGTATAACTTTTTTTAAAATGCTTTTTTCTGGATTTTTTTGTTGTTATTCTGTCTCTCACTGTTAAAATAAACCTACCATTAAAATTATAGACTGATCATTTCTTTGTCAGCGGGCAAACGTACAAAATCAGCAGGGGATGAAATACTTTTTTTGCTCACTGTATGAAAAGAAAAAAATTCTTTATGTGGAAATGTAGTTGGCTTTTCTCCTGAGAGAGCCCTCTACTGTTAGTCAGGGCCATGCTAGCCACGTGTGCTGTTGTATGACTCTCTATGGTTTTTCTTACTTTTTTATTTATTGTTGCCACTTTACAAGTGTCATGTTTGTACTATGTTTAAAACATCAATAAAAAAGGATAAAAAAAACAAAACCAAAAAAAAAAAACAAGGCATATTAGGATCCCTTTGGCTGTCGAAGGTCACATCTGAAGGTAGCTGGGGATCTCTTTTTTTCTGCATTTGTTTCTATTTGCATTTGTTGATGAATTGACCCCTATTTATACTCTACTCAATGTATTCACTTTTTTTTAAATGATTATTTTCTGCTGCTGACAATGAATTGCCCTATTGTAGAAAGCAGCATTATAATACTATTAATATTTAATTTGATCTCTAGAGTGCACTTATCCCTTAAGAGGAGAAAATACATCTTCTGTCATTCATTTTTTAATTGTTTTCAATCCATTGTGTAATTGAATATTTTAAAAACTCCACAAAAGCCAAACAATTTATTTTAGATAGATACTTGGTGATTTTTTTATATTTTGTAGGCATTTCGACAGGAAACTGTCTTCATCCTTGTTCAATTGCCAGCACCTTTGTTTAGGTTATTATTCTGTTTGCCAGACCTTTTATTTATCTTACAATACAAAAAAAAATGGAGAATGAGTATTAATACTTCTGTTGCAGCAAGAAAAATATGAAATATTCCATGGCAGAGCAGAGTTTGGAACAACCATAGAAGATCTCACTGTGTGACTCTCCAAACGATGGGGCAGTCACACAGCAAGTGCAGGGAAGAAGTACAGGGGATCTCTATCCTTAAATGTCCTCAATCATTTCTGTGCAGCGCTGGAGCAACCTAGATAGAAATAAATGGTTTATAGTTGTATTTATTATTTTTTTCACATTTATACATTTTATACTTTTTAGATAATTTTTAGAGCTCATATAAAATAGCTTTATAAATGAAATGTAACAGAGTGTACCAATGACATAGAGTTCATGTTATGTGATTGATTTGTTATAGGCAAGTAAGCTATTGACTTTGTAAAGAAAGTTGCACTTTTCAAGGGAGCGTAAGGAATGGACTGACATTTCAATTTGCAAAGAACCGATTCTGTACAAGAAAGATTGGGGAAAAAAAACAAAAACCTGTATTTTTGCTTGCACATGATTGGATGATGGAAGTCAGCAGAGCTTTACCTCATTCACTAAGCTCTCAGGCAGTTCCTTTGCAAAGTGAACAGCTTTTACTATCGTAAATCAACTCCTGTAAGTTTTCTAAATGAACAGAAGCTGCTTGCCTTCAGGCTCTTTCTGTCTTAAAACTCAGTATGATTCTGTCTTACAAGGCAGAAGTGGGCAGGGGGTGGTGTGTTACTGCTCTGACTCTTTCAGTTTATGTTAATTAGAGCTTGAGAATAGAGATCTGCAAGGAACAGGGGGTGTGTGTGCATGTGAATATTCAGCTTAAGCAACTGAGGTCCGCAAACACCCTGTTTACAGACCTCAGTTACTTAAGCTGAATTTACCCATTTAGCAGTATCCACCAACACATTCAATTCCCAGCTATTTTCATTTCAAGTCTGCTGGGGGTGCCAGCTGTATTATGTTCAATTTCAAAAAAAGGTGTTAGAATATTTGATCCTGTATCGTGCAAGAGGTTTTTGAATCTCCCACTGAATCGTCATTTATGGGAACGTATATAAGATATGTATATAATTTTTTTTTTTTTTGTTTCTTTACTATAGGTACCGTAGGACTAAAAACGTAATACAATTATGAAAATCAAGCTAAATGTGAAATGTTGTCACGTTTACTCGTCTACTCTTAGTTACCCTTTTTTAAATAAAGGGTTTATTTCAACAAAGAGTATACAAGTAAATGTGACAACATTTCATATTTAGCTTTATTTTCATAATTGTTTTACGTTTTTAGTCCTACGGTACCTATAGTAAAGAAACAAAAAAATGATATACAAATCTTATATATACGTTCACGTTTGTGCTTATTCAATGGTAGATTGAAAAAAAAACTACAATGCTGGATCAAATATTCTAAACCCTTTCTTCCAAATTGAACATAATACAGCTGGCACCCCTAGCACACATAAGTATGAAAATTGCTGGGAATTGAATGTGTCGGTGGACTCTGCTAAATGAGTAAATTGAAATATGATTGCAGTTTTAAATGAAGGAGGTTGTGTGTTCTGCAATGTGTTTCTCTTGACTTACCATTAAGATGAAATATCTTATGTAAATTCAATATACATTTTTGTCCAGGTCCGTTTAACTCACCATGTTAAGCACAAAAATTTAGTGACGTTTTATGAATGGTATGAGACGAGTAACCATCTATGGCTTGTCGTTGAGTTATGCACAGGTAAGATCTTTTACCCTATAATCTTAAACAGGGGTAAATATCCCATGGCTTTGTCTGTTTTGGCTTGTTTTACAGTGGCTGAATGGCCATGGATTACTTCCCTTCATCCGTGTCCATTAACAGACCATAAACAAGATCAATTATTTGTAAGTACTTGAGTTCTACAGTAGGCCCTGTTTTGCTTTGTTAAGTAAATTTGCTTTTCTCAAATCCCCTTTGTCTGAAATAATGCAGCTCCCGGAATGATCTTGTTTGAGTTCAGTGGGTAGCATTTACTTCATATGAACTTAATAAAAAAAAAAACGTAGTCCAGCTGACAGTTTGACGCTGATATAGCAAATATGTAGCATCAATTTGACTTAGATGTTTTTCTCTGAGCTGATAATTAAACACATTGTAAATAGATGTCAAGTCATTTACTGCGTGACTTTTGCATGAGTATTTTACCACTAATACCACCCTAACCTTTAAATTTAATGTTAAATTTGAGTTCGGCTCAGGTTAAGGGTAGTGATTGGTGAATGTCCTTGTTCGTTTTGCAGGATATTTGGTGAATTTATCATAACATTGGTTAATTGTGAAGGTTAATGCAAACCCATCATAAGTCAAGATGAATATCTAAAATCAATTCTGGCCATTTTTAAAGCTAATAGGCAAGGGATTATCAAACAAAGGGCATGGAAAACTGGGCACTGCCATAGACCTGTATCATTGCAAAAGATTTTTTAGCGGAGCTGGTTTTAAAGTGAAACTTTAACAATTCCCTTAAATACCATGCTTGGGGAGTGCATTAAATGTGTCTGTGAACTGGTGCAATAGTGAAACGTACTATAGCAAAAGTGACATTTTAAATGGGGGGAAAAAAAAGCAGCTGAGGTAATGATTATTAGTATACATAGTCAGTGATGGCAGCCAGGTAAAAAACAAATGGGCATAGGTTCTCTCTCAAATGCATTTGGGTCTGGTATGGATTTTAACGGGGGCCTCATACCAAAGTAATGAAAAAAAATTGGAGTTGAAACCCCCCGCCCCCCATCTCCTGGAATAACGTCAATTTGCAGTACCAGTCTCCCTGCATTGTGTGATCTCATGCATGTGCAACCAGCCTGTCGTATTGTTGATGGGATTATTGCCAGCGGCTATAGCCACTCGCAGTAATCACTGTGTTCTCCCAGCAGGAACGACTTCCCCCACCCCTTCCCGCCGGAAGAACACAGTAGCTCCCATGGTTGCAGGAAAGAAATTTGCTTAGCGTAATCTATGGTCGGCTTTAGTCAAGAACCTGTGAAGCAGAGATAAGAGGATATTGTATAGTTTTACAGGTGATTTTTGCTTTCACTGCTTTCTCCTATAATGGAGTTTAATGCATTACAGGAGGCTCCTTGGAGACTGTCATTGCCCAGGATGAGCACTTGCCTGAAGATACAATAAGAGAATTTGGTGTTGATATTATTTCTGGACTTCATCATATCCATGAACTTGGAATTCTTTTCTGTGATCTGACTCCCCGGAAGGTAAGACCTCAGTATAATGGATGTTTTGTTGTTGTTTTTGTGGCTTATGGACTATATTTATCCAAACAGGAGGACTGGGTACATTTCCAATTTGTACTACTCCTGCTGAATACACATTTATAAACTTTTATATTTTCTGTGTATTGTGTGAAGGGGTGTATGTACCTTCCATCCAATCGCCTCTCAGCTCTCCTCATTGAGTCCTCACTAAGTGTAACTTCAGCTCCCTTCCCCCTGCTTTCTTTAACCACTTCAGCCCCGGAAGGATTTACCCCCTTCCTGACCAGAGCACTTTTTACAAATTGGCACTGCGTCGCTTTAACTGCTAATTGCGCGGTCATGCAATGCTGTAACCAAACGAAATTTGCGTCCTTTTCTTCCCACAAATAGAGCTTTCTTTTGATGGTATTTGATCACCTCTGCCGTTTTTATTTTTTGCGCTATACACGGAAAAAGACCGAAAATTTTGAAAAAAAATGATATTTTCTACTTTTTGTTCTAAAAAAAATCCAATAAACTCAATTTTAGTCATACATTTAGGCCAAAATGTATTTGGCCACATGTCTTTGGTAAAAAAAATGTCAATAAGTGTATATTTATTGGTTTGCGCAAAAGTTATAGCGCCTACAATCTAGGGTACATTTTCTGGAATTTACACAGCCTTTAATTTATGACTGCCTATGTCGTTTCTTGAGGTGCTAAAATGGCAGGGCAGTACAAAACCCCCACAAATGACCCCATTTTGGAAAGTAGACACCCCAAGGAAATTGCTGATAGGCATGTTGAGCCCATTGAATATTCATTTTTTTTGTCCCAAGTGATTGAATAATGACAAAAAAAAAAAAAAAAAAAAAAAATTACAAAAAGTTGTCACTAAATGATATATTGCTCACACAGGCCATGGGCATATGTGGAATTGCACCCCAAAATACATTTAGCTGCTTCTCCTGAGTATGGGGATACCACATGTGTGGGACTTTTTGGGAGCCTAGCCGCATACGGGGCCCCGAAAACCAATCACCGCCTTCAGGATTTCTAAGGGCGTACATTTTTGATTTTACTCCTCACTACCTATCACAGTTTTGAAGGCCATAAAATGCCCAGATGGCACAAACCCCCCCCAAATGACCCCATTTTGGAAAGTAGACACCCCAAGCTATTTGCTGAGAGGCATGTTGAGTCCATGGAATATTTTATATTTTGACACAAGTTGCGGGAAAGTGACAATTTATTTATTTATTTTTTTTTTTTTTTGCACAAAGTTGTCACTAAATGATATATTGCTCACACAGGTCATGGGCATATGTGGAATTGCACCCCAAAATACATTCTGCTGCTTCTCCTGAGTATGGGGATACCACATGTGTGGGACTTTTTAGGAGCCTAGCCGCGTACGGGACCCCGAAAACCAATCACCGCCTTCAGGATTTCTAAGGGTGTACATTTTTGATTTCACTCTTCACTGCCTATCACAGTTTCGGAGGTCATGGAATGCCCAGGTGGCACAAACCCCCCCCAAATGACCCCATTTTGGAAAGTAGACACCCCAAGCTATTTGCTGAGAGGCATGGTGAGTATTTTGCAGCTCTCATTTGTTTTTGAAAATGAAGAAAGACAAAAAAAAAAATTTTTTTTTTCTTTTTTTAATTTTCAAAACTTTGTGACAAAAAGTGAGGTCTGCAAAATACTCACTATACCGCTCAGCAAATAGCTTTGGGTGTCTACTTTCCAAAATGGGGTCATTTGGGGGGGGTTTGTGCCACCTGGGCATTCCATGGCCTCCGAGACTGTGATAGGCAGTGAAGAGTGAAATCAAAAATTTACGCCCTTAGAAAGCCTGAAGGCGGTGCTTGGTTTTCGGGGTCCCATACGCGGCTAGGCTCCCAAAAAGTCTCACACATGTGGTATCCCCGTACTCAGGAGAAGCAGCAGAATGTATTTTGGGGTGTAATTTCACATATTCCCATGGCATGTTTGAGCAATATATAATTTAGTGACAACTTTGTGCAAAAAAAAAAAAAAAAAAAAAAAAATTTGTCTCTTTCCCGCAACTTGTGTCACAATATAAAATATTCCATGGACTCGACATGCCTCTCAGCAAATAGCTTGGGGTGTCTACTTTCCAAAATGGGGTCATTTGGGGGGGGTTTGAACTGTCCTGGCATTTTATGCACAACATTTAGAAGCTTATGTCACACATCACCCACTCTTCTAACCACTTGAAGACAATGCCCTTTCTGACACTTTTTGATTACATGAAAAAATTATTTTTTTTTGCAAGAAAATTACTTTGAACCCCCACACATTATATATTTTTTTAAAGCAAATGCCCTACAGATTAAAATGGTGGGTGTTTAATTTTTTTTTTTCACACAGTATTTGCGCAGCGATTTTTCAAACGCATTTTTTGGGGAAAAAACACACTTTTTTACATTTTAATGCACTAAAACACACTATATTGCCCAAATGTTTGATGAAATAAAAAAGATGATCTTAGGCCGAGTACATGGATACCAAACATGACATGCTTTACAATTGCGCACAAACGTGCAGTGGCAACAAAATAAATACATTTTTAAAAGCCTTTAAAAGCCTTTACAGGTTACCACTTTAGATTTACAGAGGAGGTCTACTGCTAAAATTACTGCCCTCGATCTAACCGTCGCGGTGATACCTCACATGCATGGTGCAATTGCTGTTTACATTTGACGCCAGACCGACGCTTGCGTTCGCCTTAGCGCGAGAGCAGGGGGGACAGGGGTGCTTTTTTTTTTTTTTTTTTTTTTTTTCTTTATTATTTTTTTGCTTTTTTATCTTATTTTAAAACTGTTCCTTTCATTTTTTTTTTTTTTAATCATTTTTACTGTTATCTCAGGGAATGTAAATATCCCCTATGATAGCAATAGGTAGTGACAGGTACTCTTTTTTGAAAAAATTGGGGTCTATTAGACCCTAGATTTCTCCTCTGCCCTCAAAGCATCTGACCACACCAAGATCGGTGTGATAAAATGCTTCCCCAATTTCCCAATGGCGCTATTTACATCCGGCGAAATCTAAGTCATAAAATGCTCGTAGCTTCCGGTTTCTTAGGCCATAGAGATGTTTGGAGCCACTCTGGTCTCTGATCAGCTCTATGATCAGCTGGCTGAATCACCGGCTGCATTCTCAGGTTCCCTGTTGAGACAGGAGAGCCAGAGAAAAACACGGAAGACGATGGGGGGGGGGGCATTCTCTCCCACTGCTTGTAAAAGCAGTCTAGAGGCTAATTAGCCGCTAGGATTGCTTTTACATGAAAGCCGACCGCTGGCTGAAAAGAATGATACCAAGATGATACCTAAACCTGCAGGCATCATTCTGGTATAACCACTCAAAGTCGTGAATGCTGTACCTGAAGACAAAAATATGGCTAACAATAAAGCACAGTAAATGGTAAAGTATAAAAAATTGCATACCTGAAAAGCAAACATGATAAAACATAATAACAATAAAACATTGCAGAATAGAATACAGTAAAAAAGAGCAGAACAATAGAGAGAATAGAGAGAGAGAGAATAGAGAGAGAACAATAAAACGACAACTATTACTTTTTATTTTATATTTTTGTTTGTGTTTTTTTTTTTTTTTTTTTTACACTTTTTTTGTAACTGTAACTTTTATAACTGTAACCGGTTCCAGGTTCGGGTCTCTCAAAATGCGATGGCATCTTGGGAGACCCTGTGAAAGTGTGTCCTAGTCTGTGCAATGCTGTACCCTACGCTAATACTCAGCTAGTGAATGGTAGCATTCAAAACATTCACCAATGCAAAGACCAGGATTGTCAGGACAGGAGGGACAATAATAGTGGGTGTCACGCCTATATCCGTGCTTACTGCAGACACGACATCTTTTTTGGGAGGGTTCGTTGGGTAGGGGTACTAGGGGGAGGACATAAAGAAAATGCCTCTCATGCAGCCGACTGCATTTGGTTGGGGATGTGAATGGGGGAAGTACGGGCGCTGCAGAAGCGGTGGGTTCCCAATTAGGATTGGCGAATGCAGCAGGAAGGGCACTATGGGCACGACGGGCCTGTGTTTGTCTTCTTTGTGGCAGCGGGACACTACTTGTGCTTGCCACCTCACCAGCTTGAACTGCACTTATGGGACTCGCCACGTCACCAAGTGTTACTGCAGTGCTGGTTTGACTATGACCGGGGTGTACTAGGCCGCTGGCGCTTGCCAGTTCACCAAAACGCTACCAAAAAAACTGTTAACGATCGCAGGGATCAGGCCTGACTCTGCGAACGCTGCAGTTATGCGTTTAGTGTTTTGTAAGTGACAGTGATCGATCGATACTGCACTTGGGTGGGCTGGGCTGGGCCGGGCGGAGGGGCAAAACGCAGGTGCTAGCAGGTATCTGGGCTGATCCCACTAACACTGCGTTTTTGGGAACCCTAAACTGCTGGGGATGCCAGTATAGATCTGATCGGATCAGATCAGATATTGATCAGTTCAGATACTATACCACTAAGGGAGGTGTACGGTGCGTGCGTGGGTGTTAGCGCTACTGGCACTAACCTGACGCTGCCTGGGGCTGGTGCTTGCCAGTTCACCAAAACGCTACCAAAAAAACTGTTAGCGATCGCAGGGATCAGGCCTGACTCTGCGAACGCTGCAGTTATGCGTTTAGTGTTTTGTAAGTGACAGTGATCGATCGATACTGCACTTGGGTGGGCTGGGCTGGGCCGGGCGGAGGGGCAAAACGCAGGTGCTAGCAGGTATCTGGGCTGATCCCGCTAACACTGCGTTTTTGGGAATCCTAAACTGTTGGGGACGCCAGTATAGATCTGATCGGATCAGATATTGATGCGTTCAGATACTATACCACTAAGGGAGGTGTACGGTGCGTGCGTGGGTGTTAGCGCTACTGGCACTAACCTGACGCTGCCTGGGGCTGGTGCTTGCCATTTCACCAAAACGCTACCAAAAAAACTGTTAGCGATCACAGGGATCAGGCCTGACTCTGCGAACGCTGCAGTTATGCGTTTAGTGTTTTGTAAGTGACCGTGATCGATCGATACTGCACTTGGGTGGGCTGGGCCGAGCCGGGCGGAGGGGCAAAACGCAGGTGCTAGCAGGTATCTGGGCTGATCCCGCTAACACTGTGTTTTTGGGAACCCTAAACTGCTGGGGACGCTAGTATAGATCTGATCAGATCAGATATTGATCCGTACAGATACTATACCACTAAGGGAGGCGTATGCTGCGTGCGTGGGTGTTAGCGTTACTGGCGCTAATCTGACGCTGCCTGGGGCGACGCATATCACCGCCGGGCGATCAGGGGGCTAAATCTTTATTCGGCGGGTGCCCTGACACTATAAAAAATAAACAAACTAACCAGCGTCACCCGTAACAGTTATACAGTGATCAGTGGTGAAAGGGTTAACTAGGGGGCAATCAAGGGGTTAAAACATTTATTAGGTAGTATATGGGGGTCCCTGTCGCTATAAAACGCTGACGGCGAACCTAAATATTTAGGTCACTAACTAGCGTCACCAGCGACACTAATACAGCGATCAGAAAAATGATCGCTTAGCGACACTGGTGACGGGGGGTGATCAAGGGGTTAAAACTTTATTAGGGGGGGTTAGGGGGGTACCCTAGACCTACAGGGGGGTAATACTAACTGTCCTAACACTGTAAATGTCACAAACTGACACCAATACAGTAATCAGAAAAAAAAAAAAAAAAAAAAAAAAAACCTGCTGGTGTCAGTTTGTGACAGGGGGGGGGGGGTGATTGGGGGGGGATCGGGGGGCGATCGGGGGGGGATCGGGGTGTTTTGTGTGCCTGGCATGTTCTACTGTGTGTGTGTGTGTTGTGCACTCACATTGCAGTCTTCTCTCCTCGGCCCGGAACGGAAAATACCGAGCCGAGGAGAGATGACATCATTTCCTCTGCCTCTGTGTACAATACAGAGGCAGGGAAATGATCCCATTGGCTGAGAGCGATCGCGAGGGGGGGGCCACGAATGGATGGCCTCCCCCTCACCTCCGATCGCCGGGGGAGATTTGCCGACCGCCGCTGGCACCGGGGGGGGGTCCGATCGGACCCCCCACCCGCGGGCAGGCAAGGACGTACATGTAAGTCCTTTTGCCTGCCCGTGCCATTCTGCCGACGTATATAGTCGTGCGGCGGTCGGCAAGTGGTTAAGTTCAGACCAGCTGTATACATTTTGGAACTTTGGATAACCGTAAAGAAGAGAATACTGCAGATAAACCGGTACAACTTATGTAGGACGATTGGTTTAATCTCTATGTATCACCTGAGTCTAGTCACTTCACTTAGTGGATGTAAGGGTTTACAAGTACATTTAATTAAAATTGTAAAGAAAAATCTCACCCCCCACTTCACCAGGAGGGGTCGGTATTCGGTCAGGGTTCCCTGCGGGTTCAACATGGCGTGCAGTTTCGTCATCAGGATTTGCTGAGACGTGGAATGATGCTTATGTCAGCCCGCACATCATATTCTCTGAAATATGCCCAAGCACACTCAGTGTTATGAGCATGTTGTCTCCCCCAATCCTCATGTACTTTGCGATGCTTCCATCAATATGACAGTGAGATCCCATGCATGCGTGGTGATCAACACTCAGTACTGGCATTATAAAGCTTGTGCGAGATTTCACCTCCATATTATCCTGCGCATGCTCAATAGTAACAAGTCTGTGCTGCCACTACCGTGCATGTGTGTGATCTCCCTGTCATTATTTCAACATCACAATTTAGCTGCAAGGTCCAGCGCATGCAAGGTAGTGGCAGCACAGACCATTAACTACAGGGAATGTGCAGGATCTATGCAGAGGATAACTTTTTCTGATTAGTACTACCACCATTCTGACGAATGCCCACCCACCCAACAACTTCTGCTCTTGCCAATCCTCCCTGGCCCCCTTACCACTCTGCAGCCACTCCTCTCACCCCTTAGTAGCTCCCACACTCACCACTATGCAGCCCCCACATTATAGCACCTGAAAGTTCTCCTAGTCCCATTACAAACCCCCTACCAAACACAAGACCAGCCTGTACTGCTACTACCGCAGGATCTCTCCTTGCTATTGTGATGTCAAAAATATGACAGCTAGATCCCGTATCCCGTGCATGGTAGAGGCAGAAGACGCTGGTCACTAGGGTTCATGTTTGGGATCTTGCTGCCACATTTCTGGTATCACAATATGATGTTAACATTGGTCTGTACTTTAAAGTAGCAGGCATGCGCAGGACCTATAAAGAGGGAAAATGTCTTCAGTTTATCACCTCTACCCCACCCCCTCCTATACCACTCTACCACATGATCATCCTTACCACTCTGACCCACCCTCTCACCACCCACCTGTGCTCTCACTACCCACCTGTGCTCTCACTGTTCTTCTCTAACTTTCTCACCACTTGACAGCACCCCCACTCTTACCACTCTGGCCCGCTTTCTTAACACTTTGCCACCCCTCCATGCCATGCCTCCTTGTCTACCACCCTTTCCTCTCATCACTCTCACCCCCACCCACCCTGGGCCCCTACCTTGCAGCTCATGTTCATTTGAGTTGTTCAGAACTTTATGTTCAGGCATTTTCCACAGTTAGGTTTTTTTTTGTTTTTTTTTTTCTTACAGTTTTCTCTTTTTTGGGCATTGCTGCCCTGCAAGTTTATGTTACCTTAGGGATTGCATTATTGTGCGACATTCATAAATTTTATGATAGTAATTAGGGCTTTGTGCACACAGACATGTTAAAATACTTGGAAAAAAAACAGAATCGCTCTAACAAAATTTGATATCAATTTTCAAAATAAATACTCAAAATAAATCTAATGCATACATCCACTGATAATGAATGCCGAGGGTGCATTTAAATAAAAACCCAAACATCTACATGTGCATAGTGCATATACAAAATAATAAACCGAAATAAGTGCTTTGTAGATAAATTGTGGTACACAAATATAGATATGAGCCAACAGTTCATGAAAAATCCCATGAAATTAAAAAAAG
The DNA here is from genome assembly GCF_042186555.1 of Aquarana catesbeiana. NCBI lineage: Eukaryota > Metazoa > Chordata > Amphibia > Anura > Ranidae > Aquarana > Aquarana catesbeiana. The sequence continues at coordinate 179,785,881 of NC_133328.1, forward strand.
CGCAATTCTGTTTTTTTTCCAATTGTTTTCCTTGTATTTATGTTTACATGAGAATTGCAGCTTTTGGGGGCCGTGCTTCGCATATAGCCCCATTCAACATTTATCTTAGCGCAATTTTTTCCCCTATTTTTCATACTAAAATACTTCAATGTACGTTGGATCTTTCCAGCCTAAAAAATGCTTGTTTCTTTCTCGAACATCACGGGACACAGAGCCTCAGTAATAACTGATGGGTTATATAGGTATCACTAGGTGATTGGACACTGGCACACCCTAACCAGGAAGTTCAACCCCCTTATATAATCCCTCCCCTTGCAGGGATACCTCAGTTTTTACGCCAGTGTCTTAGGTGATGGACGTGTAAAGATGTCCTGTGCTAAGCTCCAAAGGGATTATCCTATATCCTAGACTGGGGCAAGCCAGGCGAACCGGATTCATTCCAAAGTGTCTTTTCTAGGCCGAATTGGATGGTACCTGGGCCTCGTGTCCGAAGAAACGAGGTTTTACCTGTAACGCTTCTCTTTTTAGAGAGCTGGACCCCGCATATCAGAAAATGGTTTTCTATCCTTATTTCTGGCCGGGTGCTTTACAGGCCAGAACTGTGGATCCCCCTATTCGTAGGGGGCCCCGGTCTCTGAAGGTTTTTTCAAACGGAGCCCACCGTGAGAGGCGAAGATTGGGTTTGTGTAACAGAACCCTGCAGCTGGATAAGGTAAGGGAGATTCCACAGAATTTTTTAATTCTAGTAGGTTTCTCCTTTAAGGTAAATGCATGCTATGCCTGTTGTCGCCACCGGGGCTGCCAAGAGCACATACCTTCTCATGCTGATGTCTGTCTCAGTGTTTCCACGCTGCACAAGCTCCTCCGGCCGGCTCAGGTAGGATGGGATGGGGGGCTCTCCTTAGGGATATCTCCCCCCAGACTAGGGGGAGGCCGCGGATGGGTTGTGAGGCGGTTATACACTGCAATTTCACCGCCGCTGCCGCCATTTTGCCACGTGCAGGCCCCATCTCTACCGGCCTCTCTCCTCCCCCCCCCCCAGCCTGCCCTCCATGCTGATTTCGGAGGGTTGGCCCGCGCTGGAAGCGCGCGGTTTTCGAAAAACGAGGGGGGGGGGGCGTCAGTACAGCATGCTCAGATGCCCACAGGGCCGGCTGCAGGCGATTAAAGGCACTGATTACAGGTGCACTGAGCCTTTTTGGAGGGACACAGAGCTGACAGGTCGCATGTAAGGTGGGACACAGGCATTCTCCTAGGCAGCATTTACTAAGGTAACACCAGACTGGGCATTTGGTAGCAAGGCTTTTGCCAGACTACATCGCTCAGCAGTCAGTGTTCATTTTACATAGTTACATAGTAGGTGAGGTTGAAAAAAGACACAAGTCCATCAAGTGTGTGATTATGTGTCAGTATTACATTGTATATCCCTGTATGTTGCGGTCATTCAGGTGATTATCTAATAGTTTCTTGAAGCTATCAATGCTCCCCGCTGAGACCACCGCCTGTGGAAGGGAATTCCACATCCTTGCCGCTCTTACAGTAAAGAACCCTCTACTTAGTTTAAGGTTAAACCTCTTTTCTTCTAATTGTAATGAGTGGCCACGAGTCTTATTAAACTCTCTTCTGCGAAAAAGTTTTATCCCTATTGTGGGGGCACCATTACAGTATTTGTAAATTGAAATCATATCCCCTCTCAAGCGTCTCTTCTCCAGAGAGAATAAGTTCAGTGCTTGCAACCTTTCCTCATAACTAAGATCCTCCAGACCCTTTATTAGCTTTGTTGCCCTTCTTTGTACTCGCTCCATTTCCAGTACATTTTTCTGGTGCCCAGAACTGGACAGCATACTCCAGGTGCGGCCGGACCAGAGCCTTGTAGAGTGGGAGAATTATCGTTTTATCTCTTGCGTTGATCCCCTTTTTAATGCATGCCAATATTCTGTTTGCTTTATTAGCAGCAGCTTGGCATTGCATGCCATTGCTGAGCCTATCATCTACTAGGACCCCCAGGTCCTTTTCCATCCTAGATTCCCCCAGAGGTTCTCCCCCCAGTGTATAGATTGCATTCATATTTTTGCCACCCAAATGCATTATTTTACATTTTTCTACATTGAACCTCATTTGCCATGTAGTCACCCACCCCATTAATTTGTTTAGGTCTTTTTGCAAGGTTTCCACATCCTGCGGAGAAGTTATTGCCCTGCTTAGCTTAGTATCGTCTGCAAATACAGAGACTGAACTGTTTATCCCATCCTCCAGGTCGTTTATAAACAAATTAAATAGGATTGGTCCCAGCACAGAACCCTGGGGAACCCCACTACCCACCCCTGACCATTCTGAGTACTCCCCATTTATCACCACCCTCTGAACTCGCCCTTGTAGCCAGTTTTCAATCCATGTACTCACCCTATGGTCCATGCCAACGGACCTTATTTTGTACAGTAAACGTTTATGGGGAACTGTGTCAAATGCTTTTGCAAAATCCAGATACACCACGTCTACGGGCCTTCCTTTATCTATTTTGTGATACCTCCACCTTGTTGCTTTGCACTATGGGTACAAGAGGTTCAAGTACCCCAAGAACCAGAGACTCTAGGGGATCTCGTTTAGGTTCTGAGGACCCCCTTTCTGCAGTATCCTCCCCCCCTAAGCGGCCAGGGACGGCTAGCCAGGGAGAGCCGCTGGGGTCCGGTGCCACACCTGCTTTTGGCGCTTCAGCCCCTGTATATATTGCACAGGAGGTTTTTTCCTCAGCCATTTATGGATTAGAGGAAAGATTAATGGCCGTGATTACTTCTTCACTCAGTGGAAGAAAATGCACTAGGCCTTGCTCTGCTACCCAGGACCCTCAGGCTGAGGAGCTGTGGGATAGAGGAGAAGAATCCCTTTCTGAGCATCGGGATGGGATGGATGATTCCTCTTCAGAGGAATCAGGTGGAGAAGGGCCCTCTGCAACTTCTCAGGATGAGAAAGTCTTATGCCCCGTACACACGGTCGGATTTTCCGATGGAAAATGTCCGATCGGAACGTGTTGTCGGAAATTCCGACCATGTGTGGGCTCCATCGGACATTTTCCATCGGATTTTCCAACACGCAAAGTTGGAGAGCAGGAGATAAAATTTTCCGACAACAAAATCCGTTGTCGGAAATTCCGATCGTGTGTACACAAATCCGACGGACAAAGTGCCACGCATGCTCAGAATAAATAAAGAGATGAAAGCTATTGGCCACTGCCCCGTTTATAGTCCCGACGTACGTGTTTTACGTCACCGCGTTTAGAACAATCGGATTTTCCGACAACTTTGTGTGACCGTGTGTATGCAAGACAAGTTTGAGCCAACATCCGTCGGAAAAAATCCTAGGATTTTGTTGTCGGAATGTCCGAACAAAGTCCGACCGTGTGTACGGGGCATTAGTACAGATCCTTACTGGATTGGTCCGCTCCACATTTAAGTTGCCTGTATCTGAATCAGTTAAAGAACCCTTTTCACTGAAACCTCCTCAAACAACACATGCTTTTCCAGTTCATAATTTACTTGAAAAGCTCCTTTATTCTGAGTGGGATCACCCAGATAAACGTTTTTTTCCACCGAAAAAGTTTTCAACACTTTATCCTGTGGAAGAAAAGTTTATTAAGATGTGGGGAATACCGGCCGTTGATGCCGCCATTTCCTCCGTAAATAAAAGCCTGACTTGTCCGGTAGACAATGCTCAGGGATCCTGTAGATAAAAAGATGGAATCCCTGTTGAAAGATGTTTTCGCCTTAGCAGGCTCAGTGGCTCAACCTGCAATAGCAGCGATTGGAGTCTGTCAATACTTAAGAGACCATGTTAAGCAGGTCATCAAAGTTTTGCCTGAACAGCAGGCCCAGGGGTTGGCTAACCTTCCAGCGGCCTTATGTTTTGCTGTTGACGCCATTAGGGATTCATGCAAACCTCTCGTCTTTCACTGGGGTTGGTGCATATACATAGAATCCTATGGTTGAAAAATTGGTCAGCCGAAGCACCATGTAAGAAGCTGCTGGCTGCGTTTCCATTTCGTGGTGCTAGGTTGTTTGGAGAGGACTTGGATAATTATATCAAGAGAATCTCTTGTGGGAAAAGCACTCTCTTACCTGTGAAGAAGAAGAGTAAGCGTCCTTCTTTCTTTCCCCAGCGCCCGGGGCTTCAGCCTCCAGGCAGTCTCGACGGTCTCCTCCGTCTGGGTCAAGAGACAACCTCAGGGACAAAAGAAGTCCTGGGGGAAGAAGCCTACAAGGCAAAACGCTAAGACCTCTTTATGAAGGGGCGCCCCCCGCTCATTCGAGTGGGGGGAAGACTGCGACAGTTCTCAAGGCTCTGGCAGGAGGACTTCCAGGACAGATGGGTAATCTCCACGGTAACCTTAGGGTACAAGCTGGAGTTTCAAGAATTCCCCTCTTCTCGTTTCCTCAGATCAAGTGTCCCCAGAGATCCAGAGAAAAAGCAGTCGCTCCTTCTAGCGTTAGAGCGACTTTTGTCGCAGGAGGTCATTATGGTGGTTCCCGCGAAGGATCAGGGATTGGGTTTCTATTTCAACCTTTTTATGGTCCAAAAACCAAATGGGGATGTCAGACCCATTCTGGATTTAAGGGATCTGAACCGATTCCTAAGGATTCAGTCCTTCCGCATGGAATCAATTCGGACAGTAGTCTCCACCCTGCAGGGAGAAGAATTTCTGGCATCGATAGACATCAGAGATGCATATCTGAATGTGCCCATTTTTCCTGCTCATCAGAAGTTCCTGTGCTTCGAGATAGGAGGGTGCCATTTCCAGTTTGTGGCACTGCCTTTTGGGATAGCCACTGCACCTCGAGTGTTCACAAAGGTCTTGGCTCCTCCCCTGGCCAGATTAAGGACTCAGGGTATAGCTGTCATAGCATACCTAGACTACCTGCTCTTGATAGACCGGTTGGTGGCCTCCTTGAACGGGAACTTGAGGACCACAGTCAAGGATCTGGAACACCTAGGTTGGATCCTCAACCTAGAAAAATCTTTCCTAAAACCAGTAACAAGACTGGAGTATTTGGGTCTGATCATAGATACAAGCCAGGAGAAAGTATTTCTACCTCAGGCAAAGATCTCTGCCTTAAGGGAGCTGATTCTGGCAGTCAGGACCAAGAGGGGTCCTTCTGTCTGCGTTTGTATGAGGCTGCTAGGAAAGATGGTGTCTTCATTCTAAGCAGTTCCCTATGCTCAGTTTCATTCAATACTGCTGCAACACAGTATTCTGTCCGCCTGGAACAAGAAGGTTCAGGCATTGGACTTTCCGATGCACCTGTCTTATGCGGTGAGTTAGAGCCTCAGTTGGTGGCTAATACCCGAAAACCTGCAGAAGGGGAAATCCTTTCTACCGGTTACCTGGATGGTGGTAACAACAGATGCCAGTCTGTCGGGTTGGGGAGCAGTTCTGGAACAGTCTGCGGTTCAGGGGGTTTGGTCCAAAACCGAGAGGACCTTACCCATCAACATTCTGGAGATCCGTGCAGTATATCTAGCCCTAAAGGCCTGCACTATCAGGCTACAGGATTGCCCGGTCAGGATCCAATCCGATATTGCCACAGCGGTGGCTTATGTCAATCATCAGGGAGGCACCAGGAGCCTCGCTGCTCAAAAAGAGGTGAACCAGATCTTAGTCTGGGCAGAGAGGCATGTGCCATGCATATCGGCAGTTTTCATTCCGGGGATAGAGAACTGGCAGGCGGACTATTTAAGTCGCCAGCGGTTACTTCCAGGGGAATGGTCTCTGCATTCCGACGTCTTTTGGGCCATATGCCAAAGATGGGGGGTTCCAGATGTAGATCTCTTTGCATCCCGATTCAACAAAAAGATAGACAGATTTGTGGCAAGGACAAAAGATCCTCTTGCATGTGGGACGGATGCGTTGGTGATTCAGTGGCATCTGATTTATGCATTCCAGCCTATTCTGCTACTGCCACGACTCCTTCGCAGGATCAGGCAGGAAAGGAAGTCAGTACTTCTGGTGGCCCCTGCTTGGCCCAGAAGGACGTGGTATGCGGAAATAGTAAGGATGATGGTGGGTTCCCCGTGGACACTACCGGTACGTCCAGACCTGTTATCTCAGGGTCCAGTGTTCCATCCTGCCTTACAAACGCTAAATTTGACGGTTTGGCTATTGAGACCCACGTTCTGAAGAGTCATGGGCTTTCAGGTCCTGTGATATCTACCTTGATCAATGCAAGGAAGCCAGCTTCCAGAATGATTTATCATAGAGTCTGGAAAGCTTATGTATCCTGGTGTGAATCCAGGGGTTGGCATCCCAGAAAGTATAGGATTGGTAGAATTCTGGATTTTCTACAATTTGGATTAGAGATGAAGCTGGCCTTGAGTACCATCAAGGGCCAGGTCTCGGCCTTATCAGTATTATTTCAACGGCCACTTGCTTCGCATTCTTTGGTCCGAAACTTTATGCAATGGGTGACGCGTCTTAATCCTCCGGTTAAGGCGCCCCTAAACCCCTGGGACTTGAACTTGGTTCTGTCTGTGTTACAGAAACAGCCTTTTGAACCAATACGTCAGATTCCCTTGGTCTTGTTGACAAGGAAGTTAATTTTTCTGGTAGCTATTTCTTCTGCTAGAAGAGTATCAGAATTAGCAGCTCTTTCCTGTAAAGAGCCTTATTTGATTGTACACAAGGATAGAGTGGTACTGCGCCCTCATCCTAATTTTTTACCGAAGGTGGTTTCAGGTTTTCATCTAAACCAAGACATTGTTCTGCCTTCCTTTTTTCCAGATCCCTGTTCTCCGGAAGAAAGATCGCTACATTCTTTGGATGTAGTAAGAGCAGTCAAGGCCTATCTGGAAGCAACTGCTCAGATTCGCAAAACGGATGTTTTGTTTGTGCTGCCAGAGGGTCCCAGTAGAGGACAGGCAGTGTCAAAGACTACCATTTCTAAATGGATTCGACAATTGATTATTCAAGCTTACGGTTTGAAACAGAAGATTCCTCCGTTTCAGATCAGGGCACATTCCACAAGGGCTATTGGTGCTTCTTGGGCAGTGCATCACCGGGCCTCTATGGCTCAAATCTGCAAGGCCGCAACCTGGTCTTCAGTCCATACATTCACCAGATTCTATCAGGTGGATGTGAGAAGGCATGCGGATATCGCCTTTGGGCGTAGTGTGCTGCAGGCAGCGGTACAGGGTCCTCAGGTCTGATTGCACCCTACTTGGTTGTGGTTCCCCCCCTCAGATAGCATTGCTCTGGGACATATGATCAGTTATTACTGAGGCTCTGTGTCCCGTGATGTTCGAGAAAGAAAATAGGATTTTTTATAACACCTTACCTGTAAAATCCTTTTCTTTCGATGGACATCACGGGACACAGAGGTGTCCCGCCCCTCTTCTAATACACTATATTGCTTGGCTACAAAACTGAGGTATCCCTGCAAGGGAAGGGATTATATAGGGGGTTGAACTTCCTGGTTAGGGTGTGCCAGTGTCCAATCACCTAGTGATACCTATATAACCCATCACTTATTACTGAGGCTCTGTGTCCCGTGATGTCCATCGAAAGAAAAGGATTTTACAGGTAAGCTGTTATAAAAAAATCCTATTTTTGCCACATAATTACGCACGCACTTTTATGTGCATTTACAGTCTATAGCATTTAGAGGCGTAGGCATGTAAATTCATTCTATTGGCTAGCCAGTAGAATGCATTTACACACATCCAAAAGCAAGTTTGGGGCACAATTTTATGCCCCTAAACGCTGTTCTAAAATACGAATGTAAGTGCCACAATGTGCACGGGCACATTGGCTAAAATAGAACTGTGTTCAGAGGCCTAGAAAAAAAAAAAAAAGAACAGAAAAAAATGCCAATAAAGCAGTGTTTTTTTTTCTGCTTGTGTGCGGCCTAAATAACACTAATGAAAAAAAATGAGCAGGATGTTATTTATTTATTTTTTATTACATCATTGTATGTAGTGTACAGTACTCTAATGTATTATGTAATTACACCATGTTACACAGTATGTCAGTGTACTAAAGGGTGTTTATGGGGTTTAAAAATGTGTTTCCTGGGAACTCCATTTGTAATACATAGTTAAATTCTCATCTTTCTTTACTGATATTCAGGCTTCCTACATTTGAGGCATGGCTTGCACCGAAATGCATACTGTTAGAATTGTCTACAATTGTCTTTGTTGTCGTCCAGCAAACAGCAATCTGATAGTCTTATATCACCGAGGCAGCAGCTGGAAGATAGCTATCTAGTATTGGTGCTGTGCATGGGAACAGGAGTCTAAGTAATCCCAGGGGAGTACCATTGGCAAAACACAACAGGGTTCACTAATACTGTTACACACATCTTCCATAGCTCTCTTGGGAACTGTATTCACTAAAAGGAAACATTTTTTTATTTATGTTGAAAGGTTTTTTTTTTTCTTTTGTCCTAAAGTAGTATTAAAGCCTAACTCAATTCTTTAGTGAACTTTTTAAATAGTTTGGCTCAAGCAGGTCCAGATAAAAATTTCCTTGACTAACAAATGCAGCGGCTTTTAGTGCTGCATTAACCGCATGTAGCCTCAGCTACATATGGTATACTGTTCCATGTTTTGGCAGTGAGATGGGAACTTCCTATCCCACTCCCGGAACAAAATTGAGTCACAGGAAGCTTTGTATTTTCTGAGTGAATATAAGGCCTCCTTTGGCTGAGGTGAAAGGGTGGATGGATGACGTCACAATCCTCAACTCAGCCAGTCAGAGGAAGGTTTGTATTCATTAAAAAAATACAAAGCCTCCTGTGAATGGCTGAGCAGTGTTTAGCCTGACTTAATTATGTTTCCATCCCAGTGCAGTAACAAAGCAAATTATACTGTATGTAGCTAAGGGTCCCTCCCTCCCAGGAACATGCATATCTAAGGGTCACCCAGGGATATGTTTTTTTACTTTTGCAATCAACAAGAAGTTTATTTATCACCCCCCTACTGGCTGTAATGAAAAGGCAAAAACACAGCTATAGGGATGGAGTGATAATATGCATATATTTTCAAAGTAAAAAAAAAAAAAATGTTTCAACAATACTAATGCAACATTTTGTGTTGGTGATTAATTCTCGTTATTAATATATATTCTATAATAAATGTGACTTTAGTACTCCTTTCAATAGAGTGAGGAAGGGTTAGAACCTCTCATGTGTATTGCTGTCTGTGACTCTATTGAAGAGATTTCTTAACATGTCCCATCACAAATGGTCAATAAATTAGAGGTAAGTGAGTCCCAGGACAGGAAAGCACACACAGCAATAACAACTTGAGCAAGGCTCTAACATTTCACTGTATTAAAAATATTTGATGTTATTACTGTTTTTGTACCCATTTCCCAATACTTGCTGGGAGACAGGAAGTGAGGTGAAATCTCCTCAGAATGGGCACTGGACTGCAATAAAAACTAAACTGAGGTTCTAACCCTTCTGCACGTTATTAAATGGAAGGTTTTGGCTGGATTTGAACCAACATTTTGGTAATGTTTTGATGCATAGAACATTCTTACAGTTTGATTTCTCCAATATGTTCCACTTTTTTTTAATAGATTCTTCTTGATGGACCGGGCACTTTAAAGTTAACAAACTTTAGCTTTTCGAAAGCTGAAGGAGAAAACCTAGAAGAATTGTTTGCCTTGGTAGGATCAGCTGAGAATTCAGGAGATACAGGAGAGTCTACACCACGACGTAACCTGAGAAACCATATAAAAGGTCATTTGAATTGTTCTAATGCCTTGAACACTAAAGCAGGGGTTCCTGAACTTTCTAAACAAAGGGCAAGTTTACTGTCCTTTAGACTTTAGGGGGGCCAGACTAAATGAGGAAAGGGGAAGGTTTTCTGTAGTCCACAGCAAGAGGGAGCAGTTTAGGATGACAATGATGTTCTATAGATAAAACACATTGTGTAAGGGCCTTTTCACATGGACTTTTCGATCAGGTCCACCTGTCAGTTTTTCAGGCAGATCTGATCGGACGATCCATTCACCCCTATGGAGCAGCGCATGTCAGCGGTGACATGTCCGCTGACACCCGCTGCTATCAGATGGTGTCAGCCAAATCCAGTTGGATGGTGACCCCATTTTCCATCCGTCTGGCGGATGGGATCAGATGAAAATGGACAGGCGGTTCGTTTTCATCCGATCTTCCCATAGAGGAGAGTGGGACTCTGACAGGTCCGTCTCTGCACCGTGAGCGGAGACGGACCTGTCAGCCGCCTGCTCAGTGGGGATAAGCAGAGCGAATCCCCGTTGAGCAAAGCTGAGCCCCCTGTGTGGACCACCTGTGTAAAAGGAACATTCGTGTTATCAGAAGTGTGTTACTGGCAGGATCACTAGATGAAATTAAGGGAGGTAAAGCCTAAAACAATCATAATAATAATAATAAGTAATTCATCACATCTAAGGGCATGTAGGCTGCAGTTATATTACATTTTTGTTCTTTGGTTTATTTATTCTAGGAAGTGGCAGTTTGCCTGGAGGTGAAGGGTTATATACATGTTTAGGTCACACGCACATGGGTTGTTGTCTTTATGCATGTAAGGTTTGCGCTCAGGGCCAACAGGTAACTATCCACCATGTGTAGCCAGTGGTGTTGCCTTAAACACCATTGATGTTTATATCTCCCCCTGAATAATTGACTGAATGAATGATTTGTTCATGTGGCACATGCCCTAGATGAGTCCAGCTGAATTTTAATGACTGAAGGTTGAGGTCATCCTATGCATGCACTTTCACCACATGATTGACTCATTCATGGGGAGATGTAGACGTCTAGTTCTCGGTTATGCAGCAAAACCCTGTGGACCTATGTACATGGGCCCCATAGCATACAATAGTGATATGTATTCCTCCATCCACAGATCTGTATGTAGCAAATTGTATGCCTGTACAGGTGTATGAGCCCTTCAAACAAGTTGTGGGTGGATGTGAATACCGTATTTATCGGCGTATAACACGCGCCGGCGTATAACACGCACCCCAAGTTTAGGAGGGAATTATAAGGAAAAAAATGTTTTAAGGAAAAAACTTACATTTACATGCCCATCAATGCAGCCTTGCACAGCGTCCATCTGCATGCTTGTCCAGTGTCATTTGCAGCCTTGCAGTCATTTGCAGCCTTGCAGTCAGCAGCCTTGGTGTCATTTGCAGCCTTGCAGTCATTTGCAGCCTTGCAGTCAGCATCCTTGGTGTCATTTGCAGCCTGGCAGTCAGCAGCCTTGGTGTCATTTGCAGCCCTGCAGTCAGCAGCCTTGGTGTCATTTGCAGCCTTATCGGTGTCCATTTGCAGCCTTGCAGCTTTGTCAGTGCTGATCTGCAGCTTTCTGTGTCCATTTGCTGCCTTGCTCAGGCTGCAGTGACTTTTCATTGTCACTGCAGTTTGAAAATGGCGCCGCCGGTGGCGAAATACACAGAGCCGGTCCTCGGCTCTTCTCGGAGGCTCTCGTTCACTTTCGGCTCCACTCGTAGTCCCGCCGGGGATGGGCGTGACTTTGAGCGGAGCTATCCGAACCTAGCCGAGTACACTCGGCTAGGTTAGGGCGGCGCTTGAGTGAAGCCGAAAGTGGCCGAGAAGAGCCGAGGACTGGCTCTGTGTATTTCGGCGCCGGCGGCGCCATTTTCAAATCGTGGTCGGCGATTTTGAAGCTCAGTCAGCGGGGGATCGCAGGGGATCAGCGTATAACATGCACCCGCAATTTTCCCTTGATTTTAAGGGAAAAAAAGTGTGTGTTAAACGCCGATAAATACGGTAATTTAGTCATTACTCAGAAATGTGAAAATATACAAAAAATATATACACTCGCGCCAATAAATAAAAGCTCAATCTAAAGTGCTAAAGTGACAGCTGCTGTGGCATACAAACAAGTAAGTAACTTGTTAAGTGATCCACTAGGATGACTCCAAATTTATAACATAAACCTCAGTGCTAGCTACTTTGATAAAACACAAAAAACGAATCCTAAAGTGCACTGTGCATGTGGATAAATTTAAATATAATAAATATAATAGCACTATAGCCACTACCGTTCATCATTACTAGAACGTCTTTACACCTGAGAGGACTTATTTCTAGTGTGTTTCACTATTTTTGTTTGCAAAGAAATTTCAATTTTTTTGGACTGTTTTTTTTACATAAATTGTATTATAAGTGCACTTTAGGATTCATTTTTTGTGTTTTATCAAAGTAGCTAGCACTGTTTTTTGGAGTCACTCCAGTGGATTATCCTATAAAATTGTAATCCCCTAGTGGATTAATCAGAAATGTTTGAAGTATCGTAAAGAATTGGTGTAAAAATAAAATTTTAATTTATACTTTTTTTTTTTTTTTTTTAGTTTTGAATAGACTATAAAAGCTGTCGTACTTTTATTGCTTCTGTGTCCCTTCACTTCCCTTCCTGGTAAAACGAAAGGAGGTAAAGGGAAATAGCCTAAGTTGGGCAGTGGAGCAATCAAAAGCATGATAGTATATAACCTTTCTCCCTTCTATGCAAAACTTAAACACATGTCCAGAGCTCTGTATAGGAGTTCTGCTTTAAACTAGAAAACATATCTACTTTTTTTTACAGTTTTATTTTTTCCAGATGCAATTTGTAATTGAGATGTTAACATTTCAGTATGTGTTTTATTTTTTTATTTATTTATATATTGAATTATATACTGAAGATATTTATTTTATATATGTTTTTGTAAAACATTTTGCAGGATCACCAGTTTATGCTGCCCCAGAAGTAATCAGAGGAGCAGATTTCTCAATTTCTAGTGATCTTTGGTCATTGGGATGTGTGTTATATGAAATGTTTACTGGTAAGCGCTAATTAACTTTTCAGCATTTTTTTTTTTAATTCTTTATGTTTTTTACAGATACAAAGACTGAAAATGTACATTAGAATACATTCTGTATAAGTACTTCAACAAAAAATGAAAAAAAAAGAAAAAAAGAAAAACCCCCTTACACAAATAACCCCCCCCCCCATCCTGCACGGGTTTCCGCTATACATGCGGAAGAGCCAATTTTCCTTTGGAAATTACATACATTGTAGCCCTATGGGCTTTAGCTAGTGACCTCCTCAACATAGCTCCACGTAATTTTAAAACTCCGCCACCCTGTCCATTTGTCTGGTCGCCCAGTCCCCCCATCTAGTTCCAGTCCATAGCCGTACAAACACTCAATATTATAGATTTAATTTGCAAAGAAGAGCCACTCATGCGTTTTAGGGCTCTCAGGTTCCAACCATTTTATCTGGATCTGGCACTTAGCGGCGTCCAATAATATAGGAAAGATAGATGCTTGATATTGCTTCATTGGCTCCTCTGTCCCATGGAATAGGCATGTCCATGGGTCATCCGATATGGTTTTATTAGTAATTTCCTTAATCAATTGAATAATTTTCTTCCAATATATTTTGATGATGGGACACTCCCACCATATATGAGCCATCGTTCCTATATTTGTACACCCTCTCCAGCATCTCGTAGATTTATCCGGTTGGAATTTGCTAATTTTATCTGGTGTAGCATACCACCCTGCTAAGCATTTAAAATTTGTTTCTGTCCTCTTAATATCAACTGACGAAACATGTACCATTTTCAAATTTTTTCCTAGCCTGTGTTTACTACATTGTGTCCCTAATTCCCTTTCCCATTTTTTGATATAGGGGGGCACATCCAGTTCCTCTTTGGACACTAAAATTTTATAGAGTTGAGATATAGTATTTCTTGATTTTTCTCTGCAACAGAGCTGCTCTAACAGCCTGTACTCTTCTTCACCTCTAATTGGCTTCGGAAGTTTCTCAACAAAAACCTTCAGCTGGATGTACCGCCATGTATCAATCACCATGAGATCTGTCTCAGATTTCAGATCGTGATACGTGTGCATTTTCCCATCTCTAATTAAATCCTTTACTTGAGTATTACCATTCTTTATCCAATTCCCTCCCACCTCCCTCATCCCCGGTTCAAAAAATATATTATCCTTTAAATAAATCAAAGGTGAATTATAAAGCCATTTATTTTGTGTGTGAATCTGATCCCAAAATTTGAAAGTGTTTCCTGTTAAAACTGATGTTTTTGTGCTGAATATTGTATATTTTGGAGGGTTCCATATAATGTGACCTAAGTGTGTGTTACTCATGCTATTTTCAATGTTGACCCATCTTTTTTCCGAGGCCTCCCTTGCCCATTCCATAACCAGTGAGAGTGTTACTGATATATAATATCTATTGAAATCCGGAAGAGCTAGTCCTTGTTTCTCCCTCTAATCATAACTGAATGTGCAATTCGTGGCTTTTTGCCACACCAGACAAACCTCGCAATTAGGCCTCGGAGGGCTCTCATGTATGCCTGTGAGAGTGGAAGCGGAAGCATCTGGAATATATAGAGTATTTTCAGAGCCAACACCATTTTTACTGTATTAATGCGGCCAAGCCAGGAGAGGGGACGCATCAACATTCTTTTTATCTCTTTCTTAATTTCATCTAAGAGTGGCATGTAGTTGATAAAATACATTTTCTTCAGAGAATTAGACAGTTTAACTCCCAAATATTTTATATCCTTTCTCCAGGGAAAGTGAAATTCCCTTGAAAGTCTTTCTACTTCCTGCTTATCAATATTGATATTTAGAACTTCCGATTTACTGAGATTTATCTTGAATTTTGAAATATCCCCATACCTTTTTAAAATCTGCAGCAAATTCGGAATTGTAATCCTGGGGTTAGAAATATAAAAAAGAACATTATCGGCAAACGGCGCTAGTTTATGTTCCTCTGTTCCTATCTTTACACCGCTACAGTCTGAGTTTTTCCAAATAGAAGCCAGCAAAGGTTCCAGGGTCAATACGAACAGCAGGGGGGACAATGGGCACCCCTGCCTGGTGCCATTCTCCATCCTGAAGGAGCTCGAGAGGACCCCATTGACTTTCACAAATGCCAGGCGGTGATTATATAGAACTTTCACCCATGAAATTAATCTTGGACCGACTCCCATTGCTTCCAGTGTTTTTATCATGAGCCCCCAGTCTACCCTGTCGATTGCTTTTTCGGCATCCATCGACAGGAATAGAGCTGGGGGCTCACCAGCTTTAATGGACTCTAAGAGGAGCAGAGATCACACTCTGTTATCCCTGCCTTCTCTCCCCGGTATAAAACCCACCTGGTCTGGATGTACCAGGGTAGTCATTTTATCCTTCAACCTACCCGCTAGAACCTTGGCATATAGCTTGGTGTCCACGTTTAAAAGGGCGATGGGTCTGTAACTACAACACAACATGTCATTCTTTCCTTCTTTTAGTATCAAAGTAATGGTTGCAGACAAAGCGTCTCCCCCCATTGTACAGTTGGCACCCAGGTCATTCCAATAATGGCAGAGCCTAGGTACCGATATACTTTTATATTGTTTGAAGCAAAGAGTGGTAAATCTGGGCCCGGGCTTTTTCCCAAGGGCGAGTCCTTTAATGCGGCATATATCTCATCTTCGGTTATAGGTCTATCCAATACCATTCTCTCATCCTCAGACAGCCCTGCCACCCCTGCTCCGCTCAGAAATTCTTCCACCTTCCTGTCCTTTAATTGTCCCGGTGCTTCCTTTAATCCTACCGTGTACAGGGCTTCATAGTAGTTCCTAAATTCTTCCGCTATCTTTTTAGTTGTAGAGACTACCTCCCCTTTTTTATTTTGTATTTTCTCGATAAAATTTAGGTCTCTTTTTTTCTTTTTCAGTATCCTCGCAAGATACTTGCTTGATTTGTTACCCCAGAAATATCCGTCTCTTGTTATTTTGCTTAAAGCCCTTCTCGAGTCCTGTTCCATGTTGTCCCTTAACGCCTCCCTCTTGATGAAAAGCTGGTGGAGACTGTCCTGGTGTTGCCCCTTACATTTTTTGTTTTTGTTCTAGTGTATATATCTCCTCTATAAGTTTTTTTCCCTTTTTTCTTTTCTCATTTTTTTAACCCCCGCCCCAATGGAAATGAGGACCCCCCTGACATACGCTTTGTGCGCCTCCCAAATAATAGAAGATGCGACTTCCCCTGTGTCGTTGACCCTGAAAAAGAATTTGATTTCTTTCTGCACCTTTTCTAACACTTTCTTGTCATTTAGTACGTTTTCGTTTAACTTCCATGAGAATGGATGTCTTTGTAGCCCCGGAATCCTAATCCTCATTGAGATTGGAGAGTGGTCAGAAAGTGTGGTAATTTCTATTCTGGTTTCCTCCACAAAGTCCAAAAGGCTATGGTCAGTCATGATGTAATCCAGTCTTGAGTATGTCCCGTGCACGGGGGAGAAGAAGGTGTAATCGTTTACTTTGGCATGCTGCACTCTCTACACGTCCATTATATGGCATTGATGCAGTTTGCGCCTGATCGCTTTTAGTTGGACCTTACTTGTCCCCTGTGCCCGGGACGTACTATCCAAAGAGGGATCTATACGAAAATTAAAGTCCCCTGCCAATACCACCTCCCCCGTCTTAAACTCGGTCAGTTTGTCTAATACTTGCTTTAGAAATACAGGGTTTTTATTCGGGCAGTAGACATTTGCTAAAGTGAACATTTTATTCCCCAAGTTGCCCTTTAAAAAAAGATAGCGACCTTTTCAGCATTTTATTCTGAGTAATAAACCCTCATTTTTTGAGTTCATTGCAGAAATTGGAATTATTGTATGTGAAGACTTACCAGTCCGTAAAGTCTAAACTGAGAACAATAGCACTACAGTTAAATAAAAGGTGAACTTGAAAGCAGTCAGACTTCAATTGACATGTCCACGTTTGTTTCTATTTTGACAGGGCAACCCCCATTTTTCTCTGAAAGTTTCTCAGAATTGACAGAGATGATTGTGAATAAAGACTTTCCTCCACCTCAGGGTAAAGTACTACTGATAACATTACTATATTTGTTATGTGAATATTCTGTTACTGTGAAGACATCTACTGTTGATCGTAATGGGGCTTGCTCCTTATAAGCATGCCTGTCAGCCATTGTACAAAGTCCTGCTTAAAAACAGGTACCTCCAAGGTGCCTGCTTTTACTTTATTAAGCAGATAAATCTGATCCTTGGACTTCTCTGATTTAGTCTCACTTTTTTTTGGTATCTAGGATTTTGTTTTCCTTTTCTTCCTAAAGCATGGACTTCCCTAACTTTTGAGCTTGGTGCCATCCAGTTACAGGAATCCACCTAAGTGGTATTGGAGCTTAGCAGAGGGTATGACATCACTGCCCCCACAGAGTTTGGGCCTTGTGATTGGCCAGCACCCGAAAACCCTGCTCATTAGAACAACAGAGCTGGGGGTGGGGACTGAGGGGAGGCATTGTCCTCTTACCCCAAATAATAACATGGCAGTGTTTGTTTAAAAGCACACCTAATTGGTAAGGATGCAGGCCATGAAGCAGGGCCTAGCCCAGAAGTCAAGGACATAATGCCACCAGTTTCTAATTAAACCAACCACTGACACCTACAGAAAAGAGCTTTCTAGCTAAGAAAGGCTGGACAAACCTGGGTTTATGAAGGTTAAAAAATGATATATATTTTCCTAACCTAAGCTTAACAGCTTTCCTAGCTCTTCCTTGGATTTACATCAGATCAGGGGGGGTGATGCAGGAGCTGTGGCCTGTGCAGTTTCTGTGCCTGCATTATAACAACCAATAATATAGTGCAATCCAACTGATTGCATCCTGGCAATCAAGGGCACTAGACTGAAGGGTCTACCTGCATTCTATTCTAACAGCTAAGGACACTAACCGGCAGGGGCCGCCTGCATCCTAGTAACCAAAGATTCTAGGCATCAGGGGCCACTTGCATCCTAGCAGCAAATAAAAAGATTGAGGAAGTGGAGCCGGGAAACTGGGTGGGAGCCCTTTAACCAATATTCCCTCTCCCCCTGGAGGGGTCACTAAACAGGGTTCAGTGGCATATGATCTCTGCCTGAGCTTGATGTTGGTAAAGCCTACAGATTGGGCTTCTGTCAGAGGAGGAGCAGAGAAGCTGTAAATGAAGGAATAAAGACGGTATTATTTTACATTTATTTGGAGAAGCAAGTACAGGTATTTAAATGTAACTCTATGGGCCTGTATTTAATTTAAATTTGTCTGATTTTCTCTATATACTAATACATTTGAATGTGCCACGTAATACAGTAGATGATCATAGCTGTAAATTATGTTAACAGTGCAATTGATGTTTTTAAACACCTTTTTATGATGAGGCTTTTGAAGCATCCAGTGTATTAAAATGGTCAAATTGTACTGCTTGTCTTGTCTGTCTACAGTTGGCTATGAAGTCTTTGCAAAGGCTTGCTGCTTTCAAACAATTTGAGCTTTCCATAAGCTTGTTTCAACAAATAGGAATACAAAGTCTTAGAGAGTATCATAAAAACAGCCTGTATATTGATGTTGCTGAAAATGCATTTAGCTTATTTAATTATTTTTTAATGCTTATCAATGGATCTCAAAACGAACCAGTTACTTTACATTAGGGTAAATAATTTTGTTGATTCACAATTGTTAACTGTAGAAAGCATTTAAATGTGAGAATCATGCAGAAAAGTGCCTTAAGGAAGTGCATACTTGTTACCTGTAGCAGCTAATCAGATACTCCATGTTTCTGTTTCATTGGGTGTTTATTGAGGTCTTTGAAACAGTTACAGGTTAGATAAGGCAAACTTTAATATACTAGCAACCAGGAGATTGCATATATGGAACAGAAATCTTCAGTGTTCCAGTAAGCTGAAATACAAACATAGTCTTAAGAGCTGCTTCAGTATTAAAACAAAATTGGTAAGATAAGCCAGTTCATAAATAGTTGCTGATATCCTACTTTCCAAGCCATTGAGCCCAAAAATCACATTTGCAGCTGAAATCAGATTGAAGGAAATGAATATATTGAGTATTTAACTTCATGTCCCCAGTGTAGTATAAAGCTACATGGTTTCTCTGGGTAATAACACCAGTTATTTTTTTAAAGCAGTAACTACATGAAGTTCTAATAAAGAACATTAAAGTGGAAGTAAACTCCCATGTATGATGTTTACCTATAGGTAAACCTATAATAAGGCTTGTCTATAAGTACATTAAATATCTCCTAAACATGCACAGTTTAGGAGATATTTACTTTAGATTGCGGCCAGTGACGTCATTGGCACATGCGCTCTGAAGGAACATCATACCCATGCCGTTCCTTCAGAGCAATGCCATAAACAGCAACTCCCATCGCTGCCTCGGGCCATTCATGTCGCCGAAGCCCACAAACCCAGAAAGATGACCAGGACCAGGTAAGTGTTGACAGCGCGCCACTGGAGGGCTTCGTTTTTAGGTAAGTCTGTCTTAATGTGCTAGTTTGCAATACATATGATCACATTATGACTTAAACTGCCTGGTACCTATTATTATTTATTTTTATTTTTTTAATGCGGTTTACTACCGATTTAATTACTGACTCGTGCTGTATTCAAAATGCTGTATTAGCATTGTTAAACTATTTTTCTTACTTTAAAATGTGTACATTTGCTCAATCCACACCTGTAGCTTCAGCTGCTGTTTTTTTTTTTTTTTTGTATTTCTAGTTCTTCATAAGAGCTAGCGGGGGGTCATACTGTAGATCAGTTTCCCGGTGATTGCAAAAGTGAAAAAACATTTTCGGACACACCTAGACATAGATGTTCCAGGGAGGGAGCTGGCCCCTGAATGGTTTGGACTTTAGCTATGCAGTCTGTCCATCAGTTTCTTGATTACTGTACATTCTCAGACCTGCTTCTGGAGCAATAATCAAGCAACTGATCAGCACAGCCAAAGTCTGCTCCATCCAGTGGTCAGCGGGGAGGAACATGCTCATCTAAAGGGATGCCAGGAATGTGTTCTTTCCCATTACTCCCCATCACTTGCACGCTTTCCTCTCTGAATTGGGAGATATTGAGAGAGCAGAATTAATTGTATACACAGGCATAAAGGAAAGGAATGAAGATGGGGATTCAAAGCACACAGGATTTTAAAGAAACAGGATTAAACAATTGAGAGTTGAAGCAGATATGTCTCATGTTTGCAAGTTAAATTTCTGTCCCTGAGGGTCCCCTGCTTTCAGCTGGGCAGCAAAAGATCTTCATTCCCGGCCACTCCGGTGGTCTCTGAGGCTCCGATTTTCATGTCCTATACACTGGATACTTCAGAAGCCTGGTCAAAAAAAAGGTATTTAAAAAAACATAACTTACAATGTTAACATAATTTACAGTTATGATTTGCTTCCGTAGGGGGTCCATACTTTTCAGTATGAGGGTCACATCCTTTATTTTACAAATGCCGAAAAAAAAACATATAAATGAGCAAATAATATTTAAATGAATGAATGTCTGTTTTTTGTGTAATCAGCATTTGATTTGGAGCGGGGGATGAAGCAGACAAGCGGAGCTTTCCCTTTTGGGTGGAACTCCACTTTAAGCTCCCATCCACACCACACCATTGTAGTGCGATGTCAAGCATCATGCCTATACATTTTTTTAGCATGTTGGGCATCTCATTTATTTATTTTGCGACAAAAAAGCTCCCGTACCTTTTTGCATTTTGCATGTTTTTTTAACCACATTTTTCCATGTTTGCTGTCCAATCTCAGGTGTGCAAAAGCACACTTCTTGCTTGGCGTGTTTTTGGTACCATTAACAATGATTGGCACTGCAAATGAGACGTGCGTTTTTCGTGTATTTCATGATCGCATGCAAAATTGCACATATTCACACATCACACTAGTGTGAATGTGGGCCTAAAGTGTATGTAAACCCTAAATGTATTTTTCAGCATGTTTGCTATTACTACATACAGTTTTTGTCCACTATCATCTGACAAGGCACAGCTGCTCCAGGCTCTGGAATGATCCCGACAATATTGTCGGGATCTACTAAGTTGCCTGATTGACAGCGTGCTGCACCTCTCGGCATACAGCTGAGAGCTGGAGGCAGCTGCACCCAGCCCCTCCCCAGCCCAGCACTCTGCCCTGAGCAGCCCGAGAGGTGAGGGTTCAGCGGTCATGTGATTGTTTAGTTCTCGGTTTTACAGCCGATGTGGAGAAGCTGCAGCATCACACCGATGCTGCGGCATAGACGCAAGTATGTATGTTTGTTTTTTCATTACTCCACACATCTCATTTAACTGCTTCCCAATTGCCCACAGCCTATAGAGGGCAGCACTGGAGCAGAACCAATGCAGGTTAACATTCCTATACATCAGCCGGCATAGGCAGCTTCTGCACTGCTTAAGAGCGCAAACCTGGGAGGCCGGTGATCATAGGGGATCACATTACCGTTGTGTCCAGGTGATCACATGGTCTTGTATCATGCGATTTACTTTTACAGGCAGCGAAAGGCCCCCCCCCTTCCGCTGCCGCCTTTACTGGGTTCTCCTGAGCGACCAGGGAGCCCTGTAAGGAATCGACCAGCAGCATCTGGCTCCAGGTACACAGTGAGAGGAACTGATGGCATTCCTTCCATTGTATGTCAGAAACCAGTAGTGATGAGGATTTAGTCACTTCCATTGTCACTTCTTTGTTTATCTGGCCGCACCAGCCAGGGAAGCAGCTGATCAGACCAATCTGTGTCTGATCGGCTGCATTGGAGGCCAGAGGAGAGGTCTGGGGTCTAATAGACCGCATATCTCTCCATAAAGAGGACCTGTCACAACCAATGCTGTTATTCATCCCTTGTGATAGCAATAAAATGTTTTTTGGAAATAAAATAAAAACAAAAAGTTTAAAGCACCCCCGTCTGCCCGTGCTCGTGCACGAATGCGAAAGTGCACGCTGGTCTCGTGTGTGTATATGTAAACATCGATAGCACCACATTTGTGAGGTATCACCGCAAATGTCACAGTGAGAGCAATAATTCTAGCTCCAGACCTCCCGTGTAACCTGTAAAGGCTTTTAAAGTGTTGCCTATGGTGATTTTTAGGTACCATACGTTGGTGCCATTACACAGGTGGACACCATTTTAAAGCATGACATGTTTGGTATCTATTTACTTGGCGTAACATCATCTTTTATATTTTACCAAAAAATGTGGGTATTTTATGCATTAAAATTAATTAAAGTGTATTTTTTTCCAAAAAATTTGCATTTCAAAACCGCTGTGCAAATATTGTCTAACATAAAAATTTGCAACACCCACCATTTTATTCTCTTGGGCCTCTGCTTAATAATATTTAATGACAAAAAACAGAAAATAGAGGGCACACCGGCCTTGTGCATTATCTTTAAAAAGGTTTATTAAAACAGAAAACGTAAAAGTACTACTCACAAGGGTAGATAAAAATCACGCATAATAGTCAAATTATGGTAGCAGTCTCCAGACCTATGGACAAGACGTGCAGACCGCTGCTGGCTGACGCGTTTCGAAGGTAGCACCTTCTTCTTCAGAGCCTAACAGTATCCATCTCTTACGGTACCTTAAATAATGTGCTCATCAAGGGAGCACAGACCACTTTCGGGGTGTATTTCCAAGTATATCCATGCTGCTTGTTAGACATATCTTATTAGTTGACAACTTTGTTTAAAAAACAATAGATTTTCATCTTCCTTCCTACATTTTCCAAATAATTGTGGCAAACTATTACATTTTCAAAAGAATCACTATGGGCTTGATTTACTAAAGGCAAATCCACTTTGCACTAACAATGCACTCAGTTTAGATTTCAGGGGAAGATTGGAAATTAGGGCAAGCTCCGCTGATTTTATCATCCAATCATGTACAAGCAAAAATGCTGTTTTTTTTTTATTTTCCTTGCATGTCCCACTCTGATATAGCAACTGCACTTCCAAGTGCACTTGCAGGGCAAAGTAGATTTGTCTTTAGTAAATAAACCCCTATGTCTTTCAGAAAATACCTTGCAGTGTTTGCTTTCCAAAATGGGTTCATTTTATGGGTGTTTCCATTGTTTTGGTGTTTCAGGACCTCCAAAAATGTGATAGGTAGTCAGGAAATAAGATGCGTAATTTTATGCTCCTGGAGCGCCTAAAGGCGCTGCTGGAATTTCAGACCCTTCTATGCATCTAGGCTGTGAAAAAGTCTCACATGTGGTATCCCCATACTGAATGCGCAGAATGCGTTTTGGTGTGTAATTGCAATTATGCCTATGCTGTGTGTGTGAGAGCTTGTAAAAATGACAACTTTGTGGGGGAAAAAAAACTAATTTTATTTAATTTCCTCATTTTCCAAAAAACTGCCTAGAAATTACCACTTACCATGCCTCTTACTAAATACCTTTGACTGTCTACTTTTCAAAAAGGGGTAATTTGGGGGATATTTGTACTGTCCCTGCGTTTTATGGTCTCAAGAAATGTGATAGGCAGTTAGTACATCAGGACTGATCAATTTATATATACACTACCGTTCAAAAGTTTGGGGTCACATTGAAATGTCCTTATTTTTGAAGGAAAAGCACTGTACTTTTAAATGAAGCTAACTTTAAACTAGTCCTAACTTTAAACAAATATACTCTATACATTGCTAATGTGGTAAATGACTATTCTAACTGCAAATGTCTAGTTTTTGGTACAATATCTACATAGGTGTATAGAGGCCCATTTCCAGCAACAATCACTCCAGTGTTCTAATGGTACAATGTGTTTGCTCATTGGCTCAGAAGGCTAATTGATGATTAGCAAACCCTTGTGCAATCATGTTCACACATCTAAAAACAGTCTAGCTCCTTCCAGAAGCTACAAAACTGACCTTCCTGTGAGCAGATTGAGTTTCTGGAGCATCACATTTGTGGGGTCAATTAAACGCTCAAAATGGCCAGAAAAAGAGAACTTTCATCTGAAACTCGACAGTCTATTCTTGTTCTTAGAAATGAAGGCTATTCCATGCGAGAAATTGCAAAGAAATTGAAGATTTCCTACAACGGTGTGTACTACTCCCTTCAGAGGACAGCACAAACAGGCTCTAACCAGAGTAGAAAAAGAAGTGGGAGGCCGCGTTGCACAACTAAGCAAGAAGATAAGCACATTAGAGTCTCTAGTTTGAGAAACAGACGCCTCACAGGTCCCCAACTGGCATCTTCATTAAATAGTACCCGCAAAACACCAGTGTCAACATCTACAGTGAAGAGGCGGCTGCGGGATTTTGGGCTTCAGGGCAGAGTGGCAAAGAAAAAGCCATATCTGAGACTGGCCAATAAAAGAAAAAGATTAAGATGGGCAAAAGAACACAGACATTGGACAGAGGAAGACTGGAAAAAAGTGTTGTGGACGGATGAATCCAAGTTTGAGGTGTTTGGATCACAAAGAAGAACGTTTGTGAGACGCAGAACAAATGAAAAGATGCTGGAGGAATGCCTGACGCCATCTGTTAAGCATGGTGGAGGTAATGTGATGGTCTGGGGTTGCTTTGGTGCTGGTAAGGTGGGAGCTTTGTACAGGGTAAAAGGGATTCTGAATAAGGAAGGCTATCACTCCATTTTGCAACGCCATGCCATACCCAGTGGACAGCGCTTGATTGGAGCCAATTTCATCCTACAACAGGACAATGACCCTAAACACACCTCCAAATTGTGCAAGAACTATTTACAGCAGAAGCAGGCAGCTGGTATTCTATCGGTAATGGAGTGGCCAGCACAGTCACCAGATCTGAACCCCATTGAGCTGTTGTGGGAGCAGCTTGACAGTATGGTACGCTAGAAGTGCCCATCCAACCAATCCAACTTGTGGGAGCTGCTTCTAGAAGCGTGGGGTGCAATTTCTCCAGCTTACCTCAATTAATTAACAGCTAGAATGCCAAAGGTGTGCAATGCTGTAATTGCTGCAAAAGGAGGATTCTTTGATGAAAGCAAAGTTTGATGTAAAAACAATGTTATTTCAAATACAAATCATTATTTCTAACCTTGTCAATGTCTTGACTCTATTTTCTATTCATTTCACAACGTATGGTGGTGAATAAGTGTGACTTTTCATGGAAAACACAAAATTGTTTGGGTGACCCCAAACTTTTGAACGGTAGTGTATATATATATATATATTGACATGGACATTCATTGTACTGTTCATTTAAGCACAAGAGAATCCATTTTGTTCTCACTGTTGAAATGTGTTCTGTAACCTTCACCTAACACACAGACACTTCTCCTACTAAACGCTCTCTACTCCCCCCTCCCTTTTCAAGGTTTTACTTTTGCAATTGTTCGATTCGCTAGTTTTTAATAATATATTTCTATTTGTTAGCTTTTAATAACATATTGCTATTTGTTAGTTTTTAATAACATCTCACACCACCCCTTTCTTATCTATGTATAAAATAACATGTAATAATAAATTTTTCACTGAACGGACATTTTAAACACAGTGATTGAGTCCTGTGAATCTGTTCCTGCAGCTGCAGTATTAACTTTGTTTTAGAGTCCCAATCAGAAATCAGTCATATCAGTCTTGGCGAGTCATAACAGGAGTTTGGCAGAGTCTCCAGAAGGAACCGCGCTTCGATCGGGATCATCGGGAAACGCAGACCTCAAATGCCGGCTAGGTAAGCTGCCCTTAAGCTTGCTATATTTCTGCCTTTTCCTATGTATCCTATCTGTCGGTTCTCAAGGAAACCAGACCACTCTCGGACCTTTCTGTTTGGGTAACGTGTGTGTGTGTGAATGTGTTTGTGTCCCCCTTCACGGGTTGGACTGTGTGTGGATAGGGAAAATCCTCTGCAGTTCCCTGCGTTGACTCCTTGTGGGCGACCTGGGTCAGAGGCGCATGGTAGGGTCAGATAAAACTCACAGAGAAGAGAAGAGACGAGGAGGGTCTCTTAATGAGTGTTTTGTCTATTGTCATAAACCCCTTCTATCCACGTAGATAAGTGGAGACTATTCTTGTAAATCTGCAGATTTGCTGTACTATTTGTTTTAGAGGCAAGAGGGTATAGGCAAAAGTAGAGAAGAGAGAAGACTGGCCAGTCATTATGGGCATTAAATTAATTAAGGGAATGAAGGGAGAGAGGCCTTCAGAAAATGCCCAGCGCAAGATGAGCGCTAGAGAATATATGAACCGAAGGTACGGTTCTGCCTATACTGAGCCCCTAGATAAATGGGTAGAATGCACAAAGGGAACAGCTAAACCTTTAAAATCTGAAGGGACTTTTGATTTAAAAGTATGGCAAACTTTTCTGCACGATTATGGCCCACTACTGTGCAGTGAAGGAACGTGGAGAATAGCTTGCACATGGGAGACAGAAGCTAAAGTAACAAATCAAACTGGCTTGACGGAGATATTTAATAAAAGTACTGCCCAAATTTACTACGTTTGGCCAGAAGACTCTGTAGAGGAGGACCCCCCACCTTATGTGGCTGCCAGTTTGGCTTTAAGGGGTCCACGCACAAAAGCAAAAGAATTAGATTACATGGAACACACAAAAGATGAGCTATGCAATATAGTAGAGAGCAGAGGTTTAACAGCCCCATATCAACCTACAAAAAGGGATTTGGCTCGTATCCTAGAAACAGATGATTGGCATAAATCAAAAGGCACATATGCAAACCTGGATCTCTCTGAACTTAAGGCTTTCGCCAGAGAAAGAGAGATAGAGTCTGAACTTCCGGAGCAAACCATAATTTCCAAATTGTGGCAGCAAGATGAAGAGAGAAGGAAGGGAGATGCCAGCCCTTCTGCCCCTGGCATAGAGACATCTGTTGCAGTTTATCCTGTCAGAACCCAATTAGTTTTTGAAGGTGATGCTGTTGACAGTAAGTCTCAAATTAAATGGCATGTACCTTTTAGTCCCCAAGATATGAGAGCCATATTAGAGGGATTGGGAGATCCTAGAAAGAATCCAATAGGGTTTGCAAACAAACTTAGTGCTGCACAGGAAGCATATGAGGCTTCTGCTACTGACATTCATCAGCTTCTTATTAAAGCAGTGGGAAGCAACATGTCTGGCTATATACTTAAAGAATGTGGTGTAGACGTCAAAAATCTAGGTAAGATGGTTAGTGGACGGGAGGTTTGTGAGAAATTGAAGGAAAAATTGCCCCAAATATATGGACAAACCAGACATGCTGAATTTATGAATGCTAAGCAAGGGAAAGAGGAAGCAGCAGGGGCTTATTGGAGGCGGTTAAGTGAGATGGCTGAGGAAGCAGGCATTAAAATAGAGGAAGAGAAGGCGGGAGAAACTGCAAGTCCATCTACACAACTGGTGAAACAAAGGTTTCTTGATGGTTTAATACCCCAGTTGAAAGAAAAGTTGTTCACAGCAAGGCCTGAGGCAGGCAATATGTCTATTCGAGACGTCCTGCCTATCCTGTTGTCCATAGAAAACAGGATTAACCAAAAAGACAGCAAACCCAAGGTAATGTACATGGGGAAGCAGAGAGGAAAAGGAAGAGGTAGAGGCAAAGGCAATTTCAGAAATCATGGCAATCGGGGACCAATTATATGCTACAATTGTGATGGGGAAGGACACATAGCCAAATTCTGCCATCTTCCTGACCGTAGACTAGAAAAGAGCTTAGAGGCCCCTCATGCTGATCCCAGTTCTCTGCCAAAAGCAGTGGATCAGGCATAGGAAAATGGCATGCCAGTATCAATCATGTTAAATAGGGGAGACAATGGTCCCGAGGCCAGAGTAAAAGTATTTTTACAAGAACTCCCCTATCCTGGAGGAGAAACAGAATTAACCTGTTTAATTGATACTGGTGCAAGCCGAAGTGTTTTTAATATAGAGGACTTACCTCCAGGATTATTATCTACAAATGTTATCTCTGGTGTTGGCCTAACCGGGACCTCTACTGATTTGGTTGAGTCCAAGCCACTTAAACTCAGGCTAGGACAGCAAACAGAAATTGTCACTAAAGTGTTAGTTTCAGACACAGTTCCTACCAATCTTTTGGGAGCTGACATTTTGAACCAAATTTTAGCAAACATAGACTACACTCCTACAGGAGTCCAAGTGGTCAGTAGTCTATCAGGAGAAGTTTTAAATTCTGCCTGTGGAGTATTTTTAATCCAAGACTCCACTCTGCCATTTCCACCAGAATTGAAAGTGATTCCCACTGAATTATGGGCCACCAGCAAATATGATGTAGGTCTGCTGGATTGCACCCCAGTCATGATAAAAATTAAACCAGGAGCCCATCTCCCACAGATTAAACAGTACCCACTGAGTATTGCTCAGACTGAGGGGATAAAGGATCAAATCACTCAACTGAAAGCAGCAGGGGTTGTTGTACCAATTAAGTCCCAGGTCAATACACCCCTGTTCCCAATTGCAAAGAAGCCAGACAAGAAGGGTGGGCAGGTGACATATCGCATGGTGCATGATTTGAGAGCCATTAACAATATAATAGAGGCAGATACCCCGATCGTGCCCAACCCCCGCACTTTACTAAGTGGAATACCTGCCTCCAGCACCTGCTTTACAGTGATTGATCTTGCAAATGCTTTCTTTTCGGTGCCCCTGCACCCAGATTGCTGGCACCTTTTTTCATTTACCCATGATGCCCAAAAGTTAGCATGGACAAGATTGCCCCAAGGCTGTGTGAGTAGCCCCTCTGAATATAATACTGCGTTAAAGCAAGTATTGGACCAATGGTCCCCCTCACACCCAAACACAGTTTTGCTTCAGTACATAGACGATTTGCTTATTTGTTCTGATACAAAGGACATTTGTAGCAGAGAAACAGTAAGCCTTCTCCTGTTTCTCTATAACAGTAACAACAAAGTTAGCAAAGATAAGCTACAATACTGCCAAGAGAAAGTGATCTTCCTGGGTCACTGCATTTCACATGGAATCCGTCACCTAACCCCAGATCGAGTTAAAACTCTACAAAACTTTGAAAAGCCAAAAAATGTACGGCAACTACGTGCCTTCCTGGGGTTAGTGAGATATTGTAGGGACTGGATTCCAAATGCATCAGAACTTATGGCTCCTCTATATGAGGCTACCACTAGAAACCCTTTCAAACTCACATGGGACAATGAATTGCAGATGAAGGAGCTTATTAAAAATTTGTCTGAAGCGCCCGCCATTGGACTTCCTGACTATACTAAGACTTTCTCGTTGTTCTGTCATGAAGTCAATGGATTTGCTGCAGGTGTACTCACCCAGCTACATGGAAACAAACAGAGGCCTGTGATGTATGTATCAGCCTCATTAGACCCTGTCATCAAAGGCTCCCCCAGTTGTATGCGAGCCATAGCAGCCTGCATTTTGCTGCTAGACAAAGTAACGGAGCTTGTACTAGATTCTGCTCTGATCCTGTATGTACCACATGCAGTACAGGAAATCATGAATCAAGTAAATACTAGACATGTGTCTGCCAGTAGATTTGACAAGTACCAGTCTGCTCTTTTTGCTCCATCGAATTTAACAATCAAACGATGTGTTACTTTAAATCCGGCTACTCTTCTTCCTATAATTGATGAGGAAGATGCAACAAATGGTACTGATGTAGAACCTGAGAGTTTTTCTCATGATTGTATGGCTCTTATGGAGGTAGAAAGGGCCTCTGTCACACCAGCAAAAGATGAGCCCTTATCAGATTGTGACACACACTTATTCGTAGATGGTTCCAGATTTTACACTGACGATGGTCAGCCACACACAGGGTTTGCTGTAACCACTACAGACACCATTTTACATCAGGAAGCATTGAAACCCCAGATGTCAGCACAGGAAGCGGAGTTGTATGCTGTAGTCAAAGCATGTCATCTCCTAGAGAATCAAAGGGGAAATGTTTACACTGACAGCAGATATGCATTTGGAATAGCCCACGATTTTGGGCCTATCTGGAAAGCACGGCACTTTCTGACTAGTGCAGGGAAGCCAGTGAGACATGCAAAACTCATAGAGCGGCTATTTGAGGCCTTTCAGAAACCAGCAGAAGTTGCCATCTTGAAGGTAAAAGGGCATGCAAGGGGAAGTGACATGACAGCCAGAGGAAATGCTTTAGCGGACCAAGCGGCAAAGGATGCTGCCCTTATGGCATTTGGAGTCACATCCACTGTAGGGGTCGCCCAGGTAGCGGGGACAGATTCCCCTCATCAAGAGCAGTGGGATGTAGAAACTCTAATTCAGTTGCAGAACCAGGCCCCTGATGAAGAGAAGGATAAGTGGATCAAATGTAATGCTACCCAAAATCAGCAGGGCCTGTGGAGCGCTGACAACAGGTGGTGTCTACCCAGGAGTTTGTACCCAGTTTTAGCACAGCTGGCACATGGCGTCAGTCATCTTGCTAAGGGCACGATGGTGGCACTTACTGACTGCTATTGGATAGCACCTGGATTTAGTGCATTTGCAGCCAGGTTTTGTGCTTCATGTCTCACTTGTGCTCTGTACAATGCAGGGAGGCCTGTTCATGTTCCCCAAAGGCATTCTCCAAAGCCAGATTTCCCTTTCCAAAGAATTCAAATAGACTACATTCAGATGCCCAGAATAGACACCTATGAGTTTGCTTTAGTGTGTGTTGACATGTTTTCAGGTTGGCCCGAGAGCTGGCCAGTAGCCAAAGCAAATGCAAAAACAACAGCAAAGAAAATTTTGAATGAAATAGTTTGTAGATATGGAGTTCCTGAAACTATTGAGAGTGACAGAGGAACCCATTTTACTGGGGAAGTAATGAAAGAGGTAATGGAAGCACTTCACATACAGCAAGCTTTCCATACACATTATCATCCACAAAGTAGTGGTAAAGTTGAGAGACTTAATGGAATTTTGAAAAACAGATGTGCAAAAATTAAAGCAGATACAGGAAAAGGATGGGTGGAAGCTTTGCCATTAGCCCTATATTCTGTACGAACTACCCCTAAACAACCACATGGGCTGTCCCCCTATGAGATTTTATTTGGAGGGCCACCCAAAACAGGGCTATATTTTCCCTAACAGTTGCAGGCTTCTCACTCTAATCTGTTAGAATATGTTCAGATTTTGCAAAGAACATTGAATAAAATACATGAAGGTGTTTATAAATCTATCCCCGACCCAGATTCTGTTTCAGGTATTCACAGAATCCAACCAGGTGACTGGGTGGTGGTCAAGCGACACGTCAGAAAGCCACTAGAACCAAAATTTGACGGACCACATTTGGTGCTTTTGACAACCGGTTCTGCTGTCAAGTTGGAAGGAAAGCCCACCTGGATTCACGCCAGTCACTGCAAGAAAATCCTGAAGTGATGATATCCTTTGAAAAAAAAGATGATAATGTTTCTTTTCTTTTTGTTGTTTGTGAGAACTGAGACATGGAAAAATAACCCTTTCATCCAAATGTTAAAATTGTATGCAACCCATAGCAACGCTAGTAACTGCTGGGTGTGTTCTCACTTACATCCCCAAACAGGAACAATACCCATGATAGCAATGCCTCTCAATTTCACTGATCTAAACAGGACCAGAATAAATGGCTCAGCTAAAAAAAGTAGTATTAGAGCACAGATTAACGCTAAATTATCTCACTGCAGCTCAAGGTGGGATGTGTAAGATATTTCGCACTGACTGTTGTATATACATTTCTGATAATGAGGACATTATTAAAGGGCATCTTGCTAAGATAAGAGAACTACAGAATAAGGCCAGAGATATTGCTAAAGATGGATGGAACCCCTTTCAGGGTTTAGGAGGTTTTGGTGATTTTTTATATGGCATAGCAACATGGTTACAGAAACTAGGCGCTTACATTGTGATGTTCCTATTTCTCATGTTTGTTATTTACTTCCTCATCAGGCTATGCCTCTGTGTGACTACCCGCTGTACCAACAAATGTACCACCAGCCCTGATGAACCCATTATTGTGAGAAAGCTAGGAGAGAGCTGAACAGGACGCCGTCTCTCTGCGCCAATGTAACAGGAGTTACCAGCAATCGGCTGAACGTAACGCGGAGAAGAATGGTGTCAAATAAACAAAAGGGGGGAAATGACATGGACATTCATTGTACTGTTCATTTAAGCACAAGAGAATCCATTTTGTTCTCACTGTTGAAATGTGTTCTGTAACCTTCACCTAACACACAGACACTTCTCCTACTAAACGCTCTCTACTCCCCCCTCCCTTTTCAAGGTTTTACTTTTGCAATTGTTCGATTCGCTAGTTTTTATATTTCTATTTGTTAGCTTTTAATAACATATTGCTATTTGTTAGTTTTTAATAACATCTCACACCACCCCTTTCTTATCTATGTATAAAATAACATGTAATAATAAATTTTTCACTGAACGGACATTTTAAACACAGTGATTGAGTCCTGTGAATCTGTTCCTGCAGCTGCAGTATTAACTTTGTTTTAGAGTCCCAATCAGAAATCAGTCATATCAATATGTACACACCATAGATTGTATACTCTATAACTTTCACACAGACTAAACAATATAAAGGGTTTTGTGTTGATTTTACAAAAAAATGTAGCAGAATACATTTTGCCATAATTTTATAAAGAAAGATTCTTTACTTGTAAAATTTTAAAACAAAACTAAGAATAGGGTTTTTTTTTGTTTTTGTTTTTTTTAATCAAACTTTTCGGTACTTTTTCATTTATTTAGCAAAAAATTAAAAACCCAGTGGTGATTAAATGCCACCAAAATAAAGCTCTATTGGCCTTAAAAAAAAAATGATAAACATTGTTTGGGGTAAAGTGTTTTTTTGGGGCAAATTCGTAATTGAGTAATTGTCACTCAAAGTGTGATAGCGTTGAAAGCAGAAAATTGGCCTGGATTTGAAGGGGTTGAAGGTGTCTGGTCTTGAAGTGGTTAAGAAAACTGTAGCTACAGCGAGACATGATGCCAAACGCACTAAAGATAATGTAGATTTGGGGTTTACATACACTTTAAACAGATCTTCCATTTTTAAATGATTCAAGCATAATTTAAACTCCAATGTAATAGTAAGTAAAATGGCATTCTAATGTTTTATTTTCTTAACAGGCATGTCATCTACTAAGCCATCTTCTGAGTTTCTATCATTACTTAACGGTTTGCTACAGAAGGACCCATTAAAAAGGTAGGGAGACCTGAACAAAATAGCTGGATGAATGATGTCTGCTAATTGTTTCTCAAGGCCCATGGTGTTCATATGACATAAATACATGTAAAATGAAAACAATCCAAACAAGTTTGAAAACACATCTAGAACAAGATCCAAACAAAAAGTAAAAACTTAGTTCAGTTTGCAAATGGCAGCAGGTGAGCACATGCCGCAGTCGTGATGCTTTGCATTGCAGCTCAGCAAAAGTAGAGTCCCCCATTGTGTCTGGCGGGCAGCATCTTACCTGCATCTTCTACCTAGCTTCTTCTGGGTGCCGTCTTCATTGGTGATAAAGGATGGCGTCACTCCTGTGCATGCACAGGAGTTCAGTAATTCTGGCACACAGGATCTGTGTTGAAATGTAAACTGAGCAGTGCATGCGCAGCTGAGTACATTCTAAAGAAGACTGCAAGAAGGAGGGTAGTGATAAAAAGATATTTCCCCTAACTGGACTTTTAAAGGCACAGAAATTGCATGGTAGGTAAAAAAGTATCAATTTTATTAATAGCGTATTTGCTACAAAGGATACAGAATAAAAAAAAGGATGGGAAAGATAAGCGGAATGCTATCAAAAATACACATAATTTATGACAGTCACCACAACCATTAACAGTATGGTCTATGTTTCACCCAACGCGTTTCGTAGTTTTTCAAAATCTCCTTCGGGGGTATGTGAAGGGGTCAATCATGTGTCTATAACATATTAATAGACAGTTTAGACATATATATATTCAATAACAATATACAAATACAGTAAACTACATATAGCCTGTCTACTTACATGTTTTGTGAAACAGTCATATGCATAACATTCCAATACAGTATTAAAAGCAACACAAAAGTTGAGCGGAGTTGTGTCTTGAGTTTACCCGTTTGTAATCTTCTTGTATCACATTCAAATTAAATATGCTTGCTGAATAGTAACCAAAGCAACCCGGCGGAGAGTAACCATCCAATGGTGCTGAAGTCAATGAGAGGCATAGCCCTGTAGATGAAAGCGTTTTAGGCTATATGTATAGTAATTAAGTCTAAGGTCATATGTTAATACTACACATAAGGTACTAGATTGAATGAAAAGATGTACCATGTGATAGAAAATAGAAAATAAATGCTGCCTATTCACAGGCCATTAGAATACGCTACCAGCCATGTAGCAAGAAGGAGGGTAGGCTTTTTTTTATTGCAGAAGAGACATTTCATGTCTCTTCTGCGATTAGGAGCCTGGCTGCTTGTGTTTTTTAAAAGTGTGTATGTATGTAATGTATTCTGCTTCTAATGGGAACATCTAGAAGTTTTAATTGTGCCTAAGATGTACCCTGAATTTTTTTTTTTTTTTTTTCTCGAATGACTTTTGAATAATAGCAGTGCACTTCCTGGTCTGTGAGTGTACCTAGACATTCTTGTGCTTGCAGCCTTATAGCTCTATATCTGCAGTGATACCCAAGGCACTGCTGCCTCTGACTTCTAGTTTTTAAGGATACATTCACCTTTTGGAACATGTTACGTGTTCTTCCTGTATTTAGGGTGGAAAATGTAACCTGTTCCAGCAGCTGCAACCTCCCTCACCCCTACCCCCAGTGACAGCGGGCGGGCATCTTCTCCAGGTGCCCACTATCACTATTTGAGAAACACATGGCTGTATGGGGTGCAATGCTTTCCAGGCTCCAAGTAAAAAAATAAATACATTTTTACCTACAAAAGGTTTGCATTTATTTTTATTTTTTTTTTAAAAGGTGAACTTATCCTTTTAGAGATTTGGAGTGAGATTTTGGTGTTGTCACTACTATTGTTGCTCATTGTTTTCCTTGTTGGAAGCTCTGATATAAGGAGGCAGTTCCTGCCTCTACCAAAATGACGGTTTCCACTCACAACCATAGCACAGAGTAAAGCATGGTAAGTCGGTAAGAGGGGAAAAACCTGCAAGAAGACCACAGGCAGGCTTTGCCCTCTGCCTGCTTTTTTAGGGCACAGCTTCTAAAATTCAGTTTCTCTTTTACATTTTCATTTGTATGATTCAGCATTTAGCCTAGGTTCACATTGGTTTGATTTGGCATGCAATTTAACCTGTCAAATCGCATGCCATATCGGCAGCTATTGCCAGCAATGGCACCATCCGAATCGGTGCGGCGCCACACTGATTCCCAAAAGCAGTTCCTGTACTAATTTTGGCGACTTTGGTGGGCGATTTGTATAGGCATCTATGCATGAACCAGCACAGATGTCTGTCAATCGCCCCCGAAGTCGGACTGCATTGCCGGGTTGAAATTGTGCAAGTTCTAACCCGCAGCAATGTGAACCTGGGCTTAGAAACAGAATGCACATTTGCAGTTTACTAAAAGCACAAGAATAAATAATAATGTTATCTGTCCAGATATAATTTCAAGTCTTTAAAAGGATATTAAGCTAGTGAAATTAATGGAAACAAATGATTCAATCCAACAAGCATGCAACTCCAATAAGATAAACTAATAGAATTAGCTGCAGTAAGGCTTGTTGTCTAAATCCTCAAGATCATGTATTCAGGTCTTACAACAGATTGACACTTTAGATTATACCAGACTAGAAGGAATTGCTTTCACAAGGTTTTACCAGCTAAGTTGTGTAGAAGAAGCTTAACCACTTCAGCCCGGGAGGATTTTACCCCCTTCCTGACCAGAGCACATTTTGCGATTCGGCACTGTGTTGCTTTAACTAACAATTGTGCGGTCGTACAACGTTGTACCCAAACAAAACTGACGTCCTTTTTTCCCCACAAATAGAGCTTTCTTTTGGTGGTATTTGATCGCCTTTGCGTTTTTTATTTTTTGCACTATAAACAAAAAAGAGCATCAATTTTGAAGAAAACACAATATTTTTTACTTTTTGCTATAATAAATATCCCCCAAAAATATATATAAAAAAAAAACATATTTTTTTCCTCAGTTTAGGCCGATATGTATTCTTCTACATATTTTTTTGGTAAAAAAAACCGCAATAAGCGTATATTGATTGGTTTGCGCAAAATGTATGGCGTCTACAAAACATAGTTTTATGGCATTTTTATTTTTAATTTTTTTTTTATTAGTAATGGCGGCGATCTGTGATTTTTATCGAGACTGCTACATTATGGCAGACACATCGGACACTTTTGACACTATTTTGGGACCATTGTCATTTATACAGCGATCAGGGCTATAAAAATGCATTGATTGCTGTGCAAATGACACTGGCAGTGAAGGGGTTAACCACTAGGGGGCGGTGAAGGGGTTAAGTGTGTCCTAGGGAGTGATTCTAACTGTGAGGGGGCTGGGCTTCAACACACAGGACAGTGATCACTGCTCGATGACAGAGAGCAGTGATCTCTGTCATGTCACTAGGCAGAAGGGGGAAATGCTTTGTTAACAAAAGTATCTCCCTGTTCCACCTCTCCGTGACACGATCGCGGGCACCCGGCAGACATCGAGTCCACGGGACCCACGGTCACGGAGATCGCGGCAGGCGCGCGCCCGCAACACCGCTTCTTAAAGGGGACGTACCTATACGCCCTTTTGCCTACCAGTGCCATTCTGCCAATGTAAATCAGCGTGCGCTGGGCGGCAAGCGGTTAAAGCTGAAATCCAGGAAAAACAAACATACACACACACATGCAAAAGCCATGTGCATTCTTACCTGAATCTTGGTGTTCTTTGTGTATTTCTTCCAGATCTGTGCACTTTGCCTCCATTCTACAGACCACACTGCTGCTCTTTTATTGTATACAGTGACTGGTTTTGTATGCGCCCCCCTCTTGTAGTTTTCTGCAGGCAGCCTGTAGTGTATGTAGCTATTGGGTCCCTCCCACAGCTTTCCTATTTGCACAGGCTGAATACAGCACAGTGATGACATCACTGCTACTTTTACAAGGAAATATCTGGGCTCGCAAAGGCATTTGGTGCACTCAAAGTGAGTACATTTCCTTTGTGGCTGTTAAGAGCTATATTTAAGAAAGTTTTTATGCCTGGAATACAGCTTATTTTTTTTTTCCGCTGTGGACAAAACGTGGCCAGTCAAATTCCTCCACCCCAGACTCGCTCATCCATGTCTTTATGGACCTTGCTTTGTGCACTGGTGCGCAGTCATGTTGGAACAGGAAGGGGCCAATCCCAAACTGTTCTCACTAAATTGGGAGCATGAAATTGTCCAAAATGTCTTGGTATGCTGACGCCTGAAGAGTTCCCTTCACTGCAACTAAGGGGCCAAGCCCAACCCTTGAAAAACAACCCCACAGCATTATCCCCCCTCCACCAGATGATTTGGACCAGTACACAAAGCAAATTCCATAAAGGAATGGATGAGCGAGTTTGGGGTGGAGGAACTTGACTGGCCTGCACAGAGTCCTCAACTAGATAGAACACCTTTGGGATGAATTCGAATGGAGACTGCAAGTGTATATGTATATATGTGTGTGTATATACAGTGGGAAAGGAAAGTATTCAGACCCCCTTAAATTTTTCACTCTTTGTTATATTGCAGCCATTTGCTAAAATCATTTAAGTTCATTTTTTTTTCCTCATTAATGTTTACACAGCACCCCATATTGACATATAAAACACAGAATTGTTGACATTTTTGCACATTTCTTAAAAAAGAAAAACTGAAATATCACATGGTCCTAAGTATTCAGACCCTTTGCTGTGACACTCATATATTTAACTCAGGTGCTGTCCATTTCTTCTGATCATCCTTGAGATGGTTCTACACCTTCATTTGTGTCCAGCTGTGTTTGATTATACTGATTGGACTTGATTAGGAAAGCCACACACCTGTCTATAAAAGACCTTATAACTCGCAGTGCATGTCAGAGCAAATGAGAATCATGAGGTCAAAGGAACTGCCTGAAGAACTCAGAGACAGAATTGTGGCAAGGCACAGATCTGGCCAAGGTTACAAAGAAAATTCTGCTGCATTTAAGGTTCCTAAGAGCAGAGTGGCCTCCATAATCCTTAAATGGAAGACGTTTGGGATGACCAGAACCCTTCCTAGAGCTGGCCGTCTGGCCAAACTGAGCTATCGGGGGGAGAAGAGCATTGGTGAGAGAGGTAAAGAAGAATCCAAAGGTCACTGTGGCTGAGCTCCAGAGATGCATTCGGGAGATGGGAGAAAGTTGTAGAAAGTCAACCATCACTGCAGCCCTCCACCAGTCGGGGCTTTATGGCAGAGTGACCCGAGGGAGGCCTCTCCTTAGTGCAAGACACATGAAAGCCCGCATGGAGTTTGCTAAAAAAAACACCTGAAGGACTCCAAGATGGTGAGAAATGAGATTCTTCGGTCTGATGAGACCAAGATAGAACTTTTTGGCCTTAAGTCTAAGCGGTATGTGTGGAGAAAACCAGGCACTGCTCATCACCTGTCCAATACAGTCCCAACAGTGAAGCATGGTGGTGGCAGCATCATGCTGTGGGGGTGTTTTTCAGCTGCAGGGACAGGACGACTGGTTGCAATCGAGGGAAAGATGAATGCGGCCAAGTACAGGGATATCCTGGACGAAAACCTTCCCCAGAGTGCTCAGGACCTCAGACTGGGCCGAAGGTTTACCTTCCAACAAGACAATGACCCTAAGCACACAGCTAAAATAAGGAAGGAGTGGCTTCACAACAACTCCGTGACTGTTTTTGAATGGGCCAGCCAGAGCCCTGACTTAAACAAAATTGAGTATCTCTGGAGAGACCTAAAAATGGCTGTCCACCTACGTTTATCGTCCAACCTGACAGAACCGGAGAGGATCTGCAAGGAGGAATGGCAGAGGATCCCCAAATCCAGGTGTGAAAAACTTGTTGCATCTTTCCCAAAAAGACTCATGGCTGTATTAGATCAAAAGGGTGCTTCTACTAAATACTGAGCAAAGGGTCTGAATACTTAGCACCATGTGATATTTCAGTTTTTCTTTTTTTAAAAATCTGCAAAAATGTCAACAATTCTGTGTTTTTCTGTCACTATGGGGGGCTGTGTGTACATTAATGAGGAAAAAAAATGATTTTAGCAAATATCTATCTATCTATCTATCTATCTATCTATCTATCTATCTATCTATCTATCTATCTATCTATCTATCTATCTATCTTTCATTTGTGCATTAAAAAAAAACATAAACACTGAATAAGTGCATGTTAATGCTATACGCTTAATACATAAATAGTGAGTGAAATGGTTTCTTCCTTTCTGGAAATTATTAGCTCTTATCTAATAGCAGTACGCAAAAGTATGAACTAGAATGGAAAACTTGATTGTTTCCAAGGGCAGAAATTTCCATTATTTGAACCTTTTGCTGCTGTTGTTGCTTTGTTGAATTACGTAGTTCGCATTTAATTAGGTTCTTCAGCATAAATGAGGCTGCATTCACACCTGAGTGTTTCAAAGTCGCACGTTTTTACAGCGATTTTGCTGTGGTTTTTGCCAAGATTTTGTTCAGGTCACCAATGTAAAAGACAGAAGAACTCCTGTAATCTGACCCAAAGAAGCTCATGTTCTTTTTTGAGCTCAGGGCGTTTTTCAGGCGTTTTGCTTTAGGTGACGAAACGCTCAGATGTGAACAGGTGCCATTAAAATGAATGGGATTTTGCTTGTTAGGCGGTTTCCATTCTAAACAAAGGGAAGTGGGAGGGAAAAGGAGAGGTTTGGGAGATCATGAGAGATGTTACAGGGAGGCAAAAACAATTTAGTGAAAAATGGATTAGGGCTCTTTCATGCAAGCTTTGCTCTCTGAAGAGCAATCCGTGTTCACATCACTCTTCAGTAAGCATTTGGCAGGCAGTGAAGAGGCATTGTCTCGTTTCCCCACTGCCTTGAAGATTTTCTTTAAGTAGTCGATGTGTACGGATTATTTTTGGAGAAAAAGAACATAGCTTAGTGTCACTTTAAATGACGAATTTCGGATAGAGCAGAAATAGGATCCTGCAAATCCTATCTGGACTTCTGAATTGCAGGCCGGTCATTCCCATGGCACTGACTCAATTCACAGGAGGAAAACAGAACCACAAGTGTATGAATAATAATATAATGATATTTATTAACTACCACTATTTATTCAGCCGTCATTTAAATGCACACTCTATACTGTTTGCATAGCATTTAGCTGGCAGGTAAAGAGCACAAACCAAACCTGGATGTTAGATGCAGCAATGATCACAGAGAATGCAGTAACCACTTGCTGACCAGGCCCTTTCAGGCACTTTTTGTTTACAAGTAAAAATCTGAATTTTTTTGCTAGAAAATTACTTAAAACCCCCAAACATTATATTTTTTTTTATAGAAGAGACCCTAGAGAATAAAAGCCGATCATTGCAATTTTTTGTGCACACTTTAATGAATTGTATTATTATTTTATTTGGTAAAATATAAATGATGATGTTACGCCAAGTATGGCACTGCATGTAATGCTTGGTGCGGTCATTTTTAGGCCTTTTTGGCTGACATGTTAACGAATCCTCAGTGGCTTTTTCACTGACGTTCCTGGCTGCAGTAGCAAATGGTTTTTACAGGGCAGGTTTGCTTGTCCCAGCACCCAACCCTCCTCTTTTCGCAGCCGGGCTTGGGACCGGCCATGGCAGAGTTAAAAAAATTCAACACTTTTCCCAAATTAGTCACCGTAACGACTTGAAATATAGTGGCAACTAAACAAGATCCAGGTCCCATTGTAGGAGAAACAGAGTAGTCAAGGCTTCACAAAGTCTTTAGGCACACCCAAATATGGCACTGCATGTAATGCTTGGTACAGTCATTCTTAGGCCTTTTTGGCTGAGATTAATAAAAGTAAAATTGTTTGGGTATATTGGCGCTACCTAAAAATGGTTATACTCTGGGATAGCCTAAAGTATAGCACTCCCTACTAATGTTCATAGATCTTAGGTGTGCAATATGTATGGACCCCCTATTACAGTATGGGTGGTCCTACGATCAGTATAAATCCACTACTCATATATTATGGAAATTTATGATAATTACCAAGTGTCGCACAGCTTACTGTGTCCTACAGCCTTTGGGAAGGAAGCCAGAGGCTGCATACCATACTGTGCATTTATTAATAACCATATATCTCTATGATGGTATATAGATATTGTGTTGTCCTAATTTAATTCCATATGTATGAACAACATATATTGTATTGCATAGAGCAAACCAGATATAGCAGATCCAACAATTAAAACTGCAACATATATTGCAAACGTCCCATATATTGCTGTTATATGATTTATTCAGGTTCCCACAGGTGACTTGTGTGCTCCAACAATTTGTCTGGTGACTCTCGTGCTCCCCCTTTGGTTACTTACTCACCAACTCCCAGAACCCCACCAGGGGTATGGTGCTTCTGATATAATTCGCTGGGTCACTCCACTTGTTCCATCTGTCAGATAGTCAGCTACCAGAATCCGCACTGGGGTAATCCACCTGAATTGGAGGATGGGTCGCCTTGCTGCTGTGTTTTGTGTTGGATGTCTCCTATGCTTTCCAATCCTTGGAGGTATTGCTTCCCCTCAAATATTATAAAAAAGGAGAGCTTCCATAGCGTAATAAAGTTTGATACTTTATTTAAAACTTCATATACCCGCAATACGGGGTTAAATAACCATAATGGGTATGGCTAACGCAAAATTAATTAACAAAAAATTAAAAACTTAAAAAATCAAACAAAAAAAAAATATGATTTTTAAAAGTAGCAAAATGACAAAAAGTAAAAAATAAAAAATGACAAAGTAAAAGAAGTCCAGGTACTATTGTATGTTACTGTCCCAGTTAGGTAGGACATCATTAGTACCAAGCTAAGTAGAAAAACAGTCCCTCCAATCAGGCATAAACAGTGCAGTGGAGGTGTGTAAAGCACCAGGCTGCTAAGCAGCGTCCTCCTCTCTCGTATGCCCTAGAGCAGACTGACAGAGCGTGATGCTGTTGTGCGCGCTTCGTCACATGACGTCCTCAGCAACGGTGTCACACTCTTCCCTCTGCTAGATTTTATAGGAGGAGAGTGCCTTCATATTCAACCTCCCCCTTATATTACAGGGTTAGATGCAAGTATGTTTAATGAAAGGTTAAGCATGGGCTATGTGTAATGCAGGTTAGTCTTCTATTTGCCACATAGTAAGGAAATAAAAGTTTGGTGTACATATCTAATTTGTTGTGCAATCGTTATGAAGGCGCTCTCCAAATACAGTTCATTCACATCATTTATAATGAACGGAGCTCCCCCTACTGGTTAAAAATGGAACAGCGGGTATATTAATTCAGTATACACGTAATTTAGAGAAGGTTTTTACATAGTATCATATCCAGAGTCTATAATCAGGTTTCAGCATAGATCCTAATGTATAGCTACATCCCCAGCTGTTACCATATGGTCAACTTATATTTTCTATATATTTGCTACTTAATATATGTGCAATTTTTATATATATACTTTTGTAACACCCAACTACTATATCCTCAGGAATTATGTGTATATACATATTGAAACTTAAGTGTGTTCAGGCAGGAGGCCTGACTTATTCATGAATAAGGGATACAGTGATATCCTAATTGATATATTAAGTGTCATAAACAGACAGGATTTTATTTAAATTAATATAGGTTAAATTGGTGCTACTATCACGTGCTGATAGCACCCATATAATGCTAAAACAAGATCCAGGTCCCATTGTAGGAGAAACAGAGTAGTCAAGGCTTCACAAAGTCTTTAGACACACCCAAATATGGCACTGCATGTAATGCTTGGTGCGGTCATTCTTAGGCCTTTTTGGCTGACATGTTAACAAATCCTCAGTGGCTTTTTCAATGATGTTCCTGGCCGCAGTAGCACATAGTTTTTACGGGGCAGGTTTGCTTGTCCCAGCACCCAACCCTCCTCTTTTCGCATCCGGGCTTGGGACCGGCCATGGCAGAGTTAAAAAAATGCAACACTTTTCCCAAATTAGTCACCGTAACG
Source organism: Aquarana catesbeiana (assembly GCF_042186555.1). Taxonomy (NCBI): domain Eukaryota; kingdom Metazoa; phylum Chordata; class Amphibia; order Anura; family Ranidae; genus Aquarana; species Aquarana catesbeiana. The sequence continues at coordinate 179,828,778 of NC_133328.1, forward strand.
ACTTGAAATATAGTGGCAACCAAACAAGATCCAGGTCCCATTGTAGGAGAAACAGAGTAGTCAAGGCTTCACAGTCTTTAGACACACCCAAGTATGGCACTGCATGTAATGCTTGGTGCGGTCATTCTTAGGCCTTTTTGGCTGAGATGTTAACGAATCCTTAGTGGCTTTTTCACTGACGTTCCTGGCTGCAGTAGCAAATGGTTTTTACAGGGCAGGTTTGCTTGTCCCAGCACCCAACCCTCCTCTTTTTGCAGCCGGGCTTGGGACCGGCCATGGCAGAGTTAAAAAAATTCAACACTTTTCCCAAATTAGTCACCGTAACGACTTGAAATATAGTGGCAACTAAACAAGATCCAGGTCCCATTGTAGGAGAAACAGAGTAGTCAAGGCTTCACAAAGTCTTTAGACACACCCAAATATGGCACTGCATGTAATGCTTGGTGCGGTCATTCTTAGGCCTTTTTGGCTGACATGTTAACGAATCCTCAGTGGCTTTTTCACTGACGTTCCTGGCCGCAGTAGCAAATAGTTTTTACAGGGCAGGTTTGCTTGTCCCAGCACCCAACCCTCCTCTTTTCGCAGCCGGGCTTGGGACCGGCCATGGCAGAGTTAAAAAAATTCAACACTTTTCCCAAATTAGTCACCGTAACGACTTGAAATATAGTGGCAACTAAACAAGATCCAGGTCCCATTGTAGGAGAAACAGAGTAGTCAAGGCTTCACAAAGTCTTTAGACACACCCAAATATGGCACGGCATGTAATGCTTGGTGCGGTCATTCTTAGGCCTTTTTGGCTGACATGTTAACGAATCCTCAGTGGCTTTTTCACTGACGTTCCTGGCCGCAGTAGCAAATCGTTTTTACAGGGCAGGTTTGCTTGTCCCAGCACCCAACCCTCCTCTTTTCGCAGCCGGGCTTGGGACCGGCCATGGCAGAGTTAAAAAAATTCAACACTTTTCCCAAATTAGTCACCGTAATGACTTGAAATATAGTGGCAACTAAACAAGATCCAGGTCCCATTGTAGGAGAAACAGAGTAGTCAAGGCTTCACAAAGTCTTTAGACACACCCAAATATGGCACTGCATGTAATGCTTGGTGCGGTCATTCTTAGGCCTTTTTGGCTGACATGTTAACGAATCCTCAGTGGCTTTTTCACTGACGTTCCTGCCGCAGTAGCAAATGGTTTTTACAGGGCAGGTTTGCTTGTCCCAGCACCCAACCCTCCTCTTTTCGCAGCCGGGCTTGGGACCGGCCATGGCAGAGTTAAAAAAATTCAACACTTTTCCCAAATTAGTCACCGTAACGACTTGAAATATAGTGGCAACCAAACAAGATCCAGGTCCCATTGTAGAGAAACATAGTAGTCAAGGCTTCACAAAGTCTTTAGACACACCCAAATATGGCACTGCATGTAATGCTTGGTGCGGTCATTCTTAGGCCTTTTTGGCTGAGATGTTAAAGAATCCTCAGTGGCTTTTACACTGACGTTCCTGGCCGCAGTAGCAAATAGTTTTTACAGGGCAGGTTTGCTTGTCCCAGCACCCAACCCTCCTCTTTTCGCAGCCGGGCTTGGGACCGGCCATGGCAGAGTTAAAAAAATTCAACACTTTTCCCAAATTAGTCACCGTAACGACTTGAAATATAGTGGCAACTAAACAAGATCCAGGTCCCATTGTAGGAGAAACAGTAGTCAAGGCTTCACAAAGTCTTTAGACACACCCAAATATGGCACTGCATGTAATGCTTGGTGCGGTCATTCTTAGGCCTTTTTGGCTGAGATGTTAACGAATCCTCAGTGGCTTTTTCACTGACGTTCCTGGCCGCAGTAGCAAATAGTTTTTACAGGGCAGGTTTGCTTGTCCCAGCACCCAACCCTCCTCTTTTCGCAGCCGGGCTTGGGACCGGCCATGGCAGAGTTAAAAAAATTCAACACTTTTCCCAAATTAGTCACCGTAACGACTTGAAATATAGTGGCAACTAAACAAGATCCAGGTCCCATTGTAGGAGAAACAGAGTAGTCAAGGCTTCACAAAGTCTTTAGACACACCCAAATATGGCACTGCATGTAATGCTTGGTGCGGTCATTCTTAGGCCTTTTTGGCTGACATGTTAACGAATCCTCAGTGGCTTTTTCACTGACGTTCCTGGCCACAGTAGCAAATAGTTTTTACAGGGCAGGTTTGCTTGTCCCAACACCCAACCCTCCTCTTTTCGCAGCCGGGCTTGGGACCGGCCATGGCAGAGTTAAAAAAATTCAACACTTTTCCCAAATTAGTCACCGTAACGACTTGAAATATAGTGGCAACCAAACAAGATCCAGGTCCCATTGTAGGAGAAACAGAGTAGTCAAGGCTTCACAAAGTCTTTAGACACACCCAAATATGGCACTGCATGTAATGCTTGGTGCGGTCATTCTTAGGCCTTTTTGGCTGAGATGTTAACGAATCCTCAGTGGCTTTTTCACTGACGTTCCTGCCGCAGTAGCAAATGGTTTTTACAGGGCAGGTTTGCTTGTCCCAGCACCCAACCCTCCTCTTTTCGCAGCCGGGCTTGGGACCGGCCATGGCAGAGTTAAAAAAATTCAACACTTTTCCCAAATTAGTCACCGTAACGACTTGAAATATAGTGGCAACCAAACAAGATCCAGGTCCCATTGTAGGAGAAACATAGTAGTCAAGGCTTCACAAAGTCTTTAGACACACCCAAATATGGCACTGCATGTAATGCTTGGTGCGGTCATTCTTAGGCCTTTTTGGCTGAGATGTTAACGAATCCTCAGTGGCTTTTACACTGACGTTCCTGGCCGCAGTAGCAAATGGTTTTTACAGGGCAGGTTTGCTTGTCCCAGCACCCAACCCTCCTCTTTTCACAGCCGGGCTTGGGACCGGCCATGGCAGAGTTAAAAAAATTCAACACTTTTCCCAAATTAGTCACCGTAACGACTTGAAATATACTGGCAACTAAACAAGATCCAGGTCCCATTGTAGGAGAAACAGAGTAGTCAAGGCTTCACAAAGTCTTTAGACACACCCAAATATGGCACTGCATGCAATGCTTGGTGCGGTCATTCTTAGGCCTTTTTGGCTGAGATGTTAACGAATCCTCAGTGGCTTTTTCACTGACGTTCCTGGCCGCAGTAGCAAATAGTTTTTACAGGGCAGGTTTGCTTGTCCCAGCACCCAACCCTCCTCTTTTCGCAGCCGGGCTTGGGACCGGCCATGGCAGAGTTAAAAAAATTCAACACTTTTCCCAAATTAGTCACCGTAACGACTTGAAATATAGTGGCAACCAAACAAGATCCAGGTCCCATTGTAGGAAAAACAGAGTAGTCAAGGCTTCACAAAGTCTTTAGACACACCCAAATATGGCACTGCATGTAATGCTTGGTGCGGTCATTCTTAGGCCTTTTTGGCTGACATGTTAACGAATCCTCAGTGGCTTTTTCACTGACGTTCCTGGCCGCAGTAGCAAATAGTTTTTACAGGGCAGGTTTGCTTGTCCCAGCACCCAACCCTCCTCTTTTCGCAGCCGGGCTTGGGACCGGCCATGGCAGAGTTAAAAAAAATTCAACACTTTTCCCAAATTAGTCACCGTAACGACTTGAAATATAGTGGCAACTAAACAAGATCCAGGTCCCATTGTAGGAGAAACAGAGTAGTCAAGGCTTCACAAAGTCTTTAGACACACCCAGATATGGCACTGCATGTAATGCTTGGTGCGGTCATTCTTAGGCCTTTTTGGCTGACATGTTAACGAATCCTCAGTGGCTTTTTCACTGACGTTCCTGCCGCAGTAGCAAATGATTTTTACAGGGCAGGTTTGCTTGTCCCAGCACCCAACCCTCCTCTTTTCGCAGCCGGGCTTGGGACCAGCCATGGCAGAGTTAAAAAAATTCAACACTTTTCCCAAATTAGTCACCGTAACGACTTGAAATATAGCGGCAACTAAACAAGATCCAGGTCCCATTGTAGGAGAAACAGAGTAGTCAAGGCTTCACAAAGTCTTTAGACACACCCAAATATGGCACTGCATGTAATGCTTGGTCCGGTCATTCTTAGGCCTTTTCGGCTGACATGTTAACGAATCCTCAGTGGCTTTTTCACTGACGTTCCTGGCCGCAGTAGCAAATAGTTTTTACAGGGCAGGTTTGCTTGTCCCAGCACCCAACCCTCCTCTTTTCGCAGCCGGGCTTGGGACGGGCCATGGCAGAGTTAAAAAAATTCAACACTTTTCCCAAATTAGTCACCGTAACGACATGAAATATAGTGGCAACTAAACAAGATCCAGGTCCCATTGTAGGAGAAACAGAGTAGTCAAGGCTTCACAAAGTCTTTAGACACACCCAAATATGGCACTGCATGTAATGCTTGGTGCGGTCATTCTTAGGCCTTTTTGGCTTACATGTTAACGAATCCTCAGTGGCTTTTTCACTGACGTTCCTGGCCGCAGTAGCAAATAGTTTTTACAGGGCAGGTTTGCTTGTCCCAGCACCCAACCCTCCTCTTTTCGCAGCCGGGCTTGGGACCGGCCATGGCAGAGTTAAAAAAATTCAACACTTTTCCCAAATTAGTCACCGTAACGACTTGAAATATAGTGGCAACTAAACAAGATCCAGGTCCCATTGTAGGAGAAACAGAGTAGTCAAGGCTTCACAAAGTCTTTAGACACCCAAATATGGCACTGCATGTAATGCTTGGTGCGGTCATTCTTAGGCCTTTTTGGCTGACATGTTAACGAATCCTCAGTGGCTTTTTCACTGACGTTCCTGGCCGCAGTAGCAAATAGTTTTTACAGGGCAGGTTTGCTTGTCCCAGCACCCAACCCTCCTCTTTTCGCAGCCGGGCTTGGGACCGGCCATGGCAGAGTTAAAAAAATTCAACACTTTTCCCAAATTAGTCACCGTAACGACTTGAAATATAGTGGCAACTAAACAAGATCCAGGTCCCATTGTAGGAGAAACAGAGTAGTCAAGGCTTCACAAAGTCTTTAGACACACCCAAATATGGCACTGCATGTAATGCTTGGTGCGGTCATTCTTAGGCCTTTTTGGCTGAGATGTTAACGAATCCTCAGTGGCTTTTTCACTGACGTTCCTGGCCGCAGTAGCAAATAGTTTTTACAGGGCAGGTTTGCTTGTCCCAGCACCCAACCCTCCTCTTTTCGCAGCCGGGCTTGGGACCGGCCATGGCAGAGTTAAAAAAATTCAACACTTTTCCCAAATTAGTCACCGCAACGACTTGAAATATGGTGGCAACTAAACAAGATCCAGGTCCCATTGTAGGAGAAACAGAGTAGTCAAGGCTTCACAAAGTCTTTAGACACACCCAAATATGGCACTGCATGTAATGCTTGGTGCGGTCATTCTTAGGCCTTTTTGGCTGACATGTTAACGAATCCTCAGTGGCTTTTTCACTGACGTTCCTGCCGCAGTAGCAAATGGTTTTTACAGGGCAGGTTTGCTTGTCCCAGCACCCAACCCTCCTCTTTTCGCAGCCGGGCTTGGGACCAGCCATGGCAGAGTTAAAAAAATTCAACACTTTTCCCAAATTAGTCACCGTAACGACTTGAAATATAGTGGCAACCAAACAAGATCCAGGTCTCATTGTAGGGGAAACAGAGTAGTCAAGGCTTCACAAAGTCTTTAGACACACCCAAATATGGCACTGCATGTAATGCTTGGTGCGGTCATTCTTAGGCCTTTTTGGCTGAGATGTTAACGAATCCTCAGTGGCTTTTTCACTGACGTTTCTGCCGCAGTAGCAAATAGTTTTAACAGGGCAGGTTTGCTTGTCCCAGCACCCAACCCTCCTCTTTTCGCAGCCGGGCTTGGGACCGGCCATGGCAGAGTTAAAAAAATTCAACACTTTTCCCAAATTAGTCACCGTAACGACTTGAAATATAGTGGCAACCAAATAAGATCCAGGTCCCATTGTAGGAGAAACAGAGTAGTCAAGGCTTCACAAAGTCTTTAGACACACCCAAATATGGCACTGCATGTAATGCTTGGTGCGGTCATTCTTAGGCCTTTTTGGCTGACATGTTAACGAATCCTCAGTGGCTTTTTCACTGACGTTCCTGGCCACAGTAGCAAATGGTTTTTACAGGGCAGGTTTGCTTGTCCCAGCACCCAACCCTCCTCTTTTCGCAGCCGGGCTTGGGACCGGCCATGGCAGAGTTAAAAAAATTCAACACTTTTCCCAAATTAGTCACCGTAACGACTTGAAATATAGTGGCAACCAAACAAGATCCAGGTCCCATTGTAGGAGAAACAGAGTAGTCAAGGCTTCACAAAGTCTTTAGACACACCCAAATATGGCACTGCATGTAATGCTTGGTGCGGTCATTCTTAGGTCTTTTTGGCTGACATGTTAACGAATCCTCAGTGGCTTTTTCACTGACGTTCCTGCCGCAGTAGCAAATGGTTTTTACAGGGCAGGTTTGCTTGTCCCAGCACCCAACCCTCCTCTTTTCGCAGCCGGGCTTGGGACCGGCCATGGCAGAGTTAAAAAAATTCAACACTTTTCCCAAATTAGTCACCGTAACGACTTGAAATATAGTGGCAACCAAACAAGATCCAGGTCCCATTGTAGGAGAAACAGAGTAGTCAAGGCTTCACAAAGTCTTTAAACACACCCAAATATGGCACTGCATGTAATGCTTGGTGCGGTCATTCTTAGGCCTTTTTGGCTGAGATGTTAACGAATCCTCAGTGGCTTTTTCACTGACTTTCCTGGCCGCAGTAGCAAATAGTTTTTACAGGGCAGGTTTGCTTGTCCCAGCACCCAACCCTCCTCTTTTCGCAGCCGGGCTTGGGACCGGCCATGGCAGACTTAAAAAAATTCAACACTTTTCCCAAATTAGTCACCGTAACGACTTGAAATATAGTGGCAACTAAACAAGATCCAGGTCCCATTGTAGGAGAAACAGAGTAGTCAAGGCTTCACAAAGTCTTTAGACACACCCAAATATGGCACTGCATGTAATGCTTGGTGCGGTCATTCTTAGGCCTTTTTGGCTTACATGTTAACGAATCCTCAGTGGCTTTTTCACTGATATTCCTGGCCGCAGTAGGAAATAGTTTTTACAGGGCAGGTTTGCTTGTCCCAGCACCCAACCCTCCTCTTTTCGCAGCCGGGCTTGGGACCGGCCATGGCAGAGTTAAAAAAATTCAACACTTTTCCCAAATTAGTCACTGTAACGACTTGAAATATAGTGGCAACTAAACAAGATCCAGGTCCTATTGTAGGAGAAACAGAGTAGTCAAGGCTTCACAAAGTCTTTAGACACACCCAAATATGGCACTGCATGTAATGCTTGGTGCGGTCATTCTTAGGCCTTTTTGGCTGACATGTTAACGAATCCTAGGTGGCTTTTTCACTGACGTTCCTGGCCGCAGTAGCAAATACTTTTTCCAGGGCAGGTTTGCTTGTCCCAACACCCAACCCTCCTCTTTTCGCAGCCGGGCTTGGGACCGGCCATGGCAGAGTTAAAAAAATTCAACACTTTTCCCAAATTAGTCACCGTAACGACTTGAAATATGGTGGCAACTAAACAAGATCCAGGTCCCATTGTAGGAGAAACAGAGTAGTCAAGGCTTCACAAAGTCTTTAGACACACCCAAATATGGCACTGCATGTAATGCTTGGTGCGGTCATTCTTAGGTCTTTTTGGCTGACATGTTAACGAATCCTCAGTGGCTTTTTCACTGACGTTCCTGCCGCAGTAGCAAATGGTTTTTACAGGGCAGGTTTGCTTGTCCCAGCACCCAACCCTCCTCTTTTCGCAGCCGGGCTTGGGACCAGCCATGGCAGAGTTAAAAAAATTCAACACTTTTCCCAAATTAGTCACCGTAACGGCTTGAAATATAGTGGCAACTAAACAAGATCCAGGTCCCATTGTAGGAGAAACAGAGTAGTCAAGGCTTCACAAAGTCTTTAGACACACCCAAATATGGCGCTGCATGTAATGCTTGGTGCGGTCATTCTTAGGCCTTTTTGGCTGAGATGTTAACGAATCCTCAGTGGCTTTTTCACTGACGTTCCTGGCCGCAGTAGCAAATAGTTTTTACAGGGCAGGTTTGCTTGTCCCAACACCCAACCCTCCTCTTTTCGCAGCCGGGCTTGGGACCGGCCATGGCAGAGTTAAAAAAATTCAACACTTTTCCCAAATTAGTCACCGTAACGACTTGAAATATAGTGGCAACCAAACAAGATCCAGGTCCCATTGTAGGAGAAACAGAGTAGTCAAGGCTTCACAAAGTCTTTAGACACACCCAAATATGGCACTGCATGTAATGCTTGGTGCGGTCATTCTTAGGCCTTTTTGGCTGAGATGTTAACGAATCCTCAGTGGCTTTTTCACTGACGTTTCTGCCGCAGTAGCAAATAGTTTTTACAGGGCAGGTTTGCTTGTCCCAGCACCCAACCCTCCTCTTTTCGCAGCCGGGCTTGGGACCGGCCATGGCAGAGTTAAAAAAATTCAACACTTTTCCCAAATTAGTCACCGTAACGACTTGAAATATAGTGGCAACCAAACAAGATCCAGGTCCCATTGTAGGAGAAACAGAGTAGTCAAGGCTTCACAAAGTCTTTAGACACACCCAAATATGGCACTGCATGTAATGCTTGGTGCGGTCATTCTTAGGCCTTTTTGGCTGACATGTTAACGAATCCTCAGTGGCTTTTTCACTGACGTTCCTGGCCACAGTAGCAAATGGTTTTTACAGGGCAGGTTTGCTTGTCCCAGCACCCAACCCTCCTCTTTTCGCAGCCGGGCTTGGGACCGGCCATGGCAGAGTTAAAAAATTCAACACTTTTCCCAAATTAGTCACCGTAACGACTTGAAATATAGTGGCAACCAAACAAGATCCAGGTCCCATTGTAGGAGAAACAGAGTAGTCAAGGCTTCACAAAGTCTTTAGACACACCCAAATATGGCACTGCATGTAATGCTTGGTGCGGTCATTCTTAGGTCTTTTTGGCTGACATGTTAACGAATCCTCAGTGGCTTTTTCACTGACGTTCCTGCCGCAGTAGCAAATGGTTTTTACAGGGCAGGTTTGCTTGTCCCAGCACCCAACCCTCCTCTTTTCGCAGCCGGGCTTGGGACCGGCCATGGCAGAGTTAAAAAAATTCAACACTTTTCCCAAATTAGTCACCGTAACGACTTGAAATATAGTGGCAACCAAACAAGATCCAGGTCCCATTGTAGGAGAAACAGAGTAGTCAAGGCTTCACAAAGTCTTTAAACACACCCAAATATGGCACTGCATGTAATGCTTGGTGCGGTCATTCTTAGGCCTTTTTGGCTGAGATGTTAACGAATCCTCAGTGGCTTTTTCACTGACTTTCCTGGCCGCAGTAGCAAATAGTTTTTACAGGGCAGGTTTGCTTGTCCCAGCACCCAACCCTCCTCTTTTCGCAGCCGGGCTTGGGACCGGCCATGGCAGACTTAAAAAAATTCAACACTTTTCCCAAATTAGTCACCGTAACGACTTGAAATATAGTGGCAACTAAACAAGATCCAGGTCCCATTGTAGGAGAAACAGAGTAGTCAAGGCTTCACAAAGTCTTTAGACACACCCAAATATGGCACTGCATGTAATGCTTGGTGCGGTCATTCTTAGGCCTTTTTGGCTTACATGTTAACGAATCCTCAGTGGCTTTTTCACTGATATTCCTGGCCGCAGTAGGAAATAGTTTTTACAGGGCAGGTTTGCTTGTCCCAGCACCCAACCCTCCTCTTTTCGCAGCCGGGCTTGGGACCGGCCATGGCAGAGTTAAAAAAATTCAACACTTTTCCCAAATTAGTTACTGTAACGACTTGAAATATAGTGGCAACTAAACAAGATCCAGGTCCTATTGTAGGAGAAACAGAGTAGTCAAGGCTTCACAAAGTCTTTAGACACACCCAAATATGGCACTGCATGTAATGCTTGGTGCGGTCATTCTTAGGCCTTTTTGGCTGACATGTTAACGAATCCTCAGTGGCTTTTTCACTGACGTTCCTGGCCGCAGTAGCAAATAGTTTTTACAGGGCAGGTTTGATTGTCCCAGCACCCAACCCTCCTCTTTTTGCAGCCGGGCTTGGGACCGGCCATGGCAGAGTTAAAAAAATTCAACATTTTTCCCAAATTAGTCACCGTATCGACTTGAAATATAGTGGCAACTAAACAAGATCCAGGTCCCATTGTAGGAGAAACAGAGTAGTCAAGGCTTCACAAAGTCTTTAGACACACCCAAATATGGCACTGCATGTAATGCTTGGTGCGGTCATTCTTAGGCCTTTTTGGCTGACATGTTAACGAATCCTAGGTGGCTTTTTCACTAACGTTCCTGGCCGCAGTAGCAAATAGTTTTTACAGGGCAGGTTTGCTTGTCCCAACACCCAACCCTCCTCTTTTCGCAGCCGGGCTTGGGACCGGCCATGGCAGAGTTAAAAAAATTCAACACTTTTCCCAAATTAGTCACCGTAACGACTTGAAATATGGTGGCAACTAAACAAGATCCAGGTCCCATTGTAGGAGAAACAGAGTAGTCAAGGCTTCACAAAGTCTTTAGACACACCCAAATATGGCACTGCATGTAATGCTTGGTGCGGTCATTCTTAGGTCTTTTTGGCTGACATGTTAACGAATCCTCAGTGGCTTTTTCACTGACGTTCCTGCCGCAGTAGCAAATGGTTTTTACAGGGCAGGTTTGCTTGTCCCAGCACCCAACCCTCCTCTTTTCGCAGCCGGGCTTGGGACCAGCCATGGCAGAGTTAAAAAAATTCAACACTTTTCCCAAATTAGTCACCGTAACGACTTGAAATATAGTGGCAACTAAACAAGATCCAGGTCCCATTGTAGGAGAAACAGAGTAGTCAAGGCTTCACAAAGTCTTTAGACACACCCAAATATGGCGCTGCATGTAATGCTTGGTGCGGTCATTCTTAGGCCTTTTTGGCTGAGATGTTAACGAATCCTCAGTGGCTTTTTCACTGACGTTCCTGGCCGCAGTAGCAAATAGTTTTTACAGGGCAGGTTTGCTTGTCCCAACACCCAACCCTCCTCTTTTCGCAGCCGGGCTTGGGACCGGCCATGGCAGAGTTAAAAAAATTCAACACTTTTCCCAAATTAGTCACCGTAACGACTTGAAATATAGTGGCAACCAAACAAGATCCAGGTCCCATTGTAGGAGAAACAGAGTAGTCAAGGCTTCACAAAGTCTTTAGACACACCCAAATAGGGCACTGCATGTAATGCTTGGTGCGGTCATTCTTAGGCCTTTTTGGCTGAGATGCTAACGAATCCTCAGTGGCTTTTTCACTGACGTTCCTGCCGCAGTAGCAAATGGTTTTTACAGGGCAGGTTTGCTTGTCCCAGCACCCAACCCTCCTCTTTTCGCAGCCGGGCTTGGGACCGGCCATGGCAGAGTTAAAAAAATTCAACACTTTTCCCAAATTAGTCACCGTAACGACTTGAAATATAGTGGCAACCAAACAAGATCCAGGTCCCATTGTAGGAGAAACATAGTAGTCAAGGCTTCACAAAGTCTTTAGACACACCCAAATATGGCACTGCATGTAATGCTTGGTGCGGTCATTCTTAGGCCTTTTTGGCTGACATGTTAACGAATCCTCAGTGGCTTTTTCACTGACGTTCCTGGCCGCAGTAGCAAATAGTTTTTACAGGGCAGGTTTGCTTGTCCCAACACCCAACCCTCCTCTTTTCGCAGCCGGGCTTGGGACCGGCCATGGCAGAGTTAAAAAAATTCAACACTTTTCCCAAATTAGTCACCGTAACGACTTGAAATATAGTGGCAACCAAACAAGATCCTGGTCCCATTGTAGGAGAAACAGAGTAGTCAAGGCTTCACAAAGTCTTTAGACACACCCAAATATGGCACTGCATGTAATGCTTGGTGCGGTCATTCTTAGGCCTTTTTGGCTGAGATGTTAACGAATCCTCAGTGGCTTTTTCACTGACGTTCCTGCCGCAGTAACAAATGGTTTTTACAGGGCAGGTTTGCTTGTCCCAGCACCCAACCCTCCTCTTTTCGCAGCCGGGCTTGGGACCGGCCATGGCAGAGTTAAAAAAATTCAACACTTTTCCCAAATTAGTCACCGTAACGACTTGAAATATAGTGGCAACTAAACAAGATCCAGGTCCCATTGTAGGAGAAACAGAGTAGTCAAGGCTTCACAAAGTCTTTAGACACACCCAAATATGGCACTGCATGTAATGCTTGGTGCAGTCATTCTTAGGCCTTTTTGGCTGAGATGTTAACGAATCCTCAGTTGCTTTTTCAATGACGTTCCTGGCCGCAGTAGCAAATAGTTTTTACAGGGCAGGTTTGCTTGTCCCAGCACCCAACCCTCCTCTTTTCGCAGCCGGGTTTGGGACCGGCCATGGCAGAGTTAAAAAAATTCAACACTTTTCCCAAATTAGTCACCGTAACGACTTGAAATATAGTGGCAACCAAACAAGATCCAGGTCCCATTGTAGGAGAAACATAGTAGTCAAGGCTTCACAAAGTCTTTAGACACACCCAAATATGGCACTGCATGTAATGCTTGGTGCGGTCATTCTTAGGCCTTTTTGGCTGAGATGTTAACGAATCCTCAGTGGCTTTTACACTGACGTTCCTGGCCGCAGTAGCAAATAGTTTTTACAGGGCAGGTTTGCTTGTCCCAGCACCCAACCCTCCTCTTTTCGCAGCCGGGCTTGGGACCGGCCATGGCAGAGTTAAAAAAATTCAACACTTTTCCCAAATTAGTCACCGTAACGACTTGAAATATATTGGCAACTAAACAAGATCCAGGTCCCATTGTAGGAGAAACAGAGTAGTCAAGGCTTCACAAAGTCTTTAGACACACCCAAATATGGCACTGCATGTAATGCTTGGTGCGGTCATTCTTAGGCCTTTTTGGCTGACATGTTAACGAATCCTCAGTGGCTTTTTCACTGATGTTCCTGGCCGCAGTAGCAAATAGTTTTTACAGGGCAGGTTTGCTTGTCCCAGCACCCAACCCTCCTCTTTTCGCAGCCGGGCTTGGGACCGGCCATGGCAGAGTTAAAAAAATTCAACACTTTTCCCAAATTAGTCACCGTAACGACTTGAAATATAGTGGCAACTAAACAAGATCCAGGTCCCATTGTAGGAGAAACAGAGTAGTCAAGGCTTCACAAAGTCTTTAGACACACCCAAATATGGCACTGCATGTAATGCTTGGTGCGGTCATTCTTAGGCCTTTTTGGCTGAGATGTTAACGAATCCTCAGTGGCTTTTTCACTGACGTTCCTGGCCGCAGTAGCAAATGGTTTTTACAGGGCAGGTTTGCTTGTCCCAGCACCCAACGCTCCTCTTTTCGCAGCCGGGCTTGGGACCGGCCATGGCAGAGTTAAAAAAATTCAACACTTTTCCCAAATTAGTCACCGTAACGACTTGAAATACAGTGGCAACTAAACAAGATCCAGGTCCCATTGTAGGAGAAACAGAGTAGTCAAGGCTTCACAAAGTCTTTAGACACACCCAAATATGGCACTGCATGTAATGCTTGGTGCGGTCATTCTTAGGCCTTTTTGGCTGACATGTTAACGAATCCTCAGTGGCTTTTTCACTGACGTTCCTGGCCGCAGTAGCAAATAGTTTTTACAGGGCAGGTTTGCTTGTCCCAACACCCAACCCTCCTCTTTTCGCAGCCGGGCTTGGGACCGGCCATGGCAGAGTTAAAAAAAATTCAACACTTTTCCCAAATTAGTCACCGTAACGACTTGAAATATAGTGGCAACCAAACAAGATCCTGGTCCCATTGTAGGAGAAACAGAGTAGTCAAGGCTTCACAAAGTCTTTAGACACACCCAAATATGGCACTGCATGTAATGCTTGGTGCGGTCATTCTTAGGCCTTTTTGGCTGAGATGTTAACGAATCCTCAGTGGCTTTTTCACTGACGTTCCTGCCGCAGTAACAAATGGTTTTTACAGGGCAGGTTTGCTTGTCCCAGCACCCAACCCTCCTCTTTTCGCAGCCGGGCTTGGGACCGGCCATGGCAGAGTTAAAAAAATTCAACACTTTTCCCAAATTAGTCACCGTAACGACTTGAAATATAGTGGCAACCAAACAAGATGCAGGTCCCATTGTAGGAGAAACATAGTAGTCAAGGCTTCACAAAGTCTTTAGACACACCCAAATATGGCACTGCATGTAATGCTTGGTGCGGTCATTCTTAGGCCTTTTTGGCTGAGATGTTAACGAATCCTCAGTGGCTTTTACACTGACGTTCCTGGCCGCAGTAGCAAATAGTTTTTACAGGGCAGGTTTGCTTGTCCCAGCACCCAACCCTCCTCTTTTCGCAGCCGGGCTTGGGACCGGCCATGGCAGACTTAAAAAAATTCAACACTTTTCCCAAATTAGTCACCGTAACGACTTGAAATATAGTGGCAACTAAACAAGATCCAGGTCCCATTGTAGGAGAAACAGAGTAGTCAAGGCTTCACAAAGTCTTTAGACACACCCAAATATGGCACTGCATGTAATGCTTGGTGCGGTCATTCTTAGGCCTTTTTGGCTGAGATGTTAACGAATCCTCAGTGGCTTTTTCACTGACGTTCCTGGCTGCAGTAGCAAATAGTTTTTACAGGGCAGGTTTGCTTGTCCCAGCACCCAACCCTCCTCTTTTCGCAGCCGGGCTTGGAACCGGCCATGGCAGAGTTAAAAAAATTCAACACTTTTCCCAAATTAGTCACCGTAACGACTTGAAATATAGTGGCAACCAAACAAGATCCAGGTCCCATTGTAGGAGAAACAGAGTAGTCAAGGCTTCACAAAGTCTTTAGACACACCCAAATATGGCACTGCATGTAATGCTTGGTGCGGTCATTCTTAGGCCTTTTTGGCTGAGATGTTAACGAATCCTCAGTGGCTTTTTCACTGACGTTCCTGGCCACAGTAGCAAATGGTTTTTACAGGGCAGGTTTGCTTGTCCCAGCACCCAACCCTCCTCTTTTCGCAGCCGGGCTTGGGACCGGCCATGGCAGAGTTAAAAAAATTCAACACTTTTCCCAAATTAGTCACCGTAACGACTTGAAATATAGTGGCAACTAAACAAGATCCAGGTCCCATTGTAGGAGAAACAGAGTAGTCAAGGCTTCACAAAGTCTTTAGACACACCCAAATGTGGCACTGCATGTAATGCTTGGTGCGGTCATTCTTAGGCCTTTTTGGCTGAGATGTTAACGAATCCTCAGTGGCTTTTTCACTGACGTTCCTGGCCGCAGTAGCAAATAGTTTTTACAGGGCAGGTTTGCTTGTCCCAGCACCCAACCCTCCTCTTTTCGCAGCCGGGCTTGGGACCGGCCATGGCAGAGTTAAAAAAATTCAACACTTTTCCCAAATTAGTCACCGTAATGACTTGAAATATAGTGGCAACTAAACAAGATCCAGGTCCCATTGTAGGAGAAACAGAGTAGTCAAGGCTTCACAAAGTCTTTAGACACACCCAAATATGGCACTGCATGTAATGCTTGGTGCGGTCATTCTTAGGCCTTTTTGGCTGAGATGTTAACGAATCCTCAGTGGCTTTTTCACTGACGTTCCTGGCCACAGTAGCAAATGGTTTTTACTGGGTAGGTTTGCTTGTCCCAGCACCCAACCCTCCTCTTTTCGCAGCCGGGCTTGGGACCGGCCATGGCAGAGTTAAAAAAATTCAACACTTTTCCCAAATTAGTCACCGTAACGACTTGAAATATAGTGGCAACTAAACAAGATCCAGGTCCCATTGTAGGAGAAACAGAGTAGTCAAGGCTTCACAAAGTCTTTAGACACACCCAAATATGGCACTGCATGTAATGCTTGGTGCGGTCATTCTTAGGCCTTTTTGGCTGACATGTTAACGAATCCTCAGTGGCTTTTTCACTGACGTTCCTGGCCGCAGTAGCAAATAGTTTTTACAGGGCAGGTTTGCTTGTCCCAACACCCAACCCTCCTCTTTTCGCAGCCGGGCTTGGGACCGGCCATGGCAGAGTTAAAAAAATTCAACACTTTTCCCAAATTAGTCACCGTAACGACTTGAAATATAGTGGCAACCAAACAAGATCCAGGTCCCATTGTAGGAGAAACAGAGTAGTCAAGGCTTCACAAAGTCTTTAGACACACCCAAATAGGGCACTGCATGTAATGCTTGGTGCTGTCATTCTTAGGCCTTTTTGGCTGAGATGCTAACGAATCCTCAGTGGCTTTTTCACTGACGTTCCTGCCGCAGTAGCAAATGGTTTTTACAGGGCAGGTTTGCTTGTCCCAGCACCCAACCCTCCTCTTTTCGCAGCCGGGCTTGGGACCGGCCATGGCAGAGTTAAAAAAATTCAACACTTTTCCCAAATTAGTCACCGTAACGACTTGAAATATAGTGGCAACCAAACAAGATCCAGGTCCCATTGTAGGAGAAACATAGTAGTCAAGGCTTCACAAAGTCTTTAGACACACCCAAATATGGCACTGCATGTAATGCTTGGTGCGGTCATTCTTAGGCCTTTTTGGCTGAGATGTTAACGAATCCTCAGTGGCTTTTACACTGACGTTCCTGGCCGCAGTAGCAAATAGTTTTTACAGGGCAGGTTTGCTTGTCCCAGCACCCAACCCTCCTCTTTTCGCAGCCGGGCTTGGGACCGGCCATGGCAGAGTTAAAAAAATTCAACACTTTTCCCAAATTAGTCACCGTAACGACTTGAAATATAGTGGCAACTAAACAAGATCCAGGTCCCATTGTAGGAGAAACAGAGTAGTCAAGGCTTCACAAAGTCTTTAGACACACCCAAATATGGCACTGCATGTAATGCTTGGTGCGGTCATTCTTAGGCCTTTTTGGCTGACATGTTAACGAATCCTCAGTGGCTTTTTCACTGATGTTCCTGGCCGCAGTAGCAAATAGTTTTTACAGGGCAGGTTTGCTTGTCCCAGCACCCAACCCTCCTCTTTTCGCAGCCGGGCTTGGGACCGGCCATGGCAGAGTTAAAAAAAATTCAACACTTTTCCCAAATTAGTCACCGTAACGACTTGAAATATAGTGGCAACTAAACAAGATCCAGGTCCCATTGTAGGAGAAACAGAGTAGTCAAGGCTTCACAAAGTCTTTAGACACACCCAAATATGGCACTGCATGTAATGCTTGGTGCGGTTTTTACAGGGCAGGTTTGCTTGTCCCAGCACCCAACCCTCCTCTTTTCGCAGCCGGGCTTGGGACCGGCCATGGCAGAGTTAAAAAAATTCAACACTTTTCCCAAATTAGTCACCGTAACGACTTGAAATATAGTGGCAACCAAACAAGATCCAGGTCCCATTGTAGGAGAAACATAGTAGTCAAGGCTTCACAAAGTCTTTAGACACACCCAAATATGGCACTGCATGTAATGCTTGGTGCGGTCATTCTTAGGCCTTTTTGGCTGAGATGTTAACGAATCCTCAGTGGCTTTTACACTGACGTTCCTGGCCGCAGTAGCAAATAGTTTTTACAGGGCAGGTTTGCTTGTCCCAGCACCCAACCCTCCTCTTTTCGCAGCCGGGCTTGGGACCGGCCATGGCAGAGTTAAAAAAATTCAACACTTTTCCCAAATTAGTCACCGTAACGACTTGAAATATATTGGCAACTAAACAAGATCCAGGTCCCATTGTAGGAGAAACAGAGTAGTCAAGGCTTCACAAAGTCTTTAGACACACCCAAATATGGCACTGCATGTAATGCTTGGTGCGGTCATTCTTAGGCCTTTTTGGCTGACATGTTAACGAATCCTCAGTGGCTTTTTCACTGATGTTCCTGGCCGCAGTAGCAAATAGTTTTTACAGGGCAGGTTTGCTTGTCCCAGCACCCAACCCTCCTCTTTTCGCAGCCGGGCTTGGGACCGGCCATGGCAGAGTTAAAAAAATTCAACACTTTTCCCAAATTAGTCACCGTAACGACTTGAAATATAGTGGCAACTAAACAAGATCCAGGTCCCATTGTAGGAGAAACAGAGTAGTCAAGGCTTCACAAAGTCTTTAGACACACCCAAATATGGCACTGCATGTAATGCTTGGTGCGGTCATTCTTAGGCCTTTTTGGCTGAGATGTTAACGAATCCTCAGTGGCTTTTTCACTGACGTTCCTGGCCGCAGTAGCAAATAGTTTTTACAGGGCAGGTTTGCTTGTCCCAGCACCCAACCCTCCTCTTTTCGCAGCCGGGCTTGGGACCGGCCATGGCAGAGTTAAAAAAATTCAACACTTTTCCCAAATTAGTCACCGTAACGACTTGAAATATAGTGGCAACCAAACAAGATCCAGGTCCCATTGTAGGAGAAACAGAGTAGTCAAGGCTTCACAAAGTCTTTAGACACACCCAAATATGGCACTGCATGTAATGCTTGGTGCGGTCATTCTTAGGCCTTTTTGGTTGAGATGTTAACGAATCCTCAGTGGCTTTTTCACTGACGTTCCTGGCCGCAGTAGCAAATAGTTTTTACAGGGCAGGTTTGCTTGTCCCAACACCCAACCCTCCTCTTTTCGCAGCCGGGCTTGGGACCGGCCATGGCAGAGTTAAAAAAATTCAACACTTTTCCCAAATTAGTCACCGTAACGACTTGAAATATAGTGGCAACTAAACAAGATCCAGGTCCCATTGTAGGAGAAACAGAGTAGTCAAGGCTTCACAAAGTCTTTAGACACACCCAAATATGGCACTGCATGTAATGCTTGGTGCGGTCATTCTTAGGCCTTTTTGGCTGAGATGTTAACGAATCCTCAGTGGCTTTTTCACTGACGTTCCTGGCCGCAGTAGCAAATAGTTTTTACAGGGCAGGTTTGCTTGTCCCAGCACCCAACCCTCCTCTTTTCGCAGCCGGGCTTGGGACCGGCCATGGCAGAGTTAAAAAAATTCAACACTTTTCCCAAATTAGTCACCGTAACGACTTGAAATATAGTGGCAACTAAACAAGATCCAGGTCCCATTGTAGGAGAAACAGAGTAGTCAAGGCTTCACAAAGTCTTTAGACACACCCAAATATGGCACTGCATGTAATGCTTGGTGCGGTCATTCTTAGGCCTTTTTGGCTGAGATGTTAACAAATCCTCAGTGGCTTTTACACTGACGTTCCTGGCCGCAGTAGCAAATAGTTTTTACAGGGCAGGTTTGCTTGTCCCAGCACCCAACCCTCCTCTTTTCGCAGCCGGGCTTGGGACCGGCCATGGCAGAGTTAAAAAAATTCAACACTTTTCCCAAATTAGTCACCGTAACGACTTGAAATATAGTGGCAACTAAACAAGATCCAGGTCCCATTGTAGGAGAAACAGAGTAGTCAAGGCTTCACAAAGTCTTTAGACACACCCAAATATGGCACTGCATGTAATGCTTGGTGCGGTCATTCTTAGGCCTTTTTGGCTGACATGTTAACGAATCCTCAGTGGCTTTTTCACTGACGTTCCTGGCCGCAGTAGCAAATAGTTTTTACAGGGCAGGTTTGCTTGTCCCAGCACCCAACCCTCCTCTTTTCGCAGCCGGGCTTGGGACCGGCCATGGCAGAGTTAAAAAAATTCAACACTTTTCCCAAATTAGTCACCGTAACGACTTAAAATATAGTGGCAACTAAACAAGATCCAGGTCCCATTGTAGGAGAAACAGAGTAGTCAAGGCTTCACAAAGTCTTTAGACACACCCAAATGTGGCACTGCATGTAATGCTTGGTGCGGTCATTCTTAGGCCTTTTTGGCTGAGATGTTAACGAATCCTCAGTGGCTTTTTCACTGACGTTCCTGGCCGCAGTAGCAAATAGTTTTTACAGGGCAGGTTTGCTTGTCCCAGCACCCAACCCTCCTCTTTTCGCAGCCGGGCTTGGGACCGGCCATGGCAGAGTTAAAAAAATTCAACACTTTTCCCAAATTAGTCACCGTAATGACTTGAAATATAGTGGCAACTAAACAAGATCCAGGTCCCATTGTAGGAGAAACAGAGTAGTCAAGGCTTCACAAAGTCTTTAGACACACCCAAATATGGCACTGCATGTAATGCTTGGTGCGGTCATTCTTAGGCCTTTTTGGCTGACATGTTAACGAATCCTCAGTGGCTTTTTCACTGACGTTCCTGGCCGCAGTAACAAATAGTTTTTACAGGGCAGGTTTGCTTGTCCCAACACCCAACCCTCCTCTTTTCGCAGCCGGGCTTGGGACCGGCCATGGCAGAGTTAAAAAAATTCAACACTTTTCCCAAATTAGTCACCGTAACGACTTGAAATATAGTGGCAACTAAACAAGATCCATGTCCCATTGTAGGAGAAACAGAGTAGTCAAGGCTTCACAAAGTCTTTAGACACACCCAAATATGGCACTGCATGTAATGCTTGGTGCGGTCATTCTTAGGCCTTTTTGGCTGACATGTTAACGAATCCTCAGTGGCTTTTTCACTGACGTTCCTGGCCGCAGTAGCAAATAGTTTTTACAGGGCAGGTTTGCTTGTCCCAACACCCAACCCTCCTCTTTTCGCAGCCGGGCTTGGGACCGGCCATGGCAGAGTTAAAAAAATTCAACACTTTTCCCAAATTAGTCACCGTAACGACTTGAAATATAGTGGCAACCAAACAAGATCCAGGTCCCATTGTAGGAGAAACAGAGTAGTCAAGGCTTCACAAAGTCTTTAGACACACCCAAATAGGTCACTGCATGTAATGCTTGGTGCGGTCATTCTTAGGCCTTTTTGGCTGAGATGCTAACGAATCCTCAGTGGCTTTTTCACTGACGTTCCTGCCGCAGTAGCAAATGGTTTTTACAGGGCAGGTTTGCTTGTCCCAGCACCCAACCCTCCTCTTTTCGCAGCCGGGCTTGGGACCGGCCATGGCAGAGTTAAAAAAATTCAACACTTTTCCCAAATTAGTCACCGTAACGACTTGAAATATAGTGGCAACCAAACAAGATCCAGGTCCCATTGTAGGAGAAACATAGTAGTCAAGGCTTCACAAAGTCTTTAGACACACCCAAATATGGCACTGCATGTAATGCTTGGTGCGGTCATTCTTAGGCCTTTTTGGCTGAGATGTTAACGAATCCTCAGTGGCTTTTACACTGACGTTCCTGGCCGCAGTAGCAAATAGTTTTTACAGGGCAGGTTTGCTTGTCCCAGCACCCAACCCTCCTCTTTTCGCAGCCGGGCTTGGGACCTGCCATGGCAGAGTTAAAAAAATTCAACACTTTTCCCAAATTAGTCACCGTAACGACTTGAAATATATTGGCAACTAAACAAGATCCAGGTCCCATTGTAGGAGAAACAGAGTAGTCAAGGCTTCACAAAGTCTTTAGACACACCCAAATATGGCACTGCATGTAATGCTTGGTGCGGTCATTCTTAGGCCTTTTTGGCTGACATGTTAACGAATCCTCAGTGGCTTTTTCACTGATGTTCCTGGCCGCAGTAGCAAATGGTTTTTACAGGGCAGGTTTGCTTGTCCCAGCACCCAACCCTCCTCTTTTCGCAGCCGGGCTTGGGACCGGCCATGGCAGAGTTAAAAAAATTCAACACTTTTCCCAAATTAGTCACCGTAACGACTTGAAATATAGTGGCAACTAAACAAGATCCAGGTCCCATTGTAGGAGAAACAGAGTAGTCAAGGCTTCACAAAGTCTTTAGACACACCCAAATAGGGCACTGCATGTAATGCTTGGTGCGGTCATTCTTAGGCCTTTTTGGCTGAGATGCTAACGAATCCTCAGTGGCTTTTTCACTGACGTTCCTGCCGCAGTAGCAAATGGTTTTTACAGGGCAGGTTTGCTTGTCCCAGCACCCAACCCTCCTCTTTTCGCAGCCGGGCTTGGGACCGGCCATGGCAGAGTTAAAAAAATTCAACACTTTTCCCAAATTAGTCACCGTAACGACTTGAAATATAGTGGCAACCAAACAAGATCCAGGTCCCATTGTAGGAGAAACATAGTAGTCAAGGCTTCACAAAGTCTTTAGACACACCCAAATATGGCACTGCATGTAATGCTTGGTGCGGTCATTCTTAGGCCTTTTTGGCTGACATGTTAACGAATCCTCAGTGGCTTTTACACTGACGTTCCTGGCCGCAGTAGCAAATAGTTTTTACAGGGCAGGTTTGCTTGTCCCAGCACCCAACCCTCCTCTTTTCGCAGCCGGGCTTGGGACCGGCCATGGCAGAGTTAAAAAAATTCAACACTTTTCCCAAATTAGTCACCGTAACGACTTGAAATATATTGGCAACTAAACAAGATCCAGGTCCCATTGTAGGAGAAACAGAGTAGTCAAGGCTTCACAAAGTCTTTAGACACACCCAAATATGGCACTGCATGTAATGCTTGGTGCGGTCATTCTTAGGCCTTTTTGGCTGACATGTTAACGAATCCTCAGTGGCTTTTTCACTGATGTTCCTGGCCGCAGTAGCAAATAGTTTTTACAGGGCAGGTTTGCTTGTCCCAGCACCCAACCCTCCTCTTTTCGCAGCCGGGCTTGGGACCGGCCATGGCAGAGTTAAAAAAATTCAACACTTTTCCCAAATTAGTCACCGTAACGACTTGAAATATAGTGGCAACTAAACAAGATCCAGGTCCCATTGTAGGAGAAACAGAGTAGTCAAGGCTTCACAAAGTCTTTAGACACACCCAAATATGGCACTGCATGTAATGCTTGGTGCGGTCATTCTTAGGCCTTTTTGGCTGAGATGTTAACGAATCCTCAGTGGCTTTTTCACTGACGTTCCTGGCCGCAGTAGCAAATGGTTTTTACAGGGCAGGTTTGCTTGTCCCAGCACCCAACCCTCCTCTTTTCGCAGCCGGGCTTGGGACCGGCCATGGCAGAGTTAAAAAAATTCAACACTTTTCCCAAATTAGTCACCGTAACGACTTGAAATATAGTGGCAACTAAACAAGATCCAGGTCCCATTGTAGGAGAAACAGAGTAGTCAAGGCTTCACAAAGTCTTTAGACACACCCAAATATGGCACTGCATGTAATGCTTGGTGCGGTCATTCTTAGGCCTTTTTGGCTGACATGTTAACGAATCCTCAGTGGCTTTTTCACTGACGTTCCTGGCCGCAGTAGCAAATAGTTTTTACAGGGCAGGTTTGCTTGTCCCAACACCCAACCCTCCTCTTTTCGCAGCCGGGCTTGGGACCGGCCATGGCAGAGTTAAAAAAATTCAACACTTTTCCCAAATTAGTCACCGTAACGACTTGAAATATAGTGGCAACCAAACAAGATGCAGGTCCCATTGTAGGAGAAACATAGTAGTCAAGGCTACACAAAGTCTTTAGACACACCCAAATATGGCACTGCATGTAATGCTTGGTGCGGTCATTCTTAGGCCTTTTTGGCTGAGATGTTAACGAATCCTCAGTGGCTTTTACACTGACGTTCCTGGCCGCAGTAGCAAATAGTTTTTACAGGGCAGGTTTGCTTGTCCCAGCACCCAACCCTCCTCTTTTCGCAGCCAGGCTTGGGACCGGCCATGGCAGAGTTAAAAAAATTCAACACTTTTCCCAAATTAGTCACCGTAACGACTTGAAATATAGTGGCAACTAAACAAGATCCAGGTCCCATTGTAGGAGAAACAGAGTAGTCAAGGCTTCACAAAGTCTTTAGACACACCCAAATATGGCACTGCATGTAATGCTTGGTGCGGTCATTCTTAGGCCTTTTTGGCTGAGATGTTAACGAATCCTCAGTGGCTTTTTCACTGACGTTCCTGGCCGCAGTAGCAAATGGTTTTTACAGGGCAGGTTTGCTTGTCCCAGCACCCAACCCTCCTCTTTTCGCAGCCGGGCTTGGGACCGGCCATGGCAGAGTTAAAAAAATTCAACACTTTTCCCAAATTAGTCACCGTAACGACTTGAAATATAGTGGCAACTAAACAAGATCCAGGTCCCATTGTAGGAGAAACAGAGTAGTCAAGGCTTCACAAAGTCTTTAGACACACCCAAATATGGCACTGCATGTAATGCTTGGTGCGGTCATTCTTAGGCCTTTTTGGCTGACATGTTAACGAATCCTCAGTGGCTTTTTCACTGACGTTCCTGGCCGCAGTAGCAAATAGTTTTTACAGGGCAGGTTTGCTTGTCCCAACACCCAACCCTCCTCTTTTCGCAGCCGGGCTTGGGACCGGCCATGGCAGAGTTAAAAAAATTCAACACTTTTCCCAAATTAGTCACCGTAACGACTTGAAATATAGTGGCAACCAAACAAGATCCAGGTCCCATTGTAGGAGAAACAGAGTAGTCAAGGCTTCACAAAGTCTTTAGACACACCCAAATATGGCACTGCATGTAATGCTTGGTACGGTCATTCTTAGGCCTTTTTGGTTGAGATGTTAACGAATCCTCAGTGGCTTTTTCACTGACGTTCCTGGCCGCAGTAGCAAATAGTTTTTACAGGGCAGGTTTGCTTGTCCCAACACCCAACCCTCCTCTTTTCGCAGCCGGGCTTGGGACCGGCCATGGCAGAGTTAAAAAAATTCAACACTTTTCCCAAATTAGTCACCGTACCGACTTGAAATATAGTGGCAACTAAACAAGATCCAGGTCCCATTGTAGGAGAAACAGAGTAGTCAAGGCTTCACAAAGTCTTTAGACACACCCAAATATGGCACTGCATGTAATGCTTGGTGCGGTCATTCTTAGGCCTTTTTGGAAGAGATGTTAACGAATCCTCAGTGGCTTTTTCACTGACGTTCCTGGCCGCAGTAGCAAATGGTTTTTACAGGGCAGGTTTGCTTGTCCCAGCACCCAACCCTCCTCTTTTCGCAGCCGGGCTTGGGACCGGCCATGGCAGAGTTAAAAAAATTCAACACTTTTCCCAAATTAGTCACCGTAACGACTTGAAATATAGTGGCAACTAAACAAGATCCAGGTCCCATTGTAGGAGAAACAGAGTAGTCAAGGCTTCACAAAGTCTTTAGACACACCCAAATATGGCACTGCATGTAATGCTTGGTGCGGTCATTCTTAGGCCTTTTTGGCTGAGATGTTAACAAATCCTCAGTGGCTTTTACACTGACGTTCCTGGCCGCAGTAGCAAATAGTTTTTACAGGGCAGGTTTGCTTGTCCCAGCACCCAACCCTCCTCTTTTCGCAGCCGGGCTTGGGACCGGCCATGGCAGAGTTAAAAAAATTCAACACTTTTCCCAAATTAGTCACCGTAACGACTTGAAATATAGTGGCAACTAAACAAGATCCAGGTCCCATTGTAGGAGAAACAGAGTAGTCAAGGCTTCACAAAGTCTTTAGACACACCCAAATATGGCACTGCATGTAATGCTTGGTGCAGTCATTCTTAGGCCTTTTTGGCTGACATGTTAACGAATCCTCAGTGGCTTTTTCACTGACGTTCCTGGCCGCAGTAGCAAATAGTTTTTACAGGGCAGGTTTGCTTGTCCCAGCACCCAACCCTCCTCTTTTCGCAGCCGGGCTTGGGACCGGCCATGGCAGAGTTAAAAAAATTCAACACTTTTCCCAAATTAGTCACCGTAACGACTTGAAATATAGTGGCAACTAAACAAGATCCAGGTCCCATTGTAGGAGAAACAGAGTAGTCAAGGCTTCACAAAGTCTTTAGACACACCCAAATATGGCACTGCATGTAATGCTTGGTGCGGTTATTCTTAGGCCTTTTTGGCTGAGATGTTAACGAATCCTCAGTGGCTTTTTCACTGACGTTCCTGGCCGCAGTAGCAAATAGTTTTTACAGGGCAGGTTTGCTTGTCCCAGCACCCAACCCTCCTCTTTTCGCAGCCGGGCTTGGGACCGGCCATGGCAGAGTTAAAAAAAATTCAACACTTTTCCCAAATTAGTCACCGTAACGACTTGAAATATAGTGGCAACTAAACAAGATCCAGGTCCCATTGTAGGAGAAACAGAGTAGTCAAGGCTTCACAAAGTCTTTAGACACACCCAAATATGGCACTGCATGTAATGCTTGGTGCGGTCATTCTTAGGCCTTTTTGGCTGAGATGTTAACGAATCCTCAGTGGCTTTTTCACTGACGTTCCTGGCTGCAGTAGCAAATAGTTTTTACAGGGCAGGTTTGCTTGTCCCAGCACCCAACCCTCCTCTTTTCGCAGCCGGGCTTGGGACCGGCCATGGCAGAGTTAAAAAAATTCAACACTTTTCCCAAATTAGTCACCGTAACGACTTGAAATATAGTGGCAACTAAACAAGATCCAGGTCCCATTGTAGGAGAAACAGAGTAGTCAAGGCTTCACAAAGTCTTTAGACACACCCAAATATGGCACTGCATGTAATGCTTGGTGCGTTCATTCTTAGGCCTTTTTGGCTGACATGTTAACGAATCCTCAGTGGCTTTTTCACTGACGTTCCTGGCCGCAGTAGCAAATAGTTTTTACAGGGCAGGTTTGCTTGTCCCAGCACCCAACCCTCCTCTTTTCGCAGCCGGGCTTGGGACCGGCCATGACAGAGTTAAAAAAATTCAACACTTTTCCCAAATTAGTCACCGTAACGACTTGAAATATAGTGGCAACTAAACAAGATCCAGGTCCCATTGTAGGAGAAACAGAGTAGTCAAGGCTTCACAAAGTCTTTAGACACACCCAAATATGGCACTGCATGTAATGCTTGGTGCGGTCATTCTTAGGCCTTTTTGGCTGAGATGTTAACGAATCCTCAGTGGCTTTTTCACTGACGTTCCTGGCCGCAGTAGCAAATAGTTTTTACAGGGCAGGTTTGCTTGTCCCAGCACCCAACCCTCCTCTTTTCGCAGCCGGGCTTGGGACCGGCCATGGCAGAGTTAAAAAAATTCAACACTTTTCCCAAATTAGTCACCGTAATGACTTGAAATATAGTGGCAACTAAACAAGATCCAGGTCCCATTGTAGGAGAAACAGAGTAGTCAAGGCTTCACAAAGTCTTTAGACACACCCAAATATGGCACTGCATGTAATGCTTGGTGCAGTCATTCTTAGGCCTTTTTGGCTGACATGTTAACGAATCCTCAGTGGCTTTTTCACTGACGTTCCTGGCCGCAGTAGCAAATAGTTTTTACAGGGCAGGTTTGCTTGTCCCAGCACCCAACCCTCCTCTTTTCGCAGCCGGGCTTGGGACCGGCCATGGCAGAGTTAAAAAAATTCAACACTTTTCCCAAATTAGTCACCGTAACGACTTGAAATATAGTGGCAACTAAACAAGATCCAGGTCCCATTGTAGGAGAAACAGAGTAGTCAAGGCTTCACAAAGTCTTTAGACACACCCAAATATGGCACTGCATGTAATGCTTGGTGCGGTTATTCTTAGGCCTTTTTGGCTGAGATGTTAACGAATCCTCAGTGGCTTTTTCACTGACGTTCCTGGCCGCAGTAGCAAATAGTTTTTACAGGGCAGGTTTGCTTGTCCCAGCACCCAACCCTCCTCTTTTCGCAGCCGGGCTTGGGACCGGCCATGGCAGAGTTAAAAAAAATTCAACACTTTTCCCAAATTAGTCACCGTAACGACTTGAAATATAGTGGCAACTAAACAAGATCCAGGTCCCATTGTAGGAGAAACAGAGTAGTCAAGGCTTCACAAAGTCTTTAGACACACCCAAATATGGCACTGCATGTAATGCTTGGTGCGGTCATTCTTAGGCCTTTTTGGCTGAGATGTTAACGAATCCTCAGTGGCTTTTTCACTGACGTTCCTGGCTGCAGTAGCAAATAGTTTTTACAGGGCAGGTTTGCTTGTCCCAGCACCCAACCCTCCTCTTTTCGCAGCCGGGCTTGGGACCGGCCATGGCAGAGTTAAAAAAATTCAACACTTTTCCCAAATTAGTCACCGTAACGACTTGAAATATAGTGGCAACTAAACAAGATCCAGGTCCCATTGTAGGAGAAACAGAGTAGTCAAGGCTTCACAAAGTCTTTAGACACACCCAAATATGGCACTGCATGTAATGCTTGGTGCGTTCATTCTTAGGCCTTTTTGGCTGACATGTTAACGAATCCTCAGTGGCTTTTTCACTGACGTTCCTGGCCGCAGTAGCAAATAGTTTTTACAGGGCAGGTTTGCTTGTCCCAGCACCCAACCCTCCTCTTTTCGCAGCCGGGCTTGGGACCGGCCATGACAGAGTTAAAAAAATTCAACACTTTTCCCAAATTAGTCACCGTAACGACTTGAAATATAGTGGCAACTAAACAAGATCCAGGTCCCATTGTAGGAGAAACAGAGTAGTCAAGGCTTCACAAAGTCTTTAGACACACCCAAATATGGCACTGCATGTAATGCTTGGTGCGGTCATTCTTAGGCCTTTTTGGCTGAGATGTTAACGAATCCTCAGTGGCTTTTTCACTGACGTTCCTGGCCGCAGTAGCAAATAGTTTTTACAGGGCAGGTTTGCTTGTCCCAGCACCCAACCCTCCTCTTTTCGCAGCCGGGCTTGGGACCGGCCATGGCAGAGTTAAAAAAATTCAACACTTTTCCCAAATTAGTCACCGTAATGACTTGAAATATAGTGGCAACTAAACAAGATCCAGGTCCCATTGTAGGAGAAACAGAGTAGTCAAGGCTTCACAAAGTCTTTAGACACACCCAAATATGGCACTGCATGTAATGCTTGGTGCAGTCATTCTTAGGCCTTTTTGGCTGAGATGTTAACGAATCCTCAGTGGCTTTTTCACTGACGTTCCTGGCCACAGTAGCAAATGGTTTTTACTGGGTAGGTTTGCTTGTCCCAGCACCCAACCCTCCTCTTTTCGCAGCCGGGCTTGGGACCGGCCATGGCAGAGTTAAAAAAATTCAACACTTTTCCCAAATTAGTCACCGTAACGACTTGAAATATAGTGGCAACTAAACAAGATCCAGGTCCCATTGTAGGAGAAACAGAGTAGTCAAGGCTTCACAAAGTCTTTAGACACACCCAAATATGGCACTGCATGTAATGCTTGGTGCGGTCATTCTTAGGCCTTTTTGGCTGAGATGTTAACGAATCCTCAGTGGCTTTTTCACTGACGTTCCTGGCCGCAGTAGCAAATAGTTTTTACAGGGCAGGTTTGCTTGTCCCAGCACCCAACCCTCCTCTTTTCGCAGCCGGGCTTGGGACCGGCCATGGCAGAGTTAAAAAAATTCAACACTTTTCCCAAATTAGTCACCGTAATGACTTGAAATATAGTGGCAACTAAACAAGATCCAGGTCCCATTGTAGGAGAAACAGAGTAGTCAAGGCTTCACAAAGTCTTTAGACACACCCAAATATGGCACTGCATGTAATGCTTGGTGCGGTCATTCTTAGGCCTTTTTGGCTGAGATGTTAACGAATCCTCAGTGGCTTTTTCACTGACGTTCCTGGCCGCAGTAGCAAATAGTTTTTACAGGAGAGGTTTGCTTGTCCCAGCACCCAACCCTCCTCTTTTCGCAGCCGGGCTTGGGACCGGCCATGGCAGAGTTAAAAAAAATTCAACACTTTTCCCAAATTAGTCACCGTAACGACTTGAAATATAGTGGCAACTAAACAAGATCCAGGTCCCATTGTAGGAGAAACAGAGTAGTCAAGGCTTCACAAAGTCTTTAGACACACCCAAATAATTCAACACTTTTCCCAAATTAGTCACCGTAACGACTTGAAATATAGTGGCAACTAAACAAGATCCAGGTCCCATTGTAGGAGAAACAGAGTAGTCAAGGCTTCACAAAGTCTTTAGACACACCCTAATATGGCACTGCATGTAATGCTTGGTGCGGTCATTCTTAGGCCTTTTTGGCTGAGATGTTAACGAATCCTCAGTGGCTTTTTCACTGACGTTCCTGGCCACAGTAGCAAATGGTTTTTACAGGGCAGGTTTGCTTGTCCCAGCACCCAACCCTCCTCTTTTCGCAGCCGGGCTTGGGACCGGCCATGGCAGAGTTAAAAAAATTCAACACTTTTCCCAAATTAGTCACCGTAACGACTTGAAATATAGTGGCAACTAAACAAGATCCAGGTCCCATTGTAGGAGAAACAGAGTAGTCAAGGCTTCACAAAGTCTTTAGACACACCCAAATATGGCACTGCATGTAATGCTTGGTGCGGTCATTCTTAGGCCTTTTTGGCTGACATGTTAACGAATCCTCAGTGGCTTTTTCACTGACGTTCCTGGCCGCAGTAGCAAATAGTTTTTACAGGGCAGGTTTGCTTGTCCCAGCACCCAACCCTCCTCTTTTTGCAGCCGGGCTTGGGACCGGCCATGGCAGAGTTAAAAAAAATTCAACACTTTTCCCAAATTAGTCACCGTAACGACTTGAAATATAGTGGCAACTAAACAAGATCCAGGTCCCATTGTAGGAGAAACAGAGTAGTCAAGGCTTCACAAAGTCTTTAGACACACCCAAATATGGCACTGCATGTAATGCTTGGTGCGGTCATTCTTAGGCCTTTTTGGCTGAGATGTTAACGAATCCTCAGTGGCTTTTTCACTGACGTTCCTGGCCACAGTAGCAAATGGTTTTTACAGGGCAGGTTTGCTTGTCCCAGCACCCAACCCTCCTCTTTTCGCAGCCGGGCTTGGGACCGGCCATGGCAGAGTTAAAAAAATTCAACACTTTTCCCAAATTAGTCACCGTAACGACTTAAAATATAGTGGCAACTAAACAAGATCCAGGTCCCATTGTAGGAGAAACAGAGTAGTCAAGGCTTCACAAGGTCTTTAGACACACCCAAATATGGCACTGATTGTAATGCTTGGTGCGGTCATTCTTAGGCCTTTTTGGCTGACATGTTAACGAATCCTCAGTGGCTTTTTCACTGATGTTCCTGGCCGCAGTAGCAAATAGTTTTTACAGGGCAGGTTTGCTTGTCCCAACACCCAACCCTCCTCTTTTCGCAGCCGGGCTTGGGACCGGCCATGGCAGAGTTACAAAAATTCAACACTTTTCCCAAATTAGTCACCGTAACGACTTGAAATATAGTGGCAACCAAACAAGATCCAGGTCCCATTGTAGGAGAAACAGAGTAGTCAAGGCTTCACAAAGTCTTTAGACACACCCAAATATGGCACTGCATGTAATGCTTGGTGCGGTCATTCTTAGGCCTTTTTGGCTGAGATGTTAACGAATCCTCAGTGGCTTTTTCACTGACGTTCCTGGCTGCAGTAGCAAATAGTTTTTACAGGGCAGGTTTGCTTGTCCCAGCACCCAACCCTCCTCTTTTCGCAGCCGGGCTTGGGACCGGCCATGGCAGAGTTAAAAAAATTCAACACTTTTCCCAAATTAGTCACCGTAACGACTTGAAATATAGTGGCAACTAAACAAGATCCAGGTCCCATTGTAGGAGAAACAGAGTAGTCAAGGCTTCACAAAGTCTTTAGACACACCCAAATATGGCACTGCATGTAATGCTTGGTGCGTTCATTCTTAGGCCTTTTTGGCTGACATGTTAACGAATCCTCAGTGGCTTTTTCACTGACGTTCCTGGCCGCAGTAGCAAATAGTTTTTACAGGGCAGGTTTGCTTGTCCCAGCACCCAACCCTCCTCTTTTCGCAGCCGGGCTTGGGACCGGCCATGACAGAGTTAAAAAAATTCAACACTTTTCCCAAATTAGTCACCGTAACGACTTGAAATATAGTGGCAACTAAACAAGATCCAGGTCCCATTGTAGGAGAAACAGAGTAGTCAAGGCTTCACAAAGTCTTTAGACACACCCAAATATGGCACTGCATGTAATGCTTGGTGCGGTCATTCTTAGGCCTTTTTGGCTGAGATGTTAACGAATCCTCAGTGGCTTTTTCACTGACGTTCCTGGCCGCAGTAGCAAATAGTTTTTACAGGGCAGGTTTGCTTGTCCCAGCACCCAACCCTCCTCTTTTCGCAGCCGGGCTTGGGACCGGCCATGGCAGAGTTAAAAAAATTCAACACTTTTCCCAAATTAGTCACCGTAATGACTTGAAATATAGTGGCAACTAAACAAGATCCAGGTCCCATTGTAGGAGAAACAGAGTAGTCAAGGCTTCACAAAGTCTTTAGACACACCCAAATATGGCACTGCATGTAATGCTTGGTGCGGTCATTCTTAGGCCTTTTTGGCTGACATGTTAAAGAATCCTCAGTGGCTTTTTCACTGACGTTCCTGGCCGCAGTAGCAAATAGTTTTTACAGGGCAGGTTTGCTTGTCCCAGCACCCAACCCTCCTCTTTTCGCAGCCAGGCTTGGGACCGGCCATGGCAGAGTTAAAAAAATTCAACACTTTTCCCAAATTAGTCACCGTAACGACTTGAAATATAGTGGCAACTAAACAAGATCCAGGTCCCATTGTAGGAGAAACAGAGTAGTCAAGGCTTCACAAAGTCTTTAGACACACCCAAATATGGCACTGCATGTAATGCTTGGTGCGGTCATCCTTAGGCCTTTTTGGCTGAGATGTTAATGAATCCTCAGTGGCTTTTTCACTGACGTTCCTGGCCACAGTAGCAAATGGTTTTTACAGGGCAGGTTTGCTTGTCCCAGCACCCAACCCTCCTCTTTTCGCAGCCGGGCTTGTGACCGGCCATGGCAGAGTTAAAAAAATTCAACACTTTTCCCAAATTAGTCACCGTAACGACTTGAAATATAGTGGCAACTAAACAAGATCCAGGTCCCATTGTAGGAGAAACAGAGTAGTCAAGGCTTCACAAGGTCTTTAGACACACCCAAATATGGCACTGCATGTAATGCTTGGTGCGGTCATTCTTAGGCTTTTTTGGCTGAGATGTTAACGAATCCTCAGTGGCTTTTACACTGACGTTCCTGGCCGCAGTAGCAAATAGTTTTTACAGGGCAGGTTTGCTTGTCCCAGCACCCAACCCTCCTCTTTTCGCAGCCGGGCTTGGGACCGGCCATGGCAGAGTTAAAAAAATTCAACACTTTTCCCAAATTAGTCACCGTAACGACTTGAAATATAGTGGCAACCAAACAAGATCCAGGTCCCATTGTAGGAGAAACAGAGTAGTCAAGGCTTCACAAAGTCTTTAGACACACCCAAATATGGCACTGCATGTAATGCTTGGTGCGGTCATTCTTAGGCCTTTTTGGCTGAGATGTTAACGAATCCTCAGTGGCTTTTTCACTGACGTTCCTGCCGCAGTAGCAAATGGTTTTTACAGGGCAGGTTTGCTTGTCCCAGCACCCAACCCTCCTCTTTTCGCAGCCGGGCTTGGGACCGGCCATGGCAGAGTTAAATAAATTCAACACTTTTCCCAAATTAGTCACCGTAACGACTTGAAATATAGTGGCAACCAAACAAGATCCAGGTCCCATTGTAGGAGAAACATAGTAGTCAAGGCTTCACAAAGTCTTTAGACACACCCAAATATGGCACTGCATGTAATGCTTGGTGCGGTCATTCTTAGGCCTTTTTGGCTGAGATGTTAACGAATCCTCAGTGGCTTTTACACTGACGTTCCTGGCCGCAGTAGCAAATAGTTTTTACAGGGTAGGTTTGCTTGTCCCAGCACCCAACCCTCCTCTTTTCGCAGCCGGGCTTGGGACCGGCCATGGCAGAGTTAAAAAAATTCAACACTTTTCCCAAATTAGTCACCGTAACGACTTGAAATATAGTGGCAACTAAACAAGATCCAGGTCCCATTGTAGGAGAAACAGAGTAGTCAAGGCTTCACAAAGTCTTTAGACACACCCAAATATGGCACTGCATGTAATGCTTGGTGCGGTCATTCTTAGGCCTTTTTGGCTGAGATGTTAACAAATCCTCAGTGGCTTTTTCACTGACGTTCCTGGCTGCAGTAGCAAATAGTTTTTACAGGGCAGGTTTGCTTGTCCCAGCACCCAACCCTCCTCTTTTCGCAGCCGGGCTTGGGACCGGCCATGGCAGAGTTAAAAAAAAATCAACACTTTTCCCAAATTAGTCACCGTAACGACTTGAAATATAGTGGCAACTAAACAAGATCCAGGTCCCATTGTAGGAGAAACAGAGTAGTCAAGGTTTCACAAAGTCTTTAGACACACCCAAATATGGCACTGCATGTAATGCTTGGTGCGGTCATTCTTAGGCCTTTTTGGCTGACATGTTAACGAATCCTCAGTGGCTTTTTCACTGACGTTCCTGGCCGCAGTAGCAAATAGTTTTTACAGGGCAGGTTTGCTTGTCCCAGCACCCAACCCTCCTCTTTTCGCAGCCAGGCTTGGGACCGGCCATGACAGAGTTAAAAAAATTCAACACTTTTCCCAAATTAGTCACCGTAACGACTTGAAATATAGTGGCAACTAAACAAGATCCAGGTCCCATTGTAGGAGAAACAGAGTAGTCAAGGCTTCACAAAGTCTTTAGACACACCCAAATATGGCACTGCATGTAATGCTTGGTGCGGTCATTCTTAGGCCTTTTTGGCTGAGATGTTAACGAATACTCAGTGGCTTTTTCACTGACGTTAATGGCCACAGTAGCAAATGGTTTTTACAGGGCAGGTTTGCTTGTCCCAGCACCCAACCCTCCTCTTTTCGCAGCCGGGCTTGTGACCGGCCATGGCAGAGTTAAAAAAATTCAACACTTTTCCCAAATTAGTCACCGTAACGACTTGAAATATAGTGGCAACTAAACAAGATCCAGGTCCCATTGTAGGAGAAACAGAGTAGTCAAGGCTTCACAAGGTCTTTAGACACACCCAAATATGGCACTGCATGTAATGCTTGGTGCGGTCATTCTTAGGCCTTTTTGGCTGAGATGTTAACGAATCCTCAGTGGCTTTTACACTGACGTTTCTGGCCGCAGTAGCAAATAGTTTTTACAGGGCAGGTTTGCTTGTCCCAGCACCCAACCCTCCTCTTTTCGCAGCCGGGCTTGGGACCGGCCATGGCAGAGTTAAAAAAATTCAACACTTTTCCCAAATTAGTCACCGTAACTAATTGAAATATAGTGGCAACTAAACAAGATCCAGGTCCCATTGTAGGAGAAACAGAGTAGTCAAGGCTTCACAAAGTCTTTAGACACACCCAAATATGGCACTGCATGTAATGCTTGGTGCGGTCATTCTTAGGCCTTTTTGGCTGACATGTTAACGAATCCTCAGTGGCTTTTTCACTGACGTTCCTGGCCACAGTAGCAAATGGTTTTTACTGGGTAGGTTTGCTTGTCCCAGCACCCAACCCTCCTCTTTTCGCAGCCGGGCTTGGGACTGGCCATGGCAGAGTTAAAAAAATTCAACACTTTTCCCAAATTAGTCACCGTAACGACTTGAAATATAGTGGCAACTAAACAAGATCCAGGTCCCATTGTAGGAGAAACAGAGTAGTCAAGGCTTCACAAAGTCTTTAGACACACCCAAATATGGCACTGCATGTAATGCTTGGTGCGGTCATTCTTAGGCCTTTTTGGCTGACATGTTAACGAATCCTCAGTGGCTTTTTCACTGACGTTCCTGGCCGCAGTAGCAAATAGTTTTTACAGGGCAGGTTTGCTTGTCCCAACACCCAACCCTCCTCTTTTCGCAGCCGGGCTTGGGACCGGCCATGGCAGAGTTAAAAAAATTCAACACTTTTCCCAAATTAGTCACCGTAACGACTTGAAATATAGTGGCAACCAAACAAGATCCAGGTCCCATTGTAGGAGAAACAGAGTAGTCAAGGCTTCACAAAGTCTTTAGACACACCCAAATATGGCACTGCATGTAATGCTTGGTGCGGTCATTCTTAGGCCTTTTTGGCTGAGATGTTAACGAATCCTCAGTGGCTTTTTCACTGACGTTCCTGCCGCAGTAGCAAATGGTTTTTACAGGGCAGGTTTGCTTGTCCCAGCACCCAACCCTCCTCTTTTCGCAGCCGGGCTTGGGACCGGCCATGGCAGAGTTAAAAAAATTCAACACTTTTCCCAAATTAGTCACCGTAATGACTTGAAATATAGTGGCAACTAAACAAGATCCAGGTCCCATTGTAGGAGAAACAGAGTAGTCAAGGCTTCACAAAGTCTTTAGACACACCCAAATATGGCACTGCATGTAATGCTTGGTGCGGTCATTCTTAGGCCTTTTTGGCTGAGATGTTAACGAATCCTCAGTGGCTTTTTCACTGACGTTCCTGGCCACAGTAGCAAATGGTTTTTACAGGGCAGGTTTGCTTGTCCCAGCACCCAACCCTCCTCTTTTCGCAGCCGGGCTTGTGACCGGCCATGGCAGAGTTAAAAAAATTCAACACTTTTCCCAAATTAGTCACCGTAACGACTTGAAATATAGTGGCAACTAAACAAGATCCAGGTCCCATTGTAGGAGAAACAGAGTAGTCAAGGCTTCACAAGGTCTTTAGACACACCCAAATATGGCACTGCATGTAATGCTTGGTGCGGTCATTCTTAGGCCTTTTTGGCTGAGATGTTAACGAATCCTCAGTGGCTTTTACACTGACGTTTCTGGCCGCAGTAGCAAATAGTTTTTACAGGGCAGGTTTGCTTGTCCCAGCACCCAACCCTCCTCTTTTCGCAGCCGGGCTTGGGACCGGCCATGGCAGAGTTAAAAAAATTCAACACTTTTCCCAAATTAGTCACCGTAACGACTTGAAATATAGTGGCAACTAAACAAGATCCAGGTCCCATTGTAGGAGAAACAGAGTAGTCAAGGCTTCACAAAGTCTTTAGACACACCCAAATATGGCACTGCATGTAATGCTTGGTGCGGTCATTCTTAGGCATTTTTGGCTGACATGTTAACGAATCCTCAGTGGCTTTTTCACTGATGTTCCCGGCCGCAGTAGCAAATAGTTTTTACAGGGCAGGTTTGCTTGTCCCAGCACCCAACCCTCCTCTTTTCGCAGCCGGGCTTGGGACCGGCCATGGCAGAGTTAAAAAAATTCAACACTTTTCCCAAATTAGTCACCGTAACGACTTGAAATATAGTGGCAACTAATCAAGATCCAGGTCCCATTGTAGGAGAAACAGAGTAGTCAAGGCTTCACAAAGTCTTTAGACACACCCAAATATGGCACTGCATGTAATGCTTGGTGCGGTCATTCTTAGGCCTTTTTGGCGGGAGATGTTAACGAATCCTCAGTGGCTTTTACACTGACGTTCCTGGCCGCAGTAGCAAATAGTTTTTACAGGGCAGGTTTGCTTGTCCCAGCACCCAACCCTCCTCTTTTCGCAGCCGGGCTTGGGACCGGCCATGGCAGAGTTAAAAAAAATTCAACACTTTTCCCAAATTAGTCACCGTAACGACTTGAAATATAGTGGCAACTAAACAAGATCCAGGTCCCATTGTAGGAGAAACAGAGTAGTCAAGGCTTCACAAAGTCTTTAGACACACCCAAATATGGCACTGCATGTAATGCTTGGTGCGGTCATTCTTAGGCCTTTTTGGCTGAGATGTTAACGAATCCTCAGTGGCTTTTTCACTGACGTTCCTGGCTGCAGTAGCAAATAGTTTTTACAGGGCAGGTTTGCTTGTCCCAGCACCCAACCCTCTTTTCGCAGCCGGGCTTGGGACCGGCCATGGCAGAGTTAAAAAAATTCAACACTTTTCCCAAATTAGTCACCGTAACGACTTGAAATATAGTGGCAACTAAACAAGATCCAGGTCCCATTGTAGGAGAAACAGAGTAGTCAAGGCTTCACAAAGTCTTTAGACACACCCAAATATGGCACTGCATGTAATGCTTGGTGCGGTCATTCTTAGGCCTTTTTGGCTGAGATGTTAACGAATCCTCAGTGGCTTTTTCACTGACGTTCCTGCCGCAGTAGCAAATGGTTTTTACAGGGCAGGATTGCTTGTCCCAGCACCCAACCCTCCTCTTTTCGCAGCCGGGCTTGGGACCGGCCATGACAGAGTTAAAAAAATTCAACACTTTTCCCAAATTAGTCACCGTAACGACTTGAAATATAGTGGCAACCAAACAAGATCCAGGTCCCATTGTAGGAGAAACATAGTAGTCAAGGCTTCACAAAGTCTTTAGACACACCCAAATATGGCACTGCATGTAATGCTTGGTGCGGTCATTCTTAGGCCTTTTTGGCTGAGATGTTAACCAATCCTCAGTGGCTTTTACACTGACGTTCCTGGCCGCAGTAGCAAATAGTTTTTACAGGGCAGGTTTGCTTGTCCCAGCACCCAACCCTCCTCTTTTCGCAGCCGGGCTTGGGACCGGCCATGGCAGAGTTAAAAAAATTCAACACTTTTCCCAAATTAGTCACCGTAACGACTTGAAATATAGTGGCAACTAAACAAGATCCAGGTCCCATTGTAGGAGAAACAGAGTAGTCAAGGCTTCACAAAGTCTTTAGACACACCCAAATATGGCACTGCATGTAATGCTTGGTGCGGTTATTCTTAGGCCTTTTTGGCTGACATGTTAACGAATCCTCAGTGGCTTTTTCACTGACGTTCCTGGCCGCAGTAGCAAATAGTTTTTACAGGGCAGGTTTGCTTGTCCCAGCACCCAACCCTCCTCTTTTCGCAGCCGGGCTTGGGACCGGCCATGGCAGAGTTAAAAGAAAATTCAACACTTTTCCCAAATTAGTCACCGTAACGACTTGAAATATAGTGGCAACTAAACAAGATCCAGGTCCCATTGTAGGAGAAACAGAGTAGTCAAGGCTTCACAAAGTCTTTAGACACACCCAAATATGGCACTGCATGTAATGCTTGGTGCGGTCATTCTTAGGCCTTTTTGGCTGAGATGTTAACAAATCCTCAGTGGCTTTTTCACTGACGTTCCTGGCTGCAGTAGCAAATAGTTTTTACAGGGCAGGTTTGCTTGTCCCAGCACCCAACCCTCCTCTTTTCGCAGCCGGGCTTGGGACCGGCCATGGCAGAGTTAAAAAAATTCAACACTTTTCCCAAATTAGTCACCATAACGACTTGAAATATAGTGGCAACTAAACAAGATCCAGGTCCCATTGTAGGAGAAACAGAGTAGTCAAGGCTTCACAAAGTCTTTAGACACACCCAAATATGGCACTGCATGTAATGCTTGGTGCGGTCATTCTTAGACCTTTTTGGATGAGATGTTAACGAATCCTCAGTGGCTTTTTCACTGACGTTCCTGGCCGCAGTAGCAAATAGTTTTTACAGGGCAGGTTTGCTTGTCCCAGCACCCAACCCTCCTCTTTTCGCAGCCGGGCTTGGGACCGGCCATGGCAGAGTTAAAAAAATTCAACACTTTTCCAAAATTAGTCACCATAATGACTTGAAATATAGTGGCAACTAAACAAGATCCAGGTCCCATTGTAGGAGAAACAGAGTAGTCAAGGCTTCACAAAGTCTTTAGACACACCCAAATATGGCACTGCATGTAATGCTTGGTGCGGTCATTCTTAGGCCTTTTTGGCTGAGATGTTAACGAATCCTCAGTGGCTTTTTCACTGACGTTCCTGGCTGCAGTAGCAAATAGTTTTTACAGGGCAGGTTTGCTTGTCCCAGCACCCAACCCTCCTCTTTTCGCAGCCGGGCTTGGGACCGGCCATGGCAGAGTTAAAAAAATTCAACACTTTTCCCAAATTAGTCACCGTAATGACTTGAAATATAGTGGCAACTAAACAAGATCCAGGTCCCATTGTAGGAGAAACAGAGTAGTCAAGGCTTCACAAAGTCTTTAGACACACCCAAATATGGCACTGCATGTAATGCTTGGTGCGGTCATTCTTAGCCCTTTTTGGCTGAGATGTTAACGAATCCTCAGTGGCTTTTTCACTGACGTTCCTGGCCACAGTAGCAAATGGTTTTTACTGGGTAGGTTTGCTTGTCCCAGCACCCAACCCTCCTCTTTTCGCAGCCGGGCTTGGGACCGGCCATGGCAGAGTTAAAAAAATTCAACACTTTTCCCAAATTAGTCACCGTAACGACTTGAAATATAGTGGCAACTAAACAAGATCCAGGTCCCATTGTAGGAGAAACAGAGTAGTCAAGGCTTCACAAAGTCTTTAGACACACCCAAATATGGCACTGCATGTAATGCTTGGTGCGGTCATTCTTAGACCTTTTTGGATGAGATGTTAACGAATCCTCAGTGGCTTTTTCACTGACGTTCCTGGCCGCAGTAGCAAATAGTTTTTACAGGGCAGGTTTGCTTGTCCCAGCACCCAACCCTCCTCTTTTCGCAGCCGGGCTTGGGACCGGCCATGGCAGAGTTAAAAAAATTCAACACTTTTCCCAAATTAGTCACCATAATGACTTGAAATATAGTGGCAACTAAACAAGATCCAGGTCCCATTGTAGGAGAAACAGAGTAGTCAAGGCTTCACAAAGTCTTTAGACACACCCAAATATGGCACTGCATGTAATGCTTGGTGCGGTCATTCTTAGGCCTTTTTGGCTGAGATGTTAACGAATCCTCAGTGGCTTTTTCACTGACGTTCCTGGCCACAGTAGCAAATGGTTTTTACTGGGTAGGTTTGCTTGTCCCAGCACCCAACCCTCCTCTTTTCGCAGCCGGGCTTGGGACCGGCCATGGCAGAGTTAAAAAAATTCAACACTTTTCCCAAATTAGTCACCGTAACGACTTGAAATATAGTGGCAACTTAACAAGATCCAGGTCCCATTGTAGGAGAAACAGAGTAGTCAAGGCTTCACAAAGTCTTTAGACACACCCAAATATGGCACTGCATGTAATGCTTGGTGCGGTCATTCTTAGGCCTTTTTGGCTGACATGTTAACGAATCCTCAGTGGCTTTTTCACTGATGTTCCTGGCCACAGTAGCAAATAGTTTTTACAGGGCAGGTTTGCTTGTCCCAGCACCCAACCCTCCTCTTTTCGCAGCCGGGCTTGGGACCGGCCATGGCAGAGTTAAAAAAAATTCAACACTTTTCCCAAATTAGTCACCGTAACTAATTGAAATATAGTGGCAACTAAGCAAGATCCAGGTCCCATTGTAGGAGAAACAGAGTAGTCAAGGCTTCACAAATTCTTTAGACACACCCAAATATGGCACTGCATGCAATGCTTGGTGCGGTCATTCTTAGGCCTTTTTGGCTGAGATGTGAACGAATCCTCAGTGGCTTTTTCACTGACGTTCCTGGCCGCAGTAGCAAATAGTTTTTACAGGGCAGGTTTGCTTGTCCCAGCACCCAACCCTCCTCTTTTCGCAGCCGGGCTTGGGACCGGCCATGGCAGAGTTAAAAAAATTCAACACTTTTCCCAAATTAGTCACCGTAACGACTTGAAATATAGTGGCAACCAAACAAGATCCAGGTCCCATTGTAGGAGAAACAGAGTAGTCAAGGCTTAACAAAGTCTTTAGACACACCCAAATATGGCACTGCATGTAATGCTTGGTGCGGTCATTCTTAGGCCTTTTTGGCTGAGATGTTAACGAATCCTCAGTGGCTTTTTCACTGACATTCCTGGCCACAGTAGCAAATGGTTTTTACAGGGCAGGTTTGCTTGTCCCAGCACCCAACCCTCCTCTTTTCGCAGCCGGGCTTGGGACCGGCCATGGCAGAGTTAAAAAAATTCAACACTTTTCCCAAATTAGTCACCGTAACGACTTGAAATATAGTGGCAACTAAACAAGATCCAGGTCCCATTGTAGGAGAAACAGAGTAGTCAAGGCTTCACAAAGTCTTTAGACACACCCAAATATGGCACTGCATGTAATGCTTGGTGCGGTCATTCTTAGGCCTTTTTGGCTGACATGTTAACGAATCCTCAGTGGCTTTTTCACTGACGTTCCTGGCTGCAGTAGCAAATAGTTTTTACAGGGCAGGTTTGCTTGTCCCAGCACCCAACCCTCCTCTTTTTGCAGCCGGGCTTGGGACCGGCCATGGCAGAGTTAAAAAAAATTCAACACTTTTCCCAAATTAGTCACCGTAACGACTTGAAATATAGTGGCAACTAAACAAGATCCAGGTCCCATTGTAGGAGAAACAGAGTAGTCAAGGCTTCACAAAGTCTTTAGACACACCCAAATATGGCACTGCATGTAATGCTTGGTGCGGTCATTCTTAGGCCTTTTTGGCTGACATGTTAACGAATCCTCAGTGGCTTTTTCACTGATGTTCCTGGCCGCAGTAGCAAATAGTTTTTACAGGGCAGGTTTGCTTGTCCCAGCACCCAACCCTCCTCTTTTCGCAGCCGGGCTTGGGACCGGCCATGGCAGAGTTAAAAAAATTCAACACTTTTCCCAAATTAGTCACCGTAACTAATTGAAATATAGTGGCAACTAAGCAAGATCCAGGTCCCATTGTAGGAGAAACAGAGTAGTCAAGGCTTCACAAATTCTTTAGACACACCCAAATATGGCACTGCATGCAATGCTTGGTGCGGTCATTCTTAGGCCTTTTTGGCTGAGATGTTAACGAATCCTCAGTGGCTTTTTCACTGACGTTCCTGGCCGCAGTAGCAAATAGTTTTTACAGGGCAGGTTTGCTTGTCCCAGCACCCAACCCTCCTCTTTTCGCAGCCGGGCTTGGGACCGGCCATGGCAGAGTTAAAAAAATTCAACACTTTTCCCAAATTAGTCACCGTAACGACTTGAAATATAGTGGCAACCAAACAAGATCCAGGTCCCATTGTAGGAGAAACAGAGTAGTCAAGGCTTAACAAAGTCTTTAGACA
Source organism: Aquarana catesbeiana (assembly GCF_042186555.1). Classification (NCBI taxonomy): domain Eukaryota; kingdom Metazoa; phylum Chordata; class Amphibia; order Anura; family Ranidae; genus Aquarana; species Aquarana catesbeiana. The sequence continues at coordinate 179,871,207 of NC_133328.1, forward strand.
CACCCAAATATGGCACTGCATGTAATGCTTGGTGCGGTCATTCTTAGGCCTTTTTGGCTGACATGTTAACAAATCCTCAGTGGCTTTTTCACTGACGTTCCTGGCCGCAGTAGCAAATAGTTTTTACAGGGCAGGTTTGCTTGTCCCAGCACCCAACCCTCCTCTTTTCGCAGCCGGGCTTGGGACCGGCCATGGCAGAGTTAAAAAAATTCAACACTTTTCCCAAATTAGTCACCGTAACGACTTGAAATATAGTGGCAACTAAACAAGATCCAGGTCCCATTGTAGGAGAAACAGAGTAGTCAAGGCTTCACAAAGTCTTTAGACACACCCAAATATGGCACTGCATGTAATGCTTGGTGCGGTCATTCTTAGGCCTTTTTGGCTGAGATGTTAACGAATCCTCAGTGGCTTTTTCACTGACGTTCCTGGCCACAGTAGCAAATGGTTTTTACAGGGCAGGTTTGCTTGTCCCAGCACCCAACCCTCCTCTTTTCGCAGCCGGGCTTGGGACCGGCCATGGCAGAGTTAAAAAAATTCAACACTTTTCCCAAATTAGTCACCGTAACGACTTGAAATATAGTGGCAACTAAACAAGATCCAGGTCCCATTGTAGGAGAAACAGAGTAGTCAAGGCTTCACAAAGTCTTTAGACACACCCAAATATGGCACTGCATGTAATGCTTGGTGCGGTCATTCTTAGGCCTTTTTGGCTGACATGTTAACGAATCCTCAGTGGCTTTTTCACTGACGTTCCTGGCCGCAGTAGCAAATAGTTTTTACAGGGCAGGTTTGCTTGTCCCAGCACCCAACCCTCCTCTTTTTGCAGCCGGGCTTGGGACCGGCCATGGCAGAGTTAAAAAAAATTCAACACTTTTCCCAAATTAGTCACCGTAACGACTTGAAATATAGTGGCAACTAAACAAGATCCAGGTCCCATTGTAGGAGAAACAGAGTAGTCAAGGCTTCACAAAGTCTTTAGACACACCCAAATAATTCAACACTTTTCCCAAATTAGTCACCGTAACGACTTGAAATATAGTGGCAACTAAACAAGATCCAGGTCCCATTGTAGGAGAAACAGAGTAGTCAAGGCTTCACAAAGTCTTTAGACACCCAAATATGGCACTGCATGTAATGCTTGGTGCGGACATTCTTAGGCCTTTTTGGCTGAAATGTTAACGAATCCTCAGTGGCTTTTTCACTGACGTTCCTGGCCACAGTAGCAAATGGTTTTTACAGGGCAGGTTTGCTTGTCCCAGCACCCAACCCTCCTCTTTTCGCAGCCGGGCTTGGGACCGGCCATGGCAGAGTTAAAAAAATTCAACACTTTTCCCAAATTAGTCACCGTAACGACTTGAAATATAGTGGCAACTAAACAAGATCCAGGTCCCATTGTAGGAGAAACAGAGTAGTCAAGGCTTCACAAAGTCTTTAGACACACCCAAATATGGCACTGCATGTAATGCTTGGTGCGGTTATTCTTAGGCCTTTTTGGCTGACATGTTAACGAATCCTCAGTGGCTTTTTCACTGACGTTCCTGGCCGCAGTAGCAAATAGTTTTTACAGGGCAGGTTTGCTTGTCCCAGCACCCAACCCTCCTCTTTTCGCAGCCGGGCTTGGGACCGGCCATGGCAGAGTTAAAAAAAATTCAACACTTTTCCCAAATTAGTCACCGTAACGACTTGAAATATAGTGGCAACTAAACAAGATCCAGGTCCCATTGTAGGAGAAACAGAGTAGTCAAGGCTTCACAAAGTCTTTAGACACACCCAAATATGGCACTGCATGTAATGCTTGGTGCGGTCATTCTTAGGCCTTTTTGGCTGAGATGTTAACGAATCCTCAGTGGCTTTTACACTGACGTTCCTGGCCGCAGTAGCAAATAGTTTTTACAGGGCAGGTTTGTTTGTCCCAGCACCCAACCCTCCTCTTTTCGCAGCCGGGCTTGGGACCGGCCATGGCAGAGTTAAAAAAATTCAACACTTTTCCCAAATTAGTCACCGTAACGACTTGAAATATAGTGGCAACTAAACAAGATCCAGGTCCCATTGTAGGAGAAACAGAGTAGTCAAGGCTTCACAAAGTCTTTAGACACACCCAAATATGGCACTGCATGTAATGCTTGGTGCGGTCATTCTTAGGCCTTTTTGGCTGACATGTTAACGAATCCTCAGTGGCTTTTTCACTGATGTTCCTGGCCGCAGTAGCAAATAGTTTTTACAGGGCAGGTTTGCTTGTCCCAGCACCCAACCCTCCTCTTTTCGCAGCCGGGCTTGGGACCGGCCATGGCAGAGTTAAAAAAATTCAACACTTTTCCCAAATTAGTCACCGTAACTAATTGAAATATAGTGGCAACTAAGCAAGATCCAGGTCCCATTGTAGGAGAAACAGAGTAGTCAAGGCTTCACAAATTCTTTAGACACACCCAAATATGGCACTGCATGCAATGCTTGGTGCGGTCATTCTTAGGCCTTTTTGGCTGAGATGTTAACGAATCCTCAGTGGCTTTTTCACTGACGTTCCTGGCCGCAGTAGCAAATAGTTTTTACAGGGCAGGTTTGCTTGTCCCAGCACCCAACCCTCCTCTTTTCGCAGCCGGGCTTGGGACCGGCCATGGCAGAGTTAAAAAAATTCAACACTTTTCCCAAATTAGTCACCGTAACGACTTGAAATATAGTGGCAACCAAACAAGATCCAGGTCCCATTGTAGGAGAAACAGAGTAGTCAAGGCTTAACAAAGTCTTTAGACACACCCAAATATGGCACTGCATGTAATGCTTGGTGCGGTCATTCTTAGGCCTTTTTGGCTGACATGTTAACGAATCCTCAGTGGCTTTTTCACTGACGTTCCTGGCCGCAGTAGCAAATAGTTTTTACAGGGCAGGTTTGCTTGTCCCAGCACCCAACCCTCCTCTTTTCGCAGCCGGGCTTGGGACCGGCCATGGCAGAGTTAAAAAAATTCAACACTTTTCCCAAATTAGTCACCGTAACGACTTGAAATATAGTGGCAACTAAACAAGATCCAGGTCCCATTGTAGGAGAAACAGAGTAGTCAAGGCTTCACAAAGTCTTTAGACACACCCAAATATGGCACTGCATGTAATGCTTGGTGCGGTCATTCTTAGGCCTTTTTGGCTGAGATGTTAACGAATCCTCAGTGGCTTTTTCACTGACATTCCTGGCCACAGTAGCAAATGGTTTTTACAGGGCAGGTTTGCTTGTCCCAGCACCCAACCCTCCTCTTTTCGCAGCCGGGCTTGGGACCGGCCATGGCAGAGTTAAAAAAATTCAACACTTTTCCCAAATTAGTCACCGTAACGACTTGAAATATAGTGGCAACTAAACAAGATCCAGGTCCCATTGTAGGAGAAACAGAGTAGTCAAGGCTTCACAAAGTCTTTAGACACACCCAAATATGGCACTGCATGTAATGCTTGGTGCGGTCATTCTTAGGCCTTTTTGGCTGACATGTTAACGAATCCTCAGTGGCTTTTTCACTGACGTTCCTGGCCGCAGTAGCAAATAGTTTTTACAGGGCAGGTTTGCTTGTCCCAGCACCCAACCCTCCTCTTTTTGCAGCCGGGCTTGGGACCGGCCATGGCAGAGTTAAAAAAAATTCAACACTTTTCCCAAATTAGTCACCGTAACGACTTGAAATATAGTGGCAACTAAACAAGATCCAGGTCCCATTGTAGGAGAAACAGAGTAGTCAAGGCTTCACAAAGTCTTTAGACACACCCAAATATGGCACTGCATGTAATGCTTGGTGCGGACATTCTTAGGCCTTTTTGGCTGACATGTTAACGAATCCTCAGTGGCTTTTTCACTGATGTTCCTGGCCGCAGTAGCAAATAGTTTTTACAGGGCAGGTTTGCTTGTCCCAGCACCCAACCCTCCTCTTTTCGCAGCCGGGCTTGGGACCGGCCATGGCAGAGTTAAAAAAATTCAACACTTTTCCCAAATTAGTCACCGTAACTAATTGAAATATAGTGGCAACTAAGCAAGATCCAGGTCCCATTGTAGGAGAAACAGAGTAGTCAAGGCTTCACAAATTCTTTAGACACACCCAAATATGGCACTGCATGCAATGCTTGGTGCGGTCATTCTTAGGCCTTTTTGGCTGAGATGTTAACGAATCCTCAGTGGCTTTTTCACTGACGTTCCTGGCCGCAGTAGCAAATAGTTTTTACAGGGCAGGTTTGCTTGTCCCAGCACCCAACCCTCCTCTTTTCGCAGCCGGGCTTGGGACCGGCCATGGCAGAGTTAAAAAAATTCAACACTTTTCCCAAATTAGTCACCGTAACGACTTGAAATATAGTGGCAACCAAACAAGATCCAGGTCCCATTGTAGGAGAAACAGAGTAGTCAAGGCTTAACAAAGTCTTTAGACACACCCAAATATGGCACTGCATGTAATGCTTGGTGCGGTCATTCTTAGGCCTTTTTGGCTGACATGTTAACGAATCCTCAGTGGCTTTTTCACTGACGTTCCTGGCCACAGTAGCAAATGGTTTTTACAGGGCAGGTTTGCCTGTCCCAGCACCCAACCCTCCTCTTTTCGCAGCCGGGCTTGGGACCGGCCATGGCAGAGTTAAAAAAATTCAACACTTTTCCCAAATTAGTCACCGTAACGACTTGAAATATAGTGGCAACTAAACAAGATCCAGGTCCCATTGTAGGAGAAACAGAGTAGTCAAGGCTTCACAAAGTCTTTAGACACACCCAAATATGGCACTGCATGTAATGCTTGGTGCGGTCATTCTTAGGCCTTTTTGGCTGACATGTTAACGAATCCTCAGTGGCTTTTTCACTGACGTTCCTGGCCGCAGTAGCAAATAGTTTTTACAGGGCAGGTTTGCTTGTCCCAGCACCCAACCCTCCTCTTTTTGCAGCCGGGCTTGGGACCGGCCATGGCAGAGTTAAAAAAAATTCAACACTTTTCCCAAATTAGTCACCGTAACGACTTGAAATATAGTGGCAACTAAACAAGATCCAGGTCCCATTGTAGGAGAAACAGAGTAGTCAAGGCTTCACAAAGTCTTTAGACACACCCAAATAATTCAACACTTTTCCCAAATTAGTCACCGTAACGACTTGAAATATAGTGGCAACTAAACAAGATCCAGGTCCCATTGTAGGAGAAACAGAGTAGTCAAGGCTTCACAAAGTCTTTAGACACACCCAAATATGGCACTGCATGTAATGCTTGGTGCGGACATTCTTAGGCCTTTTTGGCTGAAATGTTAACGAATCCTCAGTGGCTTTTTCACTGACGTTCCTGGCCACAGTAGCAAATGGTTTTTACAGGGCAGGTTTGCTTGTCCCAGCACCCAACCCTCCTCTTTTCGCAGCCGGGCTTGGGACCGGCCATGGCAGAGTTAAAAAAATTCAACACTTTTCCCAAATTAGTCACCGTAACGACTTGAAATATAGTGGCAACTAAACAAGATCCAGGTCCCATTGTAGGAGAAACAGAGTAGTCAAGGCTTCACAAAGTCTTTAGACACACCCAAATATGGCACTGCATGTAATGCTTGGTGCGGTTATTCTTAGGCCTTTTTGGCTGACATGTTAACGAATCCTCAGTGGCTTTTTCACTGACGTTCCTGGCCGCAGTAGCAAATAGTTTTTACAGGGCAGGTTTGCTTGTCCCAGCACCCAACCCTCCTCTTTTCGCAGCCGGGCTTGGGACCGGCCATGGCAGAGTTAAAAAAAATTCAACACTTTTCCCAAATTAGTCACCGTAACGACTTGAAATATAGTGGCAACTAAACAAGATCCAGGTCCCATTGTAGGAGAAACAGAGTAGTCAAGGCTTCACAAAGTCTTTAGACACACCCAAATATGGCACTGCATGTAATGCTTGGTGCGGTCATTCTTAGGCCTTTTTGGCTGAGATGTTAACGAATCCTCAGTGGCTTTTACACTGACGTTCCTGGCCGCAGTAGCAAATAGTTTTTACAGGGCAGGTTTGTTTGTCCCAGCACCCAACCCTCCTCTTTTCGCAGCCGGGCTTGGGACCGGCCATGGCAGAGTTAAAAAAATTCAACACTTTTCCCAAATTAGTCACCGTAACGACTTGAAATATAGTGGCAACTAAACAAGATCCAGGTCCCATTGTAGGAGAAACAGAGTAGTCAAGGCTTCACAAAGTCTTTAGACACACCCAAATATGGCACTGCATGTAATGCTTGGTGCGGTCATTCTTAGGCCTTTTTGGCTGACATGTTAACGAATCCTCAGTGGCTTTTTCACTGATGTTCCTGGCCGCAGTAGCAAATAGTTTTTACAGGGCAGGTTTGCTTGTCCCAGCACCCAACCCTCCTCTTTTCGCAGCCGGGCTTGGGACCGGCCATGGCAGAGTTAAAAAAATTCAACACTTTTCCCAAATTAGTCACCGTAACTAATTGAAATATAGTGGCAACTAAACAAGATCCAGGTCCCATTGTAGGAGAAACAGAGTAGTCAAGGCTTCACAAAGTCTTTAGACACACCCAAATATGGCACTGCATGCAATGCTTGGTGCGGTCATTCTTAGGCCTTTTTGGCTGAGATGTTAACGAATCCTCAGTGGCTTTTTCACTGACGTTCCTGGCCGCAGTAGCAAATAGTTTTTACAGGGCAGGTTTGCTTGTCCCAGCACCTAACCCTCCTCTTTTCGCAGCCGGGCTTGGGACCGGCCATGGCAGAGTTAAAAAAATTCAACACTTTTCCCAAATTAGTCACCGTAACGACCTGAAATAAAGTGGCAACCAAACAAGATCCAGGTCCCATTGTAGGAGAAACAGAGTAGTCAAGGCTTCACAAAGTCTTTAGACACACCCAAATATGGCACTGCATGTAATGCTTGGTGCGGTCATTCTTAGGCCTTTTTGGCTGACATGTTAACGAATCCTCAGTGGTTTTTTTACTGACGTTCCTGGCCGCAGTAGCAAATAGTTTTTACAGGGCAGGTTTGCTTGTCCCAGCACCCAACCCTCCTCTTTTCGCAGCCGGGCTTGGGACCGGCCATGGCAGAGTTAAAAAAATTCAACACTTTTCCCAAATTAGTCACCGTAACGACTTGAAATATAGTGGCAACTAAACAAGATCCAGGTCCCATTGTGGGAGAAACAGAGTAGTCAAGGCTTCACAAAGTCTTTAGACACACTCAAATATGGCACTGCATGTAATGCTTGGTGCGGTTATTCTTAGGCCTTTTTGGCTGACATGTTAACGAATCCTCAGTGGCTTTTTCACTGACGTTCCTGGCCGCAGTAGCAAATAGTTTTTACAGGGCAGGTTTGCTTGTCCCAGCACCCAACCCTCCTCTTTTCGCAGCCGGGCTTGGGACCGGCCATGGCAGAGTTAAAAAAAATTCAACACTTTTCCCAAATTAGTCACCGTAATGACTTGAAATATAGTGGCAACTAAACAAGATCCAGGTCCCATTGTAGGAGAAACAGAGTAGTCAAGGCTTCACAAAGTCTTTAGACACACCCAAATATGGCACTGCATGTAATGCTTGGTGCGGTCATTCTTAGGCCTTTTTGGCTGAGATGTTAACGAATCCTCAGTGGCTTTTTCACTGAAGTTCCTGGCTGCAGTAGCAAATAGTTTTTACAGGGCAGGTTTGCTTGTCCCAGCACCCAACCCTCCTCTTTTCGCAGCCGGGCTTGGGACCGGCCATGGCAGAGTTAAAAAAATTCAACACTTTTCCCAAATTAGTCACCGTAACGACTTGAAATATAGTGGCAACTAAACAAGATCCAGGTCCCATTGTAGGAGAAACACAGTAGTCAAGGCTTCACAAAGTCTTTAGACACACCCAAATATGGCACTGCATGTAATGCTTGGTGCGGTCATTCTTAGGCCTTTTTGGCTGAGATGTTAACGAATCCTCAGTGGCTTTTTCACTGACGTTCCTGCCGCAGTAGCAAATGGTTTTTACAGGGCAGGTTTGCTTGTCCCAGCACCCAACCCTCCTCTTTTTGCAGCCGGGCTTGGGACCGGCCATGGCAGAGTTAAATAAATTCAACACTTTTCCCAAATTAGTCACCGTAACGACTTGAAATATAGTGGCAACCAAACAAGATCCAGGTCCCATTGTAGGAGAAACATAGTAGTCAAGGCTTCACAAAATCTTTAGACACACCCAAATATGGCACTGCATGTAATGCTTGGTGCGGTCATTCTTAGGCCTTTTTGGCTGAGATGTTAACGAATCCTCAGTGGCTTTTACACTGACGTTCCTGGCCGCAGTAGCAAATAGTTTTTACAGGGCAGGTTTGCTTGTCCCAGCACCCAACCCTCCTCTTTTCACAGCCGGGCTTGGGACCGGCCATGGCAGAGTTAAAAAAATTCAACACTTTTCCCAAATTAGTCACCGTAACGACTTGAAATATAGTGGCAACTAAACAAGATCCAGGTCCCATTGTAGGAGAAACAGAGTAGTCAAGGCTTCACAAAGTCTTTAGACACACCCAAATATGGCACTGCATGTAATGCTTGGTGCGGTCATTCTTAGGGCTTTTTGGCTGAGATGTTAACGAATCCTCAGTGGCTTTTTCACTGACGTTCCTGGCCGCAGTAGCAAATAGTTTTTACAGGGCAGGTTTGCTTGTCCCAGCACCCAACCCTCCTCTTTTCGCAGCCGGGCTTGGGACCGGCCATGGCAGAGTTAAAAAAAATTCAACACTTTTCCCAAATTAGTCACCGTAACGACTTGAAATATAGTGGCAACTAAACAAGATCCAGGTCCCATTGTAGGAGAAACAGAGTAGTCAAGGCTTCACAAAGTCTTTAGACACACCCAAATATGGCACTGCATGTAATGCTTGGTGCGGTCATTCTTAGACCTTTTTGGCTGAGATGTTAACAAATCCTCAGTGGCTTTTTCACTGACGTTCCTGGCTGCAGTAGCAAATAGTTTTTACAGGGCAGGTTTGCTTGTCCCAGCACCCAACCCTCCTCTTTTCGCAGCCGGGCTTGGGACCGGCCATGGCAGAGTTAAAAAAATTCAACACTTTTCCCAAATTAGTCACCGTAACGACTTGAAATATAGTGGCAACTAAACAAGATCCAGGTCCCATTGTAGGAGAAACAGAGTAGTCAAGGCTTCACAAAGTCTTTAGACACACCCAAATATGGCACTGCATGTAATGCTTGGTGCGGTTATTCTTAGGCCTTTTTGGCTGACATGTTAACGAATCCTCAGTGGCTTTTTCACTGACGTTCCTGGCCGCAGTAGCAAATAGTTTTTACAGGGCAGGTTTGCTTGTCCCAGCACCCAACCCTCCTCTTTTCGCAGCCGGGCTTGGGACCGGCCATGGCAGAGTTAAAAAAAATTCAACACTTTTCCCAAATTAGTCACCGTAACGACTTGAAATATAGTGGCAACTAAACAAGATCCAGGTCCCATTGTAGGAGAAACAGAGTAGTCAAGGCTTCACAAAGTCTTTAGACACACCCAAATATGGCACTGCATGTAATGCTTGGTGCGGTCATTCTTAGGCCTTTTTGGCTGAGATGTTAACAAATCCTCAGTGGCTTTTTCACTGACGTTCCTGGCTGCAGTAGCAAATAGTTTTTACAGGGCAGGTTTGCTTGTCCCAGCACCCAACCCTCCTCTTTTCGCAGCCGGGCTTGGGACCGGCCATGGCAGAGTTAAAAAAATTCAACACTTTTCCCAAATTAGTCACCGTAACGACTTGAAATATAGTGGCAACTAAACAAGATCCAGGTCCCATTGTAGGAGAAACAGAGTAGTCAAGGCTTCACAAAGTCTTTAGACACACCCAAATATGGCACTGCATGTAATGCTTGGTGCGGTCATTCTTAGGCCTTTTTGGCTGAGATGTTAACGAATCCTCAGTGGCTTTTTCACTGACGTTCCTGGCCGCAGTAGCAAATAGTTTTTACAGGGCAGGTTTGCTTGTCCCAGCACCCAACCCTCCTCTTTTCGCAGCCGGGCTTGGGACCGGCCATGACAGAGTTAAAAAAATTCAACACTTTTCCCAAATTAGTCACCGTAATGACTTGAAATATAGTGGCAACTAAACAAGATCCAGGTCCCATTGTAGGAGAAACAGAGTAGTCAAGGCTTCACAAAGTCTTTAGACACACCCAAATATGGCACTGCATGTAATGCTTGGTGCGGTCATTCTTAGGCCTTTTTGGCTGAGATGTTAACGAATCCTCAGTGGCTTTTACACTGACGTTCCTGGCCGCAGTAGCAAATAGTTTTTACAGGGCAGGTTTGCTTGTCCCAGCACCCAACCCTCCTCTTTTCGCAGCCGGGCTTGGGACCGGCCATGGCAGAGTTAAAAAAATTCAACACTTTTCCCAAATTAGTCACCGTAACGACTTGAAATATAGTGGCAACTAAACAAGATCCAGGTCCCATTGTAGGAGAAACAGAGTAGTCAAGGCTTCACAAAGTCTTTAGACACACCCAAATATGGCATTGCATGTAATGCTTGGTGCGGTCATTCTTAGGCCTTTTTGGCTGACATGTTAACGAATCCTCAGTGGCTTTTTCACTGATGTTCCTGGCCGCAGTAGCAAATAGTTTTTACAGGGCAGGTTTGCTTGTCCCAGCACCCAACCCTCCTCTTTTCGCAGCCGGGCTTGGGACCGGCCATGGCAGAGTTAAAAAAAATTCAACACTTTTCCCAAATTAGTCACCGTAACGACTTGAAATATAGTGGCAACTAAACAAGATCCAGGTCCCATTGTAGGAGAAACAGAGTAGTCAAGGCTTCACAAAGTCTTTAGACACACCCAAATATGGCACTGCATGTAATGCTTGGTGCGGTCATTCTTAGGCCTTTTTGGCTGAGATGTTAACGAATCCTCAGTGGCTTTTTCACTGACGTTCCTGGCTGCAGTAGCAAATAGTTTTTACAGGGCAGGTTTGCTTGTCCCAGCACCCAACCCTCCTCTTTTCGCAGCCGGGCTTGGGACCGGCCATGGCAGAGTTAAAAAAATTCAACACTTTTCCCAAATTAGTCACCGTAACGACTTGAAATATAGTGGCAACTAAACAAGATCCAGGTCCCATTGTAGGAGAAACAGAGTAGTCAAGGCTTCACAAAGTCTTTAGACACACCCAAATATGGCACTGCATGTAATGCTTGGTGCGGTCATTCTTAGGCCTTTTTGGCTGAGATGTTAACGAATCCTCAGTGGCTTTTTCACTGACGTTCCTGCCGCAGTAGCAAATGGTTTTTACAGGGCAGGATTGCTTGTCCCAGCACCCAACCCTCCTCTTTTCGCAGCCGGGCTTGGGACCGGCCATGACAGAGTTAAAAAAATTCAACACTTTTCCCAAATTAGTCACCGTAACGACTTGAAATATAGTGGCAACCAAACAAGATCCAGGTCCCATTGTAGGAGAAACATAGTAGTCAAGGCTTCACAAAGTCTTTAGACACACCCAAATATGGCACTGCATGTAATGCTTGGTGCGGTCATTCTTAGGCCTTTTTGGCTGAGATGTTAACCAATCCTCAGTGGCTTTTACACTGACGTTCCTGGCCGCAGTAGCAAATAGTTTTTACAGGGCAGGTTTGCTTGTCCCAGCACCCAACCCTCCTCTTTTCGCAGCCGGGCTTGGGACCGGCCATGGCAGAGTTAAAAAAATTCAACACTTTTCCCAAATTAGTCACCGTAACGACTTGAAATATAGTGGCAACTAAACAAGATCCAGGTCCCATTGTAGGAGAAACAGAGTAGTCAAGGCTTCACAAAGTCTTTAGACACACCCAAATATGGCACTGCATGTAATGCTTGGTGCGGTTATTCTTAGGCCTTTTTGGCTGACATGTTAACGAATCCTCAGTGGCTTTTTCACTGACGTTCCTGGCCGCAGTAGCAAATAGTTTTTACAGGGCAGGTTTGCTTGTCCCAGCACCCAACCCTCCTCTTTTCGCAGCCGGGCTTGGGACCGGCCATGGCAGAGTTAAAAGAAAATTCAACACTTTTCCCAAATTAGTCACCGTAACGACTTGAAATATAGTGGCAACTAAACAAGATCCAGGTCCCATTGTAGGAGAAACAGAGTAGTCAAGGCTTCACAAAGTCTTTAGACACACCCAAATATGGCACTGCATGTAATGCTTGGTGCGGTCATTCTTAGGCCTTTTTGGCTGAGATGTTAACAAATCCTCAGTGGCTTTTTCACTGACGTTCCTGGCTGCAGTAGCAAATAGTTTTTACAGGGCAGGTTTGCTTGTCCCAGCACCCAACCCTCCTCTTTTCGCAGCCGGGCTTGGGACCGGCCATGGCAGAGTTAAAAAAATTCAACACTTTTCCCAAATTAGTCACCATAACGACTTGAAATATAGTGGCAACTAAACAAGATCCAGGTCCCATTGTAGGAGAAACAGAGTAGTCAAGGCTTCACAAAGTCTTTAGACACACCCAAATATGGCACTGCATGTAATGCTTGGTGCGGTCATTCTTAGACCTTTTTGGATGAGATGTTAACGAATCCTCAGTGGCTTTTTCACTGACGTTCCTGGCCGCAGTAGCAAATAGTTTTTACAGGGCAGGTTTGCTTGTCCCAGCACCCAACCCTCCTCTTTTCGCAGCCGGGCTTGGGACCGGCCATGGCAGAGTTAAAAAAATTCAACACTTTTCCAAAATTAGTCACCATAATGACTTGAAATATAGTGGCAACTAAACAAGATCCAGGTCCCATTGTAGGAGAAACAGAGTAGTCAAGGCTTCACAAAGTCTTTAGACACACCCAAATATGGCACTGCATGTAATGCTTGGTGCGGTCATTCTTAGGCCTTTTTGGCTGAGATGTTAACGAATCCTCAGTGGCTTTTTCACTGACGTTCCTGGCTGCAGTAGCAAATAGTTTTTACAGGGCAGGTTTGCTTGTCCCAGCACCCAACCCTCCTCTTTTCGCAGCCGGGCTTGGGACCGGCCATGGCAGAGTTAAAAAAATTCAACACTTTTCCCAAATTAGTCACCGTAATGACTTGAAATATAGTGGCAACTAAACAAGATCCAGGTCCCATTGTAGGAGAAACAGAGTAGTCAAGGCTTCACAAAGTCTTTAGACACACCCAAATATGGCACTGCATGTAATGCTTGGTGCGGTCATTCTTAGCCCTTTTTGGCTGAGATGTTAACGAATCCTCAGTGGCTTTTTCACTGACGTTCCTGGCCACAGTAGCAAATGGTTTTTACTGGGTAGGTTTGCTTGTCCCAGCACCCAACCCTCCTCTTTTCGCAGCCGGGCTTGGGACCGGCCATGGCAGAGTTAAAAAAATTCAACACTTTTCCCAAATTAGTCACCGTAACGACTTGAAATATAGTGGCAACTAAACAAGATCCAGGTCCCATTGTAGGAGAAACAGAGTAGTCAAGGCTTCACAAAGTCTTTAGACACACCCAAATATGGCACTGCATGTAATGCTTGGTGCGGTCATTCTTAGACCTTTTTGGATGAGATGTTAACGAATCCTCAGTGGCTTTTTCACTGACGTTCCTGGCCGCAGTAGCAAATAGTTTTTACAGGGCAGGTTTGCTTGTCCCAGCACCCAACCCTCCTCTTTTCGCAGCCGGGCTTGGGACCGGCCATGGCAGAGTTAAAAAAATTCAACACTTTTCCCAAATTAGTCACCATAATGACTTGAAATATAGTGGCAACTAAACAAGATCCAGGTCCCATTGTAGGAGAAACAGAGTAGTCAAGGCTTCACAAAGTCTTTAGACACACCCAAATATGGCACTGCATGTAATGCTTGGTGCGGTCATTCTTAGGCCTTTTTGGCTGAGATGTTAACGAATCCTCAGTGGCTTTTTCACTGACGTTCCTGGCCACAGTAGCAAATGGTTTTTACTGGGTAGGTTTGCTTGTCCCAGCACCCAACCCTCCTCTTTTCGCAGCCGGGCTTGGGACCGGCCATGGCAGAGTTAAAAAAATTCAACACTTTTCCCAAATTAGTCACCGTAACGACTTGAAATATAGTGGCAACTTAACAAGATCCAGGTCCCATTGTAGGAGAAACAGAGTAGTCAAGGCTTCACAAAGTCTTTAGACACACCCAAATATGGCACTGCATGTAATGCTTGGTGCGGTCATTCTTAGGCCTTTTTGGCTGACATGTTAACGAATCCTCAGTGGCTTTTTCACTGATGTTCCTGGCCACAGTAGCAAATAGTTTTTACAGGGCAGGTTTGCTTGTCCCAGCACCCAACCCTCCTCTTTTCGCAGCCGGGCTTGGGACCGGCCATGGCAGAGTTAAAAAAATTCAACACTTTTCCCAAATTAGTCACCGTAACTAATTGAAATATAGTGGCAACTAAGCAAGATCCAGGTCCCATTGTAGGAGAAACAGAGTAGTCAAGGCTTCACAAATTCTTTAGACACACCCAAATATGGCACTGCATGCAATGCTTGGTGCGGTCATTCTTAGGCCTTTTTGGCTGAGATGTGAACGAATCCTCAGTGGCTTTTTCACTGACGTTCCTGGCCGCAGTAGCAAATAGTTTTTACAGGGCAGGTTTGCTTGTCCCAGCACCCAACCCTCCTCTTTTCGCAGCCGGGCTTGGGACCGGCCATGGCAGAGTTAAAAAAAATTCAACACTTTTCCCAAATTAGTCACCGTAACGACTTGAAATATAGTGGCAACTAAACAAGATCCAGGTCCCATTGTAGGAGAAACAGAGTAGTCAAGGCTTCACAAAGTCTTTAGACACACCCAAATATGGCACTGCATGTAATGCTTGGTGCGGTCATTCTTAGCCCTTTTTGGCTGAGATGTTAACGAATCCTCAGTGGCTTTTTCACTGACGTTCCTGGCCGCAGTAGCAAATAGTTTTTACAGGGCAGGTTTGCTTGTCCCAGCACCCAACCCTCCTCTTTTCGCAGCCGGGCTTGGGACCGGCCATGGCAGAGTTAAAAAAATTTAACACTTTTCCCAAATTAGTCACCGTAACGACTTGAAATATAGTGGCAACTAAACAAGATCCAGGTCCCATTGTGGGAGAAACAGAGTAGTCAAGGCTTCACAAAGTCTTTAGACACACTCAAATATGGCACTGCATGTAATGCTTGGTGCGGTTATTCTTAGGCCTTTTTGGCTGACATGTTAACGAATCCTCAGTGGCTTTTTCACTGACGTTCCTGGCCGCAGTAGCAAATAGTTTTTACAGGGCAGGTTTGCTTGTCCCAGCACCCAACCCTCCTCTTTTCGCAGCCGGGCTTGGGACCGGCCATGGCAGAGTTAAAAAAAATTCAACACTTTTCCCAAATTAGTCACCGTAATGACTTGAAATATAGTGGCAACTAAACAAGATCCAGGTCCCATTGTAGGAGAAACAGAGTAGTCAAGGCTTCACAAAGTCTTTAGACACACCCAAATATGGCACTGCATGTAATGCTTGGTGCGGTCATTCTTAGGCCTTTTTGGCTGAGATGTTAACGAATCCTCAGTGGCTTTTTCACTGAAGTTCCTGGCTGCAGTAGCAAATAGTTTTTACAGGGCAGGTTTGCTTGTCCCAGCACCCAACCCTCCTCTTTTCGCAGCCGGGCTTGGGACCGGCCATGGCAGAGTTAAAAAAATTCAACACTTTTCCCAAATTAGTCACCGTAACGACTTGAAATATAGTGGCAACTAAACAAGATCCAGGTCCCATTGTAGGAGAAACACAGTAGTCAAGGCTTCACAAAGTCTTTAGACACACCCAAATATGGCACTGCATGTAATGCTTGGTGCGGTCATTCTTAGGCCTTTTTGGCTGAGATGTTAACGAATCCTCAGTGGCTTTTTCACTGACGTTCCTGCCGCAGTAGCAAATGGTTTTTACAGGGCAGGTTTGCTTGTCCCAGCACCCAACCCTCCTCTTTTTGCAGCCGGGCTTGGGACCGGCCATGGCAGAGTTAAATAAATTCAACACTTTTCCCAAATTAGTCACCGTAACGACTTGAAATATAGTGGCAACCAAACAAGATCCAGGTCCCATTGTAGGAGAAACATAGTAGTCAAGGCTTCACAAAATCTTTAGACACACCCAAATATGGCACTGCATGTAATGCTTGGTGCGGTCATTCTTAGGCCTTTTTGGCTGAGATGTTAACGAATCCTCAGTGGCTTTTACACTGACGTTCCTGGCCGCAGTAGCAAATAGTTTTTACAGGGCAGGTTTGCTTGTCCCAGCACCCAACCCTCCTCTTTTCACAGCCGGGCTTGGGACCGGCCATGGCAGAGTTAAAAAAATTCAACACTTTTCCCAAATTAGTCACCGTAACGACTTGAAATATAGTGGCAACTAAACAAGATCCAGGTCCCATTGTAGGAGAAACAGAGTAGTCAAGGCTTCACAAAGTCTTTAGACACACCCAAATATGGCACTGCATGTAATGCTTGGTGCGGTCATTCTTAGGGCTTTTTGGCTGAGATGTTAACGAATCCTCAGTGGCTTTTTCACTGACGTTCCTGGCCGCAGTAGCAAATAGTTTTTACAGGGCAGGTTTGCTTGTCCCAGCACCCAACCCTCCTCTTTTCGCAGCCGGGCTTGGGACCGGCCATGGCAGAGTTAAAAAAATTCAACACTTTTCCCAAATTAGTCACCGTAACGACTTGAAATATAGTGGCAACTAAACAAGATCCAGGTCCCATTGTAGGAGAAACAGAGTAGTCAAGGCTTCACAAAGTCTTTAGACACACCCAAATATGGCACTGCATGTAATGCTTGGTGCGGTTATTCTTAGGCCTTTTTGGCTGACATGTTAACGAATCCTCAGTGGCTTTTTCACTGACGTTCCTGGCCGCAGTAGCAAATAGTTTTTACAGGGCAGGTTTGCTTGTCCCAGCACCCAACCCTCCTCTTTTCGCAGCCGGGCTTGGGACCGGCCATGGCAGAGTTAAAAAAAATTCAACACTTTTCCCAAATTAGTCACCGTAACGACTTGAAATATAGTGGCAACTAAACAAGATCCAGGTCCCATTGTAGGAGAAACAGAGTAGTCAAGGCTTCACAAAGTCTTTAGACACACCCAAATATGGCACTGCATGTAATGCTTGGTGCGGTCATTCTTAGGCCTTTTTGGCTGAGATGTTAACAAATCCTCAGTGGCTTTTTCACTGACGTTCCTGGCTGCAGTAGCAAATAGTTTTTACAGGGCAGGTTTGCTTGTCCCAGCACCCAACCCTCCTCTTTTCGCAGCCGGGCTTGGGACCGGCCATGGCAGAGTTAAAAAAATTCAACACTTTTCCCAAATTAGTCACCGTAACGACTTGAAATATAGTGGCAACTAAACAAGATCCAGGTCCCATTGTAGGAGAAACAGAGTAGTCAAGGCTTCACAAAGTCTTTAGACACACCCAAATATGGCACTGCATGTAATGCTTGGTGCGGTCATTCTTAGGCCTTTTTGGCTGAGATGTTAACGAATCCTCAGTGGCTTTTTCACTGACGTTCCTGGCCGCAGTAGCAAATAGTTTTTACAGGGCAGGTTTGCTTGTCCCAGCACCCAACCCTCCTCTTTTCGCAGCCGGGCTTGGGACCGGCCATGACAGAGTTAAAAAAATTCAACACTTTTCCCAAATTAGTCACCGTAATGACTTGAAATATAGTGGCAACTAAACAAGATCCAGGTCCCATTGTAGGAGAAACAGAGTAGTCAAGGCTTCACAAAGTCTTTAGACACACCCAAATATGGCACTGCATGTAATGCTTGGTGCGGTCATTCTTAGGCCTTTTTGGCTGAGATGTTAACGAATCCTCAGTGGCTTTTACACTGACGTTCCTGGCCGCAGTAGCAAATAGTTTTTACAGGGCAGGTTTGCTTGTCCCAGCACCCAACCCTCCTCTTTTCGCAGCCGGGCTTGGGACCGGCCATGGCAGAGTTAAAAAAATTCAACACTTTTCCCAAATTAGTCACCGTAACGACTTGAAATATAGTGGCAACTAAACAAGATCCAGGTCCCATTGTAGGAGAAACAGAGTAGTCAAGGCTTCACAAAGTCTTTAGACACACCCAAATATGGCATTGCATGTAATGCTTGGTGCGGTCATTCTTAGGCCTTTTTGGCTGACATGTTAACGAATCCTCAGTGGCTTTTTCACTGATGTTCCTGGCCGCAGTAGCAAATAGTTTTTACAGGGCAGGTTTGCTTGTCCCAGCACCCAACCCTCCTCTTTTCGCAGCCGGGCTTGGGACCGGCCATGGCAGAGTTAAAAAAAATTCAACACTTTTCCCAAATTAGTCACCGTAACGACTTGAAATATAGTGGCAACTAAACAAGATCCAGGTCCCATTGTAGGAGAAACAGAGTAGTCAAGGCTTCACAAAGTCTTTAGACACACCCAAATATGGCACTGCATGTAATGCTTGGTGCGGTCATTCTTAGGCCTTTTTGGCTGAGATGTTAACAAATCCTCAGTGGCTTTTTCACTGACGTTCCTGGCTGCAGTAGCAAATAGTTTTTACAGGGCAGGTTTGCTTGTCCCAGCACCCAACCCTCCTCTTTTCGCAGCCGGGCTTGGCACCGGCCATGGCAGAGTTAAAAAAAATTCAACACTTTTCCCAAATTAGTCACCGTAACGACTTGAAATATAGTGGCAACTAAACAAGATCCAGGTCCCATTGTAGGAGAAACAGAGTAGTCAAGGCTTCACAAAGTCTTTAGACACACCCAAATATGGCACTGCATGTAATGCTTGGTGCGGTCATTCTTAGGCCTTTTTGGCTGAGATGTTAACAAATCCTCAGTGGCTTTTTCACTGACGTTCCTGGCTGCAGTAGCAAATAGTTTTTACAGGGCAGGTTTGCTTGTCCCAGCACCCAACCCTCCTCTTTTCGCAGCCGGGCTTGGCACCGGCCATGGCAGAGTTAAAAAAATTCAACACTTTTCCCAAATTAGTCACCGTAACGACTTGAAATATAGTGGCAACTAAACAAGATCCAGGTCCCATTGTATGAGAAACAGAGTAGTCAAGGCTTCACAAAGTCTTTAGACACACCCAAATATGGCACTGCATGTAATGCTTGGTGCGGTCATTCTTAGGCCTTTTTGGCTGACATGTTAACGAATCCTCAGTGGCTTTTTCACTGACGTTCCTGGCCGCAGTAGCAAATAGTTTTTACAGGGCAGGTTTGCTTGTCCCAGCACCCAACCCTCCTCTTTTCGCAGCCGGGCTTGGGACCGGCCATGGCAGAGTTAAAAAAATTCAACACTTTTCCCAAATTAGTCACCGTAACGACTTGAAATATAGTGGCAACTAAACAAGATCCAGGTCCCATTGTAGGAGAAACAGAGTAGTCAAGGCTTCACAAAGTCTTTAGACACACCCAAATATGGCACTGCATGTAATGCTTGGTGCGGTCATTCTTAGGCCTTTTTGGCTGAGATGTTAACGAATCCTCAGTGGCTTTTTCACTGACGTTCCTGGCCACAGTAGCAAATGGTTTTTACAGGGCAGGTTTGCTTGTCCCAGCACCCAACCCTCCTCTTTTCGCAGCCGGGCTTGGGACCGGCCATGGCAGAGTTAAAAAATTTCAACACTTTTCCCAAATTAGTCACCGTAACTAATTAAAATATAGTGGCAACTAAGCAAGATCCAGGTCCCATTGTAGGAGAAACAGAGTAGTCAAGGCTTCACAAAGTCTTTAGACACACCCAAATATGGCACTGCATGCAATGCTTGGTGCGGTCATTCTTAGGCCTTTTTGGCTGAGATGTTAACGAATCCTCAGTGGCTTTTTCACTGACGTTCCTGGCCGCAGTAGCAAATAGTTTTTACAGGGCAGGTTTGCTTGTCCCAGCACCCAACCCTCCTCTTTTCGCAGCCAGGCTTGGGACCGGCCATGGCAGAGTTAAAAAAATTCAACACTTTTCCCAAATTAGTCACCGTAATGACTTGAAATATAGTGGCAACCAAACAAGATCCAGGTCCCATTGTAGGAGAAACAGAGTAGTCAAGGCTTAACAAAGTCTTTAGACACACCCAAATATGGCACTGCATGTAATGCTTGGTGCGGTCATTCTTAGGCCTTTTTGGCTGACATGTTAACGAATCCTCAGTGGCTTTTTCACTGACGTTCCTGGCCGCAGTAGCAAATAGTTTTTACAGGGCAGGTTTGCTTGTCCCAGCACCCAACCCTCCTCTTTTCGCAGCCGGGCTTGGGACCGGCCATGGCAGAGTTAAAAAAATTCAACACTTTTCCCAAATTAGTCACCGTAACGACTTGAAATATAGTGGCAACTAAACAAGATCCAGGTCCCATTGTAGGAGAAACAGAGTAGTCAAGGCTTCACAAAGTCTTTAGACACACCCAAATATGGCACTGCATGTAATGCTTGGTGCGGTCATTCTTAGGCCTTTTTGGCTGAGATGTTAACGAATCCTCAGTGGCTTTTTCACTGACGTTCCTGGCCACAGTAGCAAATGGTTTTTACAGGGCAGGTTTGCTTGTCCCAGCACCCAACCCTCCTCTTTTCGCAGCCGGGCTTGGGACCGGCCATGGCAGAGTTAAAAAAATTCAACACTTTTCCCAAATTAGTCACCGTAACGACTTGAAATATAGTGGCAACTAAACAAGATCCAGGTCCCATTGTAGGAGAAACAGAGTAGTCAAGGCTTCACAAAGTCTTTAGACACACCCAAATATGGCACTGCATGTAATGCTTGGTGCGGTCATTCTTAGGCCTTTTTGGCTGACATGTTAACGAATCCTCAGTGGCTTTTTCACTGACGTTCCTGGCCGCAGTAGCAAATAGTTTTTACAGGGCAGGTTTGCTTGTCCCAGCACCCAACCCTCCTCTTTTCGCAGCCGGGCTTGGGACCGGCCATGGCAGAGTTAAAAAAAATTCAACACTTTTCCCAAATTAGTCACCGTAACGACTTGAAATATAGTGGCAACTAAACAAGATCCAGGTCCCATTGTAGGAGAAACAGAGTAGTCAAGGCTTCACAAAGTCTTTAGACACACCCAAATAATTCAACACTTTTCCCAAATTAGTCACCGTAACGACTTGAAATATAGTGGCAACTAAACAAGATCCAGGTCCCATTGTAGGAGAAACAGAGTAGTCAAGGCTTCACAAAGTCTTTAGACACACCCAAATATGGCACTGCATGTAATGCTTGGTGCGGACATTCTTAGGCCTTTTTGGCTGAAATGTTAACGAATCCTCAGTTACTTTTTCACTGACGTTCCTGGCCACAGTAGCAAATGGTTTTTACAGGGCAGGTTTGCTTGTCCCAGCACCCAACCCTCCTCTTTTCGCAGCCGGGCTTGGGACCGGCCATGGCAGAGTTAAAAAAATTCAACACTTTTCCCAAATTAGTCACCGTAACAACTTGAAATATAGTGGCAACTAAACAAGATCCAGGTCCCATTGTAGGAGAAACAGAGTAGTCAAGGCTTCACAAAGTCTTTAGACACACCCAAATATGGCACTGCATGTAATGCTTGGTGCGGTTATTCTTAGGCCTTTTTGGCTGACATGTTAACGAATCCTCAGTGGCTTTTTCACTGATGTTCCTGGCCGCAGTAGCAAATAGTTTTTACAGGGCAGGTTTGCTTGTCCCAGCACCCAACCCTCCTCTTTTCACAGCCGGGCTTGGGACCGGCCATGGCAGAGTTAAAAAAAATTCAACACTTTTCCCAAATTAGTCACCGTAACGACTTGAAATATAGTGGCAACTAAACAAGATCCAGGTCCCATTGTAGGAGAAACAGAGTAGTCAAGGCTTCACAAAGTCTTTAGACACACCCAAATATGGCACTGCATGTAATGCTTGGTGCGGTCATTCTTAGGCCTTTTTGGCTGAGATGTTAACGAATCCTCAGTGGCTTTTACACTGACGTTCCTGGCCGCAGTAGCAAATAGTTTTTACAGGGCAGGTTTGTTTGTCCCAGCACCCAACCCTCCTCTTTTCGCAGCCGGGCTTGGGACCGGCCATGGCAGAGTTAAAAAAATTCAACACTTTTCCCAAATTAGTCACCGTAACGACTTGAAATATAGTGGCAACTAAACAAGATCCAGGTCCCATTGTAGGAGAAACAGAGTAGTCAAGGCTTCACAAAGTCTTTAGACATACCCAAATATGGCACTGCATGTAATGCTTGGTGCGGTCATTCTTAGGCCTTTTTGGCTGACATGTTAACGAATCCTCAGTGGCTTTTTCACTGATGTTCCTGGCCGCAGTAGCAAATAGTTTTTACAGGGCAGGTTTGCTTGTCCCAGCACCCAACCCTCCTCTTTTCGCAGCCGGGCTTGGGACCGGCCATGGCAGAGTTAAAAAAATTCAACACTTTTCCCAAATTAGTCACCGTAACTAATTGAAATATAGTGGCAACTAAACAAGATCCAGGTCCCATTGTAGGAGAAACAGAGTAGTCAAGGCTTCACAAAGTCTTTAGACACACCCAAAAATGGCACTGCATGCAATGCTTGGTGCGGTCATTCTTAGGCCTTTTTGGCTGAGATGTTAACGAATCCTCAGTGGCTTTTTCACTGACGTTCCTGGCCGCAGTAGCAAATAGTTTTTACAGGGCAGGTTTGCTTGTCCCAGCACCCAACCCTCCTCTTTTCGCAGCCGGGCTTGGGACCGGCCATGGCAGAGTTAAAAAAATGCAACACTTTTCCCAAATTAGTCACCGTAACGACTTGAAATAAAGTGGCAACCAAACAAGATCCAGGTCCCATTGTAGGAGAAACAGAGTAGTCAAGGCTTCACAAAGTCTTTAGACACACCCAAATATGGCACTGCATGTAATGCTTGGTGCGGTCATTCTTAGGCCTTTTTGGCTGACATGTTAACGAATCCTCAGTGGCTTTTTCACTGACGTTCCTGGCCGCAGTAGCAAATAGTTTTTACAGGGCAGGTTTGCTTGTCCCAGCACCCAACCCTCCTCTTTTCGCAGCCGGGCTTGGGACCGGCCATGGCAGAGTTAAAAAAATTCAACACTTTTCCCAAATTAGTCACCGTAACGACTTGAAATATAGTGGCAACTAAACAAGATCCAGGTCCCATTGTAGGAGAAACAGAGTAGTCAAGGCTTCACAAAGTCTTTAGACACACCCAAATATGGCACTGCATGTAATGCTTGGTGCGGTCATTCTTAGGCCTTTTTGGCTGACATGTTAACGAATCCTCAGTGGCTTTTTCACTGACGTTCCTGGCCGCAGTAGCAAATAGTTTTTACAGGGCAGGTTTGCTTGTCCCAGCACCCAACCCTCCTCTTTTTGCAGCCGGGCTTGGGACCGGCCATGGCAGAGTTAAAAAAAATTGAACACTTTTCCCAAATTAGTCACCGTAACGACTTGAAATATAGTGGCAACTAAACAAGATCCAGGTCCCATTGTAGGAGAAACAGAGTAGTCAAGGCTTCACAAAGTCTTTAGACACACCCAAATATGGCACTGCATGTAATGCTTGGTGCGGTCATTCTTAGGCCTTTTTGGCTGACATGTTAACGAATCCTCAGTGGCTTTTTCACTGATGTTCCTGGCCGCAGTAGCAAATAGTTTTTACAGGGCAGGTTTGCTTGTCCCAGCACCCAACCCTCCTCTTTTCGCAGCCGGGCTTGGGACCGGCCATGGCAGAGTTAAAAAAATTCAACACTTTTCCCAAATTAGTCACCGTAACTAATTGAAATATAGTGGCAACTAAGCAAGATCCAGGTCCCATTGTAGGAGAAACAGAGTAGTCAAGGCTTCACAAATTCTTTAGACACACCCAAATATGGCACTGCATGCAATGCTTGGTGCGGTCATTCTTAGGCCTTTTTGGCTGAGATGTTAACGAATCCTCAGTGGCTTTTTCACTGACGTTCCTGGCCGCAGTAGCAAATAGTTTTTACAGGGCAGGTTTGCTTGTCCCAGCACCCAACCCTCCTCTTTTCGCAGCCGGGCTTGGGATCGGCCATGGCAGAGTTAAAAAAATTCAACACTTTTCCCAAATTAGTCACCGTAACGACTTGAAATATAGTGGCAACCAAACAAGATCCAGGTCCCATTGTAGGAGAAACAGAGTAGTCAAGGCTTAACAAAGTCTTTAGACACACCCAAATATGGCACTGCATGTAATGCTTGGTGCGGTCATTCTTAGGCCTTTTTGGCTGACATGTTAACGAATCCTCAGTGGCTTTTTCACTGACGTTCCTGGCCGCAGTAGCAAATAGTTTTTACAGGGCAGGTTTGCTTGTCCCAGCACCCAACCCTCCTCTTTTCGCAGCCGGGCTTGGGACCGGCCATGGCAGAGTTAAAAAAATTCAACACTTTTCCCAAATTAGTCACCGTAACGACTTGAAATATAGTGGCAACTAAACAAGATCCAGGTCCCATTGTAGGAGAAACAGAGTAGTCAAGGCTTCACAAAGTCTTTAGACACACCCAAATATGGCACTGCATGTAATGCTTGGTGCGGTCATTCTTAGGCCTTTTTGGCTAACATGTTAACGAATCCTCAGTGGCTTTTTCACTGACGTTCCTGGCCGCAGTAGCAAATAGTTTTTACAGGGCAGGTTTGCTTTTCCCAGCACCCAACCCTCCTCTTTTTGCAGCCGGGCTTGGGACCGGCCATGGCAGAGTTAAAAAAATTCAACACCTTTCCCAAATTAGTCACCGTAACGACTTGAAATATAGTGGCAACTAAACAAGATCCAGGTCCCATTGTAGGAGAAACAGAGTAGTCAAGGCTTCACAAAGTCTTTAGACACACCCAAATAATTCAACACTTTTCCCAAATTAGTCACCGTAACGACTTGAAATATAGTGGCAACTAAACAAGATCCAGGTCCCATTGTAGGAGAAACAGAGTAGTCAAGGCTTCACAAAGTCTTTAGACACACCCAAATATGGCACTGCATGTAATGCTTGGTGCGGTCATTCTTAGACCTTTTTGGATGAGATGTTAACGAATCCTCAGTGGCTTTTTCACTGACGTTCCTGGCCGCAGTAGCAAATAGTTTTTACAGGGCAGGTTTGCTTGTCCCAGCACCCAACCCTCCTCTTTTCGCAGCCGGGCTTGGGACCGGCCATGGCAGAGTTAAAAAAATTCAACACTTTTCCCAAATTAGTCACCATAATGACTTGAAATATAGTGGCAACTAAACAAGATCCAGGTCCCATTGTAGGAGAAACAGAGTAGTCAAGGCTTCACAAAGTCTTTAGACACACCCAAATATGGCACTGCATGTAATGCTTGGTGCGGTCATTCTTAGGCCTTTTTGGCTGAGATGTTAACGAATCCTCAGTGGCTTTTTCACTGACGTTCCTGGCCACAGTAGCAAATGGTTTTTACTGGGTAGGTTTGCTTGTCCCAGCACCCAACCCTCCTCTTTTCGCAGCCGGGCTTGGGACCGGCCATGGCAGAGTTAAAAAAATTCAACACTTTTCACAAATTAGTCACCGTAACGACTTGAAATATAGTGGCAACTAAACAAGATCCAGGTCCCATTGTAGGAGAAACAGAGTAGTCAAGGCTTCACAAAGTCTTTAGACACACCCAAATATGGCACTGCATGTAATGCTTGGTGTGGTCATTCTTAGGCCTTTTTGGCTGACATGTTAACGAATCCTCAGTGGCTTTTTCACTGACGTTCCTGGCCGCAGTAGCAAATAGTTTTTACAGGGCAGGTTTGCTTGTCCCAACACCCAACCCTCCTCTTTTCGCAGCCGGTCTTGGGACCGGCCATGGCAGAGTTAAAAAAATTCAACACTTTTCCCAAATTAGTCACCGTAACGACTTGAAATATAGTGGCAACCAAACAAGATCCAGGTCCCATTGTAGGAGAAACAGAGTAGTCAAGGCTTCACAAA
This sequence comes from Aquarana catesbeiana, assembly GCF_042186555.1. Lineage (NCBI taxonomy): Eukaryota > Metazoa > Chordata > Amphibia > Anura > Ranidae > Aquarana > Aquarana catesbeiana. The sequence continues at coordinate 179,896,986 of NC_133328.1, forward strand.
GTCTTTAGACACACCCAAATATGGCACTGCATGTAATGCTTGGTGCGGTCATTCTTAGGCCTTTTTGGCTGAGATGTTAACGAATCCTCAGTGGCTTTTTCACTGACGTTCCTGCCCCATAGCAAATGGTTTTTACAGGGCAGGTTTGCTTGTCCCAGCACCCAACCCTCCTCTTTTCGCAGCCGGGCTTGGGACCGGCCATGGCAGAGTTAAAAAAATTCAACACTTTTCCCAAATTAGTCACCGTAACGACTTGAAATATAGTGGCAACCAAACAAGATCCAGGTCCCATTGTAGGAGAAACATAGTAGTCAAGGCTTCACAAAGTCTTTAGACACACCCAAATATGGCACTGCATGTAATGCTTGGTGCGGTCATTCTTAGGCCTTTTTGGCTGAGATGTTAACGAATCCTCAGTGGCTTTTTCACTGACGTTCCTGCCCCATAGCAAATGGTTTTTACAGGGCAGGTTTGCTTGTCCCAGCACCCAACCCTCCTCTTTTCGCAGCCGGGCTTGGGACCGGCCATGGCAGAGTTAAAAAAATTCAACACTTTTCCCAAATTAGTCACCGTAACGACTTGAAATATAGTGGCAACCAAACAAGATCCAGGTCCCATTGTAGGAGAAACATAGTAGTCAAGGCTTCACAAAGTCTTTAGACACACCCAAATATGGCACTGCATGTAATGCTTGGTGCGGTCATTCTTAGGCCTTTTTGGCTGAGATGTTAACGAATCCTCAGTGGCTTTTACACTGATGTTCCTGGCCGCAGTAGCAAATAGTTTTTACAGGGCAGGTTTGCTTGTCCCAGCACCCAACCCTCCTCTTTTCGCAGCCGGGCTTGGGACCGGCCATGGCAGAGTTAAAAAAATTCAACACTTTTCCCAAATTAGTCACCGTAACGACTTGAAATATAGTGGCAACTAAACAAGATCCAGGTCCCATTGTAGGAGAAACAGAGTAGTCAAGGCTTCACAAAGTCTTTAGACACACCCAAATATGGCACTGCATGTAATGCTTGGTGCGGTCATTCTTAGGCCTTTTTGGCTGACATGTTAACGAATCCTCAGTGGCTTTTTCACTGATGTTCCTGGCCGCAGTAGCAAATAGTTTTTACAGGGCAGGTTTGCTTGTCCCAGCACCCAACCCTCCTCTTTTCGCAGCCGGGCTTGGGACCGGCCATGGCAGAGTTAAAAAAATTCAACACTTTTCCCAAATTAGTCACCGTAACGACTTGAAATATAGTGGCAACTAAACAAGATCCAGGTCCCATTGTAGGAGAAACAGAGTAGTCAAGGCTTCACAAAGTCTTTAGACACACCCAAATATGGCACTGCATGCAATGCTTGGTGCGGTCATTCTTAGGCCTTTTTGGCTGAGATGTTAACGAATCCTCAGTGGCTTTTTCACTGACGTTCCTGGCCGCAGTAGCAAATAGTTTTTACAGGGCAGGTTTGCTTGTCCCAGCACCCAACCCTCTTTTCGCAGCCGGGCTTGGGACCGGCCATGGCAGAGTTAAAAAAATTCAACACTTTTCCCAAATTAGTCACCGTAACGACTTGAAATTAAGTGGCAACCAAACAAGATCCAGGTCCCATTGTAGGAGAAACAGAGTAGTCAAGGCTTCACAAAGTCTTTAGACACACCCAAATATGGCACTGCATGTAATGCTTGGTGCGGTCATTCTTAGGCCTTTGTGGCTGACATATTAACGAATCCTCAGTGGCTTTTTCACTGACGTTCCTGGCCGCAGTAGCAAATAGTTTTTACAGGGCAGGTTTGCTTGTCCCAGCACCCAACCCTCCTCTTTTCGCAGCCGGGCTTGGGACCGGCCATGGCAGAGTTAAAAAAATTCAACACTTTTCCCAAATTAGTCACCGTAACGACTTGAAATATAGTGGCAACCAAACAAGATCCAGGTCCCATTGTAGGAGAAACAGAGTAGTCAAGGCTTCACAAAGTCTTTAGACACACCCAAATATGGCACTGCATGTAATGCTTGGTGCGGTCATTCTTAGGCCTTTTTGGCTGAGATGTTAACGAATCCTCAGTGGCTTTTTCACTGACGTTCCTGCCGCAGTAGCAAATGGTATTTACAGGGCAGGTTTGCTTGTCCCAGCACCCAACCCTCCTCTTTTTGCAGCCGGGCTTGGGACCGGCCATGGCAGAGTTAAAAAAATTCAACACTTCCCAAATTAGTCACCGTAACGACTTGAAATATAGTGGCAACTAAACAAGATCCAGGTCCCATTGTAGGAGAAACAGAGTAGTCAAGGCTTCACAAAGTCTTTAGACACACCCAAATATGGCACTGCATGTAATGCTTGGTGCGGTCATTCTTAGGCCTTTTTGGCTGACATGTTAACGAATCCTCAGTGGCTTTTTCACTGATGTTCCTGGCCGCAGTAGCAAATAGGTTTTACAGGGCAGGTTTGCTTGTCCCAGCACCCAACCCTCCTCTTTTCGCAGCCGGGCTTGGGACCGGCCATGGCAGTTAAAAAAATTCAACACTTTTCCCAAATTAGTCACCGTAACGACTTGAAATATAGTGGCAACCAAACAAGATCCAGGTCCCATTGTAGGAGAAACAGAGTAGTCAAGGCTTCACAAAGTCTTTAGACACACCCAAATATGGCACTGCATGTAATGCTTGGTGCGGTCATTCTTAGGCCTTTTTGGCTGACATGTTAACGAATCCTCAGTGGCTTTTTCACTGACGTTCCTGGCCGCAGTAGCAAATAGTTTTTACAGGGCAGGTTTGCTTGTCCCAGCACCCAACCCTCCTCTTTTTGCAGCCGGGCTTGGGACCGGCCATGGCAGAGTTAAAAAAAATTCAACACTTTTCCCAAATTAGTCACCGTAACGACTTGAAATATAGTGGCAACTAAACAAGATCCAGGTCCCATTGTAGGAGAAACAGAGTAGTCAAGGCTTCACAAAGTCTTTAGACACACCCAAATATGGCACTGCATGTAATGCTTGGTGCGGTCATTCTTAGGCCTTTGTGGCTGAGATGTTAACGAATCCTCAGTGGCTTTTTCACTGACGTTCCTGGCCGCAGTAGCAAATAGTTTTTACAGGGCAGGTTTGCTTGTCCCAGCACCCAACCCTCCTCTTTTCGCAGCCGGGCTTGGGACCGGCCATGGCAGAGTTAAAAAAATTCAACACTTTTCCCAAATTAGTCACCGTAACGACTTGAAATATAGTGGCAACTAAACAAGATCCAGGTCCCATTGTAGGAGAAACAGAGTAGTCAAGGCTTCACAAAGTCTTTAGACACACCCAAATATGGCACTGCATGTAATGCTTGGTGCGGTCATTCTTAGGCCTTTTTGGCTGAGATGGTAACGAATCCTCAGTGGCTTTTTCACTGACGTTCCTGGCCACAGTAGCAAATGGTTTTTACAGGGCAGGTTTGCTTGTCCCAGCACCCAACCCTCCTCTTTTCGAAGCCGGGCTTGGGACCGGCCATGGCAGAGTTAAAAAAATTCAACACTTTTCCCAAATTAGTCACCGTAACGACTTGAAATATAGTGGCAACTAAACAAGATCCAGGTCCCATTGTAGGAGAAACAGAGTAGTCAAGGCTTCACAAAGTCTTTAGACACACCCAAATATGGCACTGCATGTAATGCTTGGTGCGGTCATTCTTAGGCCTTTTTGGCTGACATGTTAACGAATCCTCAGTGGCTTTTTCACTGACGTTCCTGGCCGCAGTAGCAAATAGTTTTTACAGGGCAGGTTTGCTTGTCCCAACACCCAACCCTCCTCTTTTCGCAGCCGGGCTTGGGACCGGCCATGGCAGAGTTAAAAAAATTCAACACTTTTCCCAAATTAGTCACCGTAACGACTTGAAATATAGTGGCAACTAAACAAGATCCAGGTCCCATTGTAGGAGAAACAGAGTAGTCAAGGCTTCACAAAGTCTTTAGACACACCCAAATATGGCACTGCATGTAATGCTTGGTGCGGTTATTCTTAGGCCTTTTTGGCTGACATGTTAACGAATCCTCAGTGGCTTTTTCACTGACGTTCCTGGCCGCAGTAGCAAATAGTTTTTACAGGGCAGGTTTGCTTGTCCCAGCACCCAACCCTCCTCTTTTTGCAGCCGGGCTTGGGACCGGCCATGGCAGAGTTAAAAAAAATTCAACACTTTTCCCAAATTAGTCACCGTAACGACTTGAAATATATTGGCAACTAAACAAGATCCAGGTCCCATTGTAGGAGAAACAGAGTAGTCAAGGCTTCACAAAGTCTTTAGACACACCCAAATATGGCACTGCATGTAATGCTTGGTGCGGTCATTCTTAGGCCTTTTTGGCTGACATGTTAACGAATCCTCAGTGGCTTTTTCACTGATGTTCCTGGCCACAGTAGCAAATAGTTTTTACAGGGCAGGTTTGCTTGTCCCAGCACCCAACCCTCCTCTTTTCGCAGCCGGGCTTGGGACCGGCCATGGCAGAGTTAAAAAAATTCAACACTTTTCCCAAATTAGTCACCGTAACTAATTGAAATATAGTGGCAACTAAGCAAGATCCAGGTCCCATTGTAGGAGAAACAGAGTAGTCAAGGCTTCACAAATTCTTTAGACACACCCAAATATGGCACTGCATGCAATGCTTGGTGCGGTCATTCTTAGGCCTTTTTGGCTGAGATGTGAACGAATCCTCAGTGGCTTTTTCACTGACGTTCCTGGCCGCAGTAGCAAATAGTTTTTACAGGGCAGGTTTGCTTGTCCCAGCACCCAACCCTCCTCTTTTCGCAGCCGGGCTTGGGACCGGCCATGGCAGAGTTAAAAAAATTCAACACTTTTCCCAAATTAGTCACCGTAACGACTTGAAATATAGTGGCAACCAAACAAGATCCAGGTCCCATTGTAGGAGAAACAGAGTAGTCAAGGCTTAACAAAGTCTTTAGACACACCCAAATATGGCACTGCATGTAATGCTTGGTGCGGTCATTCTTAGGCCTTTTTGGCTGACATGTTAACGAATCCTCAGTGGCTTTTTCACTGACGTTCCTGGCCGCAGTAGCAAATAGTTTTTACAGGGCAGGTTTGCTTGTCCCAGCACCCAACCCTCCTCTTTTCGCAGCCGGGCTTGGGACCAGCCATGGCAGAGTTAAAAAAATTCAACACTTTTCCCAAATTAGTCACCGTAACGACTTGAAATATAGTGGCAACTAAACAAGATCCAGGTCCCATTGTAGGAGAAACAGAGTAGTCAAGGCTTCACAAAGTCTTTAGACACACCCAAATATGGCACTGCATGTAATGCTTGGTGCGGTCATTCTTAGGCCTTTTTGGCTGAGATGTTAACGAATCCTCAGTGGCTTTTTCACTGACATTCCTGGCCACAGTAGCAAATGGTTTTTACAGGGCAGGTTTGCTTGTCCCAGCACCCAACCCTCCTCTTTTCGCAGCCGGGCTTGGGACCGGCCATGGCAGAGTTAAAAAAATTCAACACTTTTCCCAAATTAGTCACCGTAACGACTTGAAATATAGTGGCAACTAAACAAGATCCAGGTCCCATTGTAGGAGAAACAGAGTAGTCAAGGCTTCACAAAGTCTTTAGACACACCCAAATATGGCACTGCATGTAATGCTTGGTGCGGTCATTCTTAGGCCTTTTTGGCTGACATGTTAACGAATCCTCAGTGGCTTTTTCACTGACGTTCCTGGCTGCAGTAGCAAATAGTTTTTACAGGGCAGGTTTGCTTGTCCCAGCACCCAACCCTCCTCTTTTTGCAGCCGGGCTTGGGACCGGCCATGGCAGAGTTAAAAAAAATTCAACACTTTTCCCAAATTAGTCACCGTAACGACTTGAAATATAGTGGCAACTAAACAAGATCCAGGTCCCATTGTAGGAGAAACAGAGTAGTCAAGGCTTCACAAATTCTTTAGACACACCCAAATATGGCACTGCATGCAATGCTTGGTGCGGTCATTCTTAGGCCTTTTTGGCTGAGATGTTAACAAATCCTCAGTGGCTTTTTCACTGACGTTCCTGGCCGCAGTAGCAAATAGTTTTTACAGGGCAGGTTTGCTTGTCCCAGCACCCAACCCTCCTCTTTTCGCAGCCGGGCTTGGGACCGGCCATGGCAGAGTTAAAAAAATTCAACACTTTTCCCAAATTAGTCACCGTAACGACTTGAAATATAGTGGCAACCAAACAAGATCCAGGTCCCATTGTAGGAGAAACAGAGTAGTCAAGGCTTAACAAAGTCTTTAGACACACCCAAATATGGCACTGCATGTAATGCTTGGTGCGGTCATTCTTAGGCCTTTTTGGCTGACATGTTAACAAATCCTCAGTGGCTTTTTCACTGACGTTCCTGGCCGCAGTAGCAAATAGTTTTTACAGGGCAGGTTTGCTTGTCCCAGCACCCAACCCTCCTCTTTTCGCAGCCGGGCTTGGGACCGGCCATGGCAGAGTTAAAAAAATTCAACACTTTTCCCAAATTAGTCACCGTAACGACTTGAAATATAGTGGCAACTAAACAAGATCCAGGTCCCATTGTAGGAGAAACAGAGTAGTCAAGGCTTCACAAAGTCTTTAGACACACCCAAATATGGCACTGCATGTAATGCTTGGTGCGGTCATTCTTAGGCCTTTTTGGCTGAGATGTTAACGAATCCTCAGTGGCTTTTTCACTGACGTTCCTGGCCACAGTAGCAAATGGTTTTTACAGGGCAGGTTTGCTTGTCCCAGCACCCAACCCTCCTCTTTGCAGCCGGGCTTGGGACCGGCCATGGCAGAGTTAAAAAAAATTCAACACTTTTCCCAAATTAGTCACCGTAACGACTTGAAATATAGTGGCAACTAAACAAGATCCAGGTCCCATTGTAGGAGAAACAGAGTAGTCAAGGCTTCACAAAGTCTTTAGACACACCCAAATAATTCAACACTTTTCCCAAATTAGTCACCGTAACGACTTGAAATATAGTGGCAACTAAACAAGATCCAGGTCCCATTGTAGGAGAAACAGAGTAGTCAAGGCTTCACAAAGTCTTTAGACACACCCAAATATGGCACTGCATGTAATGCTTGGTGCGGTTATTCTTAGGCCTTTTTGGCTGACATGTTAACGAATCCTCAGTGGCTTTTTCACTGACGTTCCTGGCCGCAGTAGCAAATAGTTTTTACAGGGCAGGTTTGCTTGTCCCAGCACCCAACCCTCCTCTTTTCGCAGCCGGGCTTGGGACCGGCCATGGCAGAGTTAAAAAAAATTCAACACTTTTCCCAAATTAGTCACCGTAACGACTTGAAATATAGTGGCAACTAAACAAGATCCAGGTCCCATTGTAGGAGAAACAGAGTAGTCAAGGCTTCACAAAGTCTTTAGACACACCCAAATATGGCACTGCATGTAATGCTTGGTGCGGTCATTCTTAGGCCTTTTTGGCTGAGATGTTAACGAATCCTCAGTGGCTTTTACACTGACGTTCCTGGCCGCAGTAGCAAATAGTTTTTACAGGGCAGGTTTGTTTGTCCCAGCACCCAACCCTCCTCTTTTCGCAGCCGGGCTTGGGACCGGCCATGGCAGAGTTAAAAAAATTCAACACTTTTCCCAAATTAGTCACCGTAACGACTTGAAATATAGTGGCAACTAAACAAGATCCAGGTCCCATTGTAGGAGAAACAGAGTAGTCAAGGCTTCACAAATTCTTTAGACACACCCAAATATGGCACTGCATGCAATGCTTGGTGCGGTCATTCTTAGGCCTTTTTGGCTGAGATGTTAACGAATCCTCAGTGGCTTTTTCACTGACGTTCCTGGCCGCAGTAGCAAATAGTTTTTACAGGGCAGGTTTGCTTGTCCCAGCACCCAACCCTCCTCTTTTCGCAGCCGGGCTTGGGACCGGCCATGGCAGAGTTAAAAAAATTCAACACTTTTCCCAAATTAGTCACCGTAACGACTTGAAATATAGTGGCAACCAAACAAGATCCAGGTCCCATTGTAGGAGAAACAGAGTAGTCAAGGCTTAACAAAGTCTTTAGACACACCCAAATATGGCACTGCATGTAATGCTTGGTGCGGTCATTCTTAGGCCTTTTTGGCTGACATGTTAACGAATCCTCAGTGGCTTTTTCACTGACGTTCCTGGCCGCAGTAGCAAATAGTTTTTACAGGGCAGGTTTGCTTGTCCCAGCACCCAACCCTCCTCTTTTCGCAGCCGGGCTTGGGACCGGCCATGGCAGAGTTAAAAAAATTCAACACTTTTCCCAAATTAGTCACCGTAACGACTTGAAATATAGTGGCAACTAAACAAGATCCAGGTCCCATTGTAGGAGAAACAGAGTAGTCAAGGCTTCACAAAGTCTTTAGACACACCCAAATATGGCACTGCATGTAATGCTTGGTGCGGTCATTCTTAGGCCTTTTTGGCTGAGATGTTAACGAATCCTCAGTGGCTTTTTCACTGACATTCCTGGCCACAGTAGCAAATGGTTTTTACAGGGCAGGTTTGCTTGTCCCAGCACCCAACCCTCCTCTTTTCGCAGCCGGGCTTGGGACCGGCCATGGCAGAGTTAAAAAAATTCAACACTTTTCCCAAATTAGTCACCGTAACGACTTGAAATATAGTGGCAACTAAACAAGATCCAGGTCCCATTGTAGGAGAAACAGAGTAGTCAAGGCTTCACAAAGTCTTTAGACACACCCAAATATGGCACTGCATGTAATGCTTGGTGCGGTCATTCTTAGGCCTTTTTGGCTGACATGTTAACGAATCCTCAGTGGCTTTTTCACTGACGTTCCTGGCCGCAGTAGCAAATAGTTTTTACAGGGCAGGTTTGCTTGTCCCAGCACCCAACCCTCCTCTTTTTGCAGCCGGGCTTGGGACCGGCCATGGCAGAGTTAAAAAAAATTCAACACTTTTCCCAAATTAGTCACCGTAACGACTTGAAATATAGTGGCAACTAAACAAGATCCAGGTCCCATTGTAGGAGAAACAGAGTAGTCAAGGCTTCACAAAGTCTTTAGACACACCCAAATATGGCACTGCATGTAATGCTTGGTGCGGTCATTCTTAGGCCTTTTTGGCTGACATGTTAACGAATCCTCAGTGGCTTTTTCACTGATGTTCCTGGCCGCAGTAGCAAATAGTTTTTACAGGGCAGGTTTGCTTGTCCCAGCACCCAACCCTCCTCTTTTCGCAGCCGGGCTTGGGACCGGCCATGGCAGAGTTAAAAAAATTCAACACTTTTCCCAAATTAGTCACCGTAACTAATTGAAATATAGTGGCAACTAAGCAAGATCCAGGTCCCATTGTAGGAGAAACAGAGTAGTCAAGGCTTCACAAATTCTTTAGACACACCCAAATATGGCACTGCATGCAATGCTTGGTGCGGTCATTCTTAGGCCTTTTTGGCTGAGATGTTAACGAATCCTCAGTGGCTTTTTCACTGACGTTCCTGGCCGCAGTAGCAAATAGTTTTTACAGGGCAGGTTTGCTTGTCCCAGCACCCAACCCTCCTCTTTTCGCAGCCGGGCTTGGGACCGGCCATGGCAGAGTTAAAAAAATTCAACACTTTTCCCAAATTAGTCACCGTAACGACTTGAAATATAGTGGCAACCAAACAAGATCCAGGTCCCATTGTAGGAGAAACAGAGTAGTCAAGGCTTAACAAAGTCTTTAGACACACCCAAATATGGCACTGCATGTAATGCTTGGTGCGGTCATTCTTAGGCCTTTTTGGCTGACATGTTAACGAATCCTCAGTGGCTTTTTCACTGACGTTCCTGGCCACAGTAGCAAATGGTTTTTACAGGGCAGGTTTGCTTGTCCCAGCACCCAACCCTCCTCTTTTCGCAGCCGGGCTTGGGACCGGCCATGGCAGAGTTAAAAAAATTCAACACTTTTCCCAAATTAGTCACCGTAACGACTTGAAATATAGTGGCAACTAAACAAGATCCAGGTCCCATTGTAGGAGAAACAGAGTAGTCAAGGCTTCACAAAGTCTTTAGACACACCCAAATATGGCACTGCATGTAATGCTTGGTGCGGTCATTCTTAGGCCTTTTTGGCTGACATGTTAACGAATCCTCAGTGGCTTTTTCACTGACGTTCCTGGCCGCAGTAGCAAATAGTTTTTACAGGGCAGGTTTGCTTGTCCCAGCACCCAACCCTCCTCTTTTTGCAGCCGGGCTTGGGACCGGCCATGGCAGAGTTAAAAAAAATTCAACACTTTTCCCAAATTAGTCACCGTAACGACTTGAAATATAGTGGCAACTAAACAAGATCCAGGTCCCATTGTAGGAGAAACAGAGTAGTCAAGGCTTCACAAAGTCTTTAGACACACCCAAATAATTCAACACTTTTCCCAAATTAGTCACCGTAACGACTTGAAATATAGTGGCAACTAAACAAGATCCAGGTCCCATTGTAGGAGAAACAGAGTAGTCAAGGCTTCACAAAGTCTTTAGACACACCCAAATATGGCACTGCATGTAATGCTTGGTGCGGACATTCTTAGGCCTTTTTGGCTGAAATGTTAACGAATCCTCAGTGGCTTTTTCACTGACGTTCCTGGCCACAGTAGCAAATGGTTTTTACAGGGCAGGTTTGCTTGTCCCAGCACCCAACCCTCCTCTTTTCGCAGCCGGGCTTGGGACCGGCCATGGCAGAGTTAAAAAAATTCAACACTTTTCCCAAATTAGTCACCGTAACGACTTGAAATATAGTGGCAACTAAACAAGATCCAGGTCCCATTGTAGGAGAAACAGAGTAGTCAAGGCTTCACAAAGTCTTTAGACACACCCAAATATGGCACTGCATGTAATGCTTGGTGCGGTTATTCTTAGGCCTTTTTGGCTGACATGTTAACGAATCCTCAGTGGCTTTTTCACTGACGTTCCTGGCCGCAGTAGCAAATAGTTTTTACAGGGCAGGTTTGCTTGTCCCAGCACCCAACCCTCCTCTTTTCGCAGCCGGGCTTGGGACCGGCCATGGCAGAGTTAAAAAAAATTCAACACTTTTCCCAAATTAGTCACCGTAACGACTTGAAATATAGTGGCAACTAAACAAGATCCAGGTCCCATTGTAGGAGAAACAGAGTAGTCAAGGCTTCACAAAGTCTTTAGACACACCCAAATATGGCACTGCATGTAATGCTTGGTGCGGTCATTCTTAGGCCTTTTTGGCTGAGATGTTAACGAATCCTCAGTGGCTTTTACACTGACGTTCCTGGCCGCAGTAGCAAATAGTTTTTACAGGGCAGGTTTGTTTGTCCCAGCACCCAACCCTCCTCTTTTCGCAGCCGGGCTTGGGACCGGCCATGGCAGAGTTAAAAAAATTCAACACTTTTCCCAAATTAGTCACCGTAACGACTTGAAATATAGTGGCAACTAAACAAGATCCAGGTCCCATTGTAGGAGAAACAGAGTAGTCAAGGCTTCACAAAGTCTTTAGACACACCCAAATATGGCACTGCATGTAATGCTTGGTGCGGTCATTCTTAGGCCTTTTTGGCTGAGATGTTAACGAATCCTCAGTGGCTTTTTCACTGACGTTCCTGGCCGCAGTAGCAAATAGTTTTTACAGGGCAGGTTTGCTTGTCCCAGCACCCAACCCTCCTCTTTTCGCAGCCGGGCTTGGGACCGGCCATGGCAGAGTTAAAAAAATTCAACACTTTTCCCAAATTAGTCACCGTAACGACTTGAAATATAGTGGCAACCAAACAAGATCCAGGTCCCATTGTAGGAGAAACAGAGTAGTCAAGGCTTAACAAAGTCTTTAGACACACCCAAATATGGCACTGCATGTAATGCTTGGTGCGGTCATTCTTAGGCCTTTTTGGCTGACATGTTAACGAATCCTCAGTGGCTTTTTCACTGACGTTCCTGGCCACAGTAGCAAATGGTTTTTACAGGGCAGGTTTGCTTGTCCCAGCACCCAACCCTCCTCTTTTCGCAGCCGGGCTTGGGACCGGCCATGGCAGAGTTAAAAAAATTCAACACTTTTCCCAAATTAGTCACCGTAACGACTTGAAATATAGTGGCAACTAAACAAGATCCAGGTCCCATTGTAGGAGAAACAGAGTAGTCAAGGCTTCACAAAGTCTTTAGACACACCCAAATATGGCACTGCATGTAATGCTTGGTGCGGTCATTCTTAGGCCTTTTTGGCTGACATGTTAACGAATCCTCAGTGGCTTTTTCACTGACGTTCCTGGCCGCAGTAGCAAATAGTTTTTACAGGGCAGGTTTGCTTGTCCCAGCACCCAACCCTCCTCTTTTTGCAGCCGGGCTTGGGACCGGCCATGGCAGAGTTAAAAAAAATTCAACACTTTTCCCAAATTAGTCACCGTAACGACTTGAAATATAGTGGCAACTAAACAAGATCCAGGTCCCATTGTAGGAGAAACAGAGTAGTCAAGGCTTCACAAAGTCTTTAGACACACCCAAATAATTCAACACTTTTCCCAAATTAGTCACCGTAACGACTTGAAATATAGTGGCAACTAAACAAGATCCAGGTCCCATTGTAGGAGAAACAGAGTAGTCAAGGCTTCACAAAGTCTTTAGACACACCCAAATATGGCACTGCATGTAATGCTTGGTGCGGACATTCTTAGGCCTTTTTGGCTGAAATGTTAACGAATCCTCAGTGGCTTTTTCACTGACGTTCCTGGCCACAGTAGCAAATGGTTTTTACAGGGCAGGTTTGCTTGTCCCAGCACCCAACCCTCCTCTTTTCGCAGCCGGGCTTGGGACCGGCCATGGCAGAGTTAAAAAAATTCAACACTTTTCCCAAATTAGTCACCGTAACGACTTGAAATATAGTGGCAACTAAACAAGATCCAGGTCCCATTGTAGGAGAAACAGAGTAGTCAAGGCTTCACAAAGTCTTTAGACACACCCAAATATGGCACTGCATGTAATGCTTGGTGCGGTTATTCTTAGGCCTTTTTGGCTGACATGTTAACGAATCCTCAGTGGCTTTTTCACTGACGTTCCTGGCCGCAGTAGCAAATAGTTTTTACAGGGCAGGTTTGCTTGTCCCAGCACCCAACCCTCCTCTTTTCGCAGCCGGGCTTGGGACCGGCCATGGCAGAGTTAAAAAAAATTCAACACTTTTCCCAAATTAGTCACCGTAACGACTTGAAATATAGTGGCAACTAAACAAGATCCAGGTCCCATTGTAGGAGAAACAGAGTAGTCAAGGCTTCACAAAGTCTTTAGACACACCCAAATATGGCACTGCATGTAATGCTTGGTGCGGTCATTCTTAGGCCTTTTTGGCTGAGATGTTAACGAATCCTCAGTGGCTTTTACACTGACGTTCCTGGCCGCAGTAGCAAATAGTTTTTACAGGGCAGGTTTGTTTGTCCCAGCACCCAACCCTCCTCTTTTCGCAGCCGGGCTTGGGACCGGCCATGGCAGAGTTAAAAAAATTCAACACTTTTCCCAAATTAGTCACCGTAACGACTTGAAATATAGTGGCAACTAAACAAGATCCAGGTCCCATTGTAGGAGAAACAGAGTAGTCAAGGCTTCACAAAGTCTTTAGACACACCCAAATATGGCACTGCATGTAATGCTTGGTGCGGTCATTCTTAGGCCTTTTTGGCTGACATGTTAACGAATCCTCAGTGGCTTTTTCACTGATGTTCCTGGCCGCAGTAGCAAATAGTTTTTACAGGGCAGGTTTGCTTGTCCCAGCACCCAACCCTCCTCTTTTCGCAGCCGGGCTTGGGACCGGCCATGGCAGAGTTAAAAAAATTCAACACTTTTCCCAAATTAGTCACCGTAACTAATTGAAATATAGTGGCAACTAAACAAGATCCAGGTCCCATTGTAGGAGAAACAGAGTAGTCAAGGCTTCACAAAGTCTTTAGACACACCCAAATATGGCACTGCATGCAATGCTTGGTGCGGTCATTCTTAGGCCTTTTTGGCTGAGATGTTAACGAATCCTCAGTGGCTTTTTCACTGACGTTCCTGGCCGCAGTAGCAAATAGTTTTTACAGGGCAGGTTTGCTTGTCCCAGCACCTAACCCTCCTCTTTTCGCAGCCGGGCTTGGGACCGGCCATGGCAGAGTTAAAAAAATTCAACACTTTTCCCAAATTAGTCACCGTAACGACCTGAAATAAAGTGGCAACCAAACAAGATCCAGGTCCCATTGTAGGAGAAACAGAGTAGTCAAGGCTTCACAAAGTCTTTAGACACACCCAAATATGGCACTGCATGTAATGCTTGGTGCGGTCATTCTTAGGCCTTTTTGGCTGACATGTTAACGAATCCTCAGTGGTTTTTTTACTGACGTTCCTGGCCGCAGTAGCAAATAGTTTTTACAGGGCAGGTTTGCTTGTCCCAGCACCCAACCCTCCTCTTTTCGCAGCCGGGCTTGGGACCGGCCATGGCAGAGTTAAAAAAATTCAACACTTTTCCCAAATTAGTCACCGTAACAATTGAAATATAGAGGCAACTAAACAAGATCCAGGTTCCATTATGGGAGAAACAGAGTAGTCAAGGCTTCACAAAGTCTTTAGACACACTCAAATATGGCACTGCATGTAATGCTTGGTGCGGTTATTCTTAGGCCTTTTTGGCTGAGATGTTAACGAATCCTCATTGGCTTTTTCACTGACGTTCCTGGCCACAGTAGCAAATGGTTTTTACAGGGCAGGTTTGCTTGTCCCAGCACCCAACCCTCCTCTTTTCGCAGCCGGGCTTGGGACCGGCCATGGCAGAGTTAAAAAAATTCAACACTTTTCCCAAATTAGTCACCGTAACAACTTGAAATATAGTGGCAACTAAACAAGATCCAGGTCCCATTGTAGGAGAAACAGAGTAGTCAAGGCTTCACAAAGTCTTTAGACACACCCAAATATGGCACTGCATGTAATGCTTGGTGCGGTCATTCTTAGGCCTTTTTGGCTGACATGTTAACGAATCCTCAGTGGCTTTTTCACTGACGTTCCTGGCCGCAGTAGCAAATAGTTTTTACAGGGCAGGTTTGCTTGTCCCAGCACCCAACCCTCCTCTTTTCGCAGCCGGGCTTGGGACCGGCCATGGCAGAGTTAAAAAAATTCAACACTTTTCCCAAATTAGTCACCGTAACGACTTGAAATATAGTGGCAACTAAACAAGATCCAGGTCCCATTGTAGGAGAAACAGAGTAGTCAAGGCTTCACAAAGTCTTTAGACACACCCAAATATGGCACTGCATGTAATGCTTGGTGCGGTCATTCTTAGGCCTTTTTGGCTGAGATGTTAACGAATCCTCAGTGGCTTTTTCACTGACGTTCCTGGCCACAGTAGCAAATGGTTTTTACAGGGCAGGTTTGCTTGTCCCAGCACCCAACCCTCCTCTTTTCGCAGCCGGGCTTGGGACCGGCCATGGCAGAGTTAAAAAAATTCAACACTTTTCCCAAATTAGTCACCGTAACGACTTGAAATATAGTGGCAACTAAACAAGATCCAGGTCCCATTGTAGGAGAAACAGAGTAGTCAAGGCTTCACAAAGTCTTTAGACACACCCAAATATGGCACTGCATGTAATGCTTGGTGCGGTCATTCTTAGGCCTTTTTGGCTGACATGTTAACGAATCCTCAGTGGCTTTTTCACTGACGTTCCTGGCCGCAGTAGCAAATAGTTTTTACAGGGCAGGTTTGCTTGTCCCAGCACCCAACCCTCCTCTTTTCGCAGCCGGGCTTGGGACCGGCCATGGCAGAGTTAAAAAAAATTCAACACTTTTCCCAAATTAGTCACCGTAACGACTTGAAATATAGTGGCAACTAAACAAGATCCAGGTCCCATTGTAGGAGAAACAGAGTAGTCAAGGCTTCACAAAGTCTTTAGACACACCCAAATAATTCAACACTTTTCCCAAATTAGTCACCGTAACGACTTGAAATATAGTGGCAACTAAACAAGATCCAGGTCCCATTGTAGGAGAAACAGAGTAGTCAAGGCTTCACAAAGTCTTTAGACACACCCAAATATGGCACTGCATGTAATGCTTGGTGCGGACATTCTTAGGCCTTTTTGGCTGAAATGTTAACGAATCCTCAGTGGCTTTTTCACTGACGTTCCTGGCCACAGTAGCAAATGGTTTTTACAGGGCAGGTTTGCTTGTCCCAGCACCCAACCCTCCTCTTTTCGCAGCCGGGCTTGGGACCGGCCATGGCAGAGTTAAAAAAATTCAACACTTTTCCCAAATTAGTCACCGTAACAACTTGAAATATAGTGGCAACTAAACAAGATCCAGGTCCCATTGTAGGAGAAACAGAGTAGTCAAGGCTTCACAAAGTCTTTAGACACACCCAAATATGGCACTGCATGTAATGCTTGGTGCGGTTATTCTTAGGCCTTTTTGGCTGACATGTTAACGAATCCTCAGTGGCTTTTTCACTGACGTTCCTGGCCGCAGTAGCAAATAGTTTTTACAGGGCAGGTTTGCTTGTCCCAGCACCCAACCCTCCTCTTTTCACAGCCGGGCTTGGGACCGGCCATGGCAGAGTTAAAAAAAATTCAACACTTTTCCCAAATTAGTCACCGTAACGACTTGAAATATAGTGGCAACTAAACAAGATCCAGGTCCCATTGTAGGAGAAACAGAGTAGTCAAGGCTTCACAAAGTCTTTAGACACACCCAAATATGGCACTGCATGTAATGCTTGGTGCGGTCATTCTTAGGCCTTTTTGGCTGAGATGTTAACGAATCCTCAGTGGCTTTTACACTGACGTTCCTGGCCGCAGTAGCAAATAGTTTTTACAGGGCAGGTTTGTTTGTCCCAGCACCCAACCCTCCTCTTTTCGCAGCCGGGCTTGGGACCGGCCATGGCAGAGTTAAAAAAATTCAACACTTTTCCCAAATTAGTCACCGTAACGACTTGAAATATAGTGGCAACTAAACAAGATCCAGGTCCCATTGTAGGAGAAACAGAGTAGTCAAGGCTTCACAAAGTCTTTAGACACACCCAAATATGGCACTGCATGTAATGCTTGGTGCGGTCATTCTTAGGCCTTTTTGGCTGACATGTTAACGAATCCTCAGTGGCTTTTTCACTGATGTTCCTGGCCGCAGTAGCAAATAGTTTTTACAGGGCAGGTTTGCTTGTCCCAGCACCCAACCCTCCTCTTTTCGCAGCCGGGCTTGGGACCGGCCATGGCAGAGTTAAAAAAATTCAACACTTTTCCCAAATTAGTCACCGTAACTAATTGAAATATAGTGGCAACTAAACAAGATCCAGGTCCCATTGTAGGAGAAACAGAGTAGTCAAGGCTTCACAAAGTCTTTAGACACACCCAAAAATGGCACTGCATGCAATGCTTGGTGCGGTCATTCTTAGGCCTTTTTGGCTGAGATGTTAACGAATCCTCAGTGGCTTTTTCACTGATGTTCCTGGCCGCAGTAGCAAATAGTTTTTACAGGGCAGGTTTGCTTGTCCCAGCACCCAACCCTCCTCTTTTCGCAGCCGGGCTTGGGACCGGCCATGGCAGAGTTAAAAAAATTCAACACTTTTCCCAAATTAGTCACCGTAACGACTTGAAATAAAGTGGCAACCAAACAAGATCCAGGTCCCATTGTAGGAGAAACAGAGTAGTCAAGGCTTCACAAAGTCTTTAGACACACCCAAATATGGCACTGCATGTAATGCTTGGTGCGGTCATTCTTAGGCCTTTTTGGCTGACATGTTAACGAATCCTCAGTGGCTTTTTCACTGACGTTCCTGGCCGCAGTAGCAAATAGTTTTTACAGGGCAGGTTTGCTTGTCCCAGCACCCAACCCTCCTCTTTTCGCAGCCGGGCTTGGGACCGGCCATGGCAGAGTTAAAAAAATTCAACACTTTTCCCAAATTAGTCACCGTAACGACTTGAAATATAGTGGCAACTAAACAAGATCCAGGTCCCATTGTAGGAGAAACAGAGTAGTCAAGGCTTCACAAAGTCTTTAGACACACCCAAATATGGCACTGCATGTAATGCTTGGTGCGGTCATTCTTAGGCCTTTTTGGCTGACATGTTAACGAATCCTCAGTGGCTTTTTCACTGATGTTCCTGGCCGCAGTAGCAAATAGTTTTTACAGGGCAGGTTTGCTTGTCCCAGCACCCAACCCTCCTCTTTTCGCAGCCGGGCTTGGGACCGGCCATGGCAGAGTTAAAAAAATTCAACACTTTTCCCAAATTAGTCACCGTAACTAATTGAAATATAGTGGCAACTAAGCAAGATCCAGGTCCCATTGTAGGAGAAACAGAGTAGTCAAGGCTTCACAAATTCTTTAGACACACCCAAATATGGCACTGCATGCAATGCTTGGTGCGGTCATTCTTAGGCCTTTTTGGCTGAGATGTTAACGAATCCTCAGTGGCTTTTTCACTGACGTTCCTGGCTGCAGTAGCAAATAGTTTTTACAGGGCAGGTTTGCTTGTCCCAGCACCCAACCCTCCTCTTTTCGCAGCCGGGCTTGGGATCGGCCATGGCAGAGTTAAAAAAATTCAACACTTTTCCCAAATTAGTCACCGTAACGACTTGAAATATAGTGGCAACCAAACAAGATCCAGGTCCCATTGTAGGAGAAACAGAGTAGTCAAGGCTTAACAAAGTCTTTAGACACACCCAAATATGGCACTGCATGTAATGCTTGGTGCGGTCATTCTTAGGCCTTTTTGGCTGACATGTTAACGAATCCTCAGTGGCTTTTTCACTGACGTTCCTGGCCGCAGTAGCAAATAGTTTTTACAGGGCAGGTTTGCTTGTCCCAGCACCCAACCCTCCTCTTTTCGCAGCCGGGCTTGGGACCGGCCATGGCAGAGTTAAAAAAATTCAACACTTTTCCCAAATTAGTCACCGTAACGACTTGAAATATAGTGGCAACTAAACAAGATCCAGGTCCCATTGTAGGAGAAACAGAGTAGTCAAGGCTTCACAAAGTCTTTAGACACACCCAAATATGGCACTGCATGTAATGCTTGGTGCGATCATTCTTAGGCCTTTTTGGCTGAGATGTTAACGAATCCTCAGTGGCTTTTTCACTGACGTTCCTGGCCACAGTAGCAAATGGTTTTTACAGGGCAGGTTTGCTTGTCCCAGCACCCAACCCTCCTCTTTTCGCAGCCGGGCTTGGGACCGGCCATGGCAGAGTTAAAAAAATTCAACACTTTTCCCAAATTAGTCACCGTAACGACTTGAAATATAGTGGCAACTAAACAAGATCCAGGTCCCATTGTAGGAGAAACAGAGTAGTCAAGGCTTCACAAAGTCTTTAGACACACCCAAATATGGCACTGCATGTAATGCTTGGTGCGGTCATTCTTAGGCCTTTTTGGCTGACATGTTAACGAATCCTCAGTGGCTTTTTCACTGACGTTCCTGGCCGCAGTAGCAAATAGTTTTTACAGGGCAGGTTTGCTTTTCCCAGCACCCAACCCTCCTCTTTTTGCAGCCGGGCTTGGGACCGGCCATGGCAGAGTTAAAAAAAATTCAACACCTTTCCCAAATTAGTCACCGTAACGACTTGAAATATAGTGGCAACTAAACAAGATCCAGGTCCCATTGTAGGAGAAACAGAGTAGTCAAGGCTTCACAAAGTCTTTAGACACACCCAAATAATTCAACACTTTTCCCAAATTAGTCACCGTAACGACTTGAAATATAGTGGCAACTAAACAAGATCCAGGTCCCATTGTAGGAGAAACAGAGTAGTCAAGGCTTCACAAAGTCTTTAGACACACCCAAATATGGCACTGCATGTAATGCTTGGTGCGGTCATTCTTAGGCCTTTTTGGCTGACATGTTAACGAATCCTCAGTGGCTTTTTCACTGACGTTCCTGGCCGCAGTAGCAAATAGTTTTTACAGGGCAGGTTTGCTTGTCCCAGCACCCAACCCTCCTCTTTTTGCAGCCGGGCTTGGGACCGGCCATGGCAGAGTTAAAAAAAATTCAACACTTTTCCCAAATTAGTCACCGTAACGACTTGAAATATAGTGGCAACTAAACAAGATCCAGGTCCCATTGTAGGAGAAACAGAGTAGTCAAGGCTTCACAAAGTCTTTAGACACACCCAAATATGGCACTGCATGTAATGCTTGGTGCGGTCATTCTTAGGCCTTTTTGGCTGACATGTTAACGAATCCTCAGTGGCTTTTTCACTGATGTTCCTGGCCGCAGTAGCAAATAGTTTTTACAGGGCAGGTTTGCTTGTCCCAGCACCCAACCCTCCTCTTTTCGCAGCCGGGCTTGGGACCGGCCAAGGCAGAGTTAAAAAAATTCAACACTTTTCCCAAATTAGTCACCGTAACTAATTGAAATATAGTGGCTACTAAGCAAGATCCAGGTCCCATTGTAGGAGAAACAGAGTAGTCAAGGCTTCACAAATTCTTTAGACACACCCAAATATGGCACTGCATGCAATGCTTGGTGCGGTCATTCTTAGGCCTTTTTGGCTGAGATGTTAACGAATCCTCAGTGGCTTTTTCACTGACGTTCCTGGCCGCAGTAGCAAATAGTTTTTACAGGGCAGGTTTGCTTGTCCCAGCACCCAACCCTCCTCTTTTCGCAGCCGGGCTTGGGATCGGCCATGGCAGAGTTAAAAAAATTCAACACTTTTCCCAAATTAGTCACCGTAACGACTTGAAATATAGTGGCAACCAAACAAGATCCAGGTCCCATTGTAGGAGAAACAGAGTAGTCAAGGCTTAACAAAGTCTTTAGACACACCCAAATATGGCACTGCATGTAATGCTTGGTGCGGTCATTCTTAGGCCTTTTTGGCTGAGATGTTAACGAATCCTCAGTGGCTTTTTCACTGACGTTCCTGGCCGCAGTAGCAAATAGTTTTTACAGGGCAGGTTTGCTTGTCCCAGCACCCAACCCTCCTCTTTTCGCAGCCGGGCTTGGGATCGGCCATGGCAGAGTTAAAAAAATTCAACACTTTTCCCAAATTAGTCACCGTAACGACTTGAAATATAGTGGCAACCAAACAAGATCCAGGTCCCATTGTAGGAGAAACAGAGTAGTCAAGGCTTAACAAAGTCTTTAGACACACCCAAATATGGCACTGCATGTAATGCTTGGTGCGGTCATTCTTAGGCCTTTTTGGCTGACATGTTAACGAATCCTCAGTGGCTTTTTCACTGACGTTCCTGGCCGCAGTAGCAAATAGTTTTTACAGGGCAGGTTTGCTTGTCCCAGCACCCAACCCTCCTCTTTTCGCAGCCGGGCTTGGGACCGGCCATGGCAGAGTTAAAAAAATTCAACACTTTTCCCAAATTAGTCACCGTAACGACTTGAAATATAGTGGCAACTAAACAAGATCCAGGTCCCATTGTAGGAGAAACAGAGTAGTCAAGGCTTCACAAAGTCTTTAGACACACCCAAATATGGCACTGCATGTAATGCTTGGTGCGGTCATTCTTAGGCCTTTTTGGCTGAGATGTTAACGAATCCTCAGTGGCTTTTTCACTGACGTTCCTGGCCACAGTAGCAAATGGTTTTTACAGGGCAGGTTTGCTTGTCCCAGCACCCAACCCTCCTCTTTTCGCAGCCGGGCTTGGGACCGGCCATGGCAGAGTTAAAAAAATTCAACACTTTTCCCAAATTAGTCACCGTAACGACTTGAAATATAGTGGCAACTAAACAAGATCCAGGTCCCATTGTAGGAGAAACAGAGTAGTCAAGGCTTCACAAAGTCTTTAGACACACCCAAATATGGCACTGCATGTAATGCTTGGTGCGGTCATTCTTAGGCCTTTTTGGCTGACATGTTAATGAATCCTCAGTGGCTTTTTCACTGACGTTCCTGGCCGCAGTAGCAAATAGTTTTTACAGGGCAGGTTTGCTTTTCCCAGCACCCAACCCTCCTCTTTTTGCAGCCGGGCTTGGGACCGGCCATGGCAGAGTTAAAAAAAATTCAACACCTTTCCCAAATTAGTCACCGTAACGACTTGAAATATAGTGGCAACTAAACAAGATCCAGGTCCCATTGTAGGAGAAACAGAGTAGTCAAGGCTTCACAAAGTCTTTAGACACACCCAAATAATTCAACACTTTTCCCAAATTAGTCACCGTAACGACTTGAAATATAGTGGCAACTAAACAAGATCCAGGTCCCATTGTAGGAGAAACAGAGTAGTCAAGGCTTCACAAAGTCTTTAGACACACCCAAATATGGCACTGCATGTAATGCTTGGTGCGGACATTCTTAGGCCTTTTTGGCTGAAATGTTAACGAATCCTCAGTGGCTTTTTCACTGACGTTCCTGGCCCAAGTAGCAAATGGTTTTTACAGGGCAGGTTTGCTTGTCCCAGCACCCAACCCTCCTCTTTTCGCAGCCGGGCTTGGGACCGGCCATGGCAGAGTTAAAAAAATTCAACACTTTTCCCAAATTAGTCACCGTAACGACTTGAAATATAGTGGCAACTAAACAAGATCCAGGTCCCATTGTAGGAGAAACAGAGTAGTCAAGGCTTCACAAAGTCTTTAGACACACCCAAATATGGCACTGCATGTAATGCTTGGTGCGGTTATTCTTAGGCCTTTTTGGCTGACATGTTAACGAATCCTCAGTGGCTTTTTCACTGACGTTCCTGGCCGCAGTAGCAAATAGTTTTTACAGGGCAGGTTTGCTTGTCCCAGCACCCAACCCTCCTCTTTTCGCAGCCGGGCTTGGGACCGGCCATGGCAGAGTTAAAAAAAATTCAACACTTTTCCCAAATTAGTCACCGTAACGACTTGAAATATAGTGGCAACTAAACAAGATCCAGGTCCCATTGTAGGAGAAACAGAGTAGTCAAGGCTTCACAAAGTCTTTAGACACACCCAAATATGGCACTGCATGTAATGCTTGGTGCGGTCATTCTTAGGCCTTTTTGGCTGACATGTTAACGAATCCTCAGTGGCTTTTTCACTGATGTTCCTGGCCGCAGTAGCAAATAGTTTTTACAGGGCAGGTTTGCTTGTCCCAGCACCCAACCCTCCTCTTTTCGCAGCCGGGCTTGGGTCCGGCCATGGCAGAGTTAAAAAAATTCAACACTTTTCCCAAATTAGTCACCGTAACGACTTGAAATATAGTGGCAACCAAACAAGATCCAGGTCCCATTGTAGGAGAAACATAGTAGTCAAGGCTTCACAAAGTCTTTAGACACACCCAAATATGGCACTGCATGTAATGCTTGGTGCGGTCATTCTTAGGCCTTTTTGGCTGAGATGTTAACGAATCCTCAGTGGCTTTTACACTGACGTTCCTGGCCGCAGTAGCAAATAGTTTTTACAGGGCAGGTTTGCTTGTCCCAGCACCCAACCCTCCTCTTTTCGCAGCCGGGCTTGGGACCGGCCATGGCAGAGTTAAAAAAATTCAACACTTTTCCCAAATTAGTCACCGTAACGACTTGAAATATAGTGGCAACTAAACAAGATCCAGGTCCCATTGTAGGAGAAACAGAGTAGTCAAGGCTTCACAAAGTCTTTAGACACACCCAAATATGGCACTGCATGTAATGCTTGGCGCGGTCATTCTTAGGCCTTTTTGGCTGACATGTTAACGAATCCTCAGTGGCTTTTTCACTGACGTTCCTGCCGCAGTAGCAAATGGTTTTTACAGGGCAGGTTTGCTTGTCCCAGCACCCAACCCTCCTCTTTTCGCAGCCGGGCTTGGGACCGGCCATGGCAGAGTTAAAAAAATTCAACACTTTTCCCAAATTAGTCACCGTAACGACTTGAAATATAGTGGCAACCAAACAAGATCCAGGTCCCATTGTAGGAGAAACATAGTAGTCAAGGCTTCACAAAGTCTTTAGACACACCCAAATATGGCACTGCATGTAATGCTTGGTGCGGTCATTCTTAGGCCTTTTTGGCTGAGATGTTAACGAATCCTCAGTGGCTTTTACACTGACGTTCCTGGCCGCAGTAGCAAATAGTTTTTACAGGGCAGGTTTGCTTGTCCCAGCACCCAACCCTCCTCTTTTCGCAGCCGGGCTTGGGACCGGCCACGGCAGAGTTAAAAAAATTCAACACTTTTCCCAAATTAGTCACCGTAACGACTTGAAATATAGTGGCAACTAAACAAGATCCAGGTCCCATTGTAGGAGAAACAGAGTAGTCAAGGCTTCACAAAGTCTTTAGACACACCCAAATATGGCACTGCATGTAATGCTTGGTGCGGTCATTCTTAGGCCTTTTTGGCTGACATGTTAACGAATCCTCAGTGGCTTTTTCACTGATGTTCCTGGCCGCAGTAGCAAATAGTTTTTACAGGGCAGGTTTGCTAGTCCCAGCACCCAACCCTCCTCTTTTCGCAGCCGGGCTTGGGACCGGCCATGGCAGAGTTAAAAAAATTCAACACTTTTCCCAAATTAGTCACCGTAACGACTTGAAATATAGTGGCAACTAAACAAGATCCAGGTCCCATTGTAGGAGAAACAGAGTAGTCAAGGCTTCACAAAGTCTTTAGACACACCCAAATATGGCACTGCATGTAATGCTTGGTGCGGTCATTCTTAGGCCTTTTTGGCTGACATGTTAACGAATCCTCAGTGGCTTTTTCACTGACGTTCCTGCCGCAGTAGCAAATGGTTTTTACAGGGCAGGTTTGCTTGTCCCAGCACCCAACCCTCCTCTTTTCGCAGCCGGGCTTGGGACCGGCCATGGCAGAGTTAAAAAAATTCAACACTTTTCCCAAATTAGTCACCGTAACGACTTGAAATATAGTGGCAACTAAACAAGATCCAGGTCCCATTGTAGGAGAAACAGAGTAGTCAAGGCTTCACAAAGTCTTTAGACACACCCAAATATGGCACTGCATGTAATGCTTGGTGCGGTCATTCTTAGGCCTTTTTGGCTGACATGTTAACGAATCCTCAGTGGCTTTTTCACTGATGTTCCTGGCCGCAGTAGCAAATAGTTTTTACAGGGCAGGTTTGCTTGTCCCAGCACCCAACCCTCCTCTTTTCGCAGCCGGGCTTGGGACCGGCCAAGGCAGAGTTAAAAAAATTCAACACTTTTCCCAAATTAGTCACCGTAACTAATTGAAATATAGTGGCTACTAAGCAAGATCCAGGTCCCATTGTAGGAGAAACAGAGTAGTCAAGGCTTCACAAATTCTTTAGACACACCCAAATATGGCACTGCATGCAATGCTTGGTGCGGTCATTCTTAGGCCTTTTTGGCTGAGATGTTAACGAATCCTCAGTGGCTTTTTCACTGACGTTCCTGGCCGCAGTAGCAAATAGTTTTTACAGGGCAGGTTTGCTTGTCCCAGCACCCAACCCTCCTCTTTTCGCAGCCGGGCTTGGGATCGGCCATGGCAGAGTTAAAAAAATTCAACACTTTTCCCAAATTAGTCACCGTAACGACTTGAAATATAGTGGCAACCAAACAAGATCCAGGTCCCATTGTAGGAGAAACAGAGTAGTCAAGGCTTAACAAAGTCTTTAGACACACCCAAATATGGCACTGCATGTAATGCTTGGTGCGGTCATTCTTAGGCCTTTTTGGCTGAGATGTTAACGAATCCTCAGTGGCTTTTTCACTGACGTTCCTGGCCGCAGTAGCAAATAGTTTTTACAGGGCAGGTTTGCTTGTCCCAGCACCCAACCCTCCTCTTTTCGCAGCCGGGCTTGGGATCGGCCATGGCAGAGTTAAAAAAATTCAACACTTTTCCCAAATTAGTCACCGTAACGACTTGAAATATAGTGGCAACCAAACAAGATCCAGGTCCCATTGTAGGAGAAACAGAGTAGTCAAGGCTTAACAAAGTCTTTAGACACACCCAAATATGGCACTGCATGTAATGCTTGGTGCGGTCATTCTTAGGCCTTTTTGGCTGACATGTTAACGAATCCTCAGTGGCTTTTTCACTGACGTTCCTGGCCGCAGTAGCAAATAGTTTTTACAGGGCAGGTTTGCTTGTCCCAGCACCCAACCCTCCTCTTTTCGCAGCCGGGCTTGGGACCGGCCATGGCAGAGTTAAAAAAATTCAACACTTTTCCCAAATTAGTCACCGTAACGACTTGAAATATAGTGGCAACTAAACAAGATCCAGGTCCCATTGTAGGAGAAACAGAGTAGTCAAGGCTTCACAAAGTCTTTAGACACACCCAAATATGGCACTGCATGTAATGCTTGGTGCGGTCATTCTTAGGCCTTTTTGGCTGAGATGTTAACGAATCCTCAGTGGCTTTTTCACTGACGTTCCTGGCCACAGTAGCAAATGGTTTTTACAGGGCAGGTTTGCTTGTCCCAGCACCCAACCCTCCTCTTTTCGCAGCCGGGCTTGGGACCGGCCATGGCAGAGTTAAAAAAATTCAACACTTTTCCCAAATTAGTCACCGTAACGACTTGAAATATAGTGGCAACTAAACAAGATCCAGGTCCCATTGTAGGAGAAACAGAGTAGTCAAGGCTTCACAAAGTCTTTAGACACACCCAAATATGGCACTGCATGTAATGCTTGGTGCGGTCATTCTTAGGCCTTTTTGGCTGACATGTTAATGAATCCTCAGTGGCTTTTTCACTGACGTTCCTGGCCGCAGTAGCAAATAGTTTTTACAGGGCAGGTTTGCTTTTCCCAGCACCCAACCCTCCTCTTTTTGCAGCCGGGCTTGGGACCGGCCATGGCAGAGTTAAAAAAAATTCAACACCTTTCCCAAATTAGTCACCGTAACGACTTGAAATATAGTGGCAACTAAACAAGATCCAGGTCCCATTGTAGGAGAAACAGAGTAGTCAAGGCTTCACAAAGTCTTTAGACACACCCAAATAATTCAACACTTTTCCCAAATTAGTCACCGTAACGACTTGAAATATAGTGGCAACTAAACAAGATCCAGGTCCCATTGTAGGAGAAACAGAGTAGTCAAGGCTTCACAAAGTCTTTAGACACACCCAAATATGGCACTGCATGTAATGCTTGGTGCGGACATTCTTAGGCCTTTTTGGCTGAAATGTTAACGAATCCTCAGTGGCTTTTTCACTGACGTTCCTGGCCCAAGTAGCAAATGGTTTTTACAGGGCAGGTTTGCTTGTCCCAGCACCCAACCCTCCTCTTTTCGCAGCCGGGCTTGGGACCGGCCATGGCAGAGTTAAAAAAATTCAACACTTTTCCCAAATTAGTCACCGTAACGACTTGAAATATAGTGGCAACTAAACAAGATCCAGGTCCCATTGTAGGAGAAACAGAGTAGTCAAGGCTTCACAAAGTCTTTAGACACACCCAAATATGGCACTGCATGTAATGCTTGGTGCGGTTATTCTTAGGCCTTTTTGGCTGACATGTTAACGAATCCTCAGTGGCTTTTTCACTGACGTTCCTGGCCGCAGTAGCAAATAGTTTTTACAGGGCAGGTTTGCTTGTCCCAGCACCCAACCCTCCTCTTTTCGCAGCCGGGCTTGGGACCGGCCATGGCAGAGTTAAAAAAAATTCAACACTTTTCCCAAATTAGTCACCGTAACGACTTGAAATATAGTGGCAACTAAACAAGATCCAGGTCCCATTGTAGGAGAAACAGAGTAGTCAAGGCTTCACAAAGTCTTTAGACACACCCAAATATGGCACTGCATGTAATGCTTGGTGCGGTCATTCTTAGGCCTTTTTGGCTGACATGTTAACGAATCCTCAGTGGCTTTTTCACTGATGTTCCTGGCCGCAGTAGCAAATAGTTTTTACAGGGCAGGTTTGCTTGTCCCAGCACCCAACCCTCCTCTTTTCGCAGCCGGGCTTGGGTCCGGCCATGGCAGAGTTAAAAAAATTCAACACTTTTCCCAAATTAGTCACCGTAACGACCTGAAATATAGTGGCAACTAAACAAGATCCAGGTCCCATTGTAGGAGAAACAGAGTAGTCAAGGCTTCACAAAGTCTTTAGACACACCCAAATATGGCACTGCATGCAATGCTTGGTGCGGTCATTCTTAGGCCTTTTTGGCTGAGATGTTAACGAATCCTCAGTGGCTTTTTCACTGACGTTCCTGGCCACAGTAGCAAATGGTTTTTACAGGGCAGGTTTGCTTGTCCCAGCACCCAACCCACCTCTTTTCGCAGCCGGGCTTGGGACCGGCCATGGCAGAGTTAAAAAAATTCAACACTTTTCCCAAATTAGTCACCGTAACTAATTGAAATATAGTGGCAACTAAGCAAGATCCAGGTCCCATTGTAGGAGAAACAGAGTAGTCAAGGCTTCACAAAGTCTTTAGACACACCCAAATATGGCACTGCATGCAATGCTTGGTGCGGTCATTCTTAGGCCTTTTTGGCTGAGATGTTAACGAATCCTCAGTGGCTTTTTCACTGACGTTCCTGGCCGCAGTAGCAAATAGTTTTTACAGGGCAGGTTTGCTTGTCCCAGCACCCAACCCTCCTCTTTTCGCAGCCGGGCTTGGGACCGGCCATGGCAGAGTTAAAAAAATTCAACACTTTTCCCAAATTAGTCACCGTAACGACTTGAAATATAGTGGCAACTAAACAAGATCCAGGTCCCATTGTAGGAGAAACAGAGTAGTCAAGGCTTCACAAAGTCTTTAGACACACCCAAATATGGCACTGCATGTAATGCTTGGTGCGGTCATTCTTAGGCCTTTTTGGCTGAGATGTTAACGAATCCTCATTGGCTTTTTCACTGACGTTCCTGGCCACAGTAGCAAATGGTTTTTACAGGGCAGGTTTGCTTGTCCCAGCACCCAACCCTCCTCTTTTCGCAGCCGGGCTTGGGACCGGCCATGGCAGAGTTAAAAAAATTCAACACTTTTCCCAAATTAGTCACCGTAACGACTTGAAATATAGTGGCAACTAAACAAGATCCAGGTCCCATTGTAGGAGAAACAGAGTAGTCAAGGCTTCACAAAGTCTTTAGACACACCCAAATATGGCACTGCATGTAATGCTTGGTGCGGTCATTCTTAGGCCTTTTTGGCTGAGATGTTAACGAATCCTCAGTGGCTTTTTCACTGACGTTCCTGGCCACAGTAGCAAATGGTTTTTACAGGGCAGGTTTGCTTGTCCCAGCACCCAACCCTCCTCTTTTTGCAGCCGGGCTTGGGACCGGCCATGGCAGAGTTAAAAAAATTCAACACTTTTCCCAAATTAGTCACCGTAACGACTTGAAATATAGTGGCAACTAAACAAGATCCAGGTCCCATTGTAGGAGAAACAGAGTAGTCAAGGCTTCACAAAGTCTTTAGACACACCCAAATATGGCACTGCATGTAATGCTTGGTGCGGTCATTCTTAGGCCTTTTTGGCTGACATGTTAACGAATCCTCAGTGGCTTTTTCACTGACGTTCCTGGCCGCAGTAGCAAATAGTTTTTACAGGGCAGGTTTGCTTGTCCCAGCACCCAACCCTCCTCTTTTCGCAGCCGGGCTTGGGACCGGCCATGGCAGAGTTAAAAAAAATTCAACACTTTTCCCAAATTAGTCACCGTAACGACTTGAAATATAGTGGCAACTAAACAAGATCCAGGTCCCATTGTAGGAGAAACAGAGTAGTCAAGGCTTCACAAAGTCTTTAGACACACCCAAATAATTCAACACTTTTCCCAAATTAGTCACCGTAACGACTTGAAATATAGTGGCAACTAAACAAGATCCAGGTCCCATTGTAGGAGAAACAGAGTAGTCAAGGCTTCACAAAGTCTTTAGACACACCCAAATAATTCAACACTTTTCCCAAATTAGTCACCGTAACGACTTGAAATATAGTGGCAACTAAACAAGATCCAGGTCCCATTGTAGGAGAAACAGAGTAGTCAAGGCTTCACAAAGTCTTTAGACACCCAAATATGGCACTGCATGTAATGCTTGGTGCGGACATTCTTAGGCCTTTTTGGCTGAAATGTTAACGAATCCTCAGTGGCTTTTTCACTGACGTTCCTGGCCACAGTAGCAAATGGTTTTTACAGAGCAGGTTTGCTTGTCCCAGCACCCAACCCTCCTCTTTTCGCAGCCGGGCTTGGGACCGGCCATGGCAGAGTTAAAAAAATTCAACACTTTTCCCAAATTAGTCACCGTAACGACTTGAAATATAGTGGCAACTAAACAAGATCCAGGTCCCATTGTAGGAGAAACAGAGTAGTCAAGGCTTCACAAAGTCTTTAGACACACCCAAATATGGCACTGCATGTAATGCTTGGTGCGGTTATTCTTAGGCCTTTTTGGCTGACATGTTAACGAATCCTCAGTGGCTTTTTCACTGACGTTCCTGGCCGCAGTAGCAAATAGTTTTTACAGGGCAGGTTTGCTTGTCCCAGCACCCAACCCTCCTCTTTTCGCAGCCGGGCTTGGGACCGGCCATGGCAGAGTTAAAAAAAATTCAACACTTTTCCCAAATTAGTCACCGTAACGACTTGAAATATAGTGGCAACTAAACAAGATCCAGGTCCCATTGTAGGAGAAACAGAGTAGTCAAGGCTTCACAAAGTCTTTAGACACACCCAAATATGGCACTGCATGTAATGCTTGGTGCGGTCATTCTTAGGCCTTTTTGGCTGAGATGTTAACGAATCCTCAGTGGCTTTTACACTGACGTTCCTGGCCGCAGTAGCAAATAGTTTTTACAGGGCAGGTTTGTTTGTCCCAGCACCCAACCCTCCTCTTTTCGCAGCCGGGCTTGGGACCGGCCATGGCAGAGTTAAAAAAATTCAACACTTTTCCCAAATTAGTCACCGTAACGACTTGAAATATAGTGGCAACTAAACAAGATCCAGGTCCCATTGTAGGAGAAACAGAGTAGTCAAGGCTTCACAAAGTCTTTAGACACACCCAAATATGGCACTGCATGTAATGCTTGGTGCGGTCATTCTTAGGCCTTTTTGGCTGACATGTTAACGAATCCTCAGTGGCTTTTTCACTGATGTTCCTGGCCGCAGTAGCAAATAGTTTTTACAGGGCAGGTTTGCTTGTCCCAGCACCCAACCCTCCTCTTTTCGCAGCCGGGCTTGGGACCGGCCATGGCAGAGTTAAAAAAATTCAACACTTTTCCCAAATTAGTCACCGTAACTAATTGAAATATAGTGGCAACTAAGCAAGATCCAGGTCCCATTGTAGGAGAAACAGAGTAGTCAAGGCTTCACAAATTCTTTAGACACACCCAAATATGGCACTGCATGCAATGCTTGGTGCGGTCATTCTTAGGCCTTTTTGGCTGAGATGTTAACGAATCCTCAGTGGCTTTTTCACTGACGTTCCTGGCCGCAGTAGCAAATAGTTTTTACAGGGCAGGTTTGCTTGTCCCAGCACCCAACCCTCCTCTTTTCGCAGCCGGGCTTGGGACCGGCCATGGCAGAGTTAAAAAAATTCAACACTTTTCCCAAATTAGTCACCGTAACGACTTGAAATATAGTGGCAACCAAACAAGATCCAGGTCCCATTGTAGGAGAAACAGAGTAGTCAAGGCTTAACAAAGTCTTTAGACACACCCAAATATGGCACTGCATGTAATGCTTGGTGCGGTCATTCTTAGACATTTTTGGCTGACATGTTAACGAATCCTCAGTGGCTTTTTCACTGACGTTCCTGGCCGCAGTAGCAAATAGTTTTTACAGGGCAGGTTTGCTTGTCCCAGCACCCAACCCTCCTCTTTTCGCAGCCGGGCTTGGGACCGGCCATGGCAGAGTTAAAAAAAATTCAACACTTTTCCCAAATTAGTCACCGTAACGACTTGAAATATAGTGGCAACTAAACAAGATCCAGGTCCCATTGTAGGAGAAACAGAGTAGTCAAGGCTTCACAAAGTCTTTAGACACACCCAAATAATTCAACACTTTTCCCAAATTAGTCACCGTAACGACTTGAAATATAGTGGCAACTAAACAAGATCCAGGTCCCATTGTAGGAGAAACAGAGTAGTCAAGGCTTCACAAAGTCTTTAGACACACCCAAATAATTCAACACTTTTCCCAAATTAGTCACCGTAACGACTTGAAATATAGTGGCAACTAAACAAGATCCAGGTCCCATTGTAGGAGAAACAGAGTAGTCAAGGCTTCACAAAGTCTTTAGACACCCAAATATGGCACTGCATGTAATGCTTGGTGCGGACATTCTTAGGCCTTTTTGGCTGAAATGTTAACGAATCCTCAGTGGCTTTTTCACTGACGTTCCTGGCCACAGTAGCAAATGGTTTTTACAGAGCAGGTTTGCTTGTCCCAGCACCCAACCCTCCTCTTTTCGCAGCCGGGCTTGGGACCGGCCATGGCAGAGTTAAAAAAATTCAACACTTTTCCCAAATTAGTCACCGTAACGACTTGAAATATAGTGGCAACTAAACAAGATCCAGGTCCCATTGTAGGAGAAACAGAGTAGTCAAGGCTTCACAAAGTCTTTAGACACACCCAAATATGGCACTGCATGTAATGCTTGGTGCGGTTATTCTTAGGCCTTTTTGGCTGACATGTTAACGAATCCTCAGTGGCTTTTTCACTGACGTTCCTGGCCGCAGTAGCAAATAGTTTTTACAGGGCAGGTTTGCTTGTCCCAGCACCCAACCCTCCTCTTTTCGCAGCCGGGCTTGGGACCGGCCATGGCAGAGTTAAAAAAAATTCAACACTTTTCCCAAATTAGTCACCGTAACGACTTGAAATATAGTGGCAACTAAACAAGATCCAGGTCCCATTGTAGGAGAAACAGAGTAGTCAAGGCTTCACAAAGTCTTTAGACACACCCAAATATGGCACTGCATGTAATGCTTGGTGCGGTCATTCTTAGGCCTTTTTGGCTGAGATGTTAACGAATCCTCAGTGGCTTTTACACTGACGTTCCTGGCCGCAGTAGCAAATAGTTTTTACAGGGCAGGTTTGTTTGTCCCAGCACCCAACCCTCCTCTTTTCGCAGCCGGGCTTGGGACCGGCCATGGCAGAGTTAAAAAAATTCAACACTTTTCCCAAATTAGTCACCGTAACGACTTGAAATATAGTGGCAACTAAACAAGATCCAGGTCCCATTGTAGGAGAAACAGAGTAGTCAAGGCTTCACAAAGTCTTTAGACACACCCAAATATGGCACTGCATGTAATGCTTGGTGCGGTCATTCTTAGGCCTTTTTGGCTGACATGTTAACGAATCCTCAGTGGCTTTTTCACTGATGTTCCTGGCCGCAGTAGCAAATAGTTTTTACAGGGCAGGTTTGCTTGTCCCAGCACCCAACCCTCCTCTTTTCGCAGCCGGGCTTGGGACCGGCCATGGCAGAGTTAAAAAAATTCAACACTTTTCCCAAATTAGTCACCGTAACTAATTGAAATATAGTGGCAACTAAGCAAGATCCAGGTCCCATTGTAGGAGAAACAGAGTAGTCAAGGCTTCACAAATTCTTTAGACACACCCAAATATGGCACTGCATGCAATGCTTGGTGCGGTCATTCTTAGGCCTTTTTGGCTGAGATGTTAACGAATCCTCAGTGGCTTTTTCACTGACGTTCCTGGCCGCAGTAGCAAATAGTTTTTACAGGGCAGGTTTGCTTGTCCCAGCACCCAACCCTCCTCTTTTCGCAGCCGGGCTTGGGACCGGCCATGGCAGAGTTAAAAAAATTCAACACTTTTCCCAAATTAGTCACCGTAACGACTTGAAATATAGTGGCAACCAAACAAGATCCAGGTCCCATTGTAGGAGAAACAGAGTAGTCAAGGCTTAACAAAGTCTTTAGACACACCCAAATATGGCACTGCATGTAATGCTTGGTGCGGTCATTCTTAGGCCTTTTTGGCTGACATGTTAACGAATCCTCAGTGGCTTTTTCACTGACGTTCCTGGCCGCAGTAGCAAATAGTTTTTACAGGGCAGGTTTGCTTGTCCCAGCACCCAACCCTCCTCTTTTCGCAGCCGGGCTTGGGACCGGCCATGGCAGAGTTAAAAAAATTCAACACTTTTCCCAAATTAGTCACCGTAACGACTTGAAATATAGTGGCAACTAAACAAGATCCAGGTCCCATTGTAGGAGAAACAGAGTAGTCAAGGCTTCACAAAGTCTTTAGACACACCCAAATATGGCACTGCATGTAATGCTTGGTGCGGTCATTCTTAGGCCTTTTTGGCTGAGATGTTAACGAATCCTCAGTGGCTTTTTCACTGACATTCCTGGCCACAGTAGCAAATGGTTTTTACAGGGCAGGTTTGCTTGTCCCAGCACCCAACCCTCCTCTTTTCGCAGCCGGGCTTGGGACCGGCCATGGCAGAGTTAAAAAAATTCAACACTTTTCCCAAATTAGTCACCGTAACGACTTGAAATATAGTGGCAACTAAACAAGATCCAGGTCCCATTGTAGGAGAAACAGAGTAGTCAAGGCTTCACAAAGTCTTTAGACACACCCAAATATGGCACTGCATGTAATGCTTGGTGCGGTCATTCTTAGGCCTTTTTGGCTGACATGTTAACGAATCCTCAGTGGCTTTTTCACTGACGTTCCTGGCCGCAGTAGCAAATAGTTTTTACAGGGCAGGTTTGCTTGTCCCAGCACCCAACCCTCCTCTTTTTGCAGCCGGGCTTGGGACCGGCCATGGCAGAGTTAAAAAAAATTCAACACTTTTCCCAAATTAGTCACCGTAACGACTTGAAATATAGTGGCAACTAAACAAGATCCAGGTCCCATTGTAGGAGAAACAGAGTAGTCAAGGCTTCACAAAGTCTTTAGACACACCCAAATATGGCACTGCATGTAATGCTTGGTGCGGTCATTCTTAGGCCTTTTTGGCTGACATGTTAACGAATCCTCAGTGGCTTTTTCACTGATGTTCCTGGCCGCAGTAGCAAATAGTTTTTACAGGGCAGGTTTGCTTGTCCCAGCACCCAACCCTCCTCTTTTCGCAGCCGGGCTTGGGACCGGCCATGGCAGAGTTAAAAAAATTCAACACTTTTCCCAAATTAGTCACCGTAACTAATTGAAATATAGTGGCAACTAAGCAAGATCCAGGTCCCATTGTAGGAGAAACAGAGTAGTCAAGGCTTCACAAATTCTTTAGACACACCCAAATATGGCACTGCATGCAATGCTTGGTGCGGTCATTCTTAGGCCTTTTTGGCTGAGATGTTAACGAATCCTCAGTGGCTTTTTCACTGACGTTCCTGGCCGCAGTAGCAAATAGTTTTTACAGGGCAGGTTTGCTTGTCCCAGCACCCAACCCTCCTCTTTTCGCAGCCGGGCTTGGGACCGGCCATGGCAGAGTTAAAAAAATTCAACACTTTTCCCAAATTAGTCACCGTAACGACTTGAAATATAGTGGCAACCAAACAAGATCCAGGTCCCATTGTAGGAGAAACAGAGTAGTCAAGGCTTAACAAAGTCTTTAGACACACCCAAATATGGCACTGCATGTAATGCTTGGTGCGGTCATTCTTAGGCCTTTTTGGCTGACATGTTAACGAATCCTCAGTGGCTTTTTCACTGACGTTCCTGGCCACAGTAGCAAATGGTTTTTACAGGGCAGGTTTGCTTGTCCCAGCACCCAACCCTCCTCTTTTCGCAGCCGGGCTTGGGACCGGCCATGGCAGAGTTAAAAAAATTCAACACTTTTCCCAAATTAGTCACCGTAACGACTTGAAATATAGTGGCAACTAAACAAGATCCAGGTCCCATTGTAGGAGAAACAGAGTAGTCAAGGCTTCACAAAGTCTTTAGACACACCCAAATATGGCACTGCATGTAATGCTTGGTGCGGTCATTCTTAGGCCTTTTTGGCTGACATGTTAACGAATCCTCAGTGGCTTTTTCACTGACGTTCCTGGCCGCAGTAGCAAATAGTTTTTACAGGGCAGGTTTGCTTGTCCCAGCACCCAACCCTCCTCTTTTTGCAGCCGGGCTTGGGACCGGCCATGGCAGAGTTAAAAAAAATTCAACACTTTTCCCAAATTAGTCACCGTAACGACTTGAAATATAGTGGCAACTAAACAAGATCCAGGTCCCATTGTAGGAGAAACAGAGTAGTCAAGGCTTCACAAAGTCTTTAGACACACCCAAATAATTCAACACTTTTCCCAAATTAGTCACCGTAACGACTTGAAATATAGTGGCAACTAAACAAGATCCAGGTCCCATTGTAGGAGAAACAGAGTAGTCAAGGCTTCACAAAGTCTTTAGACACACCCAAATATGGCACTGCATGTAATGCTTGGTGCGGACATTCTTAGGCCTTTTTGGCTGAAATGTTAACGAATCCTCAGTGGCTTTTTCACTGACGTTCCTGGCCACAGTAGCAAATGGTTTTTACAGGGCAGGTTTGCTTGTCCCAGCACCCAACCCTCCTCTTTTCGCAGCCGGGCTTGGGACCGGCCATGGCAGAGTTAAAAAAATTCAACACTTTTCCCAAATTAGTCACCGTAACGACTTGAAATATAGTGGCAACTAAACAAGATCCAGGTCCCATTGTAGGAGAAACAGAGTAGTCAAGGCTTCACAAAGTCTTTAGACACACCCAAATATGGCACTGCATGTAATGCTTGGTGCGGTTATTCTTAGGCCTTTTTGGCTGACATGTTAACGAATCCTCAGTGGCTTTTTCACTGACGTTCCTGGCCGCAGTAGCAAATAGTTTTTACAGGGCAGGTTTGCTTGTCCCAGCACCCAACCCTCCTCTTTTCGCAGCCGGGCTTGGGACCGGCCATGGCAGAGTTAAAAAAATTCAACACTTTTCCCAAATTAGTCACCGTAACGACTTGAAATATAGTGGCAACTAAACAAGATCCAGGTCCCATTGTAGGAGAAACAGAGTAGTCAAGGCTTCACAAAGTCTTTAGACACACCCAAATATGGCACTGCATGTAATGCTTGGTGCGGTCATTCTTAGGCCTTTTTGGCTGAGATGTTAACGAATCCTCAGTGGCTTTTTCACTGACGTTCCTGCCGCAGTAGCAAATGGTTTTTACAGGGCAGGTTTGCTTGTCCCAGCACCCAACCCTCCTCTTTTTGCAGCCGGGCTTGGGACCGGCCATGGCAGAGTTAAATAAATTCAACACTTTTCCCAAATTAGTCACCGTAACGACTTGAAATATAGTGGCAACCAAACAAGATCCAGGTCCCATTGTAGGAGAAACATAGTAGTCAAGGCTTCACAAAATCTTTAGACACACCCAAATATGGCACTGCATGTAATGCTTGGTGCGGTCATTCTTAGGCCTTTTTGGCTGAGATGTTAACGAATCCTCAGTGGCTTTTACACTGACGTTCCTGGCCGCAGTAGCAAATAGTTTTTACAGGGCAGGTTTGCTTGTCCCAGCACCCAACCCTCCTCTTTTCGCAGCCGGGCTTGGGACCGGCCATGGCAGAGTTAAAAAAATTCAACACTTTTCCCAAATTAGTCACCGTAACGACTTGAAATATAGTGGCAACTAAACAAGATCCAGGTCCCATTGTAGGAGAAACAGAGTAGTCAAGGCTTCACAAAGTCTTTAGACACACCCAAATATGGCACTGCATGTAATGCTTGGTGCGGTCATTCTTAGGGCTTTTTGGCTGAGATGTTAACGAATCCTCAGTGGCTTTTTCACTGACGTTCCTGGCCGCAGTAGCAAATAGTTTTTACAGGGCAGGTTTGCTTGTCCCAGCACCCAACCCTCCTCTTTTCGCAGCCGGGCTTGGGACCGGCCATGGCAGAGTTAAAAAAATTCAACACTTTTCCCAAATTAGTCACCGTAACGACTTGAAATATAGTGGCAACTAAACAAGATCCAGGTCCCATTGTAGGAGAAACAGAGTAGTCAAGGCTTCACAAAGTCTTTAGACACACCCAAATATGGCACTGCATGTAATGCTTGGTGCGGTTATTCTTAGGCCTTTTTGGCTGACATGTTAACGAATCCTCAGTGGCTTTTTCACTGACGTTCCTGGCCGCAGTAGCAAATAGTTTTTACAGGGCAGGTTTGCTTGTCCCAGCACCCAACCCTCCTCTTTTCGCAGCCGGGCTTGGGACCGGCCATGGCAGAGTTAAAAAAAATTCAACACTTTTCCCAAATTAGTCACCGTAACGACTTGAAATATAGTGGCAACTAAACAAGATCCAGGTCCCATTGTAGGAGAAACAGAGTAGTCAAGGCTTCACAAAGTCTTTAGACACACCCAAATATGGCACTGCATGTAATGCTTGGTGCGGTCATTCTTAGGCCTTTTTGGCTGAGATGTTAACAAATCCTCAGTGGCTTTTTCACTGACGTTCCTGGCTGCAGTAGCAAATAGTTTTTACAGGGCAGGTTTGCTTGTCCCAGCACCCAACCCTCCTCTTTTCGCAGCCGGGCTTGGGACCGGCCATGGCAGAGTTAAAAAAATTCAACACTTTTCCCAAATTAGTCACCGTAACGACTTGAAATATAGTGGCAACTAAACAAGATCCAGGTCCCATTGTAGGAGAAACAGAGTAGTCAAGGCTTCACAAAGTCTTTAGACACACCCAAATATGGCACTGCATGTAATGCTTGGTGCGGTCATTCTTAGGCCTTTTTGGCTGAGATGTTAACAAATCCTCAGTGGCTTTTTCACTGACGTTCCTGGCCGCAGTAGCAAATCGTTTTTACAGGGCAGGTTTGCTTGTCCCAGCACCCAACCCTCCTCTTTTCGCAGCCGGGCTTGGGACCGGCCATGACAGAGTTAAAAAAATTCAACACTTTTCCCAAATTAGTCACCGTAATGACTTGAAATATAGTTGCAACTAAACAAGATCCAGGTCCCATTGTAGGAGAAACAGAGTAGTCAAGGCTTCACAAAGTCTTTAGACACACCCAAATATGGCACTGCATGTAATGCTTGGTGCGGTCATTCTTAGGCCTTTTTGGCTGAGATGTTAACGAATCCTCAGTGGCTTTTACACTGACGTTCCTGGCCGCAGTAGCAAATAGTTTTTACAGGGCAGGTTTGCTTGTCCCAGCACCCAACCCTCCTCTTTTCGCAGCCGGGCTTGGGACCGGCCATGGCAGAGTTAAAAAAATTCAACACTTTTCCCAAATTAGTCACCGTAACGACTTGAAATATAGTGGCAACTAAACAAGATCCAGGTCCCATTGTAGGAGAAACAGAGTAGTCAAGGCTTCACAAAGTCTTTAGACACACCCAAATATGGCACTGCATGTAATGCTTGGTGCGGTCATTCTTAGGCCTTTTTGGCTGACATGTTAACGAATCCTCAGTGGCTTTTTCACTGATGTTCCTGGCCGCAGTAGCAAATAGTTTTTACAGGGCAGGTTTGCTTGTCCCAGCACCCAACCCTCCTCTTTTCGCAGCCGGGCTTGGGACCGGCCATGGCAGAGTTAAAAAAAATTCAACACTTTTCCCAAATTAGTCACCGTAACGACTTGAAATATAGTGGCAACTAAACAAGATCCAGGTCCCATTGTAGGAGAAACAGAGTAGTCAAGGCTTCACAAAGTCTTTAGACACACCCAAATATGGCACTGCATGTAATGCTTGGTGCGGTCATTCTTAGGCCTTTTTGGCTGAGATGTTAACAAATCCTCAGTGGCTTTTTCACTGACGTTCCTGGCTGCAGTAGCAAATAGTTTTTACAGGGCAGGTTTGCTTGTCCCAGCACCCAACCCTCCTCTTTTCGCAGCCGGGCTTGGCACCGGCCATGGCAGAGTTAAAAAAATTCAACACTTTTCCCAAATTAGTCACCGTAACGACTTGAAATATAGTGGCAACTAAACAAGATCCAGGTCCCATTGTATGAGAAACAGAGTAGTCAAGGCTTCACAAAGTCTTTAGACACACCCAAATATGGCACTGCATGTAATGCTTGGTGCGGTCATTCTTAGGCCTTTTTGGCTGACATGTTAACGAATCCTCAGTGGCTTTTTCACTGACGTTCCTGGCCGCAGTAGCAAATAGTTTTTACAGGGCAGGTTTGCTTGTCCCAGCACCCAACCCTCCTCTTTTCGCAGCCGGGCTTGGGACCGGCCATGGCAGAGTTAAAAAAATTCAACACTTTTCCCAAATTAGTCACCGTAACGACTTGAAATATAGTGGCAACTAAACAAGATCCAGGTCCCATTGTAGGAGAAACAGAGTAGTCAAGGCTTCACAAAGTCTTTAGACACACCCAAATATGGCACTGCATGTAATGCTTGGTGCGGTCATTCTTAGGCCTTTTTGGCTGAGATGTTAACGAATCCTCAGTGGCTTTTTCACTGACGTTCCTGGCCACAGTAGCAAATGGTTTTTACAGGGCAGGTTTGCATGTCCCAGCACCCAACCCTCCTCTTTTCGCAGCCGGGCTTGGGACCGGCCATGGCAGAGTTAAAAAATTTCAACACTTTTCCCAAATTAGTCACCGTAACTAATTAAAATATAGTGGCAACTAAGCAAGATCCAGGTCCCATTGTAGGAGAAACAGAGTAGTCAAGGCTTCACAAAGTCTTTAGACACACCCAAATATGGCACTGCATGCAATGCTTGGTGCGGTCATTCTTAGGCCTTTTTGGCTGAGATGTTAACGAATCCTCAGTGGCTTTTTCACTGACGTTCCTGGCCGCAGTAGCAAATAGTTTTTACAGGGCAGGTTTGCTTGTCCCAGCACCCAACCCTCCTCTTTTCGTAGCCAGGCTTGGGACCGGCCATGGCAGAGTTAAAAAAATTCAACACTTTTCCCAAATTAGTCACCGTAACGACTTGAAATATAGTGGCAACCAAACAAGATCCAGGTCCCATTGTAGGAGAAACAGAGTAGTCAAGGCTTAACAAAGTCTTTAGACACACCCAAATATGGCACTGCATGTAATGCTTGGTGCGGTCATTCTTAGGCCTTTTTGGCTGACATGTTAACGAATCCTCAGTGGCTTTTTCACTGACGTTCCTGGCCGCAGTAGCAAATAGTTTTTACAGGGCAGGTTTGCTTGTCCCAGCACCCAACCCTCCTCTTTTCGCAGCCGGGCTTGGGACCGGCCATGGCAGAGTTAAAAAAATTCAACACTTTTCCCAAATTAGTCACCGTAACGACTTGAAATATAGTGGCAACTAAACAAGATCCAGGTCCCATTGTAGGAGAAACAGAGTAGTCAAGGCTTCACAAAGTCTTTAGACACACCCAAATATGGCACTGCATGTAATGCTTGGTGCGGTCATTCTTAGGCCTTTTTGGCTGAGATGTTAACGAATCCTCATTGGCTTTTTCACTGACGTTCCTGGCCACAGTAGCAAATGGTTTTTACAGGGCAGGTTTGCTTGTCCCAGCACCCAACCCTCCTCTTTTCGCAGCCGGGCTTGGGACCGGCCATGGCAGAGTTAAAAAAATTCAACACTTTTCCCAAATTAGTCACCGTAACAACTTGAAATATAGTGGCAACTAAACAAGATCCAGGTCCCATTGTAGGAGAAACAGAGTAGTCAAGGCTTCACAAAGTCTTTAGACACACCCAAATATGGCACTGCATGTAATGCTTGGTGCGGTCATTCTTAGGCCTTTTTGGCTGACATGTTAACGAATCCTCAGTGGCTTTTTCACTGACGTTCCTGGCCGCAGTAGCAAATAGTTTTTACAGGGCAGGTTTGCTTGTCCCAGCACCCAACCCTCCTCTTTTCGCAGCCGGGCTTGGGACCGGCCATGGCAGAGTTAAAAAAATTCAACACTTTTCCCAAATTAGTCACCGTAACGACTTGAAATATAGAGGCAACTAAACAAGATCCAGGTCCCATTGTAGGAGAAACAGAGTAGTCAAGGCTTCACAAAGTCTTTAGACACACCCAAATATGGCACTGCATGTAATGCTTGGTGCGGTCATTCTTAGGCCTTTTTGGCTGAGATGTTAACGAATCCTCAGTGGCTTTTTCACTGACGTTCCTGGCCACAGTAGCAAATGGTTTTTACAGGGCAGGTTTGCTTGTCCCAGCACCCAACCCTCCTCTTTTCGCAGCCGGGCTTGGGACCGGCCATGGCAGAGTTAAAAAAATTCAACACTTTTCCCAAATTAGTCACCGTAACGACTTGAAATATAGTGGCAACTAAACAAGATCCAGGTCCCATTGTAGGAGAAACAGAGTAGTCAAGGCTTCACAAAGTCTTTAGACACACCCAAATATGGCACTGCATGTAATGCTTGGTGCGGTCATTCTTAGGCCTTTTTGGCTGACATGTTAACGAATCCTCAGTGGCTTTTTCACTGACGTTCCTGGCCGCAGTAGCAAATAGTTTTTACAGGGCAGGTTTGCTTGTCCCAGCACCCAACCCTCCTCTTTTCGCAGCCGGGCTTGGGACCGGCCATGGCAGAGTTAAAAAAAATTCAACACTTTTCCCAAATTAGTCACCGTAACGACTTGAAATATAGTGGCAACTAAACAAGATCCAGGTCCCATTGTAGGAGAAACAGAGTAGTCAAGGCTTCGACAAGTCTTTAGACACACCCAAATATGGCACTGCATGTAATGCTTGGTGCGGTCATTCTTAGGCCTTTTTGGCTGACATGTTAACGAATCCTCAGTGGCTTTTTCACTGACGTTCCTGGCCGCAGTAGCAAATAGTTTTTACAGGGCAGGTTTGCTTGTCCCAGCACCCAACCCTCCTCTTTTCGCAGCCGGGCTTGGGACCGGCCATGGCAGAGTTAAAAAAATTCAACACTTTTCCCAAATTAGTCACCGTAATGACTTGAAATATAGTGGCAACTAAACAAGATCCAGGTCCCATTGTAGGAGAAACAGAGTAGTCAAGGCTTCACAAAGTCTTTAGACACACCCAAATATGGCACTGCATGTAATGCTTGGTGCGGACATTCTTAGGCCTTTTTGGCTGAAATGTTAACGAATCCTCAGTGGCTTTTTCACTGACGTTCCTGGCCACAGTAGCAAATGGTTTTTACAGGGCAGGTTTGCTTGTCCCAGCACCCAACCCTCCTCTTTTCGCAGCCGGGCTTGGGACCGGCCATGGCAGAGTTAAAAAAATTCAACACTTTTCCCAAATTAGTCACCGTAACGACTTGAAATATAGTGGCAACTAAACAAGATCCAGGTCCCATTGTAGGAGAAACAGAGTAGTCAAGGCTTCACAAAGTCTTTAGACACACCCAAATATGGCACTGCATGTAATGCTTGGTGCGGTCATTCTTAGGCCTTTTTGGCTGACATGTTAACGAATCCTCAGTGGCTTTTTCACTGACGTTCCTGGCCGCAGTAGAAAATAGTTTTTACAGGGCAGGTTTGCTTGTCCCAGCACCCAACCCTCCTCTTTTCGCAGCCGGGCTTGGGACCGGCCATGGCAGAGTTAAAAAAAATTCAACACTTTTCCCAAATTAGTCACCGTAACGACTTGAAATATAGTGGCAACTAAACAAGATCCAGGTCCCATTGTAGGAGAAACAGAGTAGTCAAGGCTTCACAAAGTCTTTAGACACACCCAAATATGGCACTGCATGTAATGCTTGGTGCGGTCATTCTTAGGCCTTTTTGGCTGAGATGTTAACGAATCCTCAGTGGCTTTTACACTGACGTTCCTGGCCGCAGTAGCAAATAGTTTTTACAGGGCAGGTTTGTTTGTCCCAGCACCCAACCCTCCTCTTTTCGCAGCCGGGCTTGGGACCGGCCATGGCAGAGTTAAAAAAATTCAACACTTTTCCCAAATTAGTCACCGTAACGACTTGAAATATAGTGGCAACTAAACAAGATCCAGGTCCCATTGTAGGAGAAACAGAGTAGTCAAGGCTTCACAAAGTCTTTAGACACACCCAAATATGGCACTGCATGTAATGCTTGGTGCGGTCATTCTTAGGCCTTTTTGGCTGACATGTTAACGAATCCTCAGTGGCTTTTTCACTGATGTTCCTGGCCGCAGTAGCAAATAGTTTTTACAGGGCAGGTTTGCTTGTCCCAGCACCCAACCCTCCTCTTTTCGCAGCCGGGCTTGGGACCGGCCATGGCAGAGTTAAAAAAATTCAACACTTTTCCCAAATTAGTCACCGTAACTAATTGAAATATAGTGGCAACTAAACAAGATCCAGGTCCCATTGTAGGAGAAACAGAGTAGTCAAGGCTTCACAAAGTCTTTAGACACACCCAAAAATGGCACTGCATGCAATGCTTGGTGCGGTCATTCTTAGGCCTTTTTGGCTGAGATGTTAACGAATCCTCAGTGGCTTTTTCACTGACGTTCCTGGCCGCAGTAGCAAATAGTTTTTACAGGGCAGGTTTGCTTGTCCCAGCACCCAACCCTCCTCTTTTCGCAGCCGGGCTTGGGACCGGCCATGGCAGAGTTAAAAAAATTCAACACTTTTCCCAAATTAGTCACCGTAACGACTTGAAATAAAGTGGCAACCAAACAAGATCCAGGTCCCATTGTAGGAGAAACAGAGTAGTCAAGGCTTCACAAAGTCTTTAGACACACCCAAATATGGCACTGCATGTAATGCTTGGTGCGGTCATTCTTAGGCCTTTTTGGCTGACATGTTAACGAATCCTCAGTGGCTTTTTCACTGACGTTCCTGGCCGCAGTAGCAAATAGTTTTTACAGGGCAGGTTTGCTTGTCCCAGCACCCAACCCTCCTCTTTTCGTAGCCGGGCTTGGGACCGGCCATGGCAGAGTTAAAAAAATTCAACACTTTTCCCAAATTAGTCACCGTAACGACTTGAAATATAGTGGCAACTAAACAAGATCCAGGTCCCATTGTAGGAGAAACAGAGTAGTCAAGGCTTCACAAAGTCTTTAGACACACCCAAATATGGCACTGCATGTAATGCTTGGTGCGGTCATTCTTAGGCCTTTTTGGCTGAGATGTTAACGAATCCTCAGTGCCTTTTTCACTGACATTCCTGGCCACAGTAGCAAATGGTTTTTACAGGGCAGGTTTGCTTGTCCCAGCACCCAACCCTCCTCTTTTCGCAGCCGGGCTTGGGACCGGCCATGGCAGAGTTAAAAAAATTCAACACTTTTCCCAAATTAGTCACCGTAACGACTTGAAATATAGTGGCAACTAAACAAGATCCAGGTCCCATTGTAGGAGAAACAGAGTAGTCAAGGCTTCA
Source organism: Aquarana catesbeiana (assembly GCF_042186555.1). Taxonomy (NCBI): domain Eukaryota; kingdom Metazoa; phylum Chordata; class Amphibia; order Anura; family Ranidae; genus Aquarana; species Aquarana catesbeiana. Next base: position 179,941,844 of record NC_133328.1, read on the forward strand.
CAAAGTCTTTAGACACACCCAAATATGGCACTGCATGTAATGCTTGGTGCGGTCATTCTTAGGCCTTTTTGGCTGACATGTTAACGAATCCTCAGTGGCTTTTTCACTGACGTTCCTGGCCGCAGTAGCAAATAGTTTTTACAGGGCAGGTTTGCTTGTCCCAGCACCCAACCCTCCTCTTTTTGCAGCCGGGCTTGGGACCGGCCATGGCAGAGTTAAAAAAAATTCAACACTTTTCCCAAATTAGTCACCGTAACGACTTGAAATATAGTGGCAACTAAACAAGATCCAGGTCCCATTGTAGGAGAAACAGAGTAGTCAAGGCTTCACAAAGTCTTTAGACACACCCAAATATGGCACTGCATGTAATGCTTGGTGCGGTCATTCTTAGGCCTTTTTGGCTGACATGTTAACGAATCCTCAGTGGCTTTTTCACTGATGTTCCTGGCCGCAGTAGCAAATAGTTTTTACAGGGCAGGTTTGCTTGTCCCAGCACCCAACCCTCCTCTTTTCGCAGCCGGGCTTGGGACCGGCCATGGCAGAGTTAAAAAAATTCAACACTTTTCCCAAATTAGTCACCGTAACTAATTGAAATATAGTGGCAACTAAGCAAGATCCAGGTCCCATTGTAGGAGAAACAGAGTAGTCAAGGCTTCACAAATTCTTTAGACACACCCAAATATGGCACTGCATGCAATGCTTGGTGCGGTCATTCTTAGGCCTTTTTGGCTGAGATGTTAACGAATCCTCAGTGGCTTTTTCACTGACGTTCCTGGCCGCAGTAGCAAATAGTTTTTACAGGGCAGGTTTGCTTGTCCCAGCACCCAACCCTCCTCTTTTCGCAGCCGGGCTTGGGATCGGCCATGTCAGAGTTAAAAAAATTCAACACTTTTCCCAAATTAGTCACCGTAACGACTTGAAATATAGTGGCAACCAAACAAGATCCAGGTCCCATTGTAGGAGAAACAGAGTAGTCAAGGCTCAACAAAGTCTTTAGACACACCCAAATATGGCACTGCATGTAATGCTTGGTGCGGTCATTCTTAGGCCTTTTTGGCTGACATGTTAACGAATCCTCAGTGGCTTTTTCACTGACGTTCCTGGCCGCAGTAGCAAATAGTTTTTACAGGGCAGGTTTGCTTGTCCCAGCACCCAACCCTCCTCTTTTCGCAGCCGGGCTTGGGACCGGCCATGGCAGAGTTAAAAAAATTCAACACTTTTCCCAAATTAGTCACCGTAACGACTTGAAATATAGTGGCAACTAAACAAGATCCAGGTCCCATTGTAGGAGAAACAGAGTAGTCAAGGCTTCACAAAGTCTTTAGACACACCCAAATATGGCACTGCATGTAATGCTTGGTGCGGTCATTCTTAGGCCTTTTTGGCTGAGATGTTAACGAATCCTCAGTGGCTTTTTCTCTGACGTTCCTGGCCACAGTAGCAAATGGTTTTTACAGGGCAGGTTTGCTTGTCCCAGCACCCAACCCTCCTCTTTTCGCAGCCGGGCTTGGGACCGGCCATGGCAGAGTTAAAAAAATTCAACACTTTTCCCAAATTAGTCACCGTAACGACTTGAAATATAGTGGCAACTAAACAAGATCCAGGTCCCATTGTAGGAGAAACAGAGTAGTCAAGGCTTCACAAAGTCTTTAGACACACCCAAATATGGCACTGCATGTAATGCTTGGTGCGGTCATTCTTAGGCCTTTTTGGCTGACATGTTAACGAATCCTCAGTGGCTTTTTCACTGATGTTCCTGGCCGCAGTAGCAAATAGTTTTTACAGGGCAGGTTTGCTTGTCCCAGCACCCAACCCTCCTCTTTTCGCAGCCGGGCTTGGGACCGGCCATGGCAGAGTTAAAAAAATTCAACACTTTTCCCAAATTAGTCACCGTAACTAATTGAAATATAGTGGCAACTAAACAAGATCCAGGTCCCATTGTAGGAGAAACAGAGTAGTCAAGGCTTCACAAAGTCTTTAGACACACCCAAAAATGGCACTGCATGCAATGCTTGGTGCGGTCATTCTTAGGCCTTTTTGGCTGAGATGTTAACGAATCCTCAGTGGCTTTTTCACTGACGTTCCTGGCCGCAGTAGCAAATAGTTTTTACAGGGCAGGTTTGCTTGTCCCAGCACCCAACCCTCCTCTTTTCGCAGCCGGGCTTGGGACCGGCCATGGCAGAGTTAAAAAAATTCAACACTTTTCCCAAATTAGTCACCGTAACGACTTGAAATAAAGTGGCAACCAAACAAGATCCAGGTCCCATTGTAGGAGAAACAGAGTAGTCAAGGCTTCACAAAGTCTTTAGACACACCCAAATATGGCACTGCATGTAATGCTTGGTGCGGTCATTCTTAGGCCTTTTTGGCTGACATGTTAACGAATCCTCAGTGGCTTTTTCACTGACGTTCCTGGCCGCAGTAGCAAATAGTTTTTACAGGGCAGGTTTGCTTGTCCCAGCACCCAACCCTCCTCTTTTCGTAGCCGGGCTTGGGACCGGCCATGGCAGAGTTAAAAAAATTCAACACTTTTCCCAAATTAGTCACCGTAACGACTTGAAATATAGTGGCAACTAAACAAGATCCAGGTCCCATTGTAGGAGAAACAGAGTAGTCAAGGCTTCACAAAGTCTTTAGACACACCCAAATATGGCACTGCATGTAATGCTTGGTGCGGTCATTCTTAGGCCTTTTTGGCTGAGATGTTAACGAATCCTCAGTGCCTTTTTCACTGACATTCCTGGCCACAGTAGCAAATGGTTTTTACAGGGCAGGTTTGCTTGTCCCAGCACCCAACCCTCCTCTTTTCGCAGCCGGGCTTGGGACCGGCCATGGCAGAGTTAAAAAAATTCAACACTTTTCCCAAATTAGTCACCGTAACGACTTGAAATATAGTGGCAACTAAACAAGATCCAGGTCCCATTGTAGGAGAAACAGAGTAGTCAAGGCTTCACAAAGTCTTTAGACACACCCAAATATGGCACTGCATGTAATGCTTGGTGCGGTCATTCTTAGGCCTTTTTGGCTGACATGTTAACGAATCCTCAGTGGCTTTTTCACTGACGTTCCTGGCCGCAGTAGCAAATAGTTTTTACAGGGCAGGTTTGCTTGTCCCAGCACCCAACCCTCCTCTTTTTGCAGCCGGGCTTGGGACCGGCCATGGCAGAGTTAAAAAAAATTCAACACTTTTCCCAAATTAGTCACCGTAACGACTTGAAATATAGTGGCAACTAAACAAGATCCAGGTCCCATTGTAGGAGAAACAGAGTAGTCAAGGCTTCACAAAGTCTTTAGACACACCCAAATATGGCACTGCATGTAATGCTTGGTGCGGTCATTCTTAGGCCTTTTTGGCTGACATGTTAACGAATCCTCAGTGGCTTTTTCACTGATGTTCCTGGCCGCAGTAGCAAATAGTTTTTACAGGGCAGGTTTGCTTGTCCCAGCACCCAACCCTCCTCTTTTCGCAGCCGGGCTTGGGACCGGCCATGGCAGAGTTAAAAAAATTCAACACTTTTCCCAAATTAGTCACCGTAACTAATTGAAATATAGTGGCAACTAAGCAAGATCCAGGTCCCATTGTAGGAGAAACAGAGTAGTCAAGGCTTCACAAATTCTTTAGACACACCCAAATATGGCACTGCATGCAATGCTTGGTGCGGTCATTCTTAGGCCTTTTTGGCTGAGATGTTAACGAATCCTCAGTGGCTTTTTCACTGACGTTCCTGGCCGCAGTAGCAAATAGTTTTTACAGGGCAGGTTTGCTTGTCCCAGCACCCAACCCTCCTCTTTTCGCAGCCGGGCTTGGGATCGGCCATGGCAGAGTTAAAAAAATTCAACACTTTTCCCAAATTAGTCACCGTAACGACTTGAAATATAGTGGCAACCAAACAAGATCCAGGTCCCATTGTAGGAGAAACAGAGTAGTCAAGGCTCAACAAAGTCTTTAGACACACCCAAATATGGCACTGCATGTAATGCTTGGTGCGGTCATTCTTAGGCCTTTTTGGCTGACATGTTAACGAATCCTCAGTGGCTTTTTCACTGACGTTCCTGGCCGCAGTAGCAAATAGTTTTTACAGGGCAGGTTTGCTTGTCCCAGCACCCAACCCTCCTCTTTTCGCAGCCGGGCTTGGGACCGGCCATGGCAGAGTTAAAAAAATTCAACACTTTTCCCAAATTAGTCACCGTAACGACTTGAAATATAGTGGCAACTAAACAAGATCCAGGTCCCATTGTAGGAGAAACAGAGTAGTCAAGGCTTCACAAAGTCTTTAGACACACCCAAATATGGCACTGCATGTAATGCTTGGTGCGGTCATTCTTAGGCCTTTTTGGCTGAGATGTTAACGAATCCTCAGTGGCTTTTTCTCTGACGTTCCTGGCCACAGTAGCAAATGGTTTTTACAGGGCAGGTTTGCTTGTCCCAGCACCCAACCCTCCTCTTTTCGCAGCCGGGCTTGGGACCGGCCATGGCAGAGTTAAAAAAATTCAACACTTTTCCCAAATTAGTCACCGTAACGACTTGAAATATAGTGGCAACTAAACAAGATCCAGGTCCCATTGTAGGAGAAACAGAGTAGTCAAGGCTTCACAAAGTCTTTAGACACACCCAAATATGGCACTGCATGTAATGCTTGGTGCGGTCATTCTTAGGCCTTTTTGGCTGACATGTTAACGAATCCTCAGTGGCTTTTTCACTGACGTTCCTGGCCGCAGTAGCAAATAGTTTTTACAGGGCAGGTTTGCTTGTCCCAGCACCCAACCCTCCTCTTTTCGCAGCCGGGCTTGGGACCGGCCATGGCAGAGTTAAAAAAATTCAACACTTTTCTCAAATTAGTCACCGTAACGACTTGAAATATAGTGGCAACTAAACAAGATCCAGGTCCCATTGTAGGAGAAACAGAGTAGTCAAGGCTTCACAAAGTCTTTAGACACACCCAAATAATTCAACACTTTTCCCAAATTAGTCACCGTAACGACTTGAAATATAGTGGCAACTAAACAAGATCCAGGTCCCATTGTAGGAGAAACAGAGTAGTCAAGGCTTCACAAAGTCTTTAGACACACCCAAATATGGCACTGCATGTAATGCTTGGTGCGGACATTCTTAGGCCTTTTTGGCTGAAATGTTAACGAATCCTCAGTGGCTTTTTCTCTGACGTTCCTGGCCACAGTAGCAAATGGTTTTTACAGGGCAGGTTTGCTTGTCCCAGCACCCAACCCTCCTCTTTTCGCAGCCGGGCTTGGGACCGGCCATGGCAGAGTTAAAAAAATTCAACACTTTTCCCAAATTAGTCACCGTAACGACTTGAAATATAGTGGCAACTAAACAAGATCCAGGTCCCATTGTAGGAGAAACAGAGTAGTCAAGGCTTCACAAAGTCTTTAGACACACCCAAATATGGCACTGCATGTAATGCTTGGTGCGGTCATTCTTAGGCCTTTTTGGCTGACATGTTAACGAATCCTCAGTGGCTTTTTCTCTGACGTTCCTGGCCACAGTAGCAAATAGTTTTTACAGGGCAGGTTTGCTTGTCCCAGCACCCAACCCTCCTCTTTTCGCAGCCGGGCTTGGGACCGGCCATGGCAGAGTTAAAAAAATTCAACACTTTTCCCAAATTAGTCACCGTAACGACTTGAAATATAGTGGCAACTAAACAAGATCCAGGTCCCATTGTAGGAGAAACAGAGTAGTCAAGGCTTCACAAAGTCTTTAGACACACCCAAATATGGCACTGCATGTAATGCTTGGTGCGGTCATTCTTAGGCCTTTTTGGCTGAGATGTTAACGAATCCTCAGTGGCTTTTTCACTGACGTTCCTGGCCGCAGTAGCAAATAGTTTTTACAGGGCAGGTTTGCTTGTCCCAGCACCCAACCCTCCTCTTTTCGCAGCCGGGCTTGGGACCGGCCATGGCAGAGTTAAAAAAATTCAACACTTTTCCCAAATTAGTCACCGTAACGACTTGAAATATAGTGGCAACTAAACAAGATCCAGGTCCCATTGTAGGAGAAACAGAGTAGTCAAGGCTTCACAAAGTCTTTAGACACACCCAAATATGGCACTGCATGTAATGCTTGGTGCGGTCATTCTTAGGCCTTTTTGGCTGACATGTTAACGAATCCTCAGTGGCTTTTTCACTGACGTTCCTGGCCGCAGTAGCAAATAGTTTTTACAGGGCAGGTTTGCTTGTCCCAGCACCCAACCCTCCTCTTTTCGCAGCCGGGCTTGGGACCGGCCATGGCAGAGTTAAAAAAAATTCAACACTTTTCCCAAATTAGTCACCGTAACGACTTGAAATATAGTGGCAACTAAACAAGATCCAGGTCCCATTGTAGGAGAAACAGAGTAGTCAAGGCTTCACAAAGTCTTTAGACACACCCAAATAATTCAACACTTTTCCCAAATTAGTCACCGTAACGACTTGAAATATAGTGGCAACTAAACAAGATCCAGGTCCCATTGTAGGAGAAACAGAGTAGTCAAGGCTTCACAAAGTCTTTAGACACACCCAAATATGGCACTGCATGTAATGCTTGGTGCGGACATTCTTAGGCCTTTTTGGCTGAAATGTTAACGAATCCTCAGTGGCTTTTTCACTGACGTTCCTGGCCACAGTAGCAAATGGTTTTTACAGGGCAGGTTTGCTTGTCCCAGCACCCAACCCTCCTCTTTTCGCAGCCGGGCTTGGGACCGGCCATGGCAGAGTTAAAAAAATTCAACACTTTTCCCAAATTAGTCACCGTAACGACTTGAAATATAGTGGCAACTAAACAAGATCCAGGTCCCATTGTAGGAGAAACAGAGTAGTCAAGGCTTCACAAAGTCTTTAGACACACCCAAATATGGCACTGCATGTAATGCTTGGTGCGGTTATTCTTAGGCCTTTTTGGCTGACATGTTAACGAATCCTCAGTGGCTTTTTCACTGACGTTCCTGGCCGCAGTAGCAAATAGTTTTTACAGGGCAGGTTTGCTTGTCCCAGCACCCAACCCTCCTCTTTTCGCAGCCGGGCTTGGGACCGGCCATGGCAGAGTTAAAAAAAATTCAACACTTTTCCCAAATTAGTCACCGTAACGACTTGAAATATAGTGGCAACTAAACAAGATCCAGGTCCCATTGTAGGAGAAAAAGAGTAGTCAAGGCTTCACAAAGTCTTTAGACACACCCAAATATGGCACTGCATGTAATGCTTGGTGCGGTCATTCTTAGGCCTTTTTGGCTGAGATGTTAACGAATCCTCAGTGGCTTTTACACTGACGTTCCTGGCCGCAGTAGCAAATAGTTTTTACAGGGCAGGTTTGTTTGTCCCAGCACCCAACCCTCCTCTTTTCGCAGCCGGGCTTGGGACCGGCCATGGCAGAGTTAAAAAAATTCAGCACTTTTCCCAAATTAGTCACCGTAACGACTTGAAATATAGTGGCAACTAAACAAGATCCAGGTCCCATTGTAGGAGAAACAGAGTAGTCAAGGCTTCACAAAGTCTTTAGACACACCCAAATATGGCACTGCATGTAATGCTTGGTGCGGTCATTCTTAGGCCTTTTTGGCTGACATGTTAACGAATCCTCAGTGGCTTTTTCACTGATGTTCCTGGCCGCAGTAGCAAATAGTTTTTACAGGGCAGGTTTGCTTGTCCCAGCACCCAACCCTCCTCTTTTCGCAGCCGGGCTTGGGACCGGCCATGGCAGAGTTAAAAAAATTCAACACTTTTCCCAAATTAGTCACCGTAACTAATTGAAATATAGTGGCAACTAAACAAGATCCAGGTCCCATTGTAGGAGAAACAGAGTAGTCAAGGCTTCACAAAGTCTTTAGACACACCCAAAAATGGCACTGCATGCAATGCTTGGTGCGGTCATTCTTAGGCCTTTTTGGCTGAGATGTTAACGAATCCTCAGTGGCTTTTTCACTGACGTTCCTGGCCGCAGTAGCAAATAGTTTTTACAGGGCAGGTTTGCTTGTCCCAGCACCCAACCCTCCTCTTTTCGCAGCCGGGCTTGGGACCGGCCATGGCAGAGTTAAAAAAATTCAACACTTTTCCCAAATTAGTCACCGTAACGACTTGAAATAAAGTGGCAACCAAACAAGATCCAGGTCCCATTGTAGGAGAAACAGAGTAGTCAAGGCTTCACAAAGTCTTTAGACACACCCAAATATGGCACTGCATGTAATGCTTGGTGCGGTCATTCTTAGGCCTTTTTGGCTGACATGTTAACGAATCCTCAGTGGCTTTTTCACTGACGTTCCTGGCCGCAGTAGCAAATAGTTTTTACAGGGCAGGTTTGCTTGTCCCAGCACCCAACCCTCCTCTTTTCGTAGCCGGGCTTGGGACCGGCCATGGCAGAGTTAAAAAAATTCAACACTTTTCCCAAATTAGTCACCGTAACGACTTGAAATATAGTGGCAACTAAACAAGATCCAGGTCCCATTGTAGGAGAAACAGAGTAGTCAAGGCTTCACAAAGTCTTTAGACACACCCAAATATGGCACTGCATGTAATGCTTGGTGCGGTCATTCTTAGGCCTTTTTGGCTGAGATGTTAACGAATCCTCAGTGGCTTTTTCACTGACATTCCTGGCCACAGTAGCAAATGGTTTTTACAGGGCAGGTTTGCTTGTCCCAGCACCCAACCCTCCTCTTTTCGCAGCCGGGCTTGGGACCGGCCATGGCAGAGTTAAAAAAATTCAACACTTTTCCCAAATTAGTCACCGTAACGACTTGAAATATAGTGGCAACTAAACAAGATCCAGGTCCCATTGTAGGAGAAACAGAGTAGTCAAGGCTTCACAAAGTCTTTAGACACACCCAAATATGGCACTGCATGTAATGCTTGGTGCGGTCATTCTTAGGCCTTTTTGGCTGACATGTTAACGAATCCTCAGTGGCTTTTTCACTGACGTTCCTGGCCGCAGTAGCAAATAGTTTTTACAGGGCAGGTTTGCTTGTCCCAGCACCCAACCCTCCTCTTTTTGCAGCCGGGCTTGGGACCGGCCATGGCAGAGTTAAAAAAAATTCAACACTTTTCCCAAATTAGTCACCGTAACGACTTGAAATATAGTGGCAACTAAACAAGATCCAGGTCCCATTGTAGGAGAAACAGAGTAGTCAAGGCTTCACAAAGTCTTTAGACACACCCAAATATGGCACTGCATGTAATGCTTGGTGCGGTCATTCTTAGGCCTTTTTGGCTGACATGTTAACGAATCCTCAGTGGCTTTTTCACTGACGTTCCTGGCCGCAGTAGCAAATAGTTTTTACAGGGCAGGTTTGCTTGTCCCAGCACCCAACCCTCCTCTTTTCGCAGCCGGGCTTGGGACCGGCCATGGCAGAGTTAAAAAAATTCAACACTTTTCCCAAATTAGTCACCGTAACGACTTGAAATATAGTGGCAACTAAACAAGATCCAGGTCCCATTGTAGGAGAAACAGAGTAGTCAAGGCTTCACAAAGTCTTTAGACACACCCAAATATGGCACTGCATGTAATGCTTGGTGCGGTCATTCTTAGGCCTTTTTGGCTGACATGTTAACGAATCCTCAGTGGCTTTTTCACTGACGTTCCTGGCCGCAGTAGCAAATAGTTTTTACAGGGCAGGTTTGCTTGTCCCAGCACCCAACCCTCCTCTTTTCGCAGCCGGGCTTGGGACCGGCCATGGCAGAGTTAAAAAAAATTCAACACTTTTCCCAAATTAGTCACCGTAACGACTTGAAATATAGTGGCAACTAAACAAGATCCAGGTCCCATTGTAGGAGAAACAGAGTAGTCAAGGCTTCACAAAGTCTTTAGACACACCCAAATAATTCAACACTTTTCCCAAATTAGTCACCGTAACGACTTGAAATATAGTGGCAACTAAACAAGATCCAGGTCCCATTGTAGGAGAAACAGAGTAGTCAAGGCTTCACAAAGTCTTTAGACACACCCAAATATGGCACTGCATGTAATGCTTGGTGCGGACATTCTTAGGCCTTTTTGGCTGAAATGTTAACGAATCCTCAGTGGCTTTTTCACTGACGTTCCTGGCCACAGTAGCAAATGGTTTTTACAGGGCAGGTTTGCTTGTCCCAGCACCCAACCCTCCTCTTTTCGCAGCCGGGCTTGGGACCGGCCATGGCAGAGTTAAAAAAATTCAACACTTTTCCCAAATTAGTCACCGTAACGACTTGAAATATAGTGGCAACTAAACAAGATCCAGGTCCCATTGTAGGAGAAACAGAGTAGTCAAGGCTTCACAAAGTCTTTAGACACACCCAAATATGGCACTGCATGTAATGCTTGGTGCGGTTATTCTTAGGCCTTTTTGGCTGACATGTTAACGAATCCTCAGTGGCTTTTTCACTGACGTTCCTGGCCGCAGTAGCAAATAGTTTTTACAGGGCAGGTTTGCTTGTCCCAGCACCCAACCCTCCTCTTTTCGCAGCCGGGCTTGGGACCGGCCATGGCAGAGTTAAAAAAAATTCAACACTTTTCCCAAATTAGTCACCGTAACGACTTGAAATATAGTGGCAACTAAACAAGATCCAGGTCCCATTGTAGGAGAAACAGAGTAGTCAAGGCTTCACAAAGTCTTTAGACACACCCAAATATGGCACTGCATGTAATGCTTGGTGCGGTCATTCTTAGGCCTTTTTGGCTGAGATGTTAACGAATCCTCAGTGGCTTTTACACTGACGTTCCTGGCCGCAGTAGCAAATAGTTTTTACAGGGCAGGTTTGTTTGTCCCAGCACCCAACCCTCCTCTTTTCGCAGCCGGGCTTGGGACCGGCCATGGCAGAGTTAAAAAAATTCAGCACTTTTCCCAAATTAGTCACCGTAACGACTTGAAATATAGTGGCAACTAAACAAGATCCAGGTCCCATTGTAGGAGAAACAGAGTAGTCAAGGCTTCACAAAGTCTTTAGACACACCCAAATATGGCACTGCATGTAATGCTTGGTGCGGTCATTCTTAGGCCTTTTTGGCTGACATGTTAACGAATCCTCAGTGGCTTTTTCACTGATGTTCCTGGCCGCAGTAGCAAATAGTTTTTACAGGGCAGGTTTGCTTGTCCCAGCACCCAACCCTCCTCTTTTCGCAGCCGGGCTTGGGACCGGCCATGGCAGAGTTAAAAAAATTCAACACTTTTCCCAAATTAGTCACCGTAACTAATTGAAATATAGTGGCAACTAAACAAGATCCAGGTCCCATTGTAGGAGAAACAGAGTAGTCAAGGCTTCACAAAGTCTTTAGACACACCCAAAAATGGCACTGCATGCAATGCTTGGTGCGGTCATTCTTAGGCCTTTTTGGCTGAGATGTTAACGAATCCTCAGTGGCTTTTTCACTGACGTTCCTGGCCGCAGTAGCAAATAGTTTTTACAGGGCAGGTTTGCTTGTCCCAGCACCCAACCCTCCTCTTTTCGCAGCCGGGCTTGGGACCGGCCATGGCAGAGTTAAAAAAATTCAACACTTTTCCCAAATTAGTCACCGTAACGACTTGAAATAAAGTGGCAACCAAACAAGATCCAGGTCCCATTGTAGGAGAAACAGAGTAGTCAAGGCTTCACAAAGTCTTTAGACACACCCAAATATGGCACTGCATGTAATGCTTGGTGCGGTCATTCTTAGGCCTTTTTGGCTGACATGTTAACGAATCCTCAGTGGCTTTTTCACTGACGTTCCTGGCCGCAGTAGCAAATAGTTTTTACAGGGCAGGTTTGCTTGTCCCAGCACCCAACCCTCCTCTTTTCGTAGCCGGGCTTGGGACCGGCCATGGCAGAGTTAAAAAAATTCAACACTTTTCCCAAATTAGTCACCGTAACGACTTGAAATATAGTGGCAACTAAACAAGATCCAGGTCCCATTGTAGGAGAAACAGAGTAGTCAAGGCTTCACAAAGTCTTTAGACACACCCAAATATGGCACTGCATGTAATGCTTGGTGCGGTCATTCTTAGGCCTTTTTGGCTGAGATGTTAACGAATCCTCAGTGGCTTTTTCACTGACATTCCTGGCCACAATAGCAAATGGTTTTTACAGGGCAGGTTTGCTTGTCCCAGCACCCAACCCTCCTCTTTTCGCAGCCGGGCTTGGGACCGGCCATGGCAGAGTTAAAAAAATTCAACACTTTTCCCAAATTAGTCACCGTAACGACTTGAAATATAGTGGCAACTAAACAAGATCCAGGTCCCATTGTAGGAGAAACAGAGTAGTCAAGGCTTCACAAAGTCTTTAGACACACCCAAATATGGCACTGCATGTAATGCTTGGTGCGGTCATTCTTAGGCCTTTTTGGCTGACATGTTAACGAATCCTCAGTGGCTTTTTCACTGACGTTCCTGGCCGCAGTAGCAAATAGTTTTTACAGGGCAGGTTTGCTTGTCCCAGCACCCAACCCTCCTCTTTTTGCAGCCGGGCTTGGGACCGGCCATGGCAGAGTTAAAAAAAATTCAACACTTTTCCCAAATTAGTCACCGTAACGACTTGAAATATAGTGGCAACTAAACAAGATCCAGGTCCCATTGTAGGAGAAACAGAGTAGTCAAGGCTTCACAAAGTCTTTAGACACACCCAAATATGGCACTGCATGTAATGCTTGGTGCGGTCATTCTTAGGCCTTTTTGGCTGACATGTTAACGAATCCTCAGTGGCTTTTTCACTGACGTTCCTGGCCGCAGTAGCAAATAGTTTTTACAGGGCAGGTTTGCTTGTCCCAGCACCCAACCCTCCTCTTTTCGCAGCCGGGCTTGGGACCGGCCATGGCAGAGTTAAAAAAATTCAACACTTTTCCCAAATTAGTCACCGTAACGACTTGAAATATAGTGGCAACTAAACAAGATCCAGGTCCCATTGTAGGAGAAACAGAGTAGTCAAGGCTTCACAAAGTCTTTAGACACACCCAAATATGGCACTGCATGTAATGCTTGGTGCGGTCATTCTTAGGCCTTTTTGGCTGAGATGTTAACGAATCCTCAGTGGCTTTTTCACTGACGTTCCTGGCCACAGTAGCAAATGGTTTTTACAGGGCAGGTTTGCTTGTCCCAGCACCCAACCCTCCTCTTTTCGCAGCCGGGCTTGGGACCGGCCATGGCAGAGTTAAAAAAATTCAACACTTTTCCCAAATTAGTCACCGTAACGACTTGAAATATAGTGGCAACTAAACAAGATCCAGGTCCCATTGTAGGAGAAACAGAGTAGTCAAGGCTTCACAAAGTCTTTAGACACACCCAAATATGGCACTGCATGTAATGCTTGGTGCGGTCATTCTTAGGCCTTTTTGGCTGACATGTTAATGAATCCTCAGTGGCTTTTTCACTGACGTTCCTGGCCGCAGTAGCAAATAGTTTTTACAGGGCAGGTTTGCTTTTCCCAGCACCCAACCCTCCTCTTTTTGCAGCCGGGCTTTGGACCGGCCATGGCAGAGTTAAAAAAAATTCAACACCTTTCCCAAATTAGTCACCGTAACGACTTGAAATATAGTGGCAACTAAACAAGATCCAGGTCCCATTGTAGGAGAAACAGAGTAGTCAAGGCTTCACAAAGTCTTTAGACACACCCAAATAATTCAACACTTTTCCCAAATTAGTCACCGTAACGACTTGAAATATAGTGGCAACCAAACAAGATCCAGGTCCCATTGTAGGAGAAACAGAGTAGTCAAGGCTTAACAAAGTCTTTAGACACACCCAAATATGGCACTGCATGTAATGCTTGGTGCGGTCATTCTTAGGCCTTTTTGGCTGACATGTTAACGAATCCTCAGTGGCTTTTTCACTGACGTTCCTGGCCGCAGTAGCAAATAGTTTTTACAGGGCAGGTTTGCTTGTCCCAGCACCCAACCCTCCTCTTTTCGCAGCCGGGCTTGGGACCGGCCATGGCAGAGTTAAAAAAATTCAACACTTTTCCCAAATTAGTCACCGTAACGACTTGAAATATAGTGGCAACTAAACAAGATCCAGGTCCCATTGTAGGAGAAACAGAGTAGTCAAGGCTTCACAAAGTCTTTAGACACACCCAAATATGGCACTGCATGTAATGCTTGGTGCGGTCATTCTTAGGCCTTTTTGGCTGAGATGTTAACGAATCCTCATTGGCTTTTTCACTGACGTTCCTGGCCACAGTAGCAAATGGTTTTTACAGGGCAGGTTTGCTTGTCCCAGCACCCAACCCTCCTCTTTTCGCAGCCGGGCTTGGGACCGGCCATGGCAGAGTTAAAAAAATTCAACACTTTTCCCAAATTAGTCACCGTAACAACTTGAAATATAGTGGCAACTAAACAAGATCCAGGTCCCATTGTAGGAGAAACAGAGTAGTCAAGGCTTCACAAAGTCTTTAGACACACCCAAATATGGCACTGCATGTAATGCTTGGTGCGGTCATTCTTAGGCCTTTTTGGCTGACATGTTAACGAATCCTCAGTGGCTTTTTCACTGACGTTCCTGGCCGCAGTAGCAAATAGTTTTTACAGGGCAGGTTTGCTTGTCCCAGCACCCAACCCTCCTCTTTTCGCAGCCGGGCTTGGGACCGGCCATGGCAGAGTTAAAAAAATTCAACACTTTTCCCAAATTAGTCACCGTAACGACTTGAAATATAGTGGCAACTAAACAAGATCCAGGTCCCATTGTAGGAGAAACAGAGTAGTCAAGGCTTCACAAAGTCTTTAGACACACCCAAATATGGCACTGCATGTAATGCTTGGTGCGGTCATTCTTAGGCCTTTTTGGCTATGATGTTAACGAATCCTCAGTGGCTTTTTCACTGACGTTCCTGGCCACAGTAGCAAATGGTTTTTACAGGGCAGGTTTGCTTGTCCCAGCACCCAACCCTCCTCTTTTCGCAGCCGGGCTTGGGACCGGCCATGGCAGAGTTAAAAAAATTCAACACTTTTCCCAAATTAGTCACCGTAACGACTTGAAATATAGTGGCAACTAAACAAGATCCAGGTCCCATTGTAGGAGAAACAGAGTAGTCAAGGCTTCACAAAGTCTTTAGACACACCCAAATATGGCACTGCATGTAATGCTTGGTGCGGTCATTCTTAGGCCTTTTTGGCTGACATGTTAACGAATCCTCAGTGGCTTTTTCACTGACGTTCCTGGCCGCAGTAGCAAATAGTTTTTACAGGGCAGGTTTGCTTGTCCCAGCACCCAACCCTCCTCTTTTCGCAGCCGGGCTTGGGACCGGCCATGGCAGAGTTAAAAAAAATTCAACACTTTTCCCAAATTAGTCACCGTAACGACTTGAAATATAGTGGCAACTAAACAAGATCCAGGTCCCATTGTAGGAGAAACAGAGTAGTCAAGGCTTCACAAAGTCTTTAGACACACCCAAATATGGCACTGCATGTAATGCTTGGTGCGGTCATTCTTAGGCCTTTTTGGCTGACATGTTAACGAATCCTCAGTGGCTTTTTCACTGACGTTCCTGGCCGCAGTAGCAAATAGTTTTTACAGGGCAGGTTTGCTTGTCCCAGCACCCAACCCTCCTCTTTTCGCAGCCGGGCTTGGGACCGGCCATGGCAGAGTTAAAAAAATTCAACACTTTTCCCAAATTAGTCACCGTAATGACTTGAAATATAGTGGCAACTAAACAAGATCCAGGTCCCATTGTAGGAGAAACAGAGTAGTCAAGGCTTCACAAAGTCTTTAGACACACCCAAATATGGCACTGCATGTAATGCTTGGTGCGGACATTCTTAGGCCTTTTTGGCTGAAATGTTAACGAATCCTCAGTGGCTTTTTCACTGACGTTCCTGGCCACAGTAGCAAATGGTTTTTACAGGGCAGGTTTGCTTGTCCCAGCACCCAACCCTCCTCTTTTCGCAGCCGGGCTTGGGACCGGCCATGGCAGAGTTAAAAAAATTCAACACTTTTCCCAAATTAGTCACCGTAACGACTTGAAATATAGTGGCAACTAAACAAGATCCAGGTCCCATTGTAGGAGAAACAGAGTAGTCAAGGCTTCACAAAGTCTTTAGACACACCCAAATATGGCACTGCATGTAATGCTTGGTGCAGTTATTCTTAGGCCTTTTTGGCTGACATGTTAACGAATCCTCAGTGGCTTTTTCACTGACGTTCCTGGCCGCAGTAGCAAATAGTTTTTACAGGGCAGGTTTGCTTGTCCCAGCACCCAACCCTCCTCTTTTCGCAGCCGGGCTTGGGACCGGCCATGGCAGAGTTAAAAAAAATTCAACACTTTTCCCAAATTAGTCACCGTAACGACTTGAAATATAGTGGCAACTAAACAAGATCCAGGTCCCATTGTAGGAGAAACAGAGTAGTCAAGGCTTCACAAAGTCTTTAGACACACCCAAATATGGCACTGCATGTAATGCTTGGTGCGGTCATTCTTAGGCCTTTTTGGCTGAGATGTTAACGAATCCTCAGTGGCTTTTACACTGACGTTCCTGGCCGCAGTAGCAAATAGTTTTTACAGGGCAGGTTTGTTTGTCCCAGCACCCAACCCTCCTCTTTTCGCAGCCGGGCTTGGGACCGGCCATGGCAGAGTTAAAAAAATTCAACACTTTTCCCAAATTAGTCACCGTAACGACTTGAAATATAGTGGCAACTAAACAAGATCCAGGTCCCATTGTAGGAGAAACAGAGTAGTCAAGGCTTCACAAAGTCTTTAGACACACCCAAATATGGCACTGCATGTAATGCTTGGTGCGGTCATTCTTAGGCCTTTTTGGCTGACATGTTAACGAATCCTCAGTGGCTTTTTCACTGATGTTCCTGGCCGCAGTAGCAAATAGTTTTTACAGGGCAGGTTTGCTTGTCCCAGCACCCAACCCTCCTCTTTTCGCAGCCGGGCTTGGGACCGGCCATGGCAGAGTTAAAAAAATTCAACACTTTTCCCAAATTAGTCACCGTAACTAATTGAAATATAGTGGCAACTAAACAAGATCCAGGTCCCATTGTAGGAGAAACAGAGTAGTCAAGGCTTCACAAAGTCTTTAGACACACCCAAAAATGGCACTGCATGCAATGCTTGGTGCGGTCATTCTTAGGCCTTTTTGGCTGAGATGTTAACGAATCCTCAGTGGCTTTTTCACTGACGTTCCTGGCCGCAGTAGCAAATAGTTTTTACAGGGCAGGTTTGCTTGTCCCAGCACCCAACCCTCCTCTTTTCGCAGCCGGGCTTGGGACCGGCCATGGCAGAGTTAAAAAAATTCAACACTTTTCCCAAATTAGTCACCGTAACGACTTGAAATAAAGTGGCAACCAAACAAGATCCAGGTCCCATTGTAGGAGAAACAGAGTAGTCAAGGCTTCACAAAGTCTTTAGACACACCCAAATATGGCACTGCATGTAATGCTTGGTGCGGTCATTCTTAGGCCTTTTTGGCTGACATGTTAACGAATCCTCAGTGGCTTTTTCACTGACGTTCCTGGCCGCAGTAGCAAATAGTTTTTACAGGGCAGGTTTGCTTGTCCCAGCACCCAACCCTCCTCTTTTCGTAGCCGGGCTTGGGACCGGCCATGGCAGAGTTAAAAAAATTCAACACTTTTCCCAAATTAGTCACCGTAACGACTTGAAATATAGTGGCAACTAAACAAGATCCAGGTCCCATTGTAGGAGAAACAGAGTAGTCAAGGCTTCACAAAGTCTTTAGACACACCCAAATATGGCACTGCATGTAATGCTTGGTGCGGTCATTCTTAGGCCTTTTTGGCTGACATGTTAACGAATCCTCAGTGGCTTTTTCACTGACGTTCCTGCCGCAGTAGCAAATGGTTTTTACAGGGCAGGTTTGCTTGTCCCAGCACCCAACCCTCCTCTTTTAGCAGCCGGGCTTGGGACCGGCCATGGCAGAGTTAAAAAAATTCAACACTTTTCCCAAATTAGTCACCGTAACGACTTGAAATATAGTGGCAACTAAACAAGATCCAGGTCCCATTGTAGGAGAAACATAGTAGTCAAGGCTTCACAAAGTCTTTAGACACACCCAAATATGGCACTGCATGTAATGCTTGGTGCGGTCATTCTTAGGCCTTTTTGGCTGAGATGTTAACGAATCTTCAGTGGCTTTTACACTGATGTTCCTGGCCGCAGTAGCAAATAGTTTTTACAGGGCAGGTTTGCTTGTCCCAGCACCCAACCCTCCTCTTTTCGCAGCCGGGCTTGGGACCGGCCATGGCAGAGTTAAAAAAATTCAACACTTTTCCCAAATTAGTCACCGTAACGACTTGAAATATAGTGGCAACTAAACAAGATCCAGGTCCCATTGTAGGAGAAACAGAGTAGTCAAGGCTTCACAAAGTCTTTAGACACACCCAAATATGGCACTGCATGTAATGCTTGGTGCGGTCATTCTTAGGCCTTTTTGGCTGACATGTTAACGAATCCTCAGTGGCTTTTTCACTGATGTTCCTGGCCGCAGTAGCAAATAGTTTTTACAGGGCAGGTTTGCTAGTCCCAGCACCCAACCCTCCTCTTTTCGCAGCCGGGCTTGGGGCCGGCCATGGCAGAGTT
The DNA here is from genome assembly GCF_042186555.1 of Aquarana catesbeiana. Taxonomy (NCBI): domain Eukaryota; kingdom Metazoa; phylum Chordata; class Amphibia; order Anura; family Ranidae; genus Aquarana; species Aquarana catesbeiana. The sequence continues at coordinate 179,960,303 of NC_133328.1, forward strand.
AAAAAAATTCAACACTTTTCCCAAATTAGTCACCGTAACGACTTGAAATATAGTGGCAACTAAACAAGATCCAGGTCCCATTGTAGGAGAAACAGAGTAGTCAAGGCTTCACAAAGTCTTTAGACACACCCAAATATGGCACTGCATGTAATGCTTGGTGCGGTCATTCTTAGGCCTTTTTGGCTGACATGTTAACGAATCCTCAGTGGCTTTTTCACTGACGTTCCTGCCGCAGTAGCAAATGGTTTTTACAGGGCAGGTTTGCTTGTCCCAGCACCCAACCCTCCTCTTTTCGCAGCCGGGCTTGGGACCCGCCATGGCAGAGTTAAAAAAATTCAACACTTTTCCCAAATTAGTCACCGTAACGACTTGAAATATAGTGGCAACCAAACAAGATCCAGGTCCCATTGTAGGAGAAACATAGTAGTCAAGGCTTCACAAAGTCTTTAGACACACCCAAATATGGCACTGCATGTAATGCTTGGTGCGGTCATTCTTAGGCCTTTTTGGCTGAGATGTTAACGAATCCTCAGTGGCTTTTACACTGACGTTCCTGGCCGCAGTAGCAAATAGTTTTTACAGGGCAGGTTTGCTTGTCCCAGCACCCAACCCTCCTCTTTTCGCAGCCGGGCTTGGGACCGGCCATGGCAGAGTTAAAAAAATTCAACACTTTTCCCAAATTAGTCACCGTAACGACTTGAAATATAGTGGCAACTAAACAAGATCCAGGTCCCATTGTAGGAGAAACAGAGTAGTCAAGGCTTCACAAAGTCTTTAGACACACCCAAATATGGCACTGCATGTAATGCTTGGCGCGGTCATTCTTAGGCCTTTTTGGCTGACATGTTAACGAATCCTCAGTGGCTTTTTCACTGACGTTCCTGCCGCAGTAGCAAATGGTTTTTACAGGGCAGGTTTGCTTGTCCCAGCACCCAACCCTCCTCTTTTCGCAGCCGGGCTTGGGACCGGCCATGGCAGAGTTAAAAAAATTCAACACTTTTCCCAAATTAGTCACCGTAACGACTTGAAATATAGTGGCAACCAAACAAGATCCAGGTCCCATTGTAGGAGAAACATAGTAGTCAAGGCTTCACAAAGTCTTTAGACACACCCAAATATGGCACTGCATGTAATGCTTGGTGCGGTCATTCTTAGGCCTTTTTGGCTGACATGTTAACGAATCCTCAGTGGCTTTTACACTGACGTTCCTGGCCGCAGTAGCAAATAGTTTTTACAGGGCAGGTTTGCTTGTCCCAGCACCCAACCCTCCTCTTTTTGCAGCCGGGCTTGGGACCGGCCATGGCAGAGTTAAAAAAATTCGACACTTTTCCCAAATTAGTCACCGTAACGACTTGAAATATAGTGGCAACTAAACAAGATCCAGGTCCCATTGTAGGAGAAACAGAGTAGTCAAGGCTTCACAAAGTCTTTAGACACACCCAAATATGGCACTGCATGTAATGCTTGGTGCGGTCATTCTTAGGCCTTTTTGGCTGACATGTTAACGAATCCTCAGTGGCTTTTTCACTGACGTTCCTGCCGCAGTAGCAAATGGTTTTTACAGGGCAGGTTTGCTTGTCCCAGCACCCAACCCTCCTCTTTTCGCAGCCGGGCTTGGGACCGGCCATGGCAGAGTTAAAAAAATTCAACACTTTTCCCAAATTAGTCACCGTAACGACTTGAAATATAGTGGCAACCAAACAAGATCCAGGTCCCATTGTAGGAGAAACATAGTAGTCAAGGCTTCACAAAGTCTTTAGACACACCCAAATATGGCACTGCATGTAATGCTTGGTGCGGTCATTCTTAGGCCTTTTTGGCTGAGATGTTAACGAATCCTCAGTGGCTTTTACACTGACGTTCCTGGCCGCAGTAGCAAATAGTATTTACAGGGCAGGTTTGCTTGTCCCAGCACCCAACCCTCCTCTTTTCGCAGCCGGGCTTGGGACCGGCCATGGCAGAGTTAAAAAAATTCAACACTTTTCCCAAATTAGTCACCGTAACGACTTGAAATATAGTGGCAACTAAACAAGATCCAGGTCCCATTGTAGGAGAAACAGAGTAGTCAAGGCTTCACAAAGTCTTTAGACACACCCAAATATGGCACTGCATGTATTGCTTGGCGCGGTCATTCTTAGGCCTTTTTGGCTGACATGTTAACGAATCCTCAGTGGCTTTTTCACTGACGTTCCTGCCGCAGTAGCAAATGGTTTTTACAGGGCAGGTTTGCTTGTCCCAGCACCCAACCCTCCTCTTTTCGCAGCCGGGCTTGGGACCGGCCATGGCAGAGTTAAAAAAATTCAACACTTTTCCCAAATTAGTCACCGTAACGACTTGAAATATAGTGGCAACCAAACAAGATCCAGGTCCCATTGTAGGAGAAACAGAGTAGTCAAGGCTTCACAAAGTCTTTAGACACACCCAAATATGGCACTGCATGTAATGCTTGGTGCGGTCATTCTTAGGCCTTTTTGGCTGAGATGTTAACGAATCCTCAGTGGCTTTTACACTGACGTTCCTGGCCGCAGTAGCAAATAGTTTTTACAGGGCAGGTTTGCTTGTCCCAGCACCCAACCCTCCTCTTTTCGCAGCCGGGCTTGGGACCGGCCATGGCAGAGTTAAAAAAATTCAACACTTTTCCCAAATTAGTCACCGTAACGACTTGAAATATAGTGGCAACTAAACAAGATCCAGGTCCCATTGTAGGAGAAACAGAGTAGTCAAGGCTTCACAAAGTCTTTAGACACACCCAAATATGGCACTGCATGTAATGCTTGGTGCGGTCATTCTTAGGCCTTTTTGGCTGACATGTTAACGAATCCTCAGTGGCTTTTTCACTGATGTTCCTGGCCGCAGTAGCAAATAGTTTTTACAGGGCAGGTTTGCTAGTCCCAGCACCCAACCCTCCTCTTTTCGCAGCCGGGCTTGGGACCGGCCATGGCAGAGTTAAAAAAATTCAACACTTTTCCCAAATTAGTCACCGTAACGACTTGAAATATAGTGGCAACTAAATAAGATCCAGGTCCCATTGTAGGAGAAACAGAGTAGTCAAGGCTTCACAAAGTCTTTAGACACACCCAAATATGGCACTGCATGTAATGCTTGGTGCGGTCATTCTTAGGCCTTTTTGGCTGACATGTTAACGAATCCTCAGTGGCTTTTTCACTGACGTTCCTGCCGCAGTAGCAAATGGTTTTTACAGGGCAGGTTTGCTTGTCCCAGCACCCAACCCTCCTCTTTTAGCAGCCGGGCTTGGGACCGGCCATGGCAGAGTTAAAAAAATTCAACACTTTTCCCAAATTAGTCACCGTAACGACTTGAAATATAGTGGCAACTAAACAAGATCCAGGTCCCATTGTAGGAGAAACAGAGTAGTCAAGGCTTCACAAAGTCTTTAGACACACCCAAATATGGCACTGCATGTAATGCTTGGTGCGGTCATTCTTAGGCCTTTTTGGCTGACATGTTAACGAATCCTCAGTGGCTTTTTCACTGATGTTCCTGGCCGCAGTAGCAAATAGTTTTTACAGGGCAGGTTTGCTAGTCCCAGCACCCAACCCTCCTCTTTTCGCAGCCGGGCTTGGGACCGGCCATGGCAGAGTTAAAAAAATTCAACACTTTTCCCAAATTAGTCACCGTAACGACTTGAAATATAGTGGCAACTAAACAAGATCCAGGTCCCATTGTAGGAGAAACAGAGTAGTCAAGGCTTCACAAAGTCTTTAGACACACCCAAATATGGCACTGCATGTAATGCTTGGTGCGGTCATTCTTAGGCCTTTTTGGCTGACATGTTAACGAATCCTCAGTGGCTTTTTCACTGACGTTCCTGCCGCAGTAGCAAATGGTTTTTACAGGGCAGGTTTGCTTGTCCCAGCACCCAACCCTCCTCTTTTCGCAGCCGGGCTTGGGACCGGCCATGGCAGAGTTAAAAAAATTCAACACTTTTCCCAAATTAGTCACCGTAACGACTTGAAATATAGTGGCAACCAAACAAGATCCAGGTCCCATTGTAGGAGAAACATAGTAGTCAAGGCTTCACAAAGTCTTTAGACACACCCAAATATGGCACTGCATGTAATGCTTGGTGCGGTCATTCTTAGGCCTTTTTGGCTGAGATGTTAACGAATCTTCAGTGGCTTTTACACTGATGTTCCTGGCCGCAGTAGCAAATAGTTTTTACAGGGCAGGTTTGCTTGTCCCAGCACCCAACCCTCCTCTTTTCGCAGCCGGGCTTGGGACCGGCCATGGCAGAGTTAAAAAAATTCAACACTTTTCCCAAATTAGTCACCGTAACGACTTGAAATATAGTGGCAACTAAACAAGATCCAGGTCCCATTGTAGGAGAAACAGAGTAGTCAAGGCTTCACAAAGTCTTTAGACACACCCAAATATGGCACTGCATGTAATGCTTGGTGCGGTCATTCTTAGGCCTTTTTGGCTGACATGTTAACGAATCCTCAGTGGCTTTTTCACTGATGTTCCTGGCCGCAGTAGCAAATAGTTTTTACAGGGCAGGTTTGCTAGTCCCAGCACCCAACCCTCCTCTTTTCGCAGCCGGGCTTGGGACCGGCCATGGCAGAGTTAAAAAAATTCAACACTTTTCCCAAATTAGTCACCGTAACGACTTGAAATATAGTGGCAACTAAACAAGATCCAGGTCCCATTGTAGGAGAAACAGAGTAGTCAAGGCTTCACAAAGTCTTTAGACACACCCAAATATGGCACTGCATGTAATGCTTGGTGCGGTCATTCTTAGGCCTTTTTGGCTGACATGTTAACGAATCCTCAGTGGCTTTTTCACTGACGTTCCTGCCGCAGTAGCAAATGGTTTTTACAGGGCAGGTTTGCTTGTCCCAGCACCCAACCCTCCTCTTTTCGCAGCCGGGCTTGGGACCGGCCATGGCAGAGTTAAAAAAATTCAACACTTTTCCCAAATTAGTCACCGTAACGACTTGAAATATAGTGGCAACCAAACAAGATCCAGGTCCCATTGTAGGAGAAACAGAGTAGTCAAGGCTTCACAAAGTCTTTAGACACACCCAAATATGGCACTGCATGTAATGCTTGGTGCGGTCATTCTTAGGCCTTTTTGGCTGAGATGTTAACGAATCCTCAGTGGCTTTTACACTGACGTTCCTGGCCGCAGTAGCAAATAGTTTTTACAGGGCAGGTTTGCTTGTCCCAGCACCCAACCCTCCTCTTTTCGCAGCCGGGCTTGGGACCGGCCATGGCAGAGTTAAAAAAATTCAACACTTTTCCCAAATTAGTCACCGTAACGACTTGAAATATAGTGGCAACTAAACAAGATCCAGGTCCCATTGTAGGAGAAACAGAGTAGTCAAGGCTTCACAAAGTCTTTAGACACACCCAAATATGGCACTGCATGTAATGCTTGGTGCGGTCATTCTTAGGCCTTTTTGGCTGACATGTTAACGAATCCTCAGTGGCTTTTTCACTGATGTTCCTGGCCGCAGTAGCAAATAGTTTTTACAGGGCAGGTTTGCTAGTCCCAGCACCCAACCCTCCTCTTTTCGCAGCCGGGCTTGGGACCGGCCATGGCAGAGTTAAAAAAATTCAACACTTTTCCCAAATTAGTCACCGTAACGACTTGAAATATAGTGGCAACTAAATAAGATCCAGGTCCCATTGTAGGAGAAACAGAGTAGTCAAGGCTTCACAAAGTCTTTAGACACACCCAAATATGGCACTGCATGTAATGCTTGGTGCGGTCATTCTTAGGCCTTTTTGGCTGACATGTTAACGAATCCTCAGTGGCTTTTTCACTGACGTTCCTGCCGCAGTAGCAAATGGTTTTTACAGGGCAGGTTTGCTTGTCCCAGCACCCAACCCTCCTCTTTTAGCAGCCGGGCTTGGGACCGGCCATGGCAGAGTTAAAAAAATTCAACACTTTTCCCAAATTAGTCACCATAACGACTTGAAATATAGTGGCAACTAAACAAGATCCAGGTCCCATTGTAGGAGAAACAGAGTAGTCAAGGCTTCACAAAGTCTTTAGACACACCCAAATATGGCACTGCATGTAATGCTTGGTGCGGTCATTCTTAGGCCTTTTTGGCTGACATGTTAACGAATCCTCAGTGGCTTTTTCACTGATGTTCCTGGCCGCAGTAGCAAATAGTTTTTACAGGGCAGGTTTGCTAGTCCCAGCACCCAACCCTCCTCTTTTCGCAGCCGGGCTTGGGACCGGCCATGGCAGAGTTAAAAAAATTCAACACTTTTCCCAAATTAGTCACCGTAACGACTTGAAATATAGTGGCAACTAAACAAGATCCAGGTCCCATTGTAGGAGAAACAGAGTAGTCAAGGCTTCACAAAGTCTTTAGACACACCCAAATATGGCACTGCATGTAATGCTTGGTGCGGTCATTCTTAGGCCTTTTTGGCTGACATGTTAACGAATCCTCAGTGGCTTTTTCACTGACGTTCCTGCCGCAGTAGCAAATGGTTTTTACAGGGCAGGTTTGCTTGTCCCAGCACCCAACCCTCCTCTTTTCGCAGCCGGGCTTGGGACCGGCCATGGCAGAGTTAAAAAAATTCAACACTTTTCCCAAATTAGTCACCGTAACGACTTGAAATATAGTGGCAACCAAACAAGATCCAGGTCCCATTGTAGGAGAAACATAGTAGTCAAGGCTTCACAAAGTCTTTAGACACACCCAAATATGGCACTGCATGTAATGCTTGGTGCGGTCATTCTTAGGCCTTTTTGGCTGAGATGTTAACGAATCTTCAGTGGCTTTTACACTGATGTTCCTGGCCGCAGTAGCAAATAGTTTTTACAGGGCAGGTTTGCTTGTCCCAGCACCCAACCCTCCTCTTTTCGCAGCCGGGCTTGGGACCGGCCATGGCAGAGTTAAAAAAATTCAACACTTTTCCCAAATTAGTCACCGTAACGACTTGAAATATAGTGGCAACTAAACAAGATCCAGGTCCCATTGTAGGAGAAACAGAGTAGTCAAGGCTTCACAAAGTCTTTAGACACACCCAAATATGGCACTGCATGTAATGCTTGGTGCGGTCATTCTTAGGCCTTTTTGGCTGACATGTTAACGAATCCTCAGTGGCTTTTTCACTGATGTTCCTGGCCGCAGTAGCAAATAGTTTTTACAGGGCAGGTTTGCTAGTCCCAGCACCCAACCCTCCTCTTTTCGCAGCCGGGCTTGGGACCGGCCATGGCAGAGTTAAAAAAATTCAACACTTTTCCCAAATTAGTCACCGTAACGACTTGAAATATAGTGGCAACTAAACAAGATCCAGGTCCCATTGTAGGAGAAACAGAGTAGTCAAGGCTTCACAAAGTCTTTAGACACACCCAAATATGGCACTGCATGTAATGCTTGGTGCGGTCATTCTTAGGCCTTTTTGGCTGACATGTTAACGAATCCTCAGTGGCTTTTTCACTGACGTTCCTGCCGCAGTAGCAAATGGTTTTTACAGGGCAGGTTTGCTTGTCCCAGCACCCAACCCTCCTCTTTTCGCAGCCGGGCTTGGGACCGGCCATGGCAGAGTTAAAAAAATTCAACACTTTTCCCAAATTAGTCACCGTAACGACTTGAAATATAGTGGCAACCAAACAAGATCCAGGTCCCATTGTAGGAGAAACATAGTAGTCAAGGCTTCACAAAGTCTTTAGACACACCCAAATATGGCACTGCATGTAATGCTTGGTGCGGTCATTCTTAGGCCTTTTTGGCTGAGATGTTAACGAATCCTCAGTGGCTTTTACACTGACGTTCCTGGCCGCAGTAGCAAATAGTTTTTACAGGGCAGGTTTGCTTGTCCCAGCACCCAACCCTCCTCTTTTCGCAGCCGGGCTTGGGACCGGCCATGGCAGAGTTAAAAAAATTCAACACTTTTCCCAAATTAGTCACCGTAACGACTTGAAATATAGTGGCAACTAAACAAGATCCAGGTCCCATTGTAGGAGAAACAGAGTAGTCAAGGCTTCACAAAGTCTTTAGACACACCCAAATATGGCACTGCATGTAATGCTTGGCGCGGTCATTCTTAGGCCTTTTTGGCTGACATGTTAACGAATCCTCAGTGGCTTTTTCACTGACGTTCCTGCCGCAGTAGCAAATGGTTTTTACAGGGCAGGTTTGCTTGTCCCAGCACCCAACCCTCCTCTTTTCGCAGCCGGGCTTGGGACCGGCCATGGCAGAGTTAAAAAAATTCAACACTTTTCCCAAATTAGTCACCGTAACGACTTGAAATATAGTGGCAACCAAACAAGATCCAGGTCCCATTGTAGGAGAAACATAGTAGTCAAGGCTTCACAAAGTCTTTAGACACACCCAAATATGGCACTGCATGTAATGCTTGGTGCGGTCATTCTTAGGCCTTTTTGGCTGACATGTTAACGAATCCTCAGTGGCTTTTTCACTGATGTTCCTGGCCGCAGTAGCAAATAGTTTTTACAGGGCAGGTTTGCTAGTCCCAGCACCCAACCCTCCTCTTTTCGCAGCCGGGCTTGGGACCGGCCATGGCAGAGTTAAAAAAATTCAACACTTTTCCCAAATTAGTCACCGTAACGACTTGAAATATAGTGGCAACTAAACAAGATCCAGGTCCCATTGTAGGAGAAACAGAGTAGTCAAGGCTTCACAAAGTCTTTAGACACACCCAAATATGGCACTGCATGTAATGCTTGGTGCGGTCATTCTTAGGCCTTTTTGGCTGACATGTTAACGAATCCTCAGTGGCTTTTTCACTGATGTTCCTGGCCGCAGTAGCAAATAGTTTTTACAGGGCAGGTTTGCTAGTCCCAGCACCCAACCCTCCTCTTTTCGCAGCCGGGCTTGGGACCGGCCATGGCAGAGTTAAAAAAATTCAACACTTTTCCCAAATTAGTCACCGTAACGACTTGAAATATAGTGGCAACTAAACAAGATCCAGGTCCCATTGTAGGAGAAACAGAGTAGTCAAGGCTTCACAAAGTCTTTAGACACACCCAAATATGGCACTGCATGTAATGCTTGGTGCGGTCATTCTTAGGCCTTTTTGGCTGACATGTTAACGAATCCTCAGTGGCTTTTTCACTGATGTTCCTGGCCGCAGTAGCAAATAGTTTTTACAGGGCAGGTTTGCTAGTCCCAGCACCCAACCCTCCTCTTTTCGCAGCCGGGCTTGGGACCGGCCATGGCAGAGTTAAAAAAATTCAACACTTTTCCCAAATTAGTCACCGTAACGACTTGAAATATAGTGGCAACTAAACAAGATCCAGGTCCCATTGTAGGAGAAACAGAGTAGTCAAGGCTTCACAAAGTCTTTAGACACACCCAAATATGGCACTGCATGTAATGCTTGGTGCGGTCATTCTTAGGCCTTTTTGGCTGACATGTTAACGAATCCTCAGTGGCTTTTTCACTGACGTTCCTGCCGCAGTAGCAAATGGTTTTTACAGGGCAGGTTTGCTTGTCCCAGCACCCAACCCTCCTCTTTTAGCAGCCGGGCTTGGGACCGGCCATGGCAGAGTTAAAAAAATTCAACACTTTTCCCAAATTAGTCACCGTAACGACTTGAAATATAGTGGCAACTAAACAAGATCCAGGTCCCATTGTAGGAGAAACAGAGTAGTCAAGGCTTCACAAAGTCTTTAGACACACCCAAATATGGCACTGCATGTAATGCTTGGTGCGGTCATTCTTAGGCCTTTTTGGCTGACATGTTAACGAATCCTCAGTGGCTTTTTCACTGACGTTCCTGCCGCAGTAGCAAATGGTTTTTACAGGGCAGGTTTGCTTGTCCCAGCACCCAACCCTCCTCTTTTAGCAGCCGGGCTTGGGACCGGCCATGGCAGAGTTAAAAAAATTCAACACTTTTCCCAAATTAGTCACCGTAACGACTTGAAATATAGTGGCAACTAAACAAGATCCAGGTCCCATTGTAGGAGAAACAGAGTAGTCAAGGCTTCACAAAGTCTTTAGACACACCCAAATATGGCACTGCATGTAATGCTTGGTGCGGTCATTCTTAGGCCTTTTTGGCTGACATGTTAACGAATCCTCAGTGGCTTTTTCACTGATGTTCCTGGCCGCAGTAGCAAATAGTTTTTACAGGGCAGGTTTGCTAGTCCCAGCACCCAACCCTCCTCTTTTCGCAGCCGGGCTTGGGACCGGCCATGGCAGAGTTAAAAAAATTCAACACTTTTCCCAAATTAGTCACCGTAACGACTTGAAATATAGTGGCAACTAAACAAGATCCAGGTCCCATTGTAGGAGAAACAGAGTAGTCAAGGCTTCACAAAGTCTTTAGACACACCCAAATATGGCACTGCATGTAATGCTTGGTGCGGTCATTCTTAGGCCTTTTTGGCTGACATGTTAACGAATCCTCAGTGGCTTTTTCACTGATGTTCCTGGCCGCAGTAGCAAATAGTTTTTACAGGGCAGGTTTGCTAGTCCCAGCACCCAACCCTCCTCTTTTCGCAGCCGGGCTTGGGACCGGCCATGGCAGAGTTAAAAAAATTCAACACTTTTCCCAAATTAGTCACCGTAACGACTTGAAATATAGTGGCAACTAAACAAGATCCAGGTCCCATTGTAGGAGAAACAGAGTAGTCAAGGCTTCACAAAGTCTTTAGACACACCCAAATATGGCACTGCATGTAATGCTTGGTGCGGTCATTCTTAGGCCTTTTTGGCTGACATGTTAACGAATCCTCAGTGGCTTTTTCACTGACGTTCCTGGCCGCAGTAGCAAATAGTTTTTACAGGGCAGGTTTGCTAGTCCCAGCACCCAACCCTCCTCTTTTCGCAGCCGGGCTTGGGACCGGCCATGGCAGAGTTAAAAAAATTCAACACTTTTCCCAAATTAGTCACCGTAACGACTTGAAATATAGTGGCAACTAAACAAGATCCAGGTCCCATTGTAGGAGAAACAGAGTAGTCAAGGCTTCACAAAGTCTTTAGACACACCCAAATATGGCACTGCATGTAATGCTTGGTGCGGTCATTCTTAGGCCTTTTTGGCTGACATGTTAACGAATCCTCAGTGGCTTTTTCACTGACGTTCCTGCCGCAGTAGCAAATGGTTTTTACAGGGCAGGTTTGCTTGTCCCAGCACCCAACCCTCCTCTTTTAGCAGCCGGGCTTGGGACCGGCCATGGCAGAGTTAAAAAAATTCAACACTTTTCCCAAATTAGTCACCGTAACGACTTGAAATATAGTGGCAACTAAACAAGATCCAGGTCCCATTGTAGGAGAAACAGAGTAGTCAAGGCTTCACAAAGTCTTTAGACACACCCAAATATGGCACTGCATGTAATGCTTGGTGTGGTCATTCTTAGGCCTTTTTGGCTGACATGTTAACGAATCCTCAGTGGCTTTTTCACTGATGTTCCTGGCCGCAGTAGCAAATAGTTTTTACAGGGCAGGTTTGCTAGTCCCAGCACCCAACCGTCCTCTTTTCGCAGCCGGGCTTAGGACCGGCCATGGCAGAGTTAAAAAAATTCAACACTTTTCCCAAATTAGTCACCGTAACGACTTGAAATATAGTGGCAACTAAACAAGATCCAGGTCCCATTGTAGGAGAAACAGAGTAGTCAAGGCTTCACAAAGTCTTTAGACACACCCAAATATGGCACTGCATGTAATGCTTGGTGCGGTCATTCTTAGGCCTTTTTGGCTGACATGTTAACGAATCCTCAGTGGCTTTTTCACTGATGTTCCTGGCCGCAGTAGCAAATAGTTTTTACAGGGCAGGTTTGCTAGTCCCAGCACCCAACCCTCCTCTTTTCGCAGCCGGGCTTGGGACCGGCCATGGCAGAGTTAAAAAAATTCAACACTTTTCCCAAATTAGTCACCGTAACGACTTGAAATATAGTGGCAACTAAATAAGATCCAGGTCCCATTGTAGGAGAAACAGAGTAGTCAAGGCTTCACAAAGTCTTTAGACACACCCAAATATGGCACTGCATGTAATGCTTGGTGCGGTCATTCTTAGGCCTTTTTGGCTGACATGTTAACGAATCCTCAGTGGCTTTTTCACTGACGTTCCTGCCGCAGTAGCAAATGGTTTTTACAGGGCAGGTTTGCTTGTCCCAGCACCCAACCCTCCTCTTTTAGCAGCCGGGCTTGGGACCGGCCATGGCAGAGTTAAAAAAATTCAACACTTTTCCCAAATTAGTCACCGTAACGACTTGAAATATAGTGGCAACTAAACAAGATCCAGGTCCCATTGTAGGAGAAACAGAGTAGTCAAGGCTTCACAAAGTCTTTAGACACACCCAAATATGGCACTGCATGTAATGCTTGGTGCGGTCATTCTTAGGCCTTTTTGGCTGACATGTTAACGAATCCTCAGTGGCTTTTTCACTGATGTTCCTGGCCGCAGTAGCAAATAGTTTTTACAGGGCAGGTTTGCTAGTCCCAGCACCCAACCCTCCTCTTTTCGCAGCCGGGCTTGGGACCGGCCATGGCAGAGTTAAAAAAATTCAACACTTTTCCCAAATTAGTCACCGTAACGACTTGAAATATAGTGGCAACTAAACAAGATCCAGGTCCCATTGTAGGAGAAACAGAGTAGTCAAGGCTTCACAAAGTCTTTAGACACACCCAAATATGGCACTGCATGTAATGCTTGGTGCGGTCATTCTTAGGCCTTTTTGGCTGACATGTTAACGAATCCTCAGTGGCTTTTTCACTGACGTTCCTGCCGCAGTAGCAAATGGTTTTTACAGGGCAGGTTTGCTTGTCCCAGCACCCAACCCTCCTCTTTTCGCAGCCGGGCTTGGGACCGGCCATGGCAGAGTTAAAAAAATTCAACACTTTTCCCAAATTAGTCACCGTAACGACTTGAAATATAGTGGCAACCAAACAAGATCCAGGTCCCATTGTAGGAGAAACATAGTAGTCAAGGCTTCACAAAGTCTTTAGACACACCCAAATATGGCACTGCATGTAATGCTTGGTGCGGTCATTCTTAGGCCTTTTTGGCTGAGATGTTAACGAATCTTCAGTGGCTTTTACACTGATGTTCCTGGCCGCAGTAGCAAATAGTTTTTACAGGGCAGGTTTGCTTGTCCCAGCACCCAACCCTCCTCTTTTCGCAGCCGGGCTTGGGACCGGCCATGGCAGAGTTAAAAAAATTCAACACTTTTCCCAAATTAGTCACCGTAACGACTTGAAATATAGTGGCAACTAAACAAGATCCAGGTCCCATTGTAGGAGAAACAGAGTAGTCAAGGCTTCACAAAGTCTTTAGACACACCCAAATATGGCACTGCATGTAATGCTTGGTGCGGTCATTCTTAGGCCTTTTTGGCTGACATGTTAACGAATCCTCAGTGGCTTTTTCACTGATGTTCCTGGCCGCAGTAGCAAATAGTTTTTACAGGGCAGGTTTGCTAGTCCCAGCACCCAACCCTCCTCTTTTCGCAGCCGGGCTTGGGACCGGCCATGGCAGAGTTAAAAAAATTCAACACTTTTCCCAAATTAGTCACCGTAACGACTTGAAATATAGTGGCAACTAAACAAGATCCAGGTCCCATTGTAGGAGAAACAGAGTAGTCAAGGCTTCACAAAGTCTTTAGACACACCCAAATATGGCACTGCATGTAATGCTTGGTGCGGTCATTCTTAGGCCTTTTTGGCTGACATGTTAACGAATCCTCAGTGGCTTTTTCACTGACGTTCCTGCCGCAGTAGCAAATGGTTTTTACAGGGCAGGTTTGCTTGTCCCAGCACCCAACCCTCCTCTTTTCGCAGCCGGGCTTGGGACCGGCCATGGCAGAGTTAAAAAAATTCAACACTTTTCCCAAATTAGTCACCGTAACGACTTGAAATATAGTGGCAACCAAACAAGATCCAGGTCCCATTGTAGGAGAAACATAGTAGTCAAGGCTTCACAAAGTCTTTAGACACACCCAAATATGGCACTGCATGTAATGCTTGGTGCGGTCATTCTTAGGCCTTTTTGGCTGAGATGTTAACGAATCCTCAGTGGCTTTTACACTGACGTTCCTGGCCGCAGTAGCAAATAGTTTTTACAGGGCAGGTTTGCTTGTCCCAGCACCCAACCCTCCTCTTTTCGCAGCCGGGCTTGGGACCGGCCATGGCAGAGTTAAAAAAATTCAACACTTTTCCCAAATTAGTCACCGTAACGACTTGAAATATAGTGGCAACTAAACAAGATCCAGGTCCCATTGTAGGAGAAACAGAGTAGTCAAGGCTTCACAAAGTCTTTAGACACACCCAAATATGGCACTGCATGTAATGCTTGGCGCGGTCATTCTTAGGCCTTTTTGGCTGACATGTTAACGAATCCTCAGTGGCTTTTTCACTGACGTTCCTGCCGCAGTAGCAAATGGTTTTTACAGGGCAGGTTTGCTTGTCCCAGCACCCAACCCTCCTCTTTTCGCAGCCGGGCTTGGGACCGGCCATGGCAGAGTTAAAAAAATTCAACACTTTTCCCAAATTAGTCACCGTAACGACTTGAAATATAGTGGCAACCAAACAAGATCCAGGTCCCATTGTAGGAGAAACATAGTAGTCAAGGCTTCACAAAGTCTTTAGACACACCCAAATATGGCACTGCATGTAATGCTTGGTGCGGTCATTCTTAGGCCTTTTTGGCTGACATGTTAACGAATCCTCAGTGGCTTTTTCACTGATGTTCCTGGCCGCAGTAGCAAATAGTTTTTACAGGGCAGGTTTGCTAGTCCCAGCACCCAACCCTCCTCTTTTCGCAGCCGGGCTTGGGACCGGCCATGGCAGAGTTAAAAAAATTCAACACTTTTCCCAAATTAGTCACCGTAACGACTTGAAATATAGTGGCAACTAAACAAGATCCAGGTCCCATTGTAGGAGAAACAGAGTAGTCAAGGCTTCACAAAGTCTTTAGACACACCCAAATATGGCACTGCATGTAATGCTTGGTGCGGTCATTCTTAGGCCTTTTTGGCTGACATGTTAACGAATCCTCAGTGGCTTTTTCACTGATGTTCCTGGCCGCAGTAGCAAATAGTTTTTACAGGGCAGGTTTGCTAGTCCCAGCACCCAACCCTCCTCTTTTCGCAGCCGGGCTTGGGACCGGCCATGGCAGAGTTAAAAAAATTCAACACTTTTCCCAAATTAGTCACCGTAACGACTTGAAATATAGTGGCAACTAAACAAGATCCAGGTCCCATTGTAGGAGAAACAGAGTAGTCAAGGCTTCACAAAGTCTTTAGACACACCCAAATATGGCACTGCATGTAATGCTTGGTGCGGTCATTCTTAGGCCTTTTTGGCTGACATGTTAACGAATCCTCAGTGGCTTTTTCACTGATGTTCCTGGCCGCAGTAGCAAATAGTTTTTACAGGGCAGGTTTGCTAGTCCCAGCACCCAACCCTCCTCTTTTCGCAGCCGGGCTTGGGACCGGCCATGGCAGAGTTAAAAAAATTCAACACTTTTCCCAAATTAGTCACCGTAACGACTTGAAATATAGTGGCAACTAAACAAGATCCAGGTCCCATTGTAGGAGAAACAGAGTAGTCAAGGCTTCACAAAGTCTTTAGACACACCCAAATATGGCACTGCATGTAATGCTTGGTGCGGTCATTCTTAGGCCTTTTTGGCTGACATGTTAACGAATCCTCAGTGGCTTTTTCACTGACGTTCCTGCCGCAGTAGCAAATGGTTTTTACAGGGCAGGTTTGCTTGTCCCAGCACCCAACCCTCCTCTTTTAGCAGCCGGGCTTGGGACCGGCCATGGCAGAGTTAAAAAAATTCAACACTTTTCCCAAATTAGTCACCGTAACGACTTGAAATATAGTGGCAACTAAACAAGATCCAGGTCCCATTGTAGGAGAAACAGAGTAGTCAAGGCTTCACAAAGTCTTTAGACACACCCAAATATGGCACTGCATGTAATGCTTGGTGCGGTCATTCTTAGGCCTTTTTGGCTGACATGTTAACGAATCCTCAGTGGCTTTTTCACTGACGTTCCTGCCGCAGTAGCAAATGGTTTTTACAGGGCAGGTTTGCTTGTCCCAGCACCCAACCCTCCTCTTTTAGCAGCCGGGCTTGGGACCGGCCATGGCAGAGTTAAAAAAATTCAACACTTTTCCCAAATTAGTCACCGTAACGACTTGAAATATAGTGGCAACTAAACAAGATCCAGGTCCCATTGTAGGAGAAACAGAGTAGTCAAGGCTTCACAAAGTCTTTAGACACACCCAAATATGGCACTGCATGTAATGCTTGGTGCGGTCATTCTTAGGCCTTTTTGGCTGACATGTTAACGAATCCTCAGTGGCTTTTTCACTGATGTTCCTGGCCGCAGTAGCAAATAGTTTTTACAGGGCAGGTTTGCTAGTCCCAGCACCCAACCCTCCTCTTTTCGCAGCCGGGCTTGGGACCGGCCATGGCAGAGTTAAAAAAATTCAACACTTTTCCCAAATTAGTCACCGTAACGACTTGAAATATAGTGGCAACTAAACAAGATCCAGGTCCCATTGTAGGAGAAACAGAGTAGTCAAGGCTTCACAAAGTCTTTAGACACACCCAAATATGGCACTGCATGTAATGCTTGGTGTGGTCATTCTTAGGCCTTTTTGGCTGACATGTTAACGAATCCTCAGTGGCTTTTTCACTGATGTTCCTGGCCGCAGTAGCAAATAGTTTTTACAGGGCAGGTTTGCTAGTCCCAGCACCCAACCGTCCTCTTTTCGCAGCCGGGCTTAGGACCGGCCATGGCAGAGTTAAAAAAATTCAACACTTTTCCCAAATTAGTCACCGTAACGACTTGAAATATAGTGGCAACTAAACAAGATCCAGGTCCCATTGTAGGAGAAACAGAGTAGTCAAGGCTTCACAAAGTCTTTAGACACACCCAAATATGGCACTGCATGTAATGCTTGGTGCGGTCATTCTTAGGCCTTTTTGGCTGACATGTTAACGAATCCTCAGTGGCTTTTTCACTGACGTTCCTGCCGCAGTAGCAAATGGTTTTTACAGGGCAGGTTTGCTTGTCCCAGCACCCAACCCTCCTCTTTTCGCAGCCGGGCTTGGGACCGGCCATGGCAGAGTTAAAAAAATTCAACACTTTTCCCAAATTAGTCACCGTAACGACTTGAAATATAGTGGCAACCAAACAAGATCCAGGTCCCATTGTAGGAGAAACATAGTAGTCAAGGCTTCACAAAGTCTTTAGACACACCCAAATATGGCACTGCATGTAATGCTTGGTGCGGTCATTCTTAGGCCTTTTTGGCTGAGATGTTAACGAATCTTCAGTGGCTTTTACACTGATGTTCCTGGCCGCAGTAGCAAATAGTTTTTACAGGGCAGGTTTGCTTGTCCCAGCACCCAACCCTCCTCTTTTCGCAGCCGGGCTTGGGACCGGCCATGGCAGAGTTAAAAAAATTCAACACTTTTCCCAAATTAGTCACCGTAACGACTTGAAATATAGTGGCAACTAAACAAGATCCAGGTCCCATTGTAGGAGAAACAGAGTAGTCAAGGCTTCACAAAGTCTTTAGACACACCCAAATATGGCACTGCATGTAATGCTTGGTGCGGTCATTCTTAGGCCTTTTTGGCTGACATGTTAACGAATCCTCAGTGGCTTTTTCACTGATGTTCCTGGCCGCAGTAGCAAATAGTTTTTACAGGGCAGGTTTGCTAGTCCCAGCACCCAACCCTCCTCTTTTCGCAGCCGGGCTTGGGACCGGCCATGGCAGAGTTAAAAAAATTCAACACTTTTCCCAAATTAGTCACCGTAACGACTTGAAATATAGTGGCAACTAAACAAGATCCAGGTCCCATTGTAGGAGAAACAGAGTAGTCAAGGCTTCACAAAGTCTTTAGACACACCCAAATATGGCACTGCATGTAATGCTTGGTGCGGTCATTCTTAGGCCTTTTTGGCTGACATGTTAACGAATCCTCAGTGGCTTTTTCACTGACGTTCCTGCCGCAGTAGCAAATGGTTTTTACAGGGCAGGTTTGCTTGTCCCAGCACCCAACCCTCCTCTTTTCGCAGCCGGGCTTGGGACCGGCCATGGCAGAGTTAAAAAAATTCAACACTTTTCCCAAATTAGTCACCGTAACGACTTGAAATATAGTGGCAACCAAACAAGATCCAGGTCCCATTGTAGGAGAAACATAGTAGTCAAGGCTTCACAAAGTCTTTAGACACACCCAAATATGGCACTGCATGTAATGCTTGGTGCGGTCATTCTTAGGCCTTTTTGGCTGAGATGTTAACGAATCCTCAGTGGCTTTTACACTGACGTTCCTGGCCGCAGTAGCAAATAGTTTTTACAGGGCAGGTTTGCTTGTCCCAGCACCCAACCCTCCTCTTTTCGCAGCCGGGCTTGGGACCGGCCATGGCAGAGTTAAAAAAATTCAACACTTTTCCCAAATTAGTCACCGTAACGACTTGAAATATAGTGGCAACTAAACAAGATCCAGGTCCCATTGTAGGAGAAACAGAGTAGTCAAGGCTTCACAAAGTCTTTAGACACACCCAAATATGGCACTGCATGTATTGCTTGGCGCGGTCATTCTTAGGCCTTTTTGGCTGACATGTTAACGAATCCTCAGTGGCTTTTTCACTGACGTTCCTGCCGCAGTAGCAAATGGTTTTTACAGGGCAGGTTTGCTTGTCCCAGCACCCAACCCTCCTCTTTTCGCAGCCGGGCTTGGGACCGGCCATGGCAGAGTTAAAAAAATTCAACACTTTTCCCAAATTAGTCACCGTAACGACTTGAAATATAGTGGCAACCAAACAAGATCCAGGTCCCATTGTAGGAGAAACAGAGTAGTCAAGGCTTCACAAAGTCTTTAGACACACCCAAATATGGCACTGCATGTAATGCTTGGTGCGGTCATTCTTAGGCCTTTTTGGCTGAGATGTTAACGAATCCTCAGTGGCTTTTACACTGACGTTCCTGGCCGCAGTAGCAAATAGTTTTTACAGGGCAGGTTTGCTTGTCCCAGCACCCAACCCTCCTCTTTTCGCAGCCGGGCTTGGGACCGGCCATGGCAGAGTTAAAAAAATTCAACACTTTTCCCAAATTAGTCACCGTAACGACTTGAAATATAGTGGCAACTAAACAAGATCCAGGTCCCATTGTAGGAGAAACAGAGTAGTCAAGGCTTCACAAAGTCTTTAGACACACCCAAATATGGCACTGCATGTAATGCTTGGTGCGGTCATTCTTAGGCCTTTTTGGCTGACATGTTAACGAATCCTCAGTGGCTTTTTCACTGATGTTCCTGGCCGCAGTAGCAAATAGTTTTTACAGGGCAGGTTTGCTAGTCCCAGCACCCAACCCTCCTCTTTTCGCAGCCGGGCTTGGGACCGGCCATGGCAGAGTTAAAAAAATTCAACACTTTTCCCAAATTAGTCACCGTAACGACTTGAAATATAGTGGCAACTAAACAAGATCCAGGTCCCATTGTAGGAGAAACAGAGTAGTCAAGGCTTCACAAAGTCTTTAGACACACCCAAATATGGCACTGCATGTAATGCTTGGTGCGGTCATTCTTAGGCCTTTTTGGCTGACATGTTAACGAATCCTCAGTGGCTTTTTCACTGACGTTCCTGCCGCAGTAGCAAATGGTTTTTACAGGGCAGGTTTGCTTGTCCCAGCACCCAACCCTCCTCTTTTAGCAGCCGGGCTTGGGACCGGCCATGGCAGAGTTAAAAAAATTCAACACTTTTCCCAAATTAGTCACCGTAACGACTTGAAATATAGTGGCAACTAAACAAGATCCAGGTCCCATTGTAGAAGAAACAGAGTAGTCAAGGCTTCACAAAGTCTTTAGACACACCCAAATATGGCACTGCATGTAATGCTTGGTGCGGTCATTCTTAGGCCTTTTTGGCTGACATGTTAACGAATCCTCAGTGGCTTTTTCACTGATGTTCCTGGCCGCAGTAGCAAATAGTTTTTACAGGGCAGGTTTGCTAGTCCCAGCACCCAACCCTCCTCTTTTCGCAGCCGGGCTTGGGACCGGCCATGGCAGAGTTAAAAAAATTCAACACTTTTCCCAAATTAGTCACCGTAACGACTTGAAATATAGTGGCAACTAAACAAGATCCAGGTCCCATTGTAGGAGAAACAGAGTAGTCAAGGCTTCACAAAGTCTTTAGACACACCCAAATATGGCACTGCATGTAATGCTTGGTGCGGTCATTCTTAGGCCTTTTTGGCTGACATGTTAACGAATCCTCAGTGGCTTTTTCACTGACGTTCCTGCCGCAGTAGCAAATGTTTTTTACAGGGCAGGTTTGCTTGTCCCAGCACCCAACCCTCCTCTTTTCGCAGCCGGGCTTGGGACCGGCCATGGCAGAGTTAAAAAAATTCAACACTTTTCCCAAATTAGTCACCGTAACGACTTGAAATATAGTGGCAACCAAACAAGATCCAGGTCCCATTGTAGGAGAAACATAGTAGTCAAGGCTTCACAAAGTCTTTAGACACACCCAAATATGGCACTGCATGTAATGCTTGGTGCGGTCATTCTTAGGCCTTTTTGGCTGAGATGTTAACGAATCTTCAGTGGCTTTTACACTGATGTTCCTGGCCGCAGTAGCAAATAGTTTTTACAGGGCAGGTTTGCTTGTCCCAGCACCCAACCCTCCTCTTTTCGCAGCCGGGCTTGGGACCGGCCATGGCAGAGTTAAAAAAATTCAACACTTTTCCCAAATTAGTCACCGTAACGACTTGAAATATAGTGGCAACTAAACAAGATCCAGGTCCCATTGTAGGAGAAACAGAGTAGTCAAGGCTTCACAAAGTCTTTAGACACACCCAAATATGGCACTGCATGTAATGCTTGGTGCGGTCATTCTTAGGCCTTTTTGGCTGACATGTTAACGAATCCTCAGTGGCTTTTTCACTGATGTTCCTGGCCGCAGTAGCAAATAGTTTTTACAGGGCAGGTTTGCTAGTCCCAGCACCCAACCCTCCTCTTTTCGCAGCCGGGCTTGGGACCGGCCATGGCAGAGTTAAAAAAATTCAACACTTTTCCCAAATTAGTCACCGTAACGACTTGAAATATAGTGGCAACTAAACAAGATCCAGGTCCCATTGTAGGAGAAACAGAGTAGTCAAGGCTTCACAAAGTCTTTAGACACACCCAAATATGGCACTGCATGTAATGCTTGGTGCGGTCATTCTTAGGCCTTTTTGGCTGACATGTTAACGAATCCTCAGTGGCTTTTTCACTGACGTTCCTGCCGCAGTAGCAAATGGTTTTTACAGGGCAGGTTTGCTTGTCCCAGCACCCAACCCTCCTCTTTTCGCAGCCGGGCTTGGGACCGGCCATGGCAGAGTTAAAAAAATTCAACACTTTTCCCAAATTAGTCACCGTAACGACTTGAAATATAGTGGCAACCAAACAAGATCCAGGTCCCATTGTAGGAGAAACATAGTAGTCAAGGCTTCACAAAGTCTTTAGACACACCCAAATATGGCACTGCATGTAATGCTTGGTGCGGTCATTCTTAGGCCTTTTTGGCTGAGATGTTAACGAATCCTCAGTGGCTTTTACACTGACGTTCCTGGCCGCAGTAGCAAATAGTTTTTACAGGGCAGGTTTGCTTGTCCCAGCACCCAACCCTCCTCTTTTCGCAGCCGGGCTTGGGACCGGCCATGGCAGAGTTAAAAAAATTCAACACTTTTCCCAAATTAGTCACCGTAACGACTTGAAATATAGTGGCAACTAAACAAGATCCAGGTCCCATTGTAGGAGAAACAGAGTAGTCAAGGCTTCACAAAGTCTTTAGACACACCCAAATATGGCACTGCATGTAATGCTTGGCGCGGTCATTCTTAGGCCTTTTTGGCTGACATGTTAACGAATCCTCAGTGGCTTTTTCACTGACGTTCCTGCCGCAGTAGCAAATGGTTTTTACAGGGCAGGTTTGCTTGTCCCAGCACCCAACCCTCCTCTTTTCGCAGCCGGGCTTGGGACCGGCCATGGCAGAGTTAAAAAAATTCAACACTTTTCCCAAATTAGTCACCGTAACGACTTGAAATATAGTGGCAACCAAACAAGATCCAGGTCCCATTGTAGGAGAAACATAGTAGTCAAGGCTTCACAAAGTCTTTAGACACACCCAAATATGGCACTGCATGTAATGCTTGGTGCGGTCATTCTTAGGCCTTTTTGGCTGACATGTTAACGAATCCTCAGTGGCTTTTTCACTGATGTTCCTGGCCGCAGTAGCAAATAGTTTTTACAGGGCAGGTTTGCTAGTCCCAGCACCCAACCCTCCTCTTTTCGCAGCCGGGCTTGGGACCGGCCATGGCAGAGTTAAAAAAATTCAACACTTTTCCCAAATTAGTCACCGTAACGACTTGAAATATAGTGGCAACTAAACAAGATCCAGGTCCCATTGTAGGAGAAACAGAGTAGTCAAGGCTTCACAAAGTCTTTAGACACACCCAAATATGGCACTGCATGTAATGCTTGGTGCGGTCATTCTTAGGCCTTTTTGGCTGACATGTTAACGAATCCTCAGTGGCTTTTTCACTGACGTTCCTGCCGCAGTAGCAAATGGTTTTTACAGGGCAGGTTTGCTTGTCCCAGCACCCAACCCTCCTCTTTTAGCAGCCGGGCTTGGGACCGGCCATGGCAGAGTTAAAAAAATTCAACACTTTTCCCAAATTAGTCACCGTAACGACTTGAAATATAGTGGCAACTAAACAAGATCCAGGTCCCATTGTAGGAGAAACAGAGTAGTCAAGGCTTCACAAAGTCTTTAGACACACCCAAATATGGCACTGCATGTAATGCTTGGTGCGGTCATTCTTAGGCCTTTTTGGCTGACATGTTAACGAATCCTCAGTGGCTTTTTCACTGATGTTCCTGGCCGCAGTAGCAAATAGTTTTTACAGGGCAGGTTTGCTAGTCCCAGCACCCAACCCTCCTCTTTTCGCAGCCGGGCTTGGGACCGGCCATGGCAGAGTTAAAAAAATTCAACACTTTTCCCAAATTAGTCACCGTAACGACTTGAAATATAGTGGCAACTAAACAAGATCCAGGTCCCATTGTAGGAGAAACAGAGTAGTCAAGGCTTCACAAAGTCTTTAGACACACCCAAATATGGCACTGCATGTAATGCTTGGTGCGGTCATTCTTAGGCCTTTTTGGCTGACATGTTAACGAATCCTCAGTGGCTTTTTCACTGATGTTCCTGGCCGCAGTAGCAAATAGTTTTTACAGGGCAGGTTTGCTAGTCCCAGCACCCAACCCTCCTCTTTTCGCAGCCGGGCTTGGGACCGGCCATGGCAGAGTTAAAAAAATTCAACACTTTTCCCAAATTAGTCACCGTAACGACTTGAAATATAGTGGCAACTAAACAAGATCCAGGTCCCATTGTAGGAGAAACAGAGTAGTCAAGGCTTCACAAAGTCTTTAGACACACCCAAATATGGCACTGCATGTAATGCTTGGTGCGGTCATTCTTAGGCCTTTTTGGCTGACATGTTAACGAATCCTCAGTGGCTTTTTCACTGATGTTCCTGGCCGCAGTAGCAAATAGTTTTTACAGGGCAGGTTTGCTAGTCCCAGCACCCAACCCTCCTCTTTTCGCAGCCGGGCTTGGGACCGGCCATGGCAGAGTTAAAAAAATTCAACACTTTTCCCAAATTAGTCACCGTAACGACTTGAAATATAGTGGCAACTAAACAAGATCCAGGTCCCATTGTAGGAGAAACAGAGTAGTCAAGGCTTCACAAAGTCTTTAGACACACCCAAATATGGCACTGCATGTAATGCTTGGTGCGGTCATTCTTAGGCCTTTTTGGCTGACATGTTAACGAATCCTCAGTGGCTTTTTCACTGACGTTCCTGCCGCAGTAGCAAATGGTTTTTACAGGGCAGGTTTGCTTGTCCCAGCACCCAACCCTCCTCTTTTAGCAGCCGGGCTTGGGACCGGCCATGGCAGAGTTAAAAAAATTCAACACTTTTCCCAAATTAGTCACCGTAACGACTTGAAATATAGTGGCAACTAAACAAGATCCAGGTCCCATTGTAGGAGAAACAGAGTAGTCAAGGCTTCACAAAGTCTTTAGACACACCCAAATATGGCACTGCATGTAATGCTTGGTGTGGTCATTCTTAGGCCTTTTTGGCTGACATGTTAACGAATCCTCAGTGGCTTTTTCACTGATGTTCCTGGCCGCAGTAGCAAATAGTTTTTACAGGGCAGGTTTGCTAGTCCCAGCACCCAACCGTCCTCTTTTCGCAGCCGGGCTTAGGACCGGCCATGGCAGAGTTAAAAAAATTCAACACTTTTCCCAAATTAGTCACCGTAACGACTTGAAATATAGTGGCAACTAAACAAGATCCTGGTCCCATTGTAGGAGAAACAGAGTAGTCAAGGCTTCACAAAGTCTTTAGACACACCCAAATATGGCACTGCATGTAATGCTTGGTGCGGTCATTCTTAGGCCTTTTTGGCTGACATGTTAACGAATCCTCAGTGGCTTTTTCACTGACGTTCCTGCCGCAGTAGCAAATGGTTTTTACAGGGCAGGTTTGCTTGTCCCAGCACCCAACCCTCCTCTTTTCGCAGCCGGGCTTGGGACCGGCCATGGCAGAGTTAAAAAAATTCAACACTTTTCCCAAATTAGTCACCGTAACGACTTGAAATATAGTGGCAACCAAACAAGATCCAGGTCCCATTGTAGGAGAAACATAGTAGTCAAGGCTTCACAAAGTCTTTAGACACACCCAAATATGGCACTGCATGTAATGCTTGGTGCGGTCATTCTTAGGCCTTTTTGGCTGAGATGTTAACGAATCTTCAGTGGCTTTTACACTGATGTTCCTGGCCGCAGTAGCAAATAGTTTTTACAGGGCAGGTTTGCTTGTCCCAGCACCCAACCCTCCTCTTTTCGCAGCCGGGCTTGGGACCGGCCATGGCAGAGTTAAAAAAATTCAACACTTTTCCCAAATTAGTCACCGTAACGACTTGAAATATAGTGGCAACTAAACAAGATCCAGGTCCCATTGTAGGAGAAACAGAGTAGTCAAGGCTTCACAAAGTCTTTAGACACACCCAAATATGGCACTGCATGTAATGCTTGGTGCGGTCATTCTTAGGCCTTTTTGGCTGACATGTTAACGAATCCTCAGTGGCTTTTTCACTGATGTTCCTGGCCGCAGTAGCAAATAGTTTTTACAGGGCAGGTTTGCTAGTCCCAGCACCCAACCCTCCTCTTTTCGCAGCCGGGCTTGGGACCGGCCATGGCAGAGTTAAAAAAATTCAACACTTTTCCCAAATTAGTCACCGTAACGACTTGAAATATAGTGGCAACTAAACAAGATCCAGGTCCCATTGTAGGAGAAACAGAGTAGTCAAGGCTTCACAAAGTCTTTAGACACACCCAAATATGGCACTGCATGTAATGCTTGGTGCGGTCATTCTTAGGCCTTTTTGGCTGACATGTTAACGAATCCTCAGTGGCTTTTTCACTGACGTTCCTGCCGCAGTAGCAAATGGTTTTTACAGGGCAGGTTTGCTTGTCCCAGCACCCAACCCTCCTCTTTTCGCAGCCGGGCTTGGGACCGGCCATGGCAGAGTTAAAAAAATTCAACACTTTTCCCAAATTAGTCACCGTAACGACTTGAAATATAGTGGCAACCAAACAAGATCCAGGTCCCATTGTAGGAGAAACATAGTAGTCAAGGCTTCACAAAGTCTTTAGACACACCCAAATATGGCACTGCATGTAATGCTTGGTGCGGTCATTCTTAGGCCTTTTTGGCTGAGATGTTAACGAATCCTCAGTGGCTTTTACACTGACGTTCCTGGCCGCAGTAGCAAATAGTTTTTACAGGGCAGGTTTGCTTGTCCCAGCACCCAACCCTCCTCTTTTCGCAGCCGGGCTTGGGACCGGCCATGGCAGAGTTAAAAAAATTCAACACTTTTCCCAAATTAGTCACCGTAACGACTTGAAATATAGTGGCAACTAAACAAGATCCAGGTCCCATTGTAGGAGAAACAGAGTAGTCAAGGCTTCACAAAGTCTTTAGACACACCCAAATATGGCACTGCATGTATTGCTTGGCGCGGTCATTCTTAGGCCTTTTTGGCTGACATGTTAACGAATCCTCAGTGGCTTTTTCACTGACGTTCCTGCCGCAGTAGCAAATGGTTTTTACAGGGCAGGTTTGCTTGTCCCAGCACCCAACCCTCCTCTTTTCGCAGCCGGGCTTGGGACCGGCCATGGCAGAGTTAAAAAAATTCAACACTTTTCCCAAATTAGTCACCGTAACGACTTGAAATATAGTGGCAACCAAACAAGATCCAGGTCCCATTGTAGGAGAAACAGAGTAGTCAAGGCTTCACAAAGTCTTTAGACACACCCAAATATGGCACTGCATGTAATGCTTGGTGCGGTCATTCTTAGGCCTTTTTGGCTGAGATGTTAACGAATCCTCAGTGGCTTTTACACTGACGTTCCTGGCCGCAGTAGCAAATAGTTTTTACAGGGCAGGTTTGCTTGTCCCAGCACCCAACCCTCCTCTTTTCGCAGCCGGGCTTGGGACCGGCCATGGCAGAGTTAAAAAAATTCAACACTTTTCCCAAATTAGTCACCGTAACGACTTGAAATATAGTGGCAACTAAACAAGATCCAGGTCCCATTGTAGGAGAAACAGAGTAGTCAAGGCTTCACAAAGTCTTTAGACACACCCAAATATGGCACTGCATGTAATGCTTGGTGCGGTCATTCTTAGGCCTTTTTGGCTGACATGTTAACGAATCCTCAGTGGCTTTTTCACTGATGTTCCTGGCCGCAGTAGCAAATAGTTTTTACAGGGCAGGTTTGCTAGTCCCAGCACCCAACCCTCCTCTTTTCGCAGCCGGGCTTGGGACCGGCCATGGCAGAGTTAAAAAAATTCAACACTTTTCCCAAATTAGTCACCGTAACGACTTGAAATATAGTGGCAACTAAACAAGATCCAGGTCCCATTGTAGGAGAAACAGAGTAGTCAAGGCTTCACAAAGTCTTTAGACACACCCAAATATGGCACTGCATGTAATGCTTGGTGCGGTCATTCTTAGGCCTTTTTGGCTGACATGTTAACGAATCCTCAGTGGCTTTTTCACTGACGTTCCTGCCGCAGTAGCAAATGGTTTTTACAGGGCAGGTTTGCTTGTCCCAGCACCCAACCCTCCTCTTTTAGCAGCCGGGCTTGGGACCGGCCATGGCAGAGTTAAAAAAATTCAACACTTTTCCCAAATTAGTCACCGTAACGACTTGAAATATAGTGGCAACTAAACAAGATCCAGGTCCCATTGTAGAAGAAACAGAGTAGTCAAGGCTTCACAAAGTCTTTAGACACACCCAAATATGGCACTGCATGTAATGCTTGGTGCGGTCATTCTTAGGCCTTTTTGGCTGACATGTTAACGAATCCTCAGTGGCTTTTTCACTGATGTTCCTGGCCGCAGTAGCAAATAGTTTTTACAGGGCAGGTTTGCTAGTCCCAGCACCCAACCCTCCTCTTTTCGCAGCCGGGCTTGGGACCGGCCATGGCAGAGTTAAAAAAATTCAACACTTTTCCCAAATTAGTCACCGTAACGACTTGAAATATAGTGGCAACTAAACAAGATCCAGGTCCCATTGTAGGAGAAACAGAGTAGTCAAGGCTTCACAAAGTCTTTAGACACACCCAAATATGGCACTGCATGTAATGCTTGGTGCGGTCATTCTTAGGCCTTTTTGGCTGACATGTTAACGAATCCTCAGTGGCTTTTTCACTGACGTTCCTGCCGCAGTAGCAAATGTTTTTTACAGGGCAGGTTTGCTTGTCCCAGCACCCAACCCTCCTCTTTTCGCAGCCGGGCTTGGGACCGGCCATGGCAGAGTTAAAAAAATTCAACACTTTTCCCAAATTAGTCACCGTAACGACTTGAAATATAGTGGCAACCAAACAAGATCCAGGTCCCATTGTAGGAGAAACATAGTAGTCAAGGCTTCACAAAGTCTTTAGACACACCCAAATATGGCACTGCATGTAATGCTTGGTGCGGTCATTCTTAGGCCTTTTTGGCTGAGATGTTAACGAATCTTCAGTGGCTTTTACACTGATGTTCCTGGCCGCAGTAGCAAATAGTTTTTACAGGGCAGGTTTGCTTGTCCCAGCACCCAACCCTCCTCTTTTCGCAGCCGGGCTTGGGACCGGCCATGGCAGAGTTAAAAAAATTCAACACTTTTCCCAAATTAGTCACCGTAACGACTTGAAATATAGTGGCAACTAAACAAGATCCAGGTCCCATTGTAGGAGAAACAGAGTAGTCAAGGCTTCACAAAGTCTTTAGACACACCCAAATATGGCACTGCATGTAATGCTTGGTGCGGTCATTCTTAGGCCTTTTTGGCTGACATGTTAACGAATCCTCAGTGGCTTTTTCACTGATGTTCCTGGCCGCAGTAGCAAATAGTTTTTACAGGGCAGGTTTGCTAGTCCCAGCACCCAACCCTCCTCTTTTCGCAGCCGGGCTTGGGACCGGCCATGGCAGAGTTAAAAAAATTCAACACTTTTCCCAAATTAGTCACCGTAACGACTTGAAATATAGTGGCAACTAAACAAGATCCAGGTCCCATTGTAGGAGAAACAGAGTAGTCAAGGCTTCACAAAGTCTTTAGACACACCCAAATATGGCACTGCATGTAATGCTTGGTGCGGTCATTCTTAGGCCTTTTTGGCTGACATGTTAACGAATCCTCAGTGGCTTTTTCACTGACGTTCCTGCCGCAGTAGCAAATGGTTTTTACAGGGCAGGTTTGCTTGTCCCAGCACCCAACCCTCCTCTTTTCGCAGCCGGGCTTGGGACCGGCCATGGCAGAGTTAAAAAAATTCAACACTTTTCCCAAATTAGTCACCGTAACGACTTGAAATATAGTGGCAACCAAACAAGATCCAGGTCCCATTGTAGGAGAAACATAGTAGTCAAGGCTTCACAAAGTCTTTAGACACACCCAAATATGGCACTGCATGTAATGCTTGGTGCGGTCATTCTTAGGCCTTTTTGGCTGAGATGTTAACGAATCCTCAGTGGCTTTTACACTGACGTTCCTGGCCGCAGTAGCAAATAGTTTTTACAGGGCAGGTTTGCTTGTCCCAGCACCCAACCCTCCTCTTTTCGCAGCCGGGCTTGGGACCGGCCATGGCAGAGTTAAAAAAATTCAACACTTTTCCCAAATTAGTCACCGTAACGACTTGAAATATAGTGGCAACTAAACAAGATCCAGGTCCCATTGTAGGAGAAACAGAGTAGTCAAGGCTTCACAAAGTCTTTAGACACACCCAAATATGGCACTGCATGTAATGCTTGGCGCGGTCATTCTTAGGCCTTTTTGGCTGACATGTTAACGAATCCTCAGTGGCTTTTTCACTGACGTTCCTGCCGCAGTAGCAAATGGTTTTTACAGGGCAGGTTTGCTTGTCCCAGCACCCAACCCTCCTCTTTTCGCAGCCGGGCTTGGGACCGGCCATGGCAGAGTTAAAAAAATTCAACACTTTTCCCAAATTAGTCACCGTAACGACTTGAAATATAGTGGCAACCAAACAAGATCCAGGTCCCATTGTAGGAGAAACATAGTAGTCAAGGCTTCACAAAGTCTTTAGACACACCCAAATATGGCACTGCATGTAATGCTTGGTGCGGTCATTCTTAGGCCTTTTTGGCTGACATGTTAACGAATCCTCAGTGGCTTTTTCACTGATGTTCCTGGCCGCAGTAGCAAATAGTTTTTACAGGGCAGGTTTGCTAGTCCCAGCACCCAACCCTCCTCTTTTCGCAGCCGGGCTTGGGACCGGCCATGGCAGAGTTAAAAAAATTCAACACTTTTCCCAAATTAGTCACCGTAACGACTTGAAATATAGTGGCAACTAAACAAGATCCAGGTCCCATTGTAGGAGAAACAGAGTAGTCAAGGCTTCACAAAGTCTTTAGACACACCCAAATATGGCACTGCATGTAATGCTTGGTGCGGTCATTCTTAGGCCTTTTTGGCTGACATGTTAACGAATCCTCAGTGGCTTTTTCACTGATGTTCCTGGCCGCAGTAGCAAATAGTTTTTACAGGGCAGGTTTGCTAGTCCCAGCACCCAACCCTCCTCTTTTCGCAGCCGGGCTTGGGACCGGCCATGGCAGAGTTAAAAAAATTCAACACTTTTCCCAAATTAGTCACCGTAACGACTTGAAATATAGTGGCAACTAAACAAGATCCAGGTCCCATTGTAGGAGAAACAGAGTAGTCAAGGCTTCACAAAGTCTTTAGACACACCCAAATATGGCACTGCATGTAATGCTTGGTGCGGTCATTCTTAGGCCTTTTTGGCTGACATGTTAACGAATCCTCAGTGGCTTTTTCACTGATGTTCCTGGCCGCAGTAGCAAATAGTTTTTACAGGGCAGGTTTGCTAGTCCCAGCACCCAACCCTCCTCTTTTCGCAGCCGGGCTTGGGACCGGCCATGGCAGAGTTAAAAAAATTCAACACTTTTCCCAAATTAGTCACCGTAACGACTTGAAATATAGTGGCAACTAAACAAGATCCAGGTCCCATTGTAGGAGAAACAGAGTAGTCAAGGCTTCACAAAGTCTTTAGACACACCCAAATATGGCACTGCATGTAATGCTTGGTGCGGTCATTCTTAGGCCTTTTTGGCTGACATGTTAACGAATCCTCAGTGGCTTTTTCACTGACGTTCCTGCCGCAGTAGCAAATGGTTTTTACAGGGCAGGTTTGCTTGTCCCAGCACCCAACCCTCCTCTTTTAGCAGCCGGGCTTGGGACCGGCCATGGCAGAGTTAAAAAAATTCAACACTTTTCCCAAATTAGTCACCGTAACGACTTGAAATATAGTGGCAACTAAACAAGATCCAGGTCCCATTGTAGGAGAAACAGAGTAGTCAAGGCTTCACAAAGTCTTTAGACACACCCAAATATGGCACTGCATGTAATGCTTGGTGCGGTCATTCTTAGGCCTTTTTGGCTGACATGTTAACGAATCCTCAGTGGCTTTTTCACTGATGTTCCTGGCCGCAGTAGCAAATAGTTTTTACAGGGCAGGTTTGCTAGTCCCAGCACCCAACCCTCCTCTTTTCGCAGCCGGGCTTAGGACCGGCCATGGCAGAGTTAAAAAAATTCAACACTTTTCCCAAATTAGTCACCGTAACGACTTGAAATATAGTGGCAACTAAACAAGATCCAGGTCCCATTGTAGGAGAAACAGAGTAGTCAAGGCTTCACAAAGTCTTTAGACACACCCAAATATGGCACTGCATGTAATGCTTGGTGCGGTCATTCTTAGGCCTTTTTGGCTGACATGTTAACGAATCCTCAGTGGCTTTTTCACTGACGTTCCTGCCGCAGTAGCAAATGGTTTTTACAGGGCAGGTTTGCTTGTCCCAGCACCCAACCCTCCTCTTTTCGCAGCCGGGCTTGGGACCGGCCATGGCAGAGTTAAAAAAATTCAACACTTTTCCCAAATTAGTCACCGTAACGACTTGAAATATAGTGGCAACCAAACAAGATCCAGGTCCCATTGTAGGAGAAACATAGTAGTCAAGGCTTCACAAAGTCTTTAGACACACCCAAATATGGCACTGCATGTAATGCTTGGTGCGGTCATTCTTAGGCCTTTTTGGCTGAGATGTTAACGAATCTTCAGTGGCTTTTACACTGATGTTCCTGGCCGCAGTAGCAAATAGTTTTTACAGGGCAGGTTTGCTTGTCCCAGCACCCAACCCTCCTCTTTTCGCAGCCGGGCTTGGGACCGGCCATGGCAGAGTTAAAAAAATTCAACACTTTTCCCAAATTAGTCACCGTAACGACTTGAAATATAGTGGCAACTAAACAAGATCCAGGTCCCATTGTAGGAGAAACAGAGTAGTCAAGGCTTCACAAAGTCTTTAGACACACCCAAATATGGCACTGCATGTAATGCTTGGTGCGGTCATTCTTAGGCCTTTTTGGCTGACATGTTAACGAATCCTCAGTGGCTTTTTCACTGATGTTCCTGGCCGCAGTAGCAAATAGTTTTTACAGGGCAGGTTTGCTAGTCCCAGCACCCAACCCTCCTCTTTTCGCAGCCGGGCTTGGGACCGGCCATGGCAGAGTTAAAAAAATTCAACACTTTTCCCAAATTAGTCACCGTAACGACTTGAAATATAGTGGCAACTAAACAAGATCCAGGTCCCATTGTAGGAGAAACAGAGTAGTCAAGGCTTCACAAAGTCTTTAGACACACCCAAATATGGCACTGCATGTAATGCTTGGTGCGGTCATTCTTAGGCCTTTTTGGCTGACATGTTAACGAATCCTCAGTGGCTTTTTCACTGACGTTCCTGCCGCAGTAGCAAATGGTTTTTACAGGGCAGGTTTGCTTGTCCCAGCACCCAACCCTCCTCTTTTCGCAGCCGGGCTTGGGACCGGCCATGGCAGAGTTAAAAAAATTCAACACTTTTCCCAAATTAGTCACCGTAACGACTTGAAATATAGTGGCAACCAAACAAGATCCAGGTCCCATTGTAGGAGAAACATAGTAGTCAAGGCTTCACAAAGTCTTTAGACACACCCAAATATGGCACTGCATGTAATGCTTGGTGCGGTCATTCTTAGGCCTTTTTGGCTGAGATGTTAACGAATCCTCAGTGGCTTTTACACTGACGTTCCTGGCCGCAGTAGCAAATAGTTTTTACAGGGCAGGTTTGCTTGTCCCAGCACCCAACCCTCCTCTTTTCGCAGCCGGGCTTGGGACCGGCCATGGCAGAGTTAAAAAAATTCAACACTTTTCCCAAATTAGTCACCGTAACGACTTGAAATATAGTGGCAACTAAACAAGATCCAGGTCCCATTGTAGGAGAAACAGAGTAGTCAAGGCTTCACAAAGTCTTTAGACACACCCAAATATGGCACTGCATGTATTGCTTGGCGCGGTCATTCTTAGGCCTTTTTGGCTGACATGTTAACGAATCCTCAGTGGCTTTTTCACTGACGTTCCTGCCGCAGTAGCAAATGGTTTTTACAGGGCAGGTTTGCTTGTCCCAGCACCCAACCCTCCTCTTTTCGCAGCCGGGCTTGGGACCGGCCATGGCAGAGTTAAAAAAATTCAACACTTTTCCCAAATTAGTCACCGTAACGACTTGAAATATAGTGGCAACCAAACAAGATCCAGGTCCCATTGTAGGAGAAACAGAGTAGTCAAGGCTTCACAAAGTCTTTAGACACACCCAAATATGGCACTGCATGTAATGCTTGGTGCGGTCATTCTTAGGCCTTTTTGGCTGAGATGTTAACGAATCCTCAGTGGCTTTTACACTGACGTTCCTGGCCGCAGTAGCAAATAGTTTTTACAGGGCAGGTTTGCTTGTCCCAGCACCCAACCCTCCTCTTTTCGCAGCCGGGCTTGGGACCGGCCATGGCAGAGTTAAAAAAATTCAACACTTTTCCCAAATTAGTCACCGTAACGACTTGAAATATAGTGACAACTAAACAAGATCCAGGTCCCATTGTAGGAGAAACAGAGTAGTCAAGGCTTCACAAAGTCTTTAGACACACCCAAATATGGCACTGCATGTAATGCTTGGTGCGGTCATTCTTAGGCCTTTTTGGCTGACATGTTAACGAATCCTCAGTGGCTTTTTCACTGATGTTCCTGGCCGCAGTAGCAAATAGTTTTTACAGGGCAGGTTTGCTAGTCCCAGCACCCAACCCTCCTCTTTTCGCAGCCGGGCTTGGGACCGGCCATGGCAGAGTTAAAAAAATTCAACACTTTTCCCAAATTAGTCACCGTAACGACTTGAAATATAGTGGCAACTAAACAAGATCCAGGTCCCATTGTAGGAGAAACAGAGTAGTCAAGGCTTCACAAAGTCTTTAGACACACCCAAATATGGCACTGCATGTAATGCTTGGTGCGGTCATTCTTAGGCCTTTTTGGCTGACATGTTAACGAATCCTCAGTGGCTTTTTCACTGACGTTCCTGCCGCAGTAGCAAATGGTTTTTACAGGGCAGGTTTGCTTGTCCCAGCACCCAACCCTCCTCTTTTAGCAGCCGGGCTTGGGACCGG
Source organism: Aquarana catesbeiana (assembly GCF_042186555.1). Classification (NCBI taxonomy): domain Eukaryota; kingdom Metazoa; phylum Chordata; class Amphibia; order Anura; family Ranidae; genus Aquarana; species Aquarana catesbeiana. The sequence continues at coordinate 179,994,361 of NC_133328.1, forward strand.
CCATGGCAGAGTTAAAAAAATTCAACACTTTTCCCAAATTAGTCACCGTAACGACTTGAAATATAGTGGCAACTAAACAAGATCCAGGTCCCATTGTAGGAGAAACAGAGTAGTCAAGGCTTCACAAAGTCTTTAGACACACCCAAATATGGCACTGCATGTAATGCTTGGTGCGGTCATTCTTAGGCCTTTTTGGCTGACATGTTAACGAATCCTCAGTGGCTTTTTCACTGATGTTCCTGGCCGCAGTAGCAAATAGTTTTTACAGGGCAGGTTTGCTAGTCCCAGCACCCAACCCTCCTCTTTTCGCAGCCGGGCTTGGGACCGGCCATGGCAGAGTTAAAAAAATTCAACACTTTTCCCAAATTAGTCACCGTAACGACTTGAAATATAGTGGCAACTAAACAAGATCCAGGTCCCATTGTAGGAGAAACAGAGTAGTCAAGGCTTCACAAAGTCTTTAGACACACCCAAATATGGCACTGCATGTAATGCTTGGTGCGGTCATTCTTAGGCCTTTTTGGCTGACATGTTAACGAATCCTCAGTGGCTTTTTCACTGACGTTCCTGCCGCAGTAGCAAATGGTTTTTACAGGGCAGGTTTGCTTGTCCCAGCACCCAACCCTCCTCTTTTCGCAGCCGGGCTTGGGACCGGCCATGGCAGAGTTAAAAAAATTCAACACTTTTCCCAAATTAGTCACCGTAACGACTTGAAATATAGTGGCAACCAAACAAGATCCAGGTCCCATTGTAGGAGAAACATAGTAGTCAAGGCTTCACAAAGTCTTTAGACACACCCAAATATGGCACTGCATGTAATGCTTGGTGCGGTCATTCTTAGGCCTTTTTGGCTGAGATGTTAACGAATCTTCAGTGGCTTTTACACTGATGTTCCTGGCCGCAGTAGCAAATAGTTTTTACAGGGCAGGTTTGCTTGTCCCAGCACCCAACCCTCCTCTTTTCGCAGCCGGGCTTGGGACCGGCCATGGCAGAGTTAAAAAAATTCAACACTTTTCCCAAATTAGTCACCGTAACGACTTGAAATATAGTGGCAACTAAACAAGATCCAGGTCCCATTGTAGGAGAAACAGAGTAGTCAAGGCTTCACAAAGTCTTTAGACACACCCAAATATGGCACTGCATGTAATGCTTGGTGCGGTCATTCTTAGGCCTTTTTGGCTGACATGTTAACGAATCCTCAGTGGCTTTTTCACTGATGTTCCTGGCCGCAGTAGCAAATAGTTTTTACAGGGCAGGTTTGCTAGTCCCAGCACCCAACCCTCCTCTTTTCGCAGCCGGGCTTGGGACCGGCCATGGCAGAGTTAAAAAAATTCAACACTTTTCCCAAATTAGTCACCGTAACGACTTGAAATATAGTGGCAACTAAACAAGATCCAGGTCCCATTGTAGGAGAAACAGAGTAGTCAAGGCTTCACAAAGTCTTTAGACACACCCAAATATGGCACTGCATGTAATGCTTGGTGCGGTCATTCTTAGGCCTTTTTGGCTGACATGTTAACGAATCCTCAGTGGCTTTTTCACTGATGTTCCTGGCCGCAGTAGCAAATAGTTTTTACAGGGCAGGTTTGCTAGTCCCAGCACCCAACCCTCCTCTTTTCGCAGCCGGGCTTGGGACCGGCCATGGCAGAGTTAAAAAAATTCAACACTTTTCCCAAATTAGTCACCGTAACGACTTGAAATATAGTGGCAACCAAACAAGATCCAGGTCCCATTGTAGGAGAAACAGAGTAGTCAAGGCTTCACAAAGTCTTTAGACACACCCAAATATGGCACTGCATGTAATGCTTGGTGCGGACATTCTTAGGCCTTTTTGGCTGACATGTTAACGAATCCTCAGTGGCTTTTTCACTGACGTTCCTGCCGCAGTAGCAAATGGTTTTTACAGGGCAGGTTTGCTTGTCCCAGCACCCAACCCTCCTCTTTTCGCAGCCGGGCTTGGGACCGGCCATGGCAGAGTTAAAAAAATTCAACACTTTTCCCAAATTAGTCACCGTAACGACTTGAAATATAGTGGCAACCAAACAAGATCCAGGTCCCATTGTAGGAGAAACATAGTAGTCAAGGCTTCACAAAGTCTTTAGACACACCCAAATATGGCACTGCATGTAATGCTTGGTGCGGTCATTCTTAGGCCTTTTTGGCTGACATGTTAACGAATCCTCAGTGGCTTTTTCACTGATGTTCCTGGCCGCAGTAGCAAATAGTTTTTACAGGGCAGGTTTGCTAGTCCCAGCACCCAACCCTCCTCTTTTCGCAGCCGGGCTTGGGACCGGCCATGGCAGAGTTAAAAAAATTCAACACTTTTCCCAAATTAGTCACCGTAACGACTTGAAATATAGTGGCAACCAAACAAGATCCAGGTCCCATTGTAGGAGAAACATAGTAGTCAAGGCTTCACAAAGTCTTTAGACACACCCAAATATGGCACTGCATGTAATGCTTGGTGCGGTCATTCTTAGGCCTTTTTGGCTGAGATGTTAATGAATCCTCAGTGGCTTTTACACTGACGTTCCTGGCCGCAGTAGCAAATAGTTTTTACAGGGCAGGTTTGCTTGTCCCAGCACCCAACCCTCCTCTTTTCGCAGCCGGGCTTGGGACCGGCCATGGCAGAGTTAAAAAAATTCGACACTTTTCCCAAATTAGTCACCGTAACGACTTGAAATATAGTGGCAACTAAACAAGATCCAGGTCCCATTGTAGGAGAAACAGAGTAGTCAAGGCTTCACAAAGTCTTTAGACACACCCAAATATGGCACTGCATGTAATGCTTGGTGCGGTCATTCTTAGGCCTTTTTGGCTGACATGTTAACGAATCCTCAGTGGCTTTTTCACTGATGTTCCTGGCCGCAGTAGCAAATAGTTTTTACAGGGCAGGTTTGCTAGTCCCAGCACCCAACCCTCCTCTTTTCGCAGCCGGGCTTGGGACCGGCCATGGCAGAGTTTAAAAAATTCAACACTTTTCCCAAATTAGTCACCATAACGACTTGAAATATAGTGGCAACTAAACAAGATCCAGGTCCCATTGTAGGAGAAACAGAGTAGTCAAGGCTTCACAAAGTCTTTAGACACACCCAAATATGGCACTGCATGTAATGCTTGGTGCGGTCATTCTTAGGCCTTTTTGGCTGACATGTTAACGAATCCTCAGTGGCTTTTTCACTGACGTTCCTGCCGCAGTAGCAAATGGTTTTTACAGGGCAGGTTTGCTTGTCCCAGCACCCAACCCTCCTCTTTTCGCAGCCGGGCTTGGGACCGGCCATGGCAGAGTTAAAAAAATTCAACACTTTTCCCAAATTAGTCACCGTAACGACTTGAAATATAGTGGCAACCAAACAAGATCCAGGTCCCATTGTAGGAGAAACATAGTAGTCAAGGCTTCACAAAGTCTTTAGACACACCCAAATATGGCACTGCATGTAATGCTTGGTGCGGTCATTCTTAGGCCTTTTTGGCTGAGATGTTAACGAATCCTCAGTGGCTTTTACACTGACGTTCCTGGCCGCAGTAGCAAATAGTTTTTACAGGGCAGGTTTGCTTGTCCCAGCACCCAACCCTCCTCTTTTCGCAGCCGGGCTTGGGACCGGCCATGGCAGAGTTAAAAAAATTCAACACTTTTCCCAAATTAGTCACCGTAACGACTTGAAATATAGTGGCAACTAAACAAGATCCAGGTCCCATTGTAGGAGAAACAGAGTAGTCAAGGCTTCACAAAGTCTTTAGACACACCCAAATATGGCACTGCATGTAATGCTTGGTGCGGTCATTCTTAGGCCTTTTTGGCTGACATGTTAACGAATCCTCAGTGGCTTTTTCACTGATGTTCCTGGCCGCAGTAGCAAATAGTTTTTACAGGGCAGGTTTGCTAGTCCCAGCACCCAACCCTCCTCTTTTCGCAGCCGGGCTTGGGACCGGCCATGGCAGAGTTAAAAAAATTCAACACTTTTCCCAAATTAGTCACCGTAACGACTTGAAATATAGTGGCAACTAAACAAGATCCAGGTCCCATTGTAGGAGAAACAGAGTAGTCAAGGCTTCACAAAGTCTTTAGACACACCCAAATATGGCACTGCATGTAATGCTTGGTGCGGTCATTCTTAGGCCTTTTTGGCTGACATGTTAACGAATCCTCAGTGGCTTTTTCACTGACGTTCCTGCCGCAGTAGCAAATGGTTTTTACAGGGCAGGTTTGCTTGTCCCAGCACCCAACCCTCCTCTTTTAGCAGCCGGGCTTGGGACCGGCCATGGCAGAGTTAAAAAAATTCAACACTTTTCCCAAATTAGTCACCGTAACGACTTGAAATATAGTGGCAACTAAACAAGATCCAGGTCCCATTGTAGGAGAAACAGAGTAGTCAAGGCTTCACAAAGTCTTTAGACACACCCAAATATGGCACTGCATGTAATGCTTGGTGCGGTCATTCTTAGGCCTTTTTGGCTGACATGTTAACGAATCCTCAGTGGCTTTTTCACTGATGTTCCTGGCCGCAGTAGCAAATAGTTTTTACAGGGCAGGTTTGCTAGTCCCAGCACCCAACCCTCCTCTTTTCGCAGCCGGGCTTGGGACCGGCCATGGCAGAGTTAAAAAAATTCAACACTTTTCCCAAATTAGTCACCGTAACGACTTGAAATATAGTGGCAACTAAACAAGATCCAGGTCCCATTGTAGGAGAAACAGAGTAGTCAAGGCTTCACAAAGTCTTTAGACACACCCAAATATGGCACTGCATGTAATGCTTGGTGCGGTCATTCTTAGGCCTTTTTGGCTGACATGTTAACGAATCCTCAGTGGCTTTTTCACTGACGTTCCTGCTGCAGTAGCAAATGGTTTTTACAGGGCAGGTTTGCTTGTCCCAGCACCCAACCCTCCTCTTTTCGCAGCCGGGCTTGGGACCGGCCATGGCAGAGTTAAAAAAATTCAACACTTTTCCCAAATTAGTCACCGTAACGACTTGAAATATAGTGGCAACCAAACAAGATCCAGGTCCCATTGTAGGAGAAACATAGTAGTCAAGGCTTCACAAAGTCTTTAGACACACCCAAATATGGCACTGCATGTAATGCTTGGTGCGGTCATTCTTAGGCCTTTTTGGCTGAGATGTTAACGAATCTTCAGTGGCTTTTACACTGACGTTCCTGGCCGCAGTAGCAAATAGTTTTTACAGGGCAGGTTTGCTTGTCCCAGCACCCAACCCTCCTCTTTTCGCAGCCGGGCTTGGGACCGGCCATGGCAGAGTTAAAAAAATTCAACACTTTTCCCAAATTAGTCACCGTAACGACTTGAAATATAGTGGCAACTAAACAAGATCCAGGTCCCATTGTAGGAGAAACAGAGTAGTCAAGGCTTCACAAAGTCTTTAGACACACCCAAATATGGCACTGCATGTAATGCTTGGTGCGGTCATTCTTAGGCCTTTTTGGCTGACATGTTAACGAATCCTCAGTGGCTTTTTCACTGATGTTCCTGGCCGCAGTAGCAAATAGTTTTTACAGGGCAGGTTTGCTAGTCCCAGCACCCAACCCTCCTCTTTTCGCAGCCGGGCTTGGGACCGGCCATGGCAGAGTTAAAAAAATTCAACACTTTTCCCAAATTAGTCACCGTAACGACTTGAAATATAGTGGCAACTAAACAAGATCCAGGTCCCATTGTAGGAGAAACAGAGTAGTCAAGGCTTCACAAAGTCTTTAGACACACCCAAATATGGCACTGCATGTAATGCTTGGTGCGGTCATTCTTAGGCCTTTTTGGCTGACATGTTAACGAATCCTCAGTGGCTTTTTCACTGATGTTCCTGGCCGCAGTAGCAAATAGTTTTTACAGGGCAGGTTTGCTAGTCCCAGCACCCAACCCTCCTCTTTTCGCAGCCGGGCTTGGGACCGGCCATGGCAGAGTTAAAAAAATTCAACACTTTTCCCAAATTAGTCACCGTAACGACTTGAAATATAGTGGCAACTAAACAAGATCCAGGTCCCATTGTAGGAGAAACAGAGTAGTCAAGGCTTCACAAAGTCTTTAGACACACCCAAATATGGCACTGCATGTAATGCTTGGTGCGGTCATTCTTAGGCCTTTTTGGCTGACATGTTAACGAATCCTCAGTGGCTTTTTCACTGATGTTCCTGGCCGCAGTAGCAAATAGTTTTTACAGGGCAGGTTTGCTAGTCCCAGCACCCAACCCTCCTCTTTTCGCAGCCGGGCTTGGGACCGGCCATGGCAGAGTTAAAAAAATTCAACACTTTTCCCAAATTAGTCACCGTAACGACTTGAAATATAGTGGCAACTAAACAAGATCCAGGTCCCATTGTAGGAGAAACAGAGTAGTCAAGGCTTCACAAAGTCTTTAGACACACCCAAATATGGCACTGCATGTAATGCTTGGTGCGGTCATTCTTAGGCCTTTTTGGCTGAGATGTTAACGAATCTTCAGTGGCTTTTACACTGACGTTCCTGGCCGCAGTAGCAAATAGTTTTTACAGGGCAGGTTTGCTTGTCCCAGCACCCAACCCTCCTCTTTTCGCAGCCGGGCTTGGGACCGGCCATGGCAGAGTTAAAAAAATTCAACACTTTTCCCAAATTAGTCACCGTAACGACTTGAAATATAGTGGCAACTAAACAAGATCCAGGTCCCATTGTAGGAGAAACAGAGTAGTCAAGGCTTCACAAAGTCTTTAGACACACCCAAATATGGCACTGCATGTAATGCTTGGTGCGGTCATTCTTAGGCCTTTTTGGCTGACATGTTAACGAATCCTCAGTGGCTTTTTCACTGATGTTCCTGGCCGCAGTAGCAAATAGTTTTTACAGGGCAGGTTTGCTAGTCCCAGCACCCAACCCTCCTCTTTTCGCAGCCGGGCTTGGGACCGGCCATGGCAGAGTTAAAAAAATTCAACACTTTTCCCAAATTAGTCACCGTAACGACTTGAAATATAGTGGCAACTAAACAAGATCCAGGTCCCATTGTAGGAGAAACAGAGTAGTCAAGGCTTCACAAAGTCTTTAGACACACCCAAATATGGCACTGCATGTAATGCTTGGTGCGGTCATTCTTAGGCCTTTTTGGCTGACATGTTAACGAATCCTCAGTGGCTTTTTCACTGACGTTCCTGCCGCAGTAGCAAATGGTTTTTACAGGGCAGGTTTGCTTGTCCCAGCACCCAACCCTCCTCTTTTCGCAGCCGGGCTTGGGACCGGCCATGGCAGAGTTAAAAAAATTCAACACTTTTCCCAAATTAGTCACCGTAACGACTTGAAATATAGTGGCAACCAAACAAGATCCAGGTCCCATTGTAGGAGAAACATAGTAGTCAAGGCTTCACAAAGTCTTTAGACACACCCAAATATGGCACTGCATGTAATGCTTGGTGCGGTCATTCTTAGGCCTTTTTGGCTGAGATGTTAACGAATCCTCAGTGGCTTTTACACTGACGTTCCTGGCCGCAGTAGCAAATAGTTTTTACAGGGCAGGTTTGCTTGTCCCAGCACCCAACCCTCCTCTTTTCGCAGCCGGGCTTGGGACCGGCCATGGCAGAGTTAAAAAAATTCAACACTTTTCCCAAATTAGTCACCGTAACGACTTGAAATATAGTGGCAACTAAACAAGATCCAGGTCCCATTGTAGGAGAAACAGAGTAGTCAAGGCTTCACAAAGTCTTTAGACACACCCAAATATGGCACTGCATGTAATGCTTGGCGCGGTCATTCTTAGGCCTTTTTGGCTGACATGTTAACGAATCCTCAGTGGCTTTTTCACTGACGTTCCTGCCGCAGTAGCAAATGGTTTTTACAGGGCAGGTTTGCTTGTCCCAGCACCCAACCCTCCTCTTTTCGCAGCCGGGCTTGGGACCGGCCATGGCAGAGTTAAAAAAATTCAACACTTTTCCCAAATTAGTCACCGTAACGACTTGAAATATAGTGGCAACCAAACAAGATCCAGGTCCCATTGTAGGAGAAACATAGTAGTCAAGGCTTCACAAAGTCTTTAGACACACCCAAATATGGCACTGCATGTAATGCTTGGTGCGGTCATTCTTAGGCCTTTTTGGCTGACATGTTAACGAATCCTCAGTGGCTTTTTCACTGATGTTCCTGGCCGCAGTAGCAAATAGTTTTTACAGGGCAGGTTTGCTAGTCCCAGCACCCAACCCTCCTCTTTTCGCAGCCGGGCTTGGGACCGGCCATGGCAGAGTTAAAAAAATTCAACACTTTTCTCAAATTAGTCACCGTAACGACTTGAAATATAGTGGCAACTAAACAAGATCCAGGTCCCATTGTAGGAGAAACAGAGTAGTCAAGGCTTCACAAAGTCTTTAGACACACCCAAATATGGCACTGCATGTAATGCTTGGTGCGGTCATTCTTAGGCCTTTTTGGCTGACATGTTAACGAATCCTCAGTGGCTTTTTCACTGACGTTCCTGCCGCAGTAGCAAATGGTTTTTACAGGGCAGGTTTGCTTGTCCCAGCACCCAACCCTCCTCTTTTCGCAGCCGGGCTTGGGACCGGCCATGGCAGAGTTAAAAAAATTCAACACTTTTCCCAAATTAGTCACCGTAACGACTTGAAATATAGTGGCAACCAAACAAGATCCAGGTCCCATTGTAGGAGAAACATAGTAGTCAAGGCTTCACAAAGTCTTTAGACACACCCAAATATGGCACTGCATGTAATGCTTGGTGCGGTCATTCTTAGGCCTTTTTGGCTGAGATGTTAACGAATCTTCAGTGGCTTTTACACTGACGTTCCTGGCCGCAGTAGCAAATAGTTTTTACAGGGCAGGTTTGCTTGTCCCAGCACCCAACCCTCCTCTTTTCGCAGCCGGGCTTGGGACCGGCCATGGCAGAGTTAAAAAAATTCAACACTTTTCCCAAATTAGTCACCGTAACGACTTGAAATATAGTGGCAACTAAACAAGATCCAGGTCCCATTGTAGGAGAAACAGAGTAGTCAAGGCTTCACAAAGTCTTTAGACACACCCAAATATGGCACTGCATGTAATGCTTGGTGCGGTCATTCTTAGGCCTTTTTGGCTGACATGTTAACGAATCCTCAGTGGCTTTTTCACTGATGTTCCTGGCCGCAGTAGCAAATAGTTTTTACAGGGCAGGTTTGCTTGTCCCAGCACCCAACCCTCCTCTTTTCGCAGCCGGGCTTGGGACCGGCCATGGCAGAGTTAAAAAAATTCAACACTTTTCCCAAATTAGTCACCGTAACGACTTGAAATATAGTGGCAACTAAACAAGATCCAGGTCCCATTGTAGGAGAAACAGAGTAGTCAAGGCTTCACAAAGTCTTTAGACACACCCAAATATGGCACTGCATGTAATGCTTGGTGCGGTCATTCTTAGGCCTTTTTGGCTGACATGTTAACGAATCCTCAGTGGCTTTTTCACTGACGTTCCTGCCGCAGTAGCAAATGGTTTTTACAGGGCAGGTTTGCTTGTCCCAGCACCCAACCCTCCTCTTTTCACAGCCGGGCTTGGGACCGGCCATGGCAGAGTTAAAAAAATTCAACACTTTTCCCAAATTAGTCACCGTAACGACTTGAAATATAGTGGCAACCAAACAAGATCCAGGTCCCATTGTAGGAGAAACATAGTAGTCAAGGCTTCACAAAGTCTTTAGACACACCCAAATATGGCACTGCATGTAATGCTTGGTGCGGTCATTCTTAGGCCTTTTTGGCTGAGATGTTAACGAATCCTCAGTGGCTTTTACACTGACGTTCCTGGCCGCAGTAGCAAATAGTTTTTACAGGGCAGGTTTGCTTGTCCCAGCACCCAACCCTCCTCTTTTCGCAGCCGGGCTTGGGACCGGCCATGGCAGAGTTAAAAAAATTCAACACTTTTCCCAAATTAGTCACCGTAATGACTTGAAATATAGTGGCAACTAAACAAGATCCAGGTCCCATTGTAGGAGAAACAGAGTAGTCAAGGCTTCACAAAGTCTTTAGACACACCCAAATATGGCACTGCATGTAATGCTTGGTGCGGTCATTCTTAGGCCTTTTTGGCTGACATGTTAACGAATCCTCAGTGGCTTTTTCACTGATGTTCCTGGCCGCAGTAGCAAATAGTTTTTACAGGGCAGGTTTGCTAGTCCCAGCACCCAACCCTCCTCTTTTCGCAGCCGGGCTTGGGACCGGCCATGGCAGAGTTAAAAAAATTCAACACTTTTCCCAAATTAGTCACCGTAACGACTTGAAATATAGTGGCAACTAAACAAGATCCAGGTCCCATTGTAGGAGAAACAGAGTAGTCAAGGCTTCACAAAGTCTTTAGACACACCCAAATATGGCACTGCATGTAATGCTTGGTGCGGTCATTCTTAGGCCTTTTTGGCTGACATGTTAACGAATCCTCAGTGGCTTTTTCACTGACGTTCCTGCCGCAGTAGCAAATGGTTTTTACAGGGCAGGTTTGCTTGTCCCAGCACCCAACCCTCCTCTTTTCGCAGCCGGGCTTGGGACCGGCCATGGCAGAGTTAAAAAAATTCAACACTTTTCCCAAATTAGTCACCGTAACGACTTGAAATATAGTGGCAACTAAACAAGATCCAGGTCCCATTGTAGGAGAAACAGAGTAGTCAAGGCTTCACAAAGTCTTTAGACACACCCAAATATGGCACTGCATGTAATGCTTGGCGCGGTCATTCTTAGGCCTTTTTGGCTGACATGTTAACGAATCCTCAGTGGCTTTTTCACTGACGTTCCTGCCGCAGTAGCAAATGGTTTTTACAGGGCAGGTTTGCTTGTCCCAGCACCCAACCCTCCTCTTTTCGCAGCCGGGCTTGGGACCGGCCATGGCAGAGTTAAAAAAATTCAACACTTTTCCCAAATTAGTCACCGTAACGACTTGAAATATAGTGGCAACCAAACAAGATCCAGGTCCCATTGTAGGAGAAACATAGTAGTCAAGGCTTCACAAAGTCTTTAGACACACCCAAATATGGCACTGCATGTAATGCTTGGTGCGGTCATTCTTAGGCCTTTTTGGCTGACATGTTAACGAATCCTCAGTGGCTTTTTCACTGATGTTCCTGGCCGCAGTAGCAAATAGTTTTTACAGGGCAGGTTTGCTTGTCCCAGCACCCAACCCTCCTCTTTTCGCAGCCGGGCTTGGGACCGGCCATGGCAGAGTTAAAAAAATTCAACACTTTTCCCAAATTAGTCACCGTAACGACTTGAAATATAGTGGCAACTAAACAAGATCCAGGTCCCATTGTAGGAGAAACAGAGTAGTCAAGGCTTCACAAAGTCTTTAGACACACCCAAATATGGCACTGCATGTAATGCTTGGCGCGGTCATTCTTAGGCCTTTTTGGCTGACATGTTAACGAATCCTCAGTGGCTTTTTCACTGACGTTCCTGCCGCAGTAGCAAATGGTTTTTACAGGGCAGGTTTGCTTGTCCCAGCACCCAACCCTCCTCTTTTCGCAGCCGGGCTTGGGACCGGCCATGGCAGAGTTAAAAAAATTCAACACTTTTCCCAAATTAGTCACCGTAACGACTTGAAATATAGTGGCAACCAAACAAGATCCAGGTCCCATTGTAGGAGAAACATAGTAGTCAAGGCTTCACAAAGTCTTTAGACACACCCAAATATGGCACTGCATGTAATGCTTGGTGCGGTCATTCTTAGGCCTTTTTGGCTGACATGTTAACGAATCCTCAGTGGCTTTTTCACTGATGTTCCTGGCCGCAGTAGCAAATAGTTTTTACAGGGCAGGTTTGCTAGTCCCAGCACCCAACCCTCCTCTTTTCGCAGCCGGGCTTGGGACCGGCCATGGCAGAGTTAAAAAAATTCAACACTTTTCTCAAATTAGTCACCGTAACGACTTGAAATATAGTGGCAACTAAACAAGATCCAGGTCCCATTGTAGGAGAAACAGAGTAGTCAAGGCTTCACAAAGTCTTTAGACACACCCAAATATGGCACTGCATGTAATGCTTGGTGCGGTCATTCTTAGGCCTTTTTGGCTGACATGTTAACGAATCCTCAGTGGCTTTTTCACTGACGTTCCTGCCGCAGTAGCAAATGGTTTTTACAGGGCAGGTTTGCTTGTCCCAGCACCCAACCCTCCTCTTTTCGCAGCCGGGCTTGGGACCGGCCATGGCAGAGTTAAAAAAATTCAACACTTTTCCCAAATTAGTCACCGTAACGACTTGAAATATAGTGGCAACCAAACAAGATCCAGGTCCCATTGTAGGAGAAACATAGTAGTCAAGGCTTCACAAAGTCTTTAGACACACCCAAATATGGCACTGCATGTAATGCTTGGTGCGGTCATTCTTAGGCCTTTTTGGCTGAGATGTTAACGAATCTTCAGTGGCTTTTACACTGACGTTCCTGGCCGCAGTAGCAAATAGTTTTTACAGGGCAGGTTTGCTTGTCCCAGCACCCAACCCTCCTCTTTTCGCAGCCGGGCTTGGGACCGGCCATGGCAGAGTTAAAAAAATTCAACACTTTTCCCAAATTAGTCACCGTAACGACTTGAAATATAGTGGCAACTAAACAAGATCCAGGTCCCATTGTAGGAGAAACAGAGTAGTCAAGGCTTCACAAAGTCTTTAGACACACCCAAATATGGCACTGCATGTAATGCTTGGTGCGGTCATTCTTAGGCCTTTTTGGCTGACATGTTAACGAATCCTCAGTGGCTTTTTCACTGATGTTCCTGGCCGCAGTAGCAAATAGTTTTTACAGGGCAGGTTTGCTTGTCCCAGCACCCAACCCTCCTCTTTTCGCAGCCGGGCTTGGGACCGGCCATGGCAGAGTTAAAAAAATTCAACACTTTTCCCAAATTAGTCACCGTAACGACTTGAAATATAGTGGCAACTAAACAAGATCCAGGTCCCATTGTAGGAGAAACAGAGTAGTCAAGGCTTCACAAAGTCTTTAGACACACCCAAATATGGCACTGCATGTAATGCTTGGTGCGGTCATTCTTAGGCCTTTTTGGCTGACATGTTAACGAATCCTCAGTGGCTTTTTCACTGACGTTCCTGCCGCAGTAGCAAATGGTTTTTACAGGGCAGGTTTGCTTGTCCCAGCACCCAACCCTCCTCTTTTCACAGCCGGGCTTGGGACCGGCCATGGCAGAGTTAAAAAAATTCAACACTTTTCCCAAATTAGTCACCGTAACGACTTGAAATATAGTGGCAACCAAACAAGATCCAGGTCCCATTGTAGGAGAAACATAGTAGTCAAGGCTTCACAAAGTCTTTAGACACACCCAAATATGGCACTGCATGTAATGCTTGGTGCGGTCATTCTTAGGCCTTTTTGGCTGAGATGTTAACGAATCCTCAGTGGCTTTTACACTGACGTTCCTGGCCGCAGTAGCAAATAGTTTTTACAGGGCAGGTTTGCTTGTCCCAGCACCCAACCCTCCTCTTTTCGCAGCCGGGCTTGGGACCGGCCATGGCAGAGTTAAAAAAATTCAACACTTTTCCCAAATTAGTCACGTAACGACTTGAAATATAGTGGCAACTAAACAAGATCCAGGTCCCATTGTAGGAGAAACAGAGTAGTCAAGGCTTCACAAAGTCTTTAGACACACCCAAATATGGCACTGCATGTAATGCTTGGCGCGGTCATTCTTAGGCCTTTTTGGCTGACATGTTAACGAATCCTCAGTGGCTTTTTCACTGACGTTCCTGCCGCAGTAGCAAATGGTTTTTACAGGGCAGGTTTGCTTGTCCCAGCACCCAACCCTCCTCTTTTCGCAGCCGGGCTTGGGACCGGCCATGGCAGAGTTAAAAAAATTCAACACTTTTCCCAAATTAGTCACCGTAACGACTTGAAATATAGTGGCAACCAAACAAGATCCAGGTCCCATTGTAGGAGAAACATAGTAGTCAAGGCTTCACAAAGTCTTTAGACACACCCAAATATGGCACTGCATGTAATGCTTGGTGCGGTCATTCTTAGGCCTTTTTGGCTGAGATGTTAACGAATCCTCAGTGGCTTTTACACTGACGTTCCTGGCCGCAGTAGCAAATAGTTTTTACAGGGCAGGTTTGCTTGTCCCAGCACCCAACCCTCCTCTTTTCGCAGCCGGGCTTGGGACCGGCCACGGCAGAGTTAAAAAAATTCAACACTTTTCGCAAATTAGTCACCGTAACGACTTGAAATATAGTGGCAACTAAACAAGATCCAGGTCCCATTGTAGGAGAAACAGAGTAGTCAAGGCTTCACAAAGTCTTTAGACACACCCAAATATGGCACTGCATGTAATGCTTGGTGCGGTCATTCTTAGGCCTTTTTGGCTGACATGTTAACGAATCCTCAGTGGCTTTTTCACTGATGTTCCTGGCCGCAGTAGCAAATAGTTTTTACAGGGCAGGTTTGCTAGTCCCAGCACCCAACCCTCCTCTTTTCGCAGCCGGGCTTGGGACCGGCCATGGCAGAGTTTAAAAAATTCAACACTTTTCCCAAATTAGTCACCGTAACGACTTGAAATATAGTGGCAACTAAACAAGATCCAGGTCCCATTGTAGGAGAAACAGAGTAGTCAAGGCTTCACAAAGTCTTTAGACACACCCAAATATGGCACTGCATGTAATGCTTGGTGCGGTCATTCTTAGGCCTTTTTGGCTGACATGTTAACGAATCCTCAGTGGCTTTTTCACTGACGTTCCTGCCGCAGTAGCAAATGGTTTTTACAGGGCAGGTTTGCTTGTCCCAGCACCCAACCCTCCTCTTTTCGCAGCCGGGCTTGGGACCGGCCATGGCAGAGTTAAAAAAATTCAACACTTTTCCCAAATTAGTCACCGTAACGACTTGAAATATAGTGGCAACTAAACAAGATCCAGGTCCCATTGTAGGAGAAACAGAGTAGTCAAGGCTTCACAAAGTCTTTAGACACACCCAAATATGGCACTGCATGTAATGCTTGGTGCGGTCATTCTTAGGCCTTTTTGGCTGACATGTTAACAAATCCTCAGTGGCTTTTTCACTGACGTTCCTGCCGCAGTAGCAAATGGTTTTTACAGGGCAGGTTTGCTTGTCCCAGCCCCCAACCCTCCTCTTTTCGCAGCCGGGCTTGGGACCGGCCATGGCAGAGTTAAAAAAATTCAACACTTTTCCCAAATTAGTCACCGTAACGACTTGAAATATAGTGGCAACCAAACAAGATCCAGGTCCCATTGTAGGAGAAACATAGTAGTCAAGGCTTCACAAAGTCTTTAGACACACCCAAATATGGCACTGCATGTAATGCTTGGTGCGGTCATTCTTAGGCCTTTTTGGCTGAGATGTTAACGAATCCTCAGTGGCTTTTTCACTGACGTTCCTGGCCGCAGTAGCAAATAGTTTTTACAGGGCAGGTTTGCTTGTCCCAGCACCCAACCCTCCTCTTTTCGCAGCCGGGCTTGGGACCGGCCATGGCAGAGTTAAAAAAATTCAACACTTTTCCCAAATTAGTCACCGTAACGACTTGAAATATAGTGGCAACTAAACAAGATCCAGGTCCCATTGTAGGAGAAACAGAGTAGTCAAGGCTTCACAAAGTCTTTAGACACACCCAAATATGGCACTGCATGTAATGCTTGGTGCGGTCATTCTTAGGCCTTTTTGGCTGACATGTTAACGAATCCTCAGTGGCTTTTTCACTGATGTTCCTGGCCGCAGTAGCAAATAGTTTTTACAGGGCAGGTTTGCTAGTCCCAGCACCCAACCCTCCTCTTTTCGCAGCCGGGCTTGGGACCGGCCATGGCAGAGTTAAAAAAATTCAACACTTTTCCCAAATTAGTCACCGTAACGACTTGAAATATAGTGGCAACTAAACAAGATCCAGGTCCCATTGTAGGAGAAACAGAGTAGTCAAGGCTTCACAAAGTCTTTAGACACACCCAAATATGGCACTGCATGTAATGCTTGGTGCGGTCATTCTTAGGCCTTTTTGGCTGACATGTTAACGAATCCTCAGTGGCTTTTTCACTGACGTTCCTACCGCAGTAGCAAATGGTTTTTACAGGGCAGGTTTGCTTGTCCCAGAACCCAACCCTCCTCTTTTCGCAGCCGGGCTTGGGACCGGCCATGGCAGAGTTAAAAAAATTCAACACTTTTCCCAAATTAGTCACCGTAACGACTTGAAATATAGTGGCAACCAAACAAGATCCAGGTCCCATTGTAGGAGAAACATAGTAGTCAAGGCTTCACAAAGTCTTTAGACACACCCAAATATGGCACTGCATGTAATGCTTGGTGCGGTCATTCTTAGGCCTTTTTGGCTGAGATGTTAACGAATCCTCAGTGGCTTTTACACTGACGTTCCTGGCCGCAGTAGCAAATAGTTTTTACAGGGCAGGTTTGCTTGTCCCAGCACCCAACCCTCCTCTTTTCGCAGCCGGGCTTGGGACCGGCCATGGCAGAGTTAAAAAAATTCAACACTTTTCCCAAATTAGTCACCGAAACGACTTGAAATATAGTGGCAACTAAACAAGATCCAGGTCCCATTGTAGGAGAAACAGAGTAGTCAAGGCTTCACAAAGTCTTTAGACACACCCAAATATGGCACTGCATGTAATGCTTGGTGCGGTCATTCTTAGGCCTTTTTGGCTGACATGTTAACGAATCCTCAGTGGCTTTTTCACTGATGTTCCTGGCCGCAGTAGCAAATAGTTTTTACAGGGCAGGTTTGCTAGTCCCAGCACCCAACCCTCCTCTTTTCGCAGCCGGGCTTGGGACCGGCCATGGCAGAGTTAAAAAAATTCAACACTTTTCCCAAATTAGTCACCGTAACGACTTGAAATATAGTGGCAACTAAACAAGATCCAGGTCCCATTGTAGGAGAAACAGAGTAGTCAAGGCTTCACAAAGTCTTTAGACACACCCAAATATGGCACTGCATGTAATGCTTGGTGCGGTCATTCTTAGGCCTTTTTGGCTGAGATGTTAACGAATCCTCAGTGGCTTTTACACTGACGTTCCTGGCCGCAGTAGCAAATAGTTTTTACAGGGCAGGTTTGCTTGTCCCAGCACCCAACCCTCCTCTTTTCGCAGCCGGGCTTGGGACCGGCCATGGCAGAGTTAAAAAAATTCAACACTTTTCCCAAATTAGTCACCGTAACGACTTGAAATATAGTGGCAACTAAACAAGATCCAGGTCCCATTGTAGGAGAAACAGAGTAGTCAAGGCTTCACAAAGTCTTTAGACACACCCAAATATGGCACTGCATGTAATGCTTGGTGCGGTCATTCTTAGGCCTTTTTGGCTGACATGTTAACGAATCCTCAGTGGCTTTTTCACTGACGCTCCTGCCGCAGTAGCAAATGGTTTTTACAGGGCAGGTTTGCTTGTCCCAGCACCCAACCCTCCTCTTTTAGCAGCCGGGCTTGGGACCGGCCATGGCAGAGTTAAAAAAATTCAACACTTTTCCCAAATTAGTCACCGTAACGACTTGAAATATAGTGGCAACTAAACAAGATCCAGGTCCCATTGTAGGAGAAACAGAGTAGTCAAGGCTTCACAAAGTCTTTAGACACACCCAAATATGGCACTGCATGTAATGCTTGGTGCGGTCATTCTTAGGCCTTTTTGGCTGACATGTTAACGAATCCTCAGTGGCTTTTTCACTGATGTTCCTGGCCGCAGTAGCAAATAGTTTTTACAGGGCAGGTTTGCTAGTCCCAGCACCCAACCCTCCTCTTTTCGCAGCCGGGCTTGGGACCGGCCATGGCAGAGTTAAAAAAATTCAACACTTTTCCCAAATTAGTCACCGTAACGACTTGAAATATAGTGGCAACTAAACAAGATCCAGGTCCCATTGTAGGAGAAACAGAGTAGTCAAGGCTTCACAAAGTCTTTAGACACACCCAAATATGGCACTGCATGTAATGCTTGGTGCGGTCATTCTTAGGCCTTTTTGGCTGACATGTTAACGAATCCTCAGTGGCTTTTTCACTGACGTTCCTGCCGCAGTAGCAAATGGTTTTTACAGGGCAGGTTTGCTTGTCCCAGCACCCAACCCTCCTATTTTCGCAGCCGGGCTTGGGACCGGCCATGGCAGAGTTAAAAAAATTCAACACTTTTCCCAAATTAGTCACCGTAACGACTTGAAATATAGTGGCAACCAAACAAGATCCAGGTCCCATTGTAGGAGAAACATAGTAGTCAAGGCTTCACAAAGTCTTTAGACACACCCAAATATGGCACTGCATGTAATGCTTGGTGCGGTCATTCTTAGGCCTTTTTGGCTGAGATGTTAACGAATCCTCAGTGGCTTTTACACTGACGTTCCTGGCCGCAGTAGCAAATAGTTTTTACAGGGCAGGTTTGCTTGTCCCAGCACCCAACCCTCCTCTTTTCGCAGCCGGGCTTGGGACCGGCCATGGCAGAGTTAAAAAAATTCAACACTTTTCCCAAATTAGTCACCGTAACGACTTGAAATATAGTGGCAACTAAACAAGATCCAGGTCCCATTGTAGGAGAAACAGAGTAGTCAAGGCTTCACAAAGTCTTTAGACACACCCAAATATGGCACTGCATGTAATGCTTGGTGCGGTCATTCTTAGGCCTTTTTGGCTGACATGTTAACGAATCCTCAGTGGCTTTTTCACTGATGTTCCTGGCCGCAGTAGCAAATAGTTTTTACAGGGCAGGTTTGCTAGTCCCAGCACCCAACCCTCCTCTTTTCGCAGCCGGGCTTGGGACCGGCCATGGCAGAGTTAAAAAAATTCAACACTTTTCCCAAATTAGTCACCGTAACGACTTGAAATATAGTGGCAACTAAACAAGATCCAGGTCCCATTGTAGGAGAAACAGAGTAGTCAAGGCTTCACAAAGTCTTTAGACACACCCAAATATGGCACTGCATGTAATGCTTGGTGCGGTCATTCTTAGGCCTTTTTGGCTGACATGTTAACGAATCCTCAGTGGCTTTTTCACTGACGCTCCTGCCGCAGTAGCAAATGGTTTTTACAGGGCAGGTTTGCTTGTCCCAGCACCCAACCCTCCTCTTTTAGCAGCCGGGCTTGGGACCGGCCATGGCAGAGTTAAAAAAATTCAACACTTTTCCCAAATTAGTCACCGTAACGACTTGAAATATAGTGGCAACTAAACAAGATCCAGGTCCCATTGTAGGAGAAACAGAGTAGTCAAGGCTTCACAAAGTCTTTAGACACACCCAAATATGGCACTGCATGTAATGCTTGGTGCGGTCATTCTTAGGCCTTTTTGGCTGACATGTTAACGAATCCTCAGTGGCTTTTTCACTGATGTTCCTGGCCGCAGTAGCAAATAGTTTTTACAGGGCAGGTTTGCTAGTCCCAGCACCCAACCCTCCTCTTTTCGCAGCCGGGCTTGGGACCGGCCATGGCAGAGTTAAAAAAATTCAACACTTTTCCCAAATTAGTCACCGTAACGACTTGAAATATAGTGGCAACTAAACAAGATCCAGGTCCCATTGTAGGAGAAACAGAGTAGTCAAGGCTTCACAAAGTCTTTAGACACACCCAAATATGGCACTGCATGTAATGCTTGGTGCGGTCATTCTTAGGCCTTTTTGGCTGACATGTTAACGAATCCTCAGTGGCTTTTTCACTGACGTTCCTGCCGCAGTAGCAAATGGTTTTTACAGGGCAGGTTTGCTTGTCCCAGCACCCAACCCTCCTCTTTTCGCAGCCGGGCTTGGGACCGGCCATGGCAGAGTTAAAAAAATTCAACACTTTTCCCAAATTAGTCACCGTAACGACTTGAAATATAGTGGCAACCAAACAAGATCCAGGTCCCATTGTAGGAGAAACATAGTAGTCAAGGCTTCACAAAGTCTTTAGACACACCCAAATATGGCACTGCATGTAATGCTTGGTGCGGTCATTCTTACGCCTTTTTGGCTGAGATGTTAACGAATCCTCAGTGGCTTTTACACTGACGTTCCTGGCCGCAGTAGCAAATAGTTTTTACAGGGCAGGTTTGCTTGTCCCAGCACCCAACCCTCCTCTTTTCGCAGCCGGGCTTGGGACCGGCCATGGCAGAGTTAAAAAAATTCAACACTTTTCCCAAATTAGTCACCGTAACGACTTGAAATATAGTGGCAACTAAACAAGATCCAGGTCCCATTGTAGGAGAAACAGAGTAGTCAAGGCTTCACAAAGTCTTTAGACACACCCAAATATGGCACTGCATGTAATGCTTGGTGCGGTCATTCTTAGGCCTTTTTGGCTGACATGTTAACGAATCCTCAGTGGCTTTTTCACTGATGTTCCTGGCCGCAGTAGCAAATAGTTTTTACAGGGCAGGTTTGCTAGTCCCAGCACCCAACCCTCCTCTTTTCGCAGCCGGGCTTGGGACCGGCCATGGCAGAGTTAAAAAAATTCAACACTTTTCCCAAATTAGTCACCGTAACGACTTGAAATATAGTGGCAACTAAACAAGATCCAGGTCCCATTGTAGGAGAAACAGAGTAGTCAAGGCTTCACAAAGTCTTTAGACACACCCAAATATGGCACTGCATGTAATGCTTGGTGCGGTCATTCTTAGGCCTTTTTGGCTGACATGTTAACGAAATTTTCAGTGGCTTTTTCACTGACGTTCCTGCCGCAGTAGCAAATGGTTTTTACAGGGCAGGTTTGCTTGTCCCAGCACCCAACCCTCCTCTTTTCGCAGCCGGGCTTGGGACCGGCCATGGCAGAGTTAAAAAAATTCAACACTTTTCCCAAATTAGTCACCGTAACGACTTGAAATATAGTGGCAACCAAACAAGATCCAGGTCCCATTGTAGGAGAAACATAGTAGTCAAGGCTTCACAAAGTCTTTAGACACACCCAAATATGGCACTGCATGTAATGCTTGGTGCGGTCATTCTTAGGCCTTTTTGGCTGAGATGTTAACGAATCCTCAGTGGCTTTTACACTGACGTTCCTGGCCGCAGTAGCAAATAGTTTTTACAGGGCAGGTTTGCTTGTCCCAGCACCCAACCCTCCTCTTTTCGCAGCCGGGCTTGGGACCGGCCATGGCAGAGTTAAAAAAATTCAACACTTTTCCCAAATTAGTCACCGTAACGACTTGAAATATAGTGGCAACTAAACAAGATCCAGGTCCCATTGTAGGAGAAACAGAGTAGTCAAGGCTTCACAAAGTCTTTAGACACACCCAAATATGGCACTGCATGTAATGCTTGGTGCGGTCATTCTTAGGCCTTTTTGGCTGACATGTTAACGAATCCTCAGTGGCTTTTTCACTGACGTTCCTGCCGCAGTAGCAAATGGTTTTTACAGGGCAGGTTTGCTTGTCCCAGCACCCAACCCTCCTCTTTTAGCAGCCGGGCTTGGGACCGGCCATGGCAGAGTTAAAAAAATTCAACACTTTTCCCAAATTAGTCACCGTAACGACTTGAAATATAGTGGCAACTAAACAAGATCCAGGTCCCATTGTAGGAGAAACAGAGTAGTCAAGGCTTCACAAAGTCTTTAGACACACCCAAATATGGCACTGCATGTAATGCTTGGTGCGGTCATTCTTAGGCCTTTTTGGCTGACATGTTAACGAATCCTCAGTGGCTTTTTCACTGATGTTCCTGGCCGCAGTAGCAAATAGTTTTTACAGGGCAGGTTTGCTAGTCCCAGCACCCAACCCTCCTCTTTTCGCAGCTGGGCTTGGGACCGGCCATGGCAGAGTTAAAAAAATTCAACACTTTTCCCAAATTAGTCACCGTAACGACTTGAAATATAGTGGCAACTAAACAAGATCCAGGTCCCATTGTAGGAGAAACAGAGTAGTCAAGGCTTCACAAAGTCTTTAGACACACCCAAATATGGCACTGCATGTAATGCTTGGTGCGGTCATTCTTAGGCCTTTTTGGCTGACATGTTAACGAATCCTCAGTGGCTTTTTCACTGACGTTCCTGCCGCAGTAGCAAATGGTTTTTACAGGGCAGGTTTGCTTGTCCCAGCACCCAACCCTCCTCTTTTCGCAGCCGGGCTTGGGACCGGCCATGGCAGAGTTAAAAAAATTCAACACTTTTCCCAAATTAGTCACCGTAACGACTTGAAATATAGTGGCAACCAAACAAGATCCAGGTCCCATTGTAGGAGAAACATAGTAGTCAAGGCTTCACAAAGTCTTTAGACACACCCAAATATGGCACTGCATGTAATGCTTGGTGCGGTCATTCTTAGGCCTTTTTGGCTGAGATGTTAACGAATCCTCAGTGGCTTTTACACTGACGTTCCTGGCCGCAGTAGCAAATAGTTTTTACAGGGCAGGTTTGCTTGTCCCAGCACCCAACCCTCCTCTTTTCGCAGCCGGGCTTGGGACCGGCCATGGCAGAGTTAAAAAAATTCAACACTTTTCCCAAATTAGTCACCGTAACGACTTGAAATATAGTGGCAACTAAACAAGATCCAGGTCCCATTGTAGGAGAAACAGAGTAGTCAAGGCTTCACAAAGTCTTTAGACACACCCAAATATGGCACTGCATGTAATGCTTGGTGCGGTCATTCTTAGGCCTTTTTGGCTGACATGTTAACGAATCCTCAGTGGCTTTTTCACTGATGTTCCTGGCCGCAGTAGCAAATAGTTTTTACAGGGCAGGTTAGCTAGTCCAAGCACCCAACCCTCCTCTTTTCGCAGCCGGGCTTGGGACCGGCCATGGCAGAGTTAAAAAAATTCAACACTTTTCCCAAATTAGTCACCGTAACGACTTGAAATATAGTGGCAACTAAACAAGATCCAGGTCCCATTGTAGGAGAAACAGAGTAGTCAAGGCTTCACAAAGTCTTTAGACACACCCAAATATGGCACTGCATGTAATGCTTGGTGCGGTCATTCTTAGGCCTTTTTGGCTGACATGTTAACGAATCCTCAGTGGCTTTTTCACTGACGTTCCTGCCGCAGTAGCAAATGGTTTTTACAGGGCAGGTTTGCTTGTCCCAGCACCCAACCCTCCTCTTTTCGCAGCCGGGCTTGGGACCGGCCATGGCAGAGTTAAAAAAATTCAACACTTTTCCCAAATTAGTCACCGTAACGACTTGAAATATAGTGGCAACTAAACAAGATCCAGGTCCCATTGTAGGAGAAACAGAGTATTCAAGGCTTCACAAAGTCTTTAGACACACCCAAATATGGCACTGCATGTAATGCTTGGTGCGGTCATTCTTAGGCCTTTTTGGCTGACATGTTAACGAATCCTCAGTGGCTTTTTCACTGACGTTCCTGCCGCAGTAGCAAATGGTTTTTACAGGGCAGGTTTGCTTGTCCCAGCACCCAACCCTCCTCTTTTCGCAGCCGGGCTTGGGACCGGCCATGGCAGAGTTAAAAAAATTCAACACTTTTCCCAAATTAGTCACCGTAACGACTTGAAATATAGTGGCAACCAAACAAGATCCAGGTCCCATTGTAGGAGAAACATAGTAGTCAAGGCTTCACAAAGTCTTTAGACACACCCAAATATGGCACTGCATGTAATGCTTGGTGCGGTCATTCTTAGGCCTTTTTGGCTGAGATGTTAACGAATCCTCAGTGGCTTTTACACTGACGTTCCTGGCCGCAGTAGCAAATAGTTTTTACAGGGCAGGTTTGCTTGTCCCAGCACCCAACCCTCCTCTTTTCGCAGCTGGGCTTGGGACCGGCCACGGCAGAGTTAAAAAAATTCAACACTTTTCCCAAATTAGTCACCGTAACGACTTGAAATATAGTGGCAACTAAACAAGATCCAGGTCCCATTGTAGGAGAAACAGAGTAGTCAAGGCTTCACAAAGTCTTTAGACACACCCAAATATGGCACTGCATGTAATGCTAGGTGCGGTCATTCTTAGGCCTTTTTGGCTGACATGTTAACGAATCCTCAGTGGCTTTTTCACTGATGTTCCTGGCCGCAGTAGCAAATAGTTTTTACAGGGCAGGTTTGCTAGTCCCAGCACCCAACCCTCCTCTTTTCGCAGCCGGGCTTGGGACCGGCCATGGCAGAGTTAAAAAAATTCAACACTTTTCCCAAATTAGTCACCGTAACGACTTGAAATATAGTGGCAACTAAACAAGATCCAGGTCCCATTGTAGGAGAAACAGAGTAGTCAAGGCTTCACAAAGTCTTTAGACACACCCAAATATGGCACTGCATGTAATGCTTGGTGCGGTCATTCTTAGGCCTTTTTGGCTGACATGTTAACGAATCCTCAGTGGCTTTTTCACTGACGTTCCTGCCGCAGTAGCAAATGGTTTTTACAGGGCAGGTTTGCTTGGCCCAGCACCCAACCCTCCTCTTTTCGCAGCCGGGCTTGGGACCAGCCATGGCAGAGTTAAAAAAATTCAACACTTTTCCCAAATTAGTCACCGTAACGACTTGAAATATAGTGGCAACTAAACAAGATCCAGGTCCCATTGTAGGAGAAACAGAGTAGTCAAGGCTTCACAAAGTCTTTAGACACACCCAAATATGGCACTGCATGTAATGCTTGGTGCGGTCATTCTTAGGCCTTTTTGGCTGACATGTTAACGAATCCTCAGTGGCTTTTTCACTGACGTTCCTGCCGCAGTAGCAAATGGTTTTTACAGGGCAGGTTTGCTTGTCCCAGCACCCAACCCTCCTCTTTTCGCAGCCGGGCTTGGGACCGGCCATGGCAGAGTTAAAAAAATTCAACACTTTTCCCAAATTAGTCACCGTAACGACTTGAAATATAGTGGCAACTAAACAAGATCCAGGTCCCATTGTAGGAGAAACAGAGTAGTCAAGGCTTCACAAAGTCTTTAGACACACCCAAATATGGCACTGCATGTAATGCTTGGTGCGGTCATTCTTAGGCCTTTTTGGCTGACATGTTAACGAATCCTCAGTGGCTTTTTCACTGACGTTCCTGCCGCAGTAGCAAATGGTTTTTACAGGGCAGGTTTGCTTGTCCCAGCACCCAACCCTCCTCTTTTCGCAGCCGGGCTTGGGACCGGCCATGGCAGAGTTAAAAAAATTCAACACTTTTCCCAAATTAGTCACCGTAACGACTTGAAATATAGTGGCAACCAAACAAGATCCAGGTCCCATTGTAGGAGAAACATAGTAGTCAAGGCTTCACAAAGTCTTTAGACACACCCAAATATGGCACTGCATGTAATGCTTGGTGCGGTCATTCTTAGGCCTTTTTGGCTGAGATGTTAACGAATCCTCAGTGGCTTTTACACTGATGTTCCTGGCCGCAGTAGCAAATAGTTTTTACAGGACAGGTTTGCTTGTCCCAGCACCCAACCCTCCTCTTTTCGCAGCCGGGCTTGGGACCGGCCATGGCAGAGTTAAAAAAATTCAACACTTTTCCCAAATTAGTCACCGTAACGACTTGAAATATAGTGGCAACTAAACAAGATCCAGGTCCCATTGTAGGAGAAACAGAGTAGTCAAGGCTTCACAAAATCTTTAGACACACCCAAATATGGCACTGCATGTAATGCTTGGTGCGGTCATTCTTAGGCCTTTTTGGCTGACATGTTAACGAATCCTCAGTGGCTTTTTCACTGATGTTCCTGGCCGCAGTAGCAAATAGTTTTTACAGGGCAGGTTTGCTAGTCCCAGCACCCAACCCTCCTCTTTTCGCAGCCGGGCTTGGGACCGGCCATGGCAGAGTTAAAAAAATTCAACACTTTTCCCAAATTAGTCACCGTAACGACTTGAAATATAGTGGCAACTAAACAAGATCCAGGTCCCATTGTAGGAGAAACAGAGTAGTCAAGGCTTCACAAAGTCTTTAGACACACCCAAATATGGCACTGCATGTAATGCTTGGTGCGGTCATTCTTAGGCCTTTTTGGCTGACATGTTAACGAATCCTCAGTGGCTTTTTCACTGACGTTCCTGCCGCAGTAGCAAATGGTTTTTACAGGGCAGGTTTGCTTGTCCCAGCACCCAACCCTCCTCTTTTAGCAGCCGGGCTTGGGACCGGCCATGGCAGAGTTAAAAAAATTCAACACTTTTCCCAAATTAGTCACCGTAACGACTTGAAATATAGTGGCAACTAAACAAGATCCAGGTCCCATTGTAGGAGAAACAGAGTAGTCAATGCTTCACAAAGTCTTTAGACACACCCAAATATGGCACTGCATGTAATGCTTGGTGCGGTCATTCTTAGGCCTTTTTGGCTGACATGTTAACGAATCCTCAGTGGCTTTTTCACTGATGTTCCTGGCCGCAGTAGCAAATAGTTTTTACAGGGCAGGTTTGCTAGTCCCAGCACCCAACCCTCCTCTTTTCGCAGCCGGGCTTGGGACCGGCCATGGCAGAGTTAAAAAAATTCAACACTTTTCCCAAATTAGTCACCGTAACGACTTGAAATATAGTGGCAACTAAACAAGATCCAGGTCCCATTGTAGGAGAAACAGAGTAGTCAAGGCTTCACAAAGTCTTTAGACACACCCAAATATGGCACTGCATGTAATGCTTGGTGCGGTCATTCTTAGGCCTTTTTGGCTGACATGTTAAAGAATCCTCAGTGGCTTTTTCACTGACGTTCCTGCCGCAGTAGCAAATGGTTTTTACAGGGCAGGTTTGCTTGTCCCAGCACCCAACCCTCCTCTTTTCGCAGCCGGGCTTGGGACCGGCCATGGCAGAGTTAAAAAAATTCAACACTTTTCCCAAATTAGTCACCGTAACGACTTGAAATATAGTGGCAACCAAACAAGATCCAGGTCCCATTGTAGGAGAAACATAGTAGTCAAGGCTTCACAAAGTCTTTAGACACACCCAAATATGGCACTGCATGTAATGCTTGGTGCGGTCATTCTTAGGCCTTTTTGGCTGAGATGTTAACGAATCCTCAGTGGCTTTTACACTGACGTTCCTGGCCGCAGTAGCAAATAGTTTTTACAGGGCAGGTTTGCTTGTCCCAGCACCCAACCCTCCTCTTTTCGCAGCCGGGCTTGGGACCGGCCATGGCAGAGTTAAAAAAATTCAACACTTTTCCCAAATTAGTCACCGTAACGACTTGAAATATAGTGGCAACTAAACAAGATCCAGGTCCCATTGTAGGAGAAACAGAGTAGTCAAGGCTTCACAAAGTCTTTAGACACACCCAAATATGGCACTGCATGTAATGCTTGGTGCGGTCATTCTTAGGCCTTTTTGGCTGACATGTTAACGAATCCTCAGTGGCTTTTTCACTGATGTTCCTGGCCGCAGTAGCAAATAGTTTTTACAGGGCAGGTTTGCTAGTCCCAGCACCCAACCCTCCTCTTTTCGCAGCCGGGCTTGGGACCGGCCATGGCAGAGTTAAAAAAATTCAACACTTTTCCCAAATTAGTCACCGTAACGACTTGAAATATAGTGGCAACTAAACAAGATCCAGGTCCCATTGTAGGAGAAACAGAGTATTCAAGGCTTCACAAAGTCTTTAGACACACCCAAATATGGCACTGCATGTAATGCTTGGTGCGGTCATTCTTAGGCCTTTTTGGCTGACATGTTAACGAATCCTCAGTGGCTTTTTCACTGACGTTCCTGCCGCAGTAGTAAATGGTTTTTACAGGGCAGGTTTGCTTGTCCCAGCACCCAACCCTCCTCTTTTCGCAGCCGGGCTTGGGACCGGCCATGGCAGAGTTAAAAAAATTCAACACTTTTCCCAAATTAGTCACCGTAACGACTTGAAATATAGTGGCAACTAAACAAGATCCAGGTCCCATTGTAGGAGAAACATAGTAGTCAAGGCTTCACAAAGTCTTTAGACACACCCAAATATGGCACTGCATGTAATGCTTGGTGCGGTCATTCTTAGGCCTTTTTGGCTGAGATGTTAACGAATCCTCAGTGGCTTTTACACTGACGTTCCTGGCCGCAGTAGCAAATAGTTTTTACAGGGCAGGTTTGCTTGTCCCAGCACCCAACCCTCCTCTTTTCGCAGCCGGGCTTGGGACCGGCCACGGCAGAGTTAAAAAAATTCAACACTTTTCCCAAATTAGTCACCGTAGCGACTTGAAATATAGTGGCAACTAAACAAGATCCAGGTCCCATTGTAGGAGAAACAGAGTAGTCAAGGCTTCACAAAGTCTTTAGACACACCCAAATATGGCACTGCATGTAATGCTTGGTGCGGTCATTCTTAGGCCTTTTTGGCTGACATGTTAACGAATCCTCAGTGGCTTTTTCACTGATGTTCCTGGCCGCAGTAGCAAATAGTTTTTACAGGGCAGGTTTGCTAGTCCCAGCACCCAACCCTCCTCTTTTCGCAGCCGGGCTTGGGACCGGCCATGGCAGAGTTAAAAAAATTCAACACTTTTCCCAAATTAGTCACCGTAATGACTTGAAATATAGTGGCAACTAAACAAGATCCAGGTCCCATTGTAGGAGAAACAGAGTAGTCAAGGCTTCACAAAGTCTTTAGACACACCCAAATATGGCACTGCATGTAATGCTTGGTGCGGTCATTCTTAGGCCTTTTTGGCTGACATGTTAACGAATCCTCAGTGGCTTTTTCACTGACGTTCCTGCCGCAGTAGCAAATGGTTTTTACAGGGCAGGTTTGCTTGTCCCAGCACCCAACCCTCCTCTTTTCGCAGCCGGGCTTGGGACCGGCCATGGCAGAGTTAAAAAAATTCAACACTTTTCCCAAATTAGTCACCGTAACGACTTGAAATATAGTGGCAACTAAACAAGATCCAGGTCCCATTGTAGGAGAAACAGAGTAGTCAAGGCTTCACAAAGTCTTTAGACACACCCAAATATGGCACTGCATGTAATGCTTGGTGCGGTCATTCTTAGGCCTTTTTGGCTGACATGTTAATGAATCCTCAGTGGCTTTTTCACTGACGTTCCTGCCGCAGTAGCAAATGGTTTTTACAGGGCAGGTTTGCTTGTCCCAGCACCCAACCCTCCTCTTTTCGCAGCCGGGCTTGGGACCGGCCATGGCAGAGTTAAAAAAATTCAACACTTTTCCCAAATTAGTCACCGTAACGACTTGAAATATAGTGGCAACCAAACAAGATCCAGGTCCCATTGTAGGAGAAACATAGTAGTCAAGGCTTCACAAAGTCTTTAGACACACCCAAATATGGCACTGCATGTAATGCTTGGTGCGGTCATTCTTAGGCCTTTTTGGCTGAGATGTTAACGAATCCTCAGTGGCTTTTTCACTGACGTTCCTGGCCGCAGTAGCAAATAGTTTTTACAGGGCAGGTTTGCTTGTCCCAGCACCCAACCCTCCTCTTTTCGCAGCCGGGCTTGGGACCGGCCATGGCAGAGTTAAAAAAATTCAACACTTTTCCCAAATTAGTCACCGTAACGACTTGAAATATAGTGGCAACTAAACAAGATCCAGGTCCCATTGTAGGAGAAACAGAGTAGTCAAGGCTTCACAAAGTCTTTAGACACACCCAAATATGGCACTGCATGTAATGCTTGGTGCGGTCATTCTTAGGCCTTTTTGGCTGACATGTTAATGAATCCTCAGTGGCTTTTTCACTGATGTTCCTGGCCGCAGTAGCAAATAGTTTTTACAGGGCAGGTTTGCTAGTCCCAGCACCCAACCCTCCTCTTTTCGCAGCCGGGCTTGGGACCGGCCATGGCAGAGTTAAAAAAATTCAACACTTTTCCCAAATTAGTCACCGTAACGACTTGAAATATAGTGGCAACTAAACAAGATCCAGGTCCCATTGTAGGAGAAACAGAGTAGTCAAGGCTTCACAAAGTCTTTAGACACACCCAAATATGGCACTGCATGTAATGCTTGGTGCGGTCATTCTTAGGCCTTTTTGGCTGACATGTTAACGAATCCTCAGTGGCTTTTTCACTGACGTTCCTGCCGCAGTAGCAAATGGTTTTTACAGGGCAGGTTTGCTTGTCCCAGCACCCAACCCTCCTCTTTTCGCAGCCGGGCTTGGGACCGGCCATGGCAGAGTTAAAAAAATTCAACACTTTTCCCAAATTAGTCACCGTAACGACTTGAAATATAGTGGCAACTAAACAAGATCCAGGTCCCATTGTAGGAGAAACAGAGTAGTCAAGGCTTCACAAAGTCTTTAGACACACCCAAATATGGCACTGCATGTAATGCTTGGTGCGGTCATTCTTAGGCCTTTTTGGCTGACATGTTAACGAATCCTCAGTGGCTTTTTCACTGACGTTCCTGCCGCAGTAGCAAATGGTTTTTACAGGGCAGGTTTGCTTGTCCCAGCACCCAACCCTCCTCTTTTCGCAGCCGGGCTTGGGACCGGCCATGGCAGAGTTAAAAAAATTCAACACTTTTCCCAAATTAGTCACCGTAACGACTTGAAATATAGTGGCAACCAAACAAGATCCAGGTCCCATTGTAGGAGAAACATAGTAGTCAAGGCTTCACAAAGTCTTTAGACACACCCAAATATGGCACTGCATGTAATGCTTGGTGCGGTCATTCTTAGGCCTTTTTGGCTGAGATGTTAACGAATCCTCAGTGGCTTTTACACTGACGTTCCTGGCCGCAGTAGCAAATAGTTTTTACAGGGCAGGTTTGCTTGTCCCAGCACCCAACCCTCCTCTTTTCGCAGCCGGGCTTGGGACCGGCCATGGCAGAGTTAAAAAAATTCAACACTTTTCCCAAATTAGTCACCGTAACGACTTGAAATATAGTGGCAACTAAACAAGATTCAGGTCCCATTGTAGGAGAAACAGAGTAGTCAAGGCTTCACAAAGTCTTTAGACACACCCAAATATGGCACTGCATGTAATGCTTGGTGCGGTCATTCTTAGGCCTTTTTGGCTGACATGTTAACGAATCCTCAGTGGCTTTTTCACTGATGTTCCTGGCCGCAGTAGCAAATAGTTTTTACAGGGCAGGTTTGCTAGTCCCAGCACCCAACCCTCCTCTTTTCACAGCCGGGCTTGGGACCGGCCATGGCAGAGTTAAAAAAATTCAACACTTTTCCCAAATTAGTCACCGTAACGACTTGAAATATAGTGGCAACTAAACAAGATCCAGGTCCCATTGTAGGAGAAACAGAGTAGTCAAGGCTTCACAAAGTCTTTAGACACACCCAAATATGGCACTGCATGTAATGCTTGGTGCGGTCATTCTTAGGCCTTTTTGGCTGAGATGTTAACGAATCCTCAGTGGCTTTTACACTGACGTTCCTGGCCGCAGTAGCAAATAGTTTTTACAGGGCAGGTTTGCTTGTCCCAGCACCCAACCCTCCTCTTTTCGCAGCCGGGCTTGGGACCGGCCATGGCAGAGTTAAAAAAATTCAACACTTTTCCCAAATTAGTCACCGTAACGACTTGAAATATAGTGGCATCTAAACAAGATCCAGGTCCCATTGTAGGAGAAACAGAGTAGTCAAGGCTTCACAAAGTCTTTAGACACACCCAAATATGGCACTGCATGTAATGCTTGGTGCGGTCATTCTTAGGCCTTTTTGGCTGACATGTTAACGAATCCTCAGTGGCTTTTTCACTGATGTTCCTGGCCGCAGTAGCAAATAGTTTTTACAGGGCAGGTTTGCTAGTCCCAGCACCCAACCCTCCTCTTTTCGCAGCCGGGTTTGGGACCGGCCATGGCAGAGTTAAAAAAATTCAACACTTTTCCCAAATTAGTCACCGTAACGACTTGAAATATAGTGGCAACTAAACAAGATCCAGGTCCCATTGTAGGAGAAACAGAGTAGTCAAGGCTTCACAAAGTCTTTAGACACACCCAAATATGGCACTGCATGTAATGCTTGGTGCGGTCATTCTTAGGCCTTTTTGGCTGACATGTTAACGAATCCTCAGTGGCTTTTTCACTGACGTTCCTGCCGCAGTAGCAAATGGTTTTTACAGGGCAGGTTTGCTTGTCCCAGCACCCAACCCTCCTCTTTTCGCAGCCGGGCTTGGGACCGGCCATGGCAGAGTTAAAAAAATTCAACACTTTTCCCAAATTAGTCACCGTAACGACTTGAAATATAGTGGCAACCAAACAAGATCCAGGTCCCATTGTAGGAGAAACATAGTAGTCAAGGCTTCACAAAGTCTTTAGACACACCCAAATATGGCACTGCATGTAATGCTTGGTGCGGTCATTCTTAGGCCTTTTTGGCTGAGATGTTAACGAATCCTCAGTGGCTTTTACACTGACGTTCCTGGCCGCAGTAGCAAATAGTTTTTACAGGGCAGGTTTGCTTGTCCCAGCACCCAACCCTCCTCTTTTCGCAGCCGGGCTTGGGACCAGCCATGGCAGAGTTAAAAAAATTCAACACTTTTCCCAAATTAGTCACCGTAACGACTTGAAATATAGTGGCAACTAAACAAGATCCAGGTCCCATTGTAGGAGAAACAGAGTAGTCAAGGCTTCACAAAGTCTTTAGACACACCCAAATATGGCACTGCATGTAATGCTTGGTGCGGTCATTCTTAGGCCTTTTTGGCTGACATGTTAACGAATCCTCAGTGGCTTTTTCACTGATGTTCCTGGCCGCAGTAGCAAATAGTTTTTACAGGGCAGGTTTGCTAGTCCCAGCACCCAACCCTCCTCTTTTCGCAGCCGGGCTTGGGACCGGCCATGGCAGAGTTAAAAAAATTCAACACTTTTCCCAAATTAGTCACCGTAACGACTTGAAATATAGTGGCAACTAAACAAGATCCAGGTCCCATTGTAGGAGAAACAGAGTAGTCAAGGCTTCACAAAGTCTTTAGACACACCCAAATATGGCACTGCATGTAATGCTTGGTGCGGTCATTCTTAGGCCTTTTTGGCTGACATGTTAACGAATCCTCAGTGGCTTTTTCACTGACGTTCCTGCAGCAGTAGCAAATGGTTTTTACAGGGCAGGTTTGCTTGTCCCAGCACCCAACCCTCCTCTTTTCGCAGCCGGGCTTGGGACCGGCCATGGCAGAGTTAAAAAAATTCAACACTTTTCCCAAATTAGTCACCGTAACGACTTGAAATATAGTGGCAACCAAACAAGATCCAGGTCCCATTGTAGGAGAAACATAGTAGTCAAGGCTTCACAAAGTCTTTAGACACACCCAAATATGGCACTGCATGTAATGCTTGGTGCGGTCATTCTTAGGCCTTTTTGGCTGAGATGTTAACGAATCCTCAGTGGCTTTTACACTGACGTTCCTGGCCGCAGTAGCAAATAGTTTTTACAGGGCAGGTTTGCTTGTCCCAGCACCCAACCCTCCTCTTTTCGCAGCCGGGCTTGGGACCGGCCATGGCAGAGTTAAAAAAATTCAACACTTTTCCCAAATTAGTCACCGTAACGACTTGAAATATAGTGGCAACTAAACAAGATCCAGGTCCCATTGTAGGAGAAACAGAGTAGTCAAGGCTTCACAAAGTCTTTAGACACACCCAAATATGGCACTGCATGTAATGCTTGGTGCGGTCATTCTTAGGCCTTTTTGGCTGACATGTTAACGAATCCTCAGTGGCTTTTTCACTGATGTTCCTGGCCGCAGTAGCAAATAGTTTTTACAGGGCAGGTTTGCTAGTCCCAGCACCCAACCCTCCTCTTTTCGCAGCCGGGCTTGGGACCGGCCATGGCAGAGTTAAAAAAATTCAACACTTTTCCCAAATTAGTCACCGTAACGACTTGAAATATAGTGGCAACTAAACAAGATCCAGGTCCCATTGTAGGAGAAACAGAGTAGTCAAGGGTTCACAAAGTCTTTAGACACACCCAAATATGGCACTGCATGTAATGCTTGGTGCGATCATTCTTAGGCCTTTTTGGCTGACATGTTAACGAATCCTCAGTGGCTTTTTCACTGACGTTCCTGCCGCAGTAGCAAATGGTTTTTACAGGGCAGGTTTGCTTGTCCCAGCACCCAACCCTCCTCTTTTCGCAGCCAGGCTTGGGACCGGCCATGGCAGAGTTAAAAAAATTCAACACTTTTCCCAAATTAGTCACCGTAACGACTTGAAATATAGTGGCAACCAAACAAGATCCAGGTCCCATTGTAGGAGAAACATAGTAGTCAAGGCTTCACAAAGTCTTTAGACACACCCAAATATGGCACTGCATGTAATGCTTGGTGCGGTCATTCTTAGGCCTTTTTGGCTGAGATGTTAACGAATCCTCAGTGGCTTTTACACTGACGTTCCTGGCCGCAGTAGCAAATAGTTTTTACAGGGCAGGTTTGCTTGTCCCAGCACCCAACCCTCCTCTTTTCGCAGCCGGGCTTGGGACCAGCCATGGCAGAGTTAAAAAAATTCAACACTTTTCCCAAATTAGTCACCGTAATGACTTGAAATATAGTGGCAACTAAACAAGATCCAGGTCCCATTGTAGGAGAAACAGAGTAGTCAAGGCTTCACAAAGTCTTTAGACACACCCAAATATGGCACTGCATGTAATGCTTGGTGCGGTCATTCTTAGGCCTTTTTGGCTGACATGTTAACGAATCCTTAGTGGCTTTTTCACTGATGTTCCTGGCCGCAGTAGCAAATAGTTTTTACAGGGCAGGTTTGCTAGTCCCAGCACCCAACCCTCCTCTTTTCGCAGCCGGGCTTGGGACCGGCCATGGCAGAGTTAAAAAAATTCAACACTTTTCCCAAATTAGTCACCGTAACGACTTGAAATATAGTGGCAACTAAACAAGATCCAGGTCCCATTGTAGGAGAAACAGAGTAGTCAAGGCTTCACAAAGTCTTTAGACACACCCAAATATGGCACTGCATGTAATGCTTGGTGCGGTCATTCTTAGGCCTTTTTGGCTGACATGTTAACGAATCCTCAGTGGCTTTTTCACTGACGTTCCTGCCGCAGTAGCAAATGGTTTTTACAGGGCAGGTTTGCTTGTCCCAGCACCCAACCCTCCTCTTTTCGCAGCCGGGCTTGGGACCGGCCATGGCAGAGTTAAAAAAATTCAACACTTTTCCCAAATTAGTCACCGTAACGACTTGAAATATAGTGGCAACTAAACAAGATCCAGGTCCCATTGTAGGAGAAACAGAGTAGTCAAGGCTTCACAAAGTCTTTAGACACACCCAAATATGGCACTGCATGTAATGCTTGGTGCGGTCATTCTTAGGCCTTTTTGGCTGACATGTTAACGAATCCTCAGTGGCTTTTTCACTGATGTTCCTGGCCGCAGTAGCAAATAGTTTTTACAGGGCAGGTTTGCTAGTCCCAGCACCCAACCCTCCTCTTTTCGCAGCCGGGCTTGGGACCGGCCATGGCAGAGTTAAAAAAATTCAACACTTTTCCCAAATTAGTCACCGTAACGACTTGAAATATAGTGGCAACTAAACAAGATCCAGGTCCCATTGTAGGAGAAACAGAGTAGTCAAGGCTTCACAAAGTCTTTAGACACACCCAAATATGGCACTGCATGTAATGCTTGGTGCGGTCATTCTTAGGCCTTTTTGGCTGACATGTTAACGAATCCTCAGTGGCTTTTTCACTGATGTTCCTGGCCGCAGTAGCAAATAGTTTTTACAGGGCAGGTTTGCTAGTCCCAGCACCCAACCCTCCTCTTTTCGCAGCCGGGCTTGGGACCGGCCATGGCAGAGTTAAAAAAATTCAACACTTTTCCCAAATTAGTCACCGTAACGACTTGAAATATAGTGGCAACTAAACAAGATCCAGGTCCCATTGTAGGAGAAACAGAGTAGTCAAGGCTTCACAAAGTCTTTAGACACACCCAAATATGGCACTGCATGTAATGCTTGGTGCGGTCATTCTTAGGCCTTTTTGGCTGACATGTTAACGAATCCTCAGTGGCTTTTTCACTGACGTTCCTGCAGCAGTAGCAAATGGTTTTTACAGGGCAGGTTTGCTTGTCCCAGCACCCAACCCTCCTCTTTTCGCAGCCGGGCTTGGGACCGGCCATGGCAGAGTTAAAAAAATTCAACACTTTTCCCAAATTAGTCACCGTAACGACTTGAAATATAGTGGCAACCAAACAAGATCCAGGTCCCATTGTAGGAGAAACATAGTAGTCAAGGCTTCACAAAGTCTTTAGACACACCCAAATATGGCACTGCATGTAATGCTTGGTGCGGTCATTCTTAGGCCTTTTTGGCTGAGATGTTAACGAATCCTCAGTGGCTTTTACACTGACGTTCCTGGCCGCAGTAGCAAATAGTTTTTACAGGGCAGGTTTGCTTGTCCCAGCACCCAACCCTCCTCTTTTCGCAGCCGGGCTTGGGACCGGCCATGGCAGAGTTAAAAAAATTCAACACTTTTCCCAAATTAGTCACCGTAACGACTTGAAATATAGTGGCAACTAAACAAGATCCAGGTCCCATTGTAGGAGAAACAGAGTAGTCAAGGCTTCACAAAGTCTTTAGACACACCCA
Source organism: Aquarana catesbeiana (assembly GCF_042186555.1). NCBI lineage: Eukaryota > Metazoa > Chordata > Amphibia > Anura > Ranidae > Aquarana > Aquarana catesbeiana. The sequence goes on from NC_133328.1 coordinate 180,030,544, forward strand.
AATATGGCACTGCATGTAATGCTTGGTGCGGTCATTCTTAGGCCTTTTTGGCTGACATGTTAACGAATCCTCAGTGGCTTTTTCACTGATGTTCCTGGCCGCAGTAGCAAATAGTTTTTACAGGGCAGGTTTGCTAGTCCCAGCACCCAACCCTCCTCTTTTCGCAGCCGGGCTTGGGACCGGCCATGGCAGAGTTAAAAAAATTCAACACTTTTCCCAAATTAGTCACCGTAACGACTTGAAATATAGTGGCAACTAAACAAGATCCAGGTCCCATTGTAGGAGAAACAGAGTAGTCAAGGGTTCACAAAGTCTTTAGACACACCCAAATATGGCACTGCATGTAATGCTTGGTGCGATCATTCTTAGGCCTTTTTGGCTGACATGTTAACGAATCCTCAGTGGCTTTTTCACTGACGTTCCTGCCGCAGTAGCAAATGGTTTTTACAGGGCAGGTTTGCTTGTCCCAGCACCCAACCCTCCTCTTTTCGCAGCCAGGCTTGGGACCGGCCATGGCAGAGTTAAAAAAATTCAACACTTTTCCCAAATTAGTCACCGTAACGACTTGAAATATAGTGGCAACCAAACAAGATCCAGGTCCCATTGTAGGAGAAACATAGTAGTCAAGGCTTCACAAAGTCTTTAGACACACCCAAATATGGCACTGCATGTAATGCTTGGTGCGGTCATTCTTAGGCCTTTTTGGCTGAGATGTTAACGAATCCTCAGTGGCTTTTACACTGACGTTCCTGGCCGCAGTAGCAAATAGTTTTTACAGGGCAGGTTTGCTTGTCCCAGCACCCAACCCTCCTCTTTTCGCAGCCGGGCTTGGGACCAGCCATGGCAGAGTTAAAAAAATTCAACACTTTTCCCAAATTAGTCACCGTAATGACTTGAAATATAGTGGCAACTAAACAAGATCCAGGTCCCATTGTAGGAGAAACAGAGTAGTCAAGGCTTCACAAAGTCTTTAGACACACCCAAATATGGCACTGCATGTAATGCTTGGTGCGGTCATTCTTAGGCCTTTTTGGCTGACATGTTAACGAATCCTTAGTGGCTTTTTCACTGATGTTCCTGGCCGCAGTAGCAAATAGTTTTTACAGGGCAGGTTTGCTAGTCCCAGCACCCAACCCTCCTCTTTTCGCAGCCGGGCTTGGGACCGGCCATGGCAGAGTTAAAAAAATTCAACACTTTTCCCAAATTAGTCACCGTAACGACTTGAAATATAGTGGCAACTAAACAAGATCCAGGTCCCATTGTAGGAGAAACAGAGTAGTCAAGGCTTCACAAAGTCTTTAGACACACCCAAATATGGCACTGCATGTAATGCTTGGTGCGGTCATTCTTAGGCCTTTTTGGCTGACATGTTAACGAATCCTCAGTGGCTTTTTCACTGACGTTCCTGCCGCAGTAGCAAATGGTTTTTACAGGGCAGGTTTGCTTGTCCCAGCACCCAACCCTCCTCTTTTCGCAGCCGGGCTTGGGACCGGCCATGGCAGAGTTAAAAAAATTCAACACTTTTCCCAAATTAGTCACCGTAACGACTTGAAATATAGTGGCAACTAAACAAGATCCAGGTCCCATTGTAGGAGAAACAGAGTAGTCAAGGCTTCACAAAGTCTTTAGACACACCCAAATATGGCACTGCATGTAATGCTTGGTGCGGTCATTCTTAGGCCTTTTTGGCTGACATGTTAACGAATCCTCAGTGGCTTTTTCACTGATGTTCCTGGCCGCAGTAGCATATAGTTTTTACAGGGCAGGTTTGCTAGTCCCAGCACCCAACCCTCCTCTTTTCGCAGCCGGGCTTGGGACCGGCCATGGCAGAGTTAAAAAAATTCAACACTTTTCCCAAATTAGTCACCATAACGACTTGAAATATAGTGGCAACTAAACAAGATCCAGGTCCCATTGTAGGAGAAACAGAGTAGTCAAGGCTTCACAACGTCTTTAGACACACCCAAATATGGCACTGCATGTAATGCTTGGTGCGGTCATTCTTAGGCCTTTTTGGCTGACATGTTAACGAATCCTCAGTGGCTTTTTCACTGACGTTCCTGCCGCAGTAGCAAATGGTTTTTACAGGGCAGGTTTGCTTGTCCCAGCACCCAACCCTCCTCTTTTCGCAGCCGGGCTTGGGACCGGCCATGGCAGAGTTAAAAAAATTCAACACTTTTCCCAAATTAGTCACCGTAACGACTTGAAATATAGTGGCAACCAAACAAGATCCAGGTCCCATTGTAGGAGAAACATAGTAGTCAAGGCTTCACAAAGTCTTTAGACACACCCAAATATGGCACTGCATGTAATGCTTGGTGCGGTCATTCTTAGGCCTTTTTGGCTGAGATGTTAACGAATCCTCAGTGGCTTTTACACTGACGTTGCTGGCCGCAGTAGCAAATAGTTTTTACAGGGCAGGTTTGCTTGTCCCAGCACCCAACCCTCCTCTTTTCGCAGCCGGGCTTGGGACCGGCCATGGCAGAGTTAAAAAAATTCAACACTTCTCCCAAATTAGTCACCGTAACGACTTGAAATATAGTGGCAACTAAACAAGATCCAGGTCCCATTGTAGGAGAAACAGAGTAGTCAAGGCTTCACAAAGTCTTTAGACACACCCAAATAAGGCACTGCATGTAATGCTTGGTGCGGTCATTCTTAGGCCTTTTTGGCTGACATGTTAACGAATCCTCAGTGGCTTTTTCACTGATGTTCCTGGCCGCAGTAGCAAATAGTTTTTACAGGGCAGGTTTGCTAGTCCCAGCACCCAACCCTCCTCTTTTGGCAGCCGGGCTTGGGACCGGCCATGGCAGAGTTAAAAAAATTCAACACTTTTCCCAAATTAGTCACAGTAACGACTTGAAATATAGTGGCAACTAAACAAGATCCAGGTCCCATTGTAGGAGAAACAGAGTAGTCAAGGCTTCACAAAGTCTTTAGACACACCCAAATATGGCACTGCATGTAATGCTTGGTGCAGTCATTCTTAGGCCTTTTTGGCTGACATGTTAACGAATCCTCAGTGGCTTTTTCACTGACGTTCCTGCCGCAGTAGCAAATGGTTTTTACAGGGCAGGTTTGCTTGTCCCAGCACCCAACCCTCCTCTTTTCACAGCCGGGCTTGGGACCGGCCATGGCAGAGTTAAAAAAATTCAACACTTTTCCCAAATTAGTCACCGTAACTACTTGAAATATAGTGGCAACCAAACAAGATCCAGGTCCCATTGTAGGAGAAACATAGTAGTCAAGGCTTCACAAAGTCTTTAGACACACCCAAATATGGCACTGCATGTAATGCTTGGTGCGGTCATTCTTAGGCCTTTTTGGCTGAGATGTTAACGAATCCTCAGTGGCTTTTACACTGACGTTCCTGGCCGCAGTAGCAAATAGTTTTTACAGGGCAGGTTTGCTTGTCCCAGCACCCAACCCTCCTCTTTTCGCAGCCAGGCTTGGGACCGGCCATGGCAGAGTTAAAAAAATTCAACACTTTTCCCAAATTAGTCACCGTAACGACTTGAAATATAGTGGCAACTAAACAAGATCCAGGTCCCATTGTAGGAGAAACAGAGTAGTCAAGGCTTCACAAAGTCTTTAGACACACCCAAATATGGCACTGCATGTAATGCTTGGTGCGGTCATTCTTAGGCCTTTTTGGCTGACATGTTAACGAATCCTCAGTGGCTTTTTCACTGATGTTCCTGGCCGCAGTAGGAAATAGTTTTTACAGGGCAGGTTTGCTAGTCCCAGCACCCAACCCTCCTCTTTTCGCAGCCGGGCTTGGGACCGGCCATGGCAGAGTTAAAAAAATTCAACACTTTTCCCAAATTAGTCACCGTAACGACTTGAAATATAGTGGCAACTAAACAAGATCCAGGTCCCATTGTAGGAGAAACAGAGTAGTCAAGGCTTCACAAAGTCTTTAGACACACCCAAATATGGCACTGCATGTAATGCTTGGTGCGGTCATTCTTAGGCCTTTTTGGCTGACATGTTAACGAATCCTCAGTGGCTTTTTCACTGACGTTCCTGCCGCAGTAGCAAATGGTTTTTACAGGGCAGGTTTGCTTGTCCCAGCACCCAACCCTCCTCTTTTCGCAGCCGGGCTTGGGACCGGCCATGGCAGAGTTAAAAAAATTCAACACTTTTCCCAAATTAGTCACCGTAACGACTTGAAATATAGTGGCAACTAAACAAGATCCAGGTCCCATTGTAGGAGAAACATAGTAGTCAAGGCTTCACAAAGTCTTTAGACACACCCAAATATGGCACTGCATGTAATGCTTGGTGCGGTCATTCTTAGGCCTTTTTGGCTGAGATGTTAACGAATCCTCAGTGGCTTTTACACTGATGTTCCTGGCCGCAGTAGCAAATAGTTTTTACAGGGCAGGTTTGCTTGTCCCAGCACCCAACCCTCCTCTTTTCGCAGCCGGGCTTGGGACCGGCCATGGCAGAGTTAAAAAAATTCAACACTTTTCCCAAACTAGTCACCGTAACGACTTGAAATATAGTGGCAACTAAACAAGATCCAGGTCCCATTGTAGGAGAAACAGAGTAGTCAAGGCTTCACAAAGTCTTTAGACACACCCAAATATGGCACTGCATGTAATGCTTGGTGCGGTCATTCTTAGGCCTTTTTGGCTGACATGTTAACGAATCCTCAGTGGCTTTTTCACTGATGTTCCTGGCCGCAGTAGCAAATAGTTTTTACAGGGCAGGTTTGCTAGTCCCAGCACCCAACCCTCCTCTTTTCGCAGCCGGGCTTGGGACCGGTCATGGCAGAGTTAAAAAAATTCAACACTTTTCCCAAATTAGTCACCGTAACGACTTGAAATATAGTGGCAACTAAACAAGATCCAGGTCCCATTGTAGGAGAAACAGAGTAGTCAAGGCTTCACAAAGTCTTTAGACACACCCAAATATGGCACTGCATGTAATGCTTGGTGCGGTCATTCTTAGGCCTTTTTGGCTGACATGTTAACGAATCCTCAGTGGCTTTTTCACTGACGTTCCTGCCGCAGTAGCAAATGGTTTTTACAGGGCAGGTTTGCTTGTCCCAGCACCCAACCCTCCTCTTTTCGCAGCCGGGCTTGGGACCGGCCATGGCAGAGTTAAAAAAATTCAACACTTTTCCCAAATTAGTCACCGTAACGACTTGAAATATAGTGGCAACCAAACAAGATCCAGGTCCCATTGTAGGAGAAACATAGTAGTCAAGGCTTCACAAAGTCTTTAGACACACCCAAATATGGCACTGCATGTAATGCTTGGTGCGGTCATTCTTAGGCCTTTTTGGCTGAGATGTTAACGAATCCTCAGTGGCTTTTACACTGACGTTCCTGGCCGCAGTAGCAAATAGTTTTTACAGGGCAGGTTTGCTTGTCCCAGCACCCAACCCTCCTCTTTTCGCAGCCGGGCTTGGGACCGGCCATGGCAGAGTTAAAAAAATTCAACACTTTTCCCAAATTAGTCACCGTAACGACTTGAAATATAGTGGCAACTAAACAAGATCCAGGTCCCATTGTAGGAGAAACATAGTAGTCAAGGCTTCACAAAGTCTTTAGACACACCCAAATATGGCACTGCATGTAATGCTTGGTGCGGTCATTCTTAGGCCTTTTTGGCTGAGATGTTAACGAATCCTCAGTGGCTTTTACACTGACGTTCCTGGCCGCAGTAGCAAATAGTTTTTACAGGGCAGGTTTGCTTGTCCCAGCACCCAACCCTCCTCTTTTCGCAGCCGGGCTTGGGACCGGCCATGGCAGAGTTAAAAAAATTCAACACTTTTCCCAAATTAGTCACCGTAACGACTTGAAATATAGTGGCAACTAAACAAGATCCAGGTCCCATTGTAGGAGAAACAGAGTAGTCAAGGCTTCACAAAGTCTTTAGACACACCCAAATATGGCACTGCATGTAATGCTTGGTGCGGTCATTCTTAGGCCTTTTTGGCTGACATGTTAACGAATCCTCAGTGGCTTTTTCACTGATGTTCCTGGCCGCAGTAGCAAATAGTTTTTACAGGGCAGGTTTGCTAGTCCCAGCACCCAACCCTCCTCTTTTTGCAGCCGGGCTTGGGACCGGCCATGGCAGAGTTAAAAAAATTCAACACTTTTCCCAAATTAGTCACCGTAACGACTTGAAATATAGTGGCAACTAAACAAGATCCAGGTCCCATTGTAGGAGAAACAGAGTAGTCAAGGCTTCACAAAGTCTTTAGACACACCCAAATATGGCACTGCATGTAATGCTTGGTGCGGTCATTCTTAGGCCTTTTTGGCTGACATGTTAACGAATCCTCAGTGGCTTTTTCACTGACGTTCCTGCCGCAGTAGCAAATGGTTTTTACAGGGCAGGTTTGCTTGTCCCAGCACCCAACCCTCCTCTTTTCGCAGCCGGGCTTGGGACCGGCCATGGCAGAGTTAAAAAAATTCAACACTTTTCCCAAATTAGTCACCGTAACGACTTGAAATATAGTGGCAACTAAACAAGATCCAGGTCCCATTGTAGGAGAAACAGAGTAGTCAAGGCTTCACAAAGTCTTTAGACACACCCAAATATGGCACTGCATGTAATGCTTGGTGCGGTCATTCTTAGGCCTTTTTGGCTGACATGTTAACGAATCCTCAGTGGCTTTTTCACTGATGTTCCTGGCCGCAGTAGCAAATAGTTTTTACAGGGCAGGTTTGCTAGTCCCAGCACCCAACCCTCCTCTTTTCGCAGCCGGGCTTGGGACCGGCCATGGCAGAGTTAAAAAAATTCAACACTTTTCCCAAATTAGTCACCGTAACGACTTGAAATATAGTGGCAACTAAACAAGATCCAGGTCCCATTGTAGGAGAAACAGAGTAGTCAAGGCTTCACAAAGTCTTTAGACACACCCAAATATGGCACTGCATGTAATGCTTGGTGCGGTCATTCTTAGGCCTTTTTGGCTAACATGTTAACGAATCCTCAGTGGCTTTTTCACTGACGTTCCTGCCGCAGTAGCAAATGGTTTTTACAGGGCAGGTTTGCTTGTCCCAGCACCCAACCCTCCTCTTTTCGCAGCCGGGCTTGGGACCGGCCATGGCAGAGTTAAAAAAATTCAACACTTTTCCCAAATTAGTCACCGTAACGACTTGAAATATAGTGGCAACCAAACAAGATCCAGGTCCCATTGTAGGAGAAACATAGTAGTCAAGGCTTCACAAAGTCTTTAGACACACCCAAATATGGCACTGCATGTAATGCTTGGTGCGGTCATTCTTAGGCCTTTTTGGCTGAGATGTTAATGAATCCTCAGTGGCTTTTACACTGACGTTCCTGGCCGCAGTAGCAAATAGTTTTTACAGGGCAGGTTTGCTTGTCCCAGCACCCAACCCTCCTCTTTTCGCAGCCGGGCTTGGGACCGGCCATGGCAGAGTTAAAAAAATTCAACACTTTTCCCAAATTAGTCACCGTAACGACTTGAAATATAGTGGCAACTAAACAAGATCCAGGTCCCATTGTAGGAGAAACAGAGTAGTCAAGGCTTCACAAAGTCTTTAGACACACCCAAATATGGCACTGCATGTAATGCTTGGTGCGGTCATTCTTAGGCCTTTTTGGCTGACATGTTAACGAATCCTCAGTGGCTTTTTCACTGATGTTCCTGGCCGCAGTAGCAAATAGTTTTTACAGGGCAGGTTTGCTAGTCCCAGCACCCAACCCTCCTCTTTTCGCAGCCGGGCTTGGGACCGGCCATGGCAGAGTTAAAAAAATTCAACACTTTTCCCAAATTAGTCACCGTAACAACTTGAAATATAGTGGCAACTAAACAAGATCCAGGTCCCATTGTAGGAGAAACAGAGTAGTCAAGGCTTCACAAAGTCTTTAGACACACCCAAATATGGCACTGCATGTAATGCTTGGTGCGGTCATTCTTAGGCCTTTTTGGCTGACATGTTAACGAATCCTCAGTGGCTTTTTCACTGACGTTCCTGCCGCAGTAGCAAATGGTTTTTACAGGGCAGGTTTGCTTGTCCCAGCACCCAACCCTCCTCTTTTCGCAGCCGGGCTTGGGACCGGCCATGGCAGAGTTAAAAAAATTCAACACTTTTCCCAAATTAGTCACCGTAACGACTTGAAATATAGTGGCAACCAAACAAGATCCAGGTCCCATTGTAGGAGAAACATAGTAGTCAAGGCTTCACAAAGTCTTTAGACACACCCAAATATGGCACTGCATGTAATGCTTGGTGCGGTCATTCTTAGGCCTTTTTGGCTGAGATGTTAACGAATCCTCAGTGGCTTTTACACTGACGTTCCTGGCTGCAGTAGCAAATAGTTTTTACAGGACAGGTTTGCTTGTCCCAGCACCCAACCCTCCTCTTTTCGCAGCCGGGCTTGGGACCGGCCATGGCAGAGTTAAAAAAATTCAACACTTTTCCCAAATTAGTCACCGTAACGACTTGAAATATAGTGGCAACTAAACAAGATCCAGGTCTCATTGTAGGAGAAACAGAGTAGTCAAGGCTTCACAAAGTCTTTAGACACACCCAAATATGGCACTGCATGTAATGCTTGGTGCGGTCATTCTTAGGCCTTTTTGGCTGACATGTTAACGAATCCTCAGTGGCTTTTTCACTGATGTTCCTGGCCGCAGTAGCAAATACTTTTTACAGGGCAGGTTTGCTAGTCCCAGCACCCAACCCTCCTCTTTTCGCAGCCGGGCTTGGGACCGGCCATGGCAGAGTTAAAAAAATTCAACACTCTTCCCAAATTAGTCATCGTAACGACTTGAAATATAGTGGCAACTAAACAAGATCCAGGTCCCATTGTAGGAGAAACAGAGTAGTCAAGGCTTCACAAAGTCTTTAGACACACCCAAATATGGCACTGCATGTAATGCTTGGTGCGGTCATTCTTAGGCCTTTTTGGCTGACATGTTAACGAATCCTCAGTGGCTTTTTCACTGACGTTCCTGTCGCAGTAGCAAATGGTTTTTACAGGGCAGGTTTGCTTGTCCCAGCACCCAACCCTCCTCTTTTCGCAGCCGGGCTTGGGACCGGCCATGGCAGAGTTAAAAAAATTCAACACTTTTCCCAAATTAGTCACCGTAACGACTTGAAATATAGTGGCAACCAAACAAGATCCAGGTCCCATTGTAGGAGAAACATAGTAGTCAAGGCTTCACAAAGTCTTTAGACACACCCAAATATGGCACTGCATGTAATGCTTGGTGCGGTCATTCTTAGGCCTTTTTGGCTGAGATGTTAACGAATCCTCAGTGGCTTTTACACTGACGTTCCTGGCCGCAGTAGCAAATAGTTTTTACAGGGCAGGTTTGCTTGTCCCAGCACCCAACCCTCCTCTTTTCGCAGCCGGGCTTGGGACCGGCCATGGCAGAGTTAAAAAAATTCAACACTTTTCCCAAATTAGTCACCGTAACGACTTGAAATATAGTGGCAACTAAACAAGATCCAGGTCCCATTGTAGGAGAAACATAGTAGTCAAGGCTTCACAAAGTCTTTAGACACACCCAAATATGGCACTGCATGTAATGCTTGGTGCGGTCATTTTTAGGCCTTTTTGGCTGAGATGTTAACGAATCCTCAGTGGCTTTTACACTGACGTTCCTGGCCGCAGTAGCAAATAGTTTTTACAGGGCAGGTTTGCTTGTCCCAGCACCCAACCCTCCTCTTTTCGCAGCCGGGCTTGGGACCGGCCATGGCAGAGTTAAAAAAATTCAACACTTTTCCCAAATTAGTCACCGTAACGACTTGAAATATAGTGGCAACTAAACAAGATCCAGGTCCCATTGTAGGAGAAACATAGTAGTCAAGGCTTCACAAAGTCTTTAGACACACCCAAATATGGCACTGCATGTAATGCTTGGTGCGGTCATTCTTAGGCCTTTTTGGCTGAGATGTTAACGAATCCTCAGTGGCTTTTACACTGACGTTCCTGGCCGCAGTAGCAAATAGTTTTTACAGGGCAGGTTTGCTTGTCCCAGCACCCAACCCTCCTCTTTTCGCAGCCGGGCTTGGGACCGGCCATGGCAGAGTTAAAAAAATTCAACACTTTTCCCAAATTAGTCACCGTAACGACTTGAAATATAGTGGCAACTAAACAAGATCCAGGTCCCATTGTAGGAGAAACAGAGTAGTCAAGGCTTCACAAAGTCTTTAGACACACCCAAATATGGCACTGCATGTAATGCTTGGTGCGGTCATTCTTAGGCCTTTTTGGCTGACATGTTAACGAATCCTCAGTGGCTTTTTCACTGATGTTCCTGGCCGCAGTAGCAAATAGTTTTTACAGGGCAGGTTTGCTAGTCCCAGCACCCAACCCTCCTCTTTTCGCAGCCGGGCTTGGGACCGGCCATGGCAGAGTTAAAAAAATTCAACACTTTTCCCAAATTAGTCACCGTAACGACTTGAAATATAGTGGCAACTAAACAAGATCCAGGTCCCATTGTAGGAGAAACAGAGTAGTCAAGGCTTCACAAAGTCTTTAGACACACCCAAATATGGCACTGCATGTAATGCTTGATGCGGTCATTCTTAGGCCTTTTTGGCTGACATGTTAACGAATCCTCAGTGGCTTTTTCACTGACGTTCCTGCCGCAGTAGCAAATGGTTTTTACAGGGCAGGTTTGCTTGTCCCAGCACCCAACCCTCCTCTTTTCGCAGCCGGGCTTGGGACCGGCCATGGCAGAGTTAAAAAAATTCAACACTTTTCCCAAATTAGTCACCGTAACGACTTGAAATATAGTGGCAACTAAACAAGATCCAGGTCCCATTGTAGGAGAAACAGAGTAGTCAAGGCTTCACAAAGTCTTTAGACACACCCAAATATGGCACTGCATGTAATGCTTGATGCGGTCATTCTTAGGCCTTTTTGGCTGACATGTTAACGAATCCTCAGTGGCTTTTTCACTGACGTTCCTGCCGCAGTAGCAAATGGTTTTTACAGGGCAGGTTTGCTTGTCCCAGCACCCAACCCTCCTCTTTTCGCAGCCGGGCTTGGGACCGGCCATGGCAGAGTTAAAAAAATTCAACACTTTTCCCAAATTAGTCACCGTAACGACTTGAAATATAGTGGCAACTAAACAAGATCCAGGTCCCATTGTAGGAGAAACAGAGTAGTCAAGGCTTCACAAAGTCTTTAGACACACCCAAATATGGCACTGCATGTAATGCTTGGTGCGGTCATTCTTAGGCCTTTTTGGCTGACATGTTAACGAATCCTCAGTGGCTTTTTCACTGACGTTCCTGCAGCAGTAGCAAATGGTTTTTACAGGGCAGGTTTGCTTGTCCCAGCACCCAACCCTCCTCTTTTCGCAGCCGGGCTTGGGACCGGCCATGGCAGAGTTAAAAAAATTCAACACTTTTCCCAAATTAGTCACCGTAACGACTTGAAATATAGTGGCAACCAAACAAGATCCAGGTCCCATTGTAGGAGAAACATAGTAGTCAAGGCTTCACAAAGTCTTTAGACACACCCAAATATGGCACTGCATGTAATGCTTGGTGCGGTCATTCTTAGGCCTTTTTGGCTGAGATGTTAACGAATCCTCAGTGGCTTTTACACTGACGTTCCTGGCCGCAGTAGCAAATAGTTTTTACAGGGCAGGTTTGCTTGTCCCAGCACCCAACCCTCCTCTTTTCGCAGCCGGGCTTGGGACCGGCCATGGCAGAGTTAAAAAAATTCAACACTTTTCCCAAATTAGTCACCGTAACGACTTGAAATATAGTGGCAACTAAACAAGATCCAGGTCCCATTGTAGGAGAAACAGAGTAGTCAAGGCTTCACAAAGTCTTTAGACACACCCAAATATGGCACTGCATGTAATGCTTGGTGCGGTCATTCTTAGGCCTTTTTGGCTGACATGTTAACGAATCCTCAGTGGCTTTTTCACTGATGTTCCTGGCCGCAGTAGCAAATAGTTTTTACAGGGCAGGTTTGCTAGTCCCAGCACCCAACCCTCCTCTTTTCGCAGCCGGGCTTGGGACCGGCCATGGCAGAGTTAAAAAAATTCAACACTTTTCCCAAATTAGTCACCGTAACGACTTGAAATATAGTGGCAACTAAACAAGATCCAGGTCCCATTGTAGGAGAAACAGAGTAGTCAAGGGTTCACAAAGTCTTTAGACACACCCAAATATGGCACTGCATGTAATGCTTGGTGCGATCATTCTTAGGCCTTTTTGGCTGACATGTTAACGAATCCTCAGTGGCTTTTTCACTGACGTTCCTGCCGCAGTAGCAAATGGTTTTTACAGGGCAGGTTTGCTTGTCCCAGCACCCAACCCTCCTCTTTTCGCAGCCAGGCTTGGGACCGGCCATGGCAGAGTTAAAAAAATTCAACACTTTTCCCAAATTAGTCACCGTAACGACTTGAAATATAGTGGCAACCAAACAAGATCCAGGTCCCATTGTAGGAGAAACATAGTAGTCAAGGCTTCACAAAGTCTTTAGACACACCCAAATATGGCACTGCATGTAATGCTTGGTGCGGTCATTCTTAGGCCTTTTTGGCTGAGATGTTAACGAATCCTCAGTGGCTTTTACACTGACGTTCCTGGCCGCAGTAGCAAATAGTTTTTACAGGGCAGGTTTGCTTGTCCCAGCACCCAACCCTCCTCTTTTCGCAGCCGGGCTTGGGACCAGCCATGGCAGAGTTAAAAAAATTCAACACTTTTCCCAAATTAGTCACCGTAATGACTTGAAATATAGTGGCAACTAAACAAGATCCAGGTCCCATTGTAGGAGAAACAGAGTAGTCAAGGCTTCACAAAGTCTTTAGACACACCCAAATATGGCACTGCATGTAATGCTTGGTGCGGTCATTCTTAGGCCTTTTTGGCTGACATGTTAACGAATCCTTAGTGGCTTTTTCACTGATGTTCCTGGCCGCAGTAGCAAATAGTTTTTACAGGGCAGGTTTGCTAGTCCCAGCACCCAACCCTCCTCTTTTCGCAGCCGGGCTTGGGACCGGCCATGGCAGAGTTAAAAAAATTCAACACTTTTCCCAAATTAGTCACCGTAACGACTTGAAATATAGTGGCAACTAAACAAGATCCAGGTCCCATTGTAGGAGAAACAGAGTAGTCAAGGCTTCACAAAGTCTTTAGACACACCCAAATATGGCACTGCATGTAATGCTTGGTGCGGTCATTCTTAGGCCTTTTTGGCTGACATGTTAACGAATCCTCAGTGGCTTTTTCACTGACGTTCCTGCCGCAGTAGCAAATGGTTTTTACAGGGCAGGTTTGCTTGTCCCAGCACCCAACCCTCCTCTTTTCGCAGCCGGGCTTGGGACCGGCCATGGCAGAGTTAAAAAAATTCAACACTTTTCCCAAATTAGTCACCGTAACGACTTGAAATATAGTGGCAACTAAACAAGATCCAGGTCCCATTGTAGGAGAAACAGAGTAGTCAAGGCTTCACAAAGTCTTTAGACACACCCAAATATGGCACTGCATGTAATGCTTGGTGCGGTCATTCTTAGGCCTTTTTGGCTGACATGTTAACGAATCCTCAGTGGCTTTTTCACTGATGTTCCTGGCCGCAGTAGCATATAGTTTTTACAGGGCAGGTTTGCTAGTCCCAGCACCCAACCCTCCTCTTTTCGCAGCCGGGCTTGGGACCGGCCATGGCAGAGTTAAAAAAATTCAACACTTTTCCCAAATTAGTCACCATAACGACTTGAAATATAGTGGCAACTAAACAAGATCCAGGTCCCATTGTAGGAGAAACAGAGTAGTCAAGGCTTCACAACGTCTTTAGACACACCCAAATATGGCACTGCATGTAATGCTTGGTGCGGTCATTCTTAGGCCTTTTTGGCTGACATGTTAACGAATCCTCAGTGGCTTTTTCACTGACGTTCCTGCCGCAGTAGCAAATGGTTTTTACAGGGCAGGTTTGCTTGTCCCAGCACCCAACCCTCCTCTTTTCGCAGCCGGGCTTGGGACCGGCCATGGCAGAGTTAAAAAAATTCAACACTTTTCCCAAATTAGTCACCGTAACGACTTGAAATATAGTGGCAACCAAACAAGATCCAGGTCCCATTGTAGGAGAAACATAGTAGTCAAGGCTTCACAAAGTCTTTAGACACACCCAAATATGGCACTGCATGTAATGCTTGGTGCGGTCATTCTTAGGCCTTTTTGGCTGAGATGTTAACGAATCCTCAGTGGCTTTTACACTGACGTTGCTGGCCGCAGTAGCAAATAGTTTTTACAGGGCAGGTTTGCTTGTCCCAGCACCCAACCCTCCTCTTTTCGCAGCCGGGCTTGGGACCGGCCATGGCAGAGTTAAAAAAATTCAACACTTCTCCCAAATTAGTCACCGTAACGACTTGAAATATAGTGGCAACTAAACAAGATCCAGGTCCCATTGTAGGAGAAACAGAGTAGTCAAGGCTTCACAAAGTCTTTAGACACACCCAAATAAGGCACTGCATGTAATGCTTGGTGCGGTCATTCTTAGGCCTTTTTGGCTGACATGTTAACGAATCCTCAGTGGCTTTTTCACTGATGTTCCTGGCCGCAGTAGCAAATAGTTTTTACAGGGCAGGTTTGCTAGTCCCAGCACCCAACCCTCCTCTTTTGGCAGCCGGGCTTGGGACCGGCCATGGCAGAGTTAAAAAAATTCAACACTTTTCCCAAATTAGTCACAGTAACGACTTGAAATATAGTGGCAACTAAACAAGATCCAGGTCCCATTGTAGGAGAAACAGAGTAGTCAAGGCTTCACAAAGTCTTTAGACACACCCAAATATGGCACTGCATGTAATGCTTGGTGCAGTCATTCTTAGGCCTTTTTGGCTGACATGTTAACGAATCCTCAGTGGCTTTTTCACTGACGTTCCTGCCGCAGTAGCAAATGGTTTTTACAGGGCAGGTTTGCTTGTCCCAGCACCCAACCCTCCTCTTTTCACAGCCGGGCTTGGGACCGGCCATGGCAGAGTTAAAAAAATTCAACACTTTTCCCAAATTAGTCACCGTAACTACTTGAAATATAGTGGCAACCAAACAAGATCCAGGTCCCATTGTAGGAGAAACATAGTAGTCAAGGCTTCACAAAGTCTTTAGACACACCCAAATATGGCACTGCATGTAATGCTTGGTGCGGTCATTCTTAGGCCTTTTTGGCTGAGATGTTAACGAATCCTCAGTGGCTTTTACACTGACGTTCCTGGCCGCAGTAGCAAATAGTTTTTACAGGGCAGGTTTGCTTGTCCCAGCACCCAACCCTCCTCTTTTCGCAGCCAGGCTTGGGACCGGCCATGGCAGAGTTAAAAAAATTCAACACTTTTCCCAAATTAGTCACCGTAACGACTTGAAATATAGTGGCAACTAAACAAGATCCAGGTCCCATTGTAGGAGAAACAGAGTAGTCAAGGCTTCACAAAGTCTTTAGACACACCCAAATATGGCACTGCATGTAATGCTTGGTGCGGTCATTCTTAGGCCTTTTTGGCTGACATGTTAACGAATCCTCAGTGGCTTTTTCACTGATGTTCCTGGCCGCAGTAGGAAATAGTTTTTACAGGGCAGGTTTGCTAGTCCCAGCACCCAACCCTCCTCTTTTCGCAGCCGGGCTTGGGACCGGCCATGGCAGAGTTAAAAAAATTCAACACTTTTCCCAAATTAGTCACCGTAACGACTTGAAATATAGTGGCAACTAAACAAGATCCAGGTCCCATTGTAGGAGAAACAGAGTAGTCAAGGCTTCACAAAGTCTTTAGACACACCCAAATATGGCACTGCATGTAATGCTTGGTGCGGTCATTCTTAGGCCTTTTTGGCTGACATGTTAACGAATCCTCAGTGGCTTTTTCACTGACGTTCCTGCCGCAGTAGCAAATGGTTTTTACAGGGCAGGTTTGCTTGTCCCAGCACCCAACCCTCCTCTTTTCGCAGCCGGGCTTGGGACCGGCCATGGCAGAGTTAAAAAAATTCAACACTTTTCCCAAATTAGTCACCGTAACGACTTGAAATATAGTGGCAACTAAACAAGATCCAGGTCCCATTGTAGGAGAAACATAGTAGTCAAGGCTTCACAAAGTCTTTAGACACACCCAAATATGGCACTGCATGTAATGCTTGGTGCGGTCATTCTTAGGCCTTTTTGGCTGAGATGTTAACGAATCCTCAGTGGCTTTTACACTGATGTTCCTGGCCGCAGTAGCAAATAGTTTTTACAGGGCAGGTTTGCTTGTCCCAGCACCCAACCCTCCTCTTTTCGCAGCCGGGCTTGGGACCGGCCATGGCAGAGTTAAAAAAATTCAACACTTTTCCCAAACTAGTCACCGTAACGACTTGAAATATAGTGGCAACTAAACAAGATCCAGGTCCCATTGTAGGAGAAACAGAGTAGTCAAGGCTTCACAAAGTCTTTAGACACACCCAAATATGGCACTGCATGTAATGCTTGGTGCGGTCATTCTTAGGCCTTTTTGGCTGACATGTTAACGAATCCTCAGTGGCTTTTTCACTGATGTTCCTGGCCGCAGTAGCAAATAGTTTTTACAGGGCAGGTTTGCTAGTCCCAGCACCCAACCCTCCTCTTTTCGCAGCCGGGCTTGGGACCGGTCATGGCAGAGTTAAAAAAATTCAACACTTTTCCCAAATTAGTCACCGTAACGACTTGAAATATAGTGGCAACTAAACAAGATCCAGGTCCCATTGTAGGAGAAACAGAGTAGTCAAGGCTTCACAAAGTCTTTAGACACACCCAAATATGGCACTGCATGTAATGCTTGGTGCGGTCATTCTTAGGCCTTTTTGGCTGACATGTTAACGAATCCTCAGTGGCTTTTTCACTGACGTTCCTGCCGCAGTAGCAAATGGTTTTTACAGGGCAGGTTTGCTTGTCCCAGCACCCAACCCTCCTCTTTTCGCAGCCGGGCTTGGGACCGGCCATGGCAGAGTTAAAAAAATTCAACACTTTTCCCAAATTAGTCACCGTAACGACTTGAAATATAGTGGCAACCAAACAAGATCCAGGTCCCATTGTAGGAGAAACATAGTAGTCAAGGCTTCACAAAGTCTTTAGACACACCCAAATATGGCACTGCATGTAATGCTTGGTGCGGTCATTCTTAGGCCTTTTTGGCTGAGATGTTAACGAATCCTCAGTGGCTTTTACACTGACGTTCCTGGCCGCAGTAGCAAATAGTTTTTACAGGGCAGGTTTGCTTGTCCCAGCACCCAACCCTCCTCTTTTCGCAGCCGGGCTTGGGACCGGCCATGGCAGAGTTAAAAAAATTCAACACTTTTCCCAAATTAGTCACCGTAACGACTTGAAATATAGTGGCAACTAAACAAGATCCAGGTCCCATTGTAGGAGAAACATAGTAGTCAAGGCTTCACAAAGTCTTTAGACACACCCAAATATGGCACTGCATGTAATGCTTGGTGCGGTCATTCTTAGGCCTTTTTGGCTGAGATGTTAACGAATCCTCAGTGGCTTTTACACTGACGTTCCTGGCCGCAGTAGCAAATAGTTTTTACAGGGCAGGTTTGCTTGTCCCAGCACCCAACCCTCCTCTTTTCGCAGCCGGGCTTGGGACCGGCCATGGCAGAGTTAAAAAAATTCAACACTTTTCCCAAATTAGTCACCGTAACGACTTGAAATATAGTGGCAACTAAACAAGATCCAGGTCCCATTGTAGGAGAAACAGAGTAGTCAAGGCTTCACAAAGTCTTTAGACACACCCAAATATGGCACTGCATGTAATGCTTGGTGCGGTCATTCTTAGGCCTTTTTGGCTGACATGTTAACGAATCCTCAGTGGCTTTTTCACTGATGTTCCTGGCCGCAGTAGCAAATAGTTTTTACAGGGCAGGTTTGCTAGTCCCAGCACCCAACCCTCCTCTTTTTGCAGCCGGGCTTGGGACCGGCCATGGCAGAGTTAAAAAAATTCAACACTTTTCCCAAATTAGTCACCGTAACGACTTGAAATATAGTGGCAACTAAACAAGATCCAGGTCCCATTGTAGGAGAAACAGAGTAGTCAAGGCTTCACAAAGTCTTTAGACACACCCAAATATGGCACTGCATGTAATGCTTGGTGCGGTCATTCTTAGGCCTTTTTGGCTGACATGTTAACGAATCCTCAGTGGCTTTTTCACTGACGTTCCTGCCGCAGTAGCAAATGGTTTTTACAGGGCAGGTTTGCTTGTCCCAGCACCCAACCCTCCTCTTTTCGCAGCCGGGCTTGGGACCGGCCATGGCAGAGTTAAAAAAATTCAACACTTTTCCCAAATTAGTCACCGTAACGACTTGAAATATAGTGGCAACTAAACAAGATCCAGGTCCCATTGTAGGAGAAACAGAGTAGTCAAGGCTTCACAAAGTCTTTAGACACACCCAAATATGGCACTGCATGTAATGCTTGGTGCGGTCATTCTTAGGCCTTTTTGGCTGACATGTTAACGAATCCTCAGTGGCTTTTTCACTGATGTTCCTGGCCGCAGTAGCAAATAGTTTTTACAGGGCAGGTTTGCTAGTCCCAGCACCCAACCCTCCTCTTTTCGCAGCCGGGCTTGGGACCGGCCATGGCAGAGTTAAAAAAATTCAACACTTTTCCCAAATTAGTCACCGTAACGACTTGAAATATAGTGGCAACTAAACAAGATCCAGGTCCCATTGTAGGAGAAACAGAGTAGTCAAGGCTTCACAAAGTCTTTAGACACACCCAAATATGGCACTGCATGTAATGCTTGGTGCGGTCATTCTTAGGCCTTTTTGGCTAACATGTTAACGAATCCTCAGTGGCTTTTTCACTGACGTTCCTGCCGCAGTAGCAAATGGTTTTTACAGGGCAGGTTTGCTTGTCCCAGCACCCAACCCTCCTCTTTTCGCAGCCGGGCTTGGGACCGGCCATGGCAGAGTTAAAAAAATTCAACACTTTTCCCAAATTAGTCACCGTAACGACTTGAAATATAGTGGCAACCAAACAAGATCCAGGTCCCATTGTAGGAGAAACATAGTAGTCAAGGCTTCACAAAGTCTTTAGACACACCCAAATATGGCACTGCATGTAATGCTTGGTGCGGTCATTCTTAGGCCTTTTTGGCTGAGATGTTAATGAATCCTCAGTGGCTTTTACACTGACGTTCCTGGCCGCAGTAGCAAATAGTTTTTACAGGGCAGGTTTGCTTGTCCCAGCACCCAACCCTCCTCTTTTCGCAGCCGGGCTTGGGACCGGCCATGGCAGAGTTAAAAAAATTCAACACTTTTCCCAAATTAGTCACCGTAACGACTTGAAATATAGTGGCAACTAAACAAGATCCAGGTCCCATTGTAGGAGAAACAGAGTAGTCAAGGCTTCACAAAGTCTTTAGACACACCCAAATATGGCACTGCATGTAATGCTTGGTGCGGTCATTCTTAGGCCTTTTTGGCTGACATGTTAACGAATCCTCAGTGGCTTTTTCACTGATGTTCCTGGCCGCAGTAGCAAATAGTTTTTACAGGGCAGGTTTGCTAGTCCCAGCACCCAACCCTCCTCTTTTCGCAGCCGGGCTTGGGACCGGCCATGGCAGAGTTAAAAAAATTCAACACTTTTCCCAAATTAGTCACCGTAACAACTTGAAATATAGTGGCAACTAAACAAGATCCAGGTCCCATTGTAGGAGAAACAGAGTAGTCAAGGCTTCACAAAGTCTTTAGACACACCCAAATATGGCACTGCATGTAATGCTTGGTGCGGTCATTCTTAGGCCTTTTTGGCTGACATGTTAACGAATCCTCAGTGGCTTTTTCACTGACGTTCCTGCCGCAGTAGCAAATGGTTTTTACAGGGCAGGTTTGCTTGTCCCAGCACCCAACCCTCCTCTTTTCGCAGCCGGGCTTGGGACCGGCCATGGCAGAGTTAAAAAAATTCAACACTTTTCCCAAATTAGTCACCGTAACGACTTGAAATATAGTGGCAACCAAACAAGATCCAGGTCCCATTGTAGGAGAAACATAGTAGTCAAGGCTTCACAAAGTCTTTAGACACACCCAAATATGGCACTGCATGTAATGCTTGGTGCGGTCATTCTTAGGCCTTTTTGGCTGAGATGTTAACGAATCCTCAGTGGCTTTTACACTGACGTTCCTGGCTGCAGTAGCAAATAGTTTTTACAGGACAGGTTTGCTTGTCCCAGCACCCAACCCTCCTCTTTTCGCAGCCGGGCTTGGGACCGGCCATGGCAGAGTTAAAAAAATTCAACACTTTTCCCAAATTAGTCACCGTAACGACTTGAAATATAGTGGCAACTAAACAAGATCCAGGTCTCATTGTAGGAGAAACAGAGTAGTCAAGGCTTCACAAAGTCTTTAGACACACCCAAATATGGCACTGCATGTAATGCTTGGTGCGGTCATTCTTAGGCCTTTTTGGCTGACATGTTAACGAATCCTCAGTGGCTTTTTCACTGATGTTCCTGGCCGCAGTAGCAAATACTTTTTACAGGGCAGGTTTGCTAGTCCCAGCACCCAACCCTCCTCTTTTCGCAGCCGGGCTTGGGACCGGCCATGGCAGAGTTAAAAAAATTCAACACTCTTCCCAAATTAGTCATCGTAACGACTTGAAATATAGTGGCAACTAAACAAGATCCAGGTCCCATTGTAGGAGAAACAGAGTAGTCAAGGCTTCACAAAGTCTTTAGACACACCCAAATATGGCACTGCATGTAATGCTTGGTGCGGTCATTCTTAGGCCTTTTTGGCTGACATGTTAACGAATCCTCAGTGGCTTTTTCACTGACGTTCCTGTCGCAGTAGCAAATGGTTTTTACAGGGCAGGTTTGCTTGTCCCAGCACCCAACCCTCCTCTTTTCGCAGCCGGGCTTGGGACCGGCCATGGCAGAGTTAAAAAAATTCAACACTTTTCCCAAATTAGTCACCGTAACGACTTGAAATATAGTGGCAACCAAACAAGATCCAGGTCCCATTGTAGGAGAAACATAGTAGTCAAGGCTTCACAAAGTCTTTAGACACACCCAAATATGGCACTGCATGTAATGCTTGGTGCGGTCATTCTTAGGCCTTTTTGGCTGAGATGTTAACGAATCCTCAGTGGCTTTTACACTGACGTTCCTGGCCGCAGTAGCAAATAGTTTTTACAGGGCAGGTTTGCTTGTCCCAGCACCCAACCCTCCTCTTTTCGCAGCCGGGCTTGGGACCGGCCATGGCAGAGTTAAAAAAATTCAACACTTTTCCCAAATTAGTCACCGTAACGACTTGAAATATAGTGGCAACTAAACAAGATCCAGGTCCCATTGTAGGAGAAACATAGTAGTCAAGGCTTCACAAAGTCTTTAGACACACCCAAATATGGCACTGCATGTAATGCTTGGTGCGGTCATTTTTAGGCCTTTTTGGCTGAGATGTTAACGAATCCTCAGTGGCTTTTACACTGACGTTCCTGGCCGCAGTAGCAAATAGTTTTTACAGGGCAGGTTTGCTTGTCCCAGCACCCAACCCTCCTCTTTTCGCAGCCGGGCTTGGGACCGGCCATGGCAGAGTTAAAAAAATTCAACACTTTTCCCAAATTAGTCACCGTAACGACTTGAAATATAGTGGCAACTAAACAAGATCCAGGTCCCATTGTAGGAGAAACATAGTAGTCAAGGCTTCACAAAGTCTTTAGACACACCCAAATATGGCACTGCATGTAATGCTTGGTGCGGTCATTCTTAGGCCTTTTTGGCTGAGATGTTAACGAATCCTCAGTGGCTTTTACACTGACGTTCCTGGCCGCAGTAGCAAATAGTTTTTACAGGGCAGGTTTGCTTGTCCCAGCACCCAACCCTCCTCTTTTCGCAGCCGGGCTTGGGACCGGCCATGGCAGAGTTAAAAAAATTCAACACTTTTCCCAAATTAGTCACCGTAACGACTTGAAATATAGTGGCAACTAAACAAGATCCAGGTCCCATTGTAGGAGAAACAGAGTAGTCAAGGCTTCACAAAGTCTTTAGACACACCCAAATATGGCACTGCATGTAATGCTTGGTGCGGTCATTCTTAGGCCTTTTTGGCTGACATGTTAACGAATCCTCAGTGGCTTTTTCACTGATGTTCCTGGCCGCAGTAGCAAATAGTTTTTACAGGGCAGGTTTGCTAGTCCCAGCACCCAACCCTCCTCTTTTCGCAGCCGGGCTTGGGACCGGCCATGGCAGAGTTAAAAAAATTCAACACTTTTCCCAAATTAGTCACCGTAACGACTTGAAATATAGTGGCAACTAAACAAGATCCAGGTCCCATTGTAGGAGAAACAGAGTAGTCAAGGCTTCACAAAGTCTTTAGACACACCCAAATATGGCACTGCATGTAATGCTTGATGCGGTCATTCTTAGGCCTTTTTGGCTGACATGTTAACGAATCCTCAGTGGCTTTTTCACTGACGTTCCTGCCGCAGTAGCAAATGGTTTTTACAGGGCAGGTTTGCTTGTCCCAGCACCCAACCCTCCTCTTTTCGCAGCCGGGCTTGGGACCGGCCATGGCAGAGTTAAAAAAATTCAACACTTTTCCCAAATTAGTCACCGTAACGACTTGAAATATAGTGGCAACCAAACAAGATCCAGGTCCCATTGTAGGAGAAACATAGTAGTCAAGGCTTCACAAAGTCTTTAGACACACCCAAATATGGCGCTGCATGTAATGCTTGGTGCGGTCATTCTTAGGCCTTTTTGGCTGAGATGTTAACGAATCCTCAGTGGCTTTTACACTGACGTTCCTGGCTGCAGTAGCAAATAGTTTTTACAGGACAGGTTTGCTTGTCCCAGCACCCAACCCTCCTCTTTTCGCAGCCGGGCTTGGGACCGGCCATGGCAGAGTTAAAAAAATTCAACACTTTTCCCAAATTAGTCACCGTAACGACTTGAAATATAGTGGCAACTAAACAAGATCCAGGTCCCATTGTAGGAGAAACAGAGTAGTCAAGGCTTCACAAAGTCTTTAGACACACCCAAATATGGCACTGCATGTAATGCTTGGTGCGGTCATTCTTAGGCCTTTTTGGCTGACATGTTAACGAATCCTCAGTGGCTTTTTCACTGATGTTCCTGGCCGCAGTAGCAAATAGTTTTTACAGGGCAGGTTTGCTAGTCCCAGCACCCAACCCTCCTCTTTTCGCAGCCGGGCTTGGGACCGGCCATGGCAGAGTTAAAAAAATTCAACACTTTTCCCAAATTAGTCACCGTAACGACTTGAAATATAGTGGCAACTAAACAAGATCCAGGTCCCATTGTAGGAGAAACAGAGTAGTCAAGGCTTCACAAAGTCTTTAGACACACCCAAATATGGCACTGCATGTAATGCTTGGTGCGGTCATTCTTAGGCCTTTTTGGCTGACATGTTAACGAATCCTCAGTGGCTTTTTCACTGAAGTTCCTGCCGCAGTAGCAAATGGTTTTTACAGGGCAGGTTTGCTTGTCCCAGCACCCAACCCTCCTCTTTTCGCAGCCGGGCTTGGGACCGGCCATGGCAGAGTTAAAAAAATTCAACACTTTTCCCAAATTAGTCACCGTAACGACTTGAAATATAGTGGCAACCAAACAAGATCCAGGTCCCATTGTAGGAGAAACATAGTAGTCAAGGCTTCACAAAGTCTTTAGACACACCCAAATATGGCACTGCATGTAATGCTTGGTGCGGTCATTCTTAGGCCTTTTTGGCTGACATGTTAACGAATCCTCAGTGGCTTTTACACTGACGTTCCTGGCCGCAGTAGCAAATAGTTTTTACAGGGCAGGTTTGCTTGTCCCAGCACCCAACCCTCCTCTTTTCGCAGCCGGGCTTGGGACCGGCTATGGCAGAGTTAAAAAAATTCGACACTTTTCCCAAATTAGTCACCGTAACGACTTGAAATATAGTGGCAACTAAACAAGATCCAGGTCCCATTGTAGGAGAAACAGAGTAGTCAAGGCTTCACAAAGTCTTTAGACACACCCAAATATGGCACTGCATGTAATGCTTGGTGCGGTCATTCTTAGGCCTTTTTGGCTGACATGTTAACGAATCCTCAGTGGCTTTTTCACTGATGTTCCTGGCCGCAGTAGCAAATAGTTTTTACAGGGCAGGTTTGCTAGTCCCAGCACCCAACCCTCCTCTTTTCGCAGCCGGGCTTGGGACCGGCCATGGCAGAGTTTAAAAAATTCAACACTTTTCCCAAATTAGTCACCATAACGACTTGAAATATAGTGGCAACTAAACAAGATCCAGGTCCCATTGTAGGAGAAACAGAGTAGTCAAGGCTTCACAAAGTCTTTAGACACACCCAAATATGGCACTGCATGTAATGCTTGGTGCGGTCATTCTTAGGCCTTTTTGGCTGACATGTTAACGAATCCTCAGTGGCTTTTTCACTGACGTTCCTGCCGCAGTAGCAAATGGTTTTTACAGGGCAGGTTTGCTTGTCCCAGCACCCAACCCTCCTCTTTTCGCAGCCGGGCTTGGGACCGGCCATGGCAGAGTTAAAAAAATTCAACACTTTTCCCAAATTAGTCACCGTAACGACTTGAAATATAGTGGCAACCAAACAAGATCCAGGTCCCATTGTAGGAGAAACATAGTAGTCAAGGCTTCACAAAGTCTTTAGACACACCCAAATATGGCACTGCATGTAATGCTTGGTGCGGTCATTCTTAGGCCTTTTTGGCTGAGATGTTAACGAATCCTCAGTGGCTTTTACACTGACGTTCCTGGCCGCAGTAGCAAATAGTTTTTACAGGGCAGGTTTGCTTGTCCCAGCACCCAACCCTCCTCTTTTCGCAGCCGGGCTTGGGACCGGCCATGGCAGAGTTAAAAAAATTCAACACTTTTCCCAAATTAGTCACCGTAACGACTTGAAATATAGTGGCAACTAAACAAGATCCAGGTCCCATTGTAGGAGAAACAGAGTAGTCAAGGCTTCACAAAGTCTTTAGACACACCCAAATATGGCACTGCATGTAATGCTTGGTGCGGTCATTCTTAGGCCTTTTTGGCTGACATGTTAACGAATCCTCAGTGGCTTTTTCACTGATGTTCCTGGCCGCAGTAGCAAATAGTTTTTACAGGGCAGGTTTGCTAGTCCCAGCACCCAACCCTCCTCTTTTCGCAGCCGGGCTTGGGACCGGCCATGGCAGAGTTAAAAAAATTCAACACTTTTCCCAAATTAGTCACCGTAACGACTTGAAATATAGTGGCAACTAAACAAGATCCAGGTCCCATTGTAGGAGAAACAGAGTAGTCAAGGCTTCACAAAGTCTTTAGACACACCCAAATATGGCACTGCATGTAATGCTTGGTGCGGTCATTCTTAGGCCTTTTTGGCTGAGATGTTAACGAATCCTAAGTGGCTTTTACACTGACGTTCCTGGCCGCAGTAGCAAATAGTTTTTACAGGGCAGGTTTGCTTGTCCCAGCACCCAACCCTCCTCTTTTCGCAGCCGGGCTTGGGACCGGCCATGGCAGAGTTAAAAAAATTCGACACTTTTCCCAAATTAGTCACCGTAACGACTTGAAATATAGTGGCAACTAAACAAGATCCAGGTCCCATTGTAGGAGAAACAGAGTAGTCAAGGCTTCACAAAGTCTTTAGACACACCCAAATATGGCACTGCATGTAATGCTTGGTGCGGTCATTCTTAGGCCTTTTTGGCTGACATGTTAACGAATCCTCAGTGGCTTTTTCACTGATGTTCCTGGCCGCAGTAGCAAATAGTTTTTACAGGGCAGGTTTGCTAGTCCCAGCACCCAACCCTCCTCTTTTCGCAGCCGGGCTTGGGACCGGCCATGGCAGAGTTAAAAAAATTCAACACTTTTCCCAAATTAGTCACCGTAACGACTTGAAATATAGTGGCAACTAAACAAGATCCAGGTCCCATTGTAGGAGAAACAGAGTAGTCAAGGCTTCACAAAGTCTTTAGACACACCCAAATATGGCACTGCATGTAATGCTTGGTGCGGTCATTCTTAGGCCTTTTTGGCTGACATGTTCACGAATCCTCAGTGGCTTTTTCACTGATGTTCCTGCCGCAGTAGCAAATGGTTTTTACAGGGCAGGTTTGCTTGTCCCAGCACCCAACCCTCCTCTTTTCGCAGCCGGGCTTGGGACCGGCCATGGCAGAGTTAAAAAAATTCAACACTTTTCCCAAATTAGTCACCGTAACGACTTGAAATATAGTGGCAACTAAACAAGATCCAGGTCCCATTGTAGGAGAAACATAGTAGTCAAGGCTTCACAAAGTCTTTAGACACACCCAAATATGGCACTGCATGTAATGCTTGGTGCGGTCATTCTTAGGCCTTTTTGGCTGAGATGTTAACGAATCCTAAGTGGCTTTTACACTGACGTTCCTGGCCGCAGTAGCAAATAGTTTTTACAGGGCAGGTTTGCTTGTCCCAGCACCCAACCCTCCTCTTTTCGCAGCCGGGCTTGGGACCGGCCATGGCAGAGTTAAAAAAATTCGACACTTTTCCCAAATTAGTCACCGTAACGACTTGAAATATAGTGGCAACTAAACAAGATCCAGGTCCCATTGTAGGAGAAACAGAGTAGTCAAGGCTTCACAAAGTCTTTAGACACACCCAAATATGGCACTGCATGTAATGCTTGGTGCGGTCATTCTTAGGCCTTTTTGGCTGACATGTTAACGAATCCTCAGTGGCTTTTTCACTGATGTTCCTGGCCGCAGTAGCAAATAGTTTTTACAGGGCAGGTTTGCTAGTCCCAGCACCCAACCCTCCTCTTTTCGCAGCCGGGCTTGGGACCGGCCATGGCAGAGTTAAAAAAATTCAACACTTTTCCCAAATTAGTCACCGTAACGACTTGAAATATAGTGGCAACTAAACAAGATCCAGGTCCCATTGTAGGAGAAACAGAGTAGTCAAGGCTTCACAAAGTCTTTAGACACACCCAAATATGGCACTGCATGTAATGCTTGGTGCGGTCATTCTTAGGCCTTTTTGGCTGACATGTTCACGAATCCTCAGTGGCTTTTTCACTGATGTTCCTGCCGCAGTAGCAAATGGTTTTTACAGGGCAGGTTTGCTTGTCCCAGCACCCAACCCTCCTCTTTTCGCAGCCGGGCTTGGGACCGGCCATGGCAGAGTTAAAAAAATTCAACACTTTTCCCAAATTAGTCACCGTAACGACTTGAAATATAGTGGCAACTAAACAAGATCCAGGTCCCATTGTAGGAGAAACAGAGTAGTCAAGGCTTCACAAAGTCTTTAGACACACCCAAATATGGCACTGCATGTAATGCTTGGTGCGGTCATTCTTAGGCCTTTTTGGCTGACATGTTAACGAATCCTCAGTGGCTTTTTCACTGACGTTCCTGCCGCAGTAGCAAATGGTTTTTACAGGGCAGGTTTGCTTGTCCCAGCACCCAACCCTCCTCTTTCGCAGCCGGGCTTGGGACCGGCCATGGCAGAGTTAAAAAAATTCAACACTTTTCCCAAATTAGTCACCGTAACGACTTGAAATATAGTGGCAACCAAACAAGATCCAGGTCCCATTGTAGGAGAAACATAGTAGTCAAGGCTTCACAAAGTCTTTAGACACACCCAAATATGGCACTGCATGTAATGCTTGGTGCGGTCATTCTTAGGCCTTTTTGGCTGAGATGTTAACGAATCCTCAGTGGCTTTTACACTGACGTTCCTGGCCGCAGTAGCAAATAGTTTTTACAGGGCAGGTTTGCTTGTCCCAGCACCCAACCCTCCTCTTTTCGCAGCCGGGCTTGGGACCGGCCATGGCAGAGTTAAAAAAATTCAACACTTTTCCCAAATTAGTCACCGTAACGACTTGAAATATAGTGGCAACTAAACAAGATCCAGGTCCCATTGTAGGAGAAACAGAGTAGTCAAGGCTTCACAAAGTCTTTAGACACACCCAAATATGGCACTGCATGTAATGCTTGGTGCGGTCATTCTTAGGCCTTTTTGGCTGACATGTTAACGAATCCTCAGTGGCTTTTTCACTGATGTTCCTGGCCGCAGTAGCAAATAGTTTTTACAGGGCAGGTTTGCTAGTCCCAGCACCCAACCCTCCTCTTTTCACAGCCGGGCTTGGGACCGGCCATGGCAGAGTTAAAAAAATTCAACACTTTTCCCAAATTAGTCACCGTAACGACTTGAAATATAGTGGCAACTAAACAAGATCCAGGTCCCATTGTAGGAGAAACAGAGTAGTCAAGGCTTCACAAAGTCTTTAGACACAGCCAAATATGACACTGCATGTAATGCTTGGTGCGGTCATTCTTAGGCCTTTTTGGCTGACATGTTAACGAATCCTCAGTGGCTTTTTCACTGATGTTCCTGCCGCAGTAGCAAATGGTTTTTACAGGGCAGGTTTGCTTGTCCCAGCACTCAACCCTCCTCTTTTCGCAGCCGGGCTTGGGAAGCCATGGCAGAGTTTAAAAAATTCAACACTTTTCCCAAATTAGTCACCGTAACGACTTGAAATATAGTGGCAACCAAACAAGATCCAGGTCCCATTGTAGGAGAAACATAGTAGTCAAGGCTTCACAAAGTCTTTAGACACACCCAAATATGGCACTGCATGTAATGCTTGGTGCGGTCATTCTTAGGCCTTTTTGGCTGAGATGTTAACGAATCCTCAGTGGCTTTTACACTGACGTTCCTGGCTGCAGTAGCAAATAGTTTTTACAGGACAGGTTTGCTTGTCCCAGCACCCAACCCTCCTCTTTTCGCAGCCGGGCTTGGGACCGGCCATGGCAGAGTTAAAAAAATTCAACACTTTTACCAAATTAGTCACCGTAACGACTTGAAATATAGTGGCAACTAAACAAGATCCAGGTCCCATTGTAGGAGAAACAGAGTAGTCAAGGCTTCACAAAGTCTTTAGACACACCCAAATATGGCACTGCATGTAATGCTTGGTGCGGTCATTCTTAGGCCTTTTTGGCTGACATGTTAACGAATCCTCAGTGGCTTTTTCACTGATGTTCCTGGCCGCAGTAGCAAATAGTTTTTACAGGGCAGGTTTGCTAGTCCCAGCACCCAACCCTCCTCTTTTCGCAGCCGGACTTGGGACCGGCCATGGCAGAGTTAAAAAAATTCAACACTTTTCCCAAATTAGTCACCGTAACGACTTGAAATATAGTGGCAACTAAACAAGATCCAGGTCCCATTGTAGGAGAAACAGAGTAGTCAAGGCTTCACAAAGTCTTTAGACACACCCAAATATGGCACTGCATGTAATGCTTGGTGCGGTCATTCTTAGGCCTTTTTGGCTGACATGTTAACGAATCCTCAGTGGCTTTTTCACTGATGTTCCTGGCCGCAGTAGCAAATAGTTTTTACAGGGCAGGTTTGCTAGTCCCAGCACCCAACCCTCCTCTTTTCGCAGCCGGGCTTGGGACCGGCCATGGCAGAGTTTAAAAAATTCAACACTTTTCCCAAATTAGTCACCGTAACGACTTGAAATATAGTGGCAACTAAACAAGATCCAGGTCCCATTGTAGGAGAAACAGAGTAGTCAAGGCTTCACAAAGTCTTTAGACACACCCAAATATGGCACTGCATGTAATGCTTGGTGCGGTCATTCTTAGGCCTTTTTGGCTGACATGTTAACGAATCCTCAGTGGCTTTTTCACTGACGTTCCTGCCGCAGTAGCAAATGGTTTTTACAGGGCAGGTTTGCTTGTCCCAGCACCCAACCCTCCTCTTTTCGCAGCCGGGCTTGGGACCGGCCATGGCAGAGTTAAAAAAATTCAACACTTTTCCCAAATTAGTCACCGTAACGACTTGAAATATAGTGGCAACCAAACAAGATCCAGGTCCCATTGTAGGAGAAACATAGTAGTCAAGGCTTCACAAAGTCTTTAGACACACCCAAATATGGCACTGCATGTAATGCTTGGTGCGGTCATTCTTAGGCCTTTTTGGCTGAGATGTTAACGAATCCTCAGTGGCTTTTACACTGACGTTCCTGGCCGCAGTAGCAAATAGTTTTTACAGGGCAGGTTTGCTTGTCCCAGCACCCAACCCTCCTCTTTTCGCAGCCGGGCTTGGGACCGGCCATGGCAGAGTTAAAAAAATTCAACACTTTTCCCAAATTAGTCACCGTAACGACTTGAAATATAGTGGCAACTAAACAAGATCCAGGTCCCATTGTAGGAGAAACAGAGTAGTCAAGGCTTCACAAAGTCTTTAGACACACCCAAATATGGCACTGCATGTAATGCTTGGTGCGGTCATTCTTAGGCCTTTTTGGCTGACATGTTAACGAATCCTCAGTGGCTTTTTCACTGATGTTCCTGGCCGCAGTAGCAAATAGTTTTTACAGGGCAGGTTTGCTAGTCCCAGCACCCAACCCTCCTCTTTTCGCAGCCGGGCTTGGGACCGGCCATGGCAGAGTTAAAAAAATTCAACACTTTTCCCAAATTAGTCACCGTAACGACTTGAAATATAGTGGCAACTAAACAAGATCCAGGTCCCATTGTAGGAGAAACAGAGTAGTCAAGGCTTCACAAAGTCTTTAGACACACCCAAATATGGCACTGCATGTAATGCTTGGTGCGGTCATTCTTAGGCCTTTTTGGCTGACATGTTAACGAATCCTCAGTGGCTTTTTCACTGACGTTCCTGCCGCAGTAGCAAATGGTTTTTACAGGGCAGGTTTGCTTGTCCCAGCACCCAACCCTCCTCTTTTCGCAGCCGGGCTTGGGACCGGCCATGGCAGAGTTAAAAAAATTCAACACTTTTCCCAAATTAGTCACCGTAACGACTTGAAATATAGTGGCAACCAAACAAGATCCAGGTCCCATTGTAGGAGAAACATAGTAGTCAAGGCTTCACAAAGTCTTTAGACACACCCAAATATGGCACTGCATGTAATGCTTGGTGCGGTCATTCTTAGGCCTTTTTGGCTGAGATGTTAACGAATCCTCAGTGGCTTTTACACTGACGTTCCTGGCCGCAGTAGCAAATAGTTTTTACAGGGCAGGTTTGCTTGTCCCAGCACCCAACCCTCCTCTTTTCGCAGCCGGGCTTGGGACCGGCCATGGCAGAGTTAAAAAAATTCGACACTTTTCCCAAATTAGTCACCGTAACGACTTGAAATATAGTGGCAACTAAACAAGATCCAGGTCCCATTGTAGGAGAAACAGAGTAGTCAAGGCTTCACAAAGTCTTTAGACACACCCAAATATGGCACTGCATGTAATGCTTGGTGCGGTCATTCTTAGGCCTTTTTGGCTGACATGTTAACGAATCCTCAGTGGCTTTTTCACTGACGTTCCTGCCGCAGTAGCAAATGGTTTTTACAGGGCAGGTTTGCTTGTCCCAGCACCCAACCCTCCTCTTTTCGCAGCCGGGCTTGGGACTGGCCATGGCAGAGTTAAAAAAATTCAACACTTTTCCCAAATTAGTCACCGTAACGACTTGAAATATAGTGGCAACTAAACAAGATCCAGGTCCCATTGTAGGAGAAACAGAGTAGTCAAGGCTTCACAAAGTCTTTAGACACACCCAAATATGGCACTGCATGT
Source organism: Aquarana catesbeiana (assembly GCF_042186555.1). Lineage (NCBI taxonomy): Eukaryota > Metazoa > Chordata > Amphibia > Anura > Ranidae > Aquarana > Aquarana catesbeiana. Next base: position 180,062,013 of record NC_133328.1, read on the forward strand.
AATGCTTGGTGCGGTCATTCTTAGGCCTTTTTGGCTGACATGTTAACGAATCCTCAGTGGCTTTTTCACTGATGTTCCTGGCCGCAGTAGCAAATAGTTTTTACAGGGCAGGTTTGCTAGTCCCAGCACCCAACCCTCCTCTTTTCGCAGCCGGGCTTGGGACCGGCCATGGCAGAGTTAAAAAAATTCAACACTTTTCCCAAATTAGTCACCGTAACGACTTGAAATATAGTGGCAACTAAACAAGATCCAGGTCCCATTGTAGGAGAAACAGAGTAGTCAAGGCTTCACAAAGTCTTTAGACACACCCAAATATGGCACTGCATGTAATGCTTGGTGCGGTCATTCTTAGGCCTTTTTGGCTGACATGTTAACGAATCCTCAGTGGCTTTTTCACTGACGTTCCTGCCGCAGTAGCAAATGGTTTTTACAGGGCAGGTTTGCTTGTCCCAGCACCCAACCCTCCTCTTTTCGCAGCCGGGCTTGGGACCGGGCATGGCAGAGTTAAAAAAATTCAACACTTTTCCCAAATTAGTCACCGTAACGACTTGAAATATAGTGGCAACCAAACAAGATCCAGGTCCCATTGTAGGAGAAACATAGTAGTCAAGGCTTCACAAAGTCTTTAGACACACCCAAATATGGCACTGCATGTAATGCTTGGTGCGTTCATTCTTAGGCCTTTTTGGCTGAGATGTTAACGAATCCTCAGTGGCTTTTACACTGACGTTCCTGGCCGCAGTAGCAAATAGTTTTTACAGGGCAGGTTTGCTTGTTCCAGCACCCAACCCTCCTCTTTTCGCAGCCGGGCTTGGGACCGGCCATGGCAGAGTTAAAAAAATTCAACACTTTTCCCAAATTAGTCACCGTAACGACTTGAAATATAGTGGCAACTAAACAAGATCCAGGTCCCATTGTAGGAGAAACAGAGTAGTCAAGGCTTCACAAAGTCTTTAGACACACCCAAATATGGCACTGCATGTAATGCTTGGTGCGGTCATTCTTAGGCCTTTTTGGCTGACATGTTAACGAATCCTCAGTGGCTTTTTCACTGATGTTCCTGGCCGCAGTAGCAAATAGTTTTTACAGGGCAGGTTTGCTAGTCCCAGCACCCAACCCTCCTCTTTTCGCAGCCGGGCTTGGGACCGGCCATGGCAGAGTTAAAAAAATTCAACACTTTTCCCAAATTAGTCACCGTAACGACTTGAAATATAGTGGCAACTAAACAAGATCCAGGTCCCATTGTAGGAGAAACAGAGTAGTCAAGGCTTCACAAAGTCTTTAGACACACCCAAATATGGCACTGCATGTAATGCTTGGTGTGGTCATTCTTAGGCCTTTTTGGCTGACATGTTAACGAATCCTCAGTGGCTTTTTCACTGACGTTCCTGCCGCAGTAGCAAATGGTTTTTACAGGGCAGGTTTGCTTGTCCCAGCACCCAACCCTCCTCTTTTCGCAGCCGGGCTTGGGACCGGCCATGGCAGAGTTAAAAAAATTCAACACTTTTCCCAAATTAGTCACCGTAACGACTTGAAATATAGTGGCAACTAAACAAGATCCAGGTCCCATTGTAGGAGAAACATAGTAGTCAAGGCTTCACAAAGTCTTTAGACACACCCAAATATGGCACTGCATGTAATGCTTGGTGCGGTCATTCTTAGGCCTTTTTGGCTGAGATGTTAACGAATCCTAAGTGGCTTTTACACTGACGTTCCTGGCCGCAGTAGCAAATAGTTTTTACAGGGCAGGTTTGCTTGTCCCAGCACCCAACCCTCCTCTTTTCGCAGCCGGGCTTGGGACCGGCCATGGCAGAGTTAAAAAAATTCGACACTTTTCCCAAATTAGTCACCGTAACGACTTGAAATATAGTGGCAACTAAACAAGATCCAGGTCCCATTGTAGGAGAAACAGAGTAGTCAAGGCTTCACAAAGTCTTTAGACACACCCAAATATGGCACTGCATGTAATGCTTGGTGCGGTCATTCTTAGGCCTTTTTGGCTGACATGTTAATGAATCCTCAGTGGCTTTTTCACTGATGTTCCTGGCCGCAGTAGCAAATAGTTTTTACAGGGCAGGTTTGCTAGTCCCAGCACCCAACCCTCCTCTTTTCGCAGCCGGGCTTGGGACCGGCCATGGCAGAGTTAAAAAAATTCAACACTTTTCCCAAATTAGTCACCGTAACGACTTGAAATATAGTGGCAACTAAACAAGATCCAGGTCCCATTGTAGGAGAAACAGAGTAGTCAAGGCTTCACAAAGTCTTTAGACACACCCAAATATGGCACTGCATGTAATGCTTGGTGCGGTCATTCTTAGGCCTTTTTGGCTGACATGTTCACGAATCCTCAGTGGCTTTTTCACTGACGTTCCTGCCGCAGTAGCAAATGGTTTTTACAGGGCAGGTTTGCTTGTCCCAGCACCCAACCCTCCTCTTTTCGCAGCCGGGCTTGGGACCGGCCATGGCAGAGTTAAAAAAATTCAACACTTTTCCCAAATTAGTCACCGTAACGACTTGAAATATAGTGGCAACTAAACAAGATCCAGGTCCCATTGTAGGAGAAACAGAGTAGTCAAGGCTTCACAAAGTCTTTAGACACACCCAAATATGGCACTGCATGTAATGCTTGGTGCGGTCATTCTTAGGCCTTTTTGGCTGACATGTTAACGAATCCTCAGTGGCTTTTTCACTGACGTTCCTGCCGCAGTAGCAAATGGTTTTTACAGGGCAGGTTTGCTTGTCCCAGCACCCAACCCTCCTCTTTTCGCAGCCGGGCTTGGGACCGGCCATGGCAGAGTTAAAAAAATTCAACACTTTTCCCAAATTAATCACCGTAACGACTTGAAATATAGTGGCAACCAAACAAGATCCAGGTCCCATTGTAGGAGAAACATAGTAGTCAAGGCTTCACAAAGTCTTTAGACACACCCAAATATGGCACTGCATGTAATGCTTGGTGCGGTCATTCTTAGGCCTTTTTGGCTGAGATGTTAACGAATCCTCAGTGGCTTTTACACTGACGTTCCTGGCCGCAGTAGCAAATAGTTTTTACAGGGCAGGTTTGCTTGTCCCAGCACCCAACCCTCCTCTTTTCGCAGCCGGGCTTGGGACCGGCCATGGCAGAGTTAAAAAAATTCAACACTTTTCCCAAATTAGTCACCGTAACGACTTGAAATATAGTGGCAACTAAACAAGATCCAGGTCCCATTGTAGGAGAAACAGAGTAGTCAAGGCTTCACAAAGTCTTTAGACACACCCAAATATGGCACTGCATGTAATGCTTGGTGCGGTCATTCTTAGGCCTTTTTGGCTGACATGTTAACGAATCCTCAGTGGCTTTTTCACTGATGTTCCTGGCCGCAGTAGCAAATAGTTTTTACAGGGCAGGTTTGCTAGTCCCAGCACCCAACCCTCCTCTTTTCACAGCCGGGCTTGGGACCGGCCATGGCAGAGTTAAAAAAATTCAACACTTTTCCCAAATTAGTCACCGTAACGACTTGAAATATAGTGGCAACTAAACAAGATCCAGGTCCCATTGTAGGAGAAACAGAGTAGTCAAGGCTTCACAAAGTCTTTAGACACAGCCAAATATGGCACTGCATGTAATGCTTGGTGCGGTCATTCTTAGGCCTTTTTGGCTGACATGTTAACGAATCCTCAGTGGCTTTTTCACTGATGTTCCTGCCGCAGTAGCAAATGGTTTTTACAGGGCAGGTTTGCTTGTCCCAGCACTCAACCCTCCTCTTTTCGCAGCCGGGCTTGGGAAGCCATGGCAGAGTTTAAAAAATTCAACACTTTTCCCAAATTAGTCACCGTAACGACTTGAAATATAGTGGCAACCAAACAAGATCCAGGTCCCATTGTAGGAGAAACATAGTAGTCAAGGCTTCACAAAGTCTTTAGACACACCCAAATATGGCACTGCATGTAATGCTTGGTGCGGTCATTCTTAGGCCTTTTTGGCTGAGATGTTAACGAATCCTCAGTGGCTTTTACACTGACGTTCCTGGCCGCAGTAGCAAATAGTTTTTACAGGGCAGGTTTGCTTGTCCCAGCACCCAACCCTCCTCTTTTCGCAGCCGGGCTTGGGACCGGCCATGGCAGAGTTAAAAAAATTCAACACTTTTCCCAAATTAGTCACCGTAACGACTTGAAATATAGTGGCAACTAAACAAGATCCAGGTCCCATTGTAGGAGAAACAGAGTAGTCAAGGCTTCAGAAAGTCTTTAGACACACCCAAATATGGCACTGCATGTAATGCTTGGTGCGGTCATTCTTAGGCCTTTTTGGCTGACATGTTAACGAATCCTCAGTGGCTTTTTCACTGATGTTCCTGGCCGCAGTAGCAAATAGTTTTTACAGGGCAGGTTTGCTAGTCCCAGCACCCAACCCTCCTCTTTTCGCAGCCGGGCTTGGGACCGGCCATGGCAGAGTTAAAAAAATTCAACACTTTTCCCAAATTAGTCACCGTAACGACTTGAAATATAGTGGCAACTAAACAAGATCCAGGTCCCATTGTAGGAGAAACAGAGTAGTCAAGGCTTCACAAAGTCTTTAGACACACCCAAATATGGCACTGCATGTAATGCTTGGTGCGGTCATTCTTAGGCCTTTTTGGCTGACATGTTAACGAATCCTCAGTGGCTTTTTCACTGACGTTCCTGCCGCAGTAGCAAATGGTTTTTACAGGGCAGGTTTGCTTGTCCCAGCACCCAACCCTCCTCTTTTCGCAGCCGGGCTTGGGACCGGCCATGGCAGAGTTAAAAAAATTCAACACTTTTCCCAAATTAGTCACCGTAACGACTTGAAATATAGTGGCAACCAAACAAGATCCAGGTCCCATTGTAGGAGAAACATAGTAGTCAAGGCTTCACAAAGTCTTTAGACACACCCAAATATGGCACTGCATGTAATGCTTGGTGCGGTCATTCTTAGGCCTTTTTGGCTGAGATGTTAACGAATCCTCAGTGGCTTTTACACTGACGTTCCTGGCCGCAGTAGCAAATAGTTTTTACAGGGCAGGTTTGCTTGTCCCAGCACCCAACCCTCCTCTTTTCGCAGCCGGGCTTGGGACCGGCCATGGCAGAGTTAAAAAAATTCAACACTCTTCCCAAATTAGTCACCGTAACGACTTGAAATATAGTGGCAACTAAACAAGATCCAGGTCCCATTGTAGGAGAAACAGAGTAGTCAAGGCTTCACAAAGTCTTTAGACACACCCAAATATGGCACTGCATGTAATGCTTGGTGCGGTCATTCTTAGGCCTTTTTGGCTGACATGTTAACGAATCCTCAGTGGCTTTTTCACTGATGTTCCTGGCCGCAGTAGCAAATAGTTTTTACAGGGCAGGTTTGCTAGTCCCAGCACCCAACCCTCCTCTTTTCGCAGCCGGGCTTGGGACCGGCCATGGCAGAGTTAAAAAAATTCAACACTTTTCCCAAATTAGTCACCGTAACGACTTGAAATATAGTGGCAACTAAACAAGATCCAGGTCCCATTGTAGGAGAAACAGAGTAGTCAAGGCTTCACAAAGTCTTTAGACACACCCAAATATGGCACTGCATGTAATGCTTGGTGCGGTCATTCTTAGGCCTTTTTGGCTGACATGTTAACGAATCCTCAGTGGCTTTTTCACTGACGTTCCTGCCGCAGTAGCAAATGGTTTTTACAGGGCAGGTTTGCTTGTCCCAGCACCCAACCCTCCTCTTTTCGCAGCCGGGCTTGGGACCGGGCATGGCAGAGTTAAAAAAATTCAACACTTTTCCCAAATTAGTCACCGTAACGACTTGAAATATAGTGGCAACCAAACAAGATCCAGGTCCCATTGTAGGAGAAACATAGTAGTCAAGGCTTCACAAAGTCTTTAGACACACCCAAATATGGCACTGCATGTAATGCTTGGTGCGGTCATTCTTAGGCCTTTTTGGCTGAGATGTTAACGAATCCTCAGTGGCTTTTACACTGACGTTCCTGGCCGCAGTAGCAAATAGTTTTTACAGGGCAGGTTTGTTTGTTCCAGCACCCAACCCTCCTCTTTTCGCAGCCGGGCTTGGGACCGGCCATGGCAGAGTTAAAAAAATTCAACACTTTTCCCAAATTAGTCACCGTAACGACTTGAAATATAGTGGCAACTAAACAAGATCCAGGTCCCATTGTAGGAGAAACAGAGTAGTCAAGGCTTCACAAAGTCTTTAGACACACCCAAATATGGCACTGCATGTAATGCTTGGTGCGGTCATTCTTAGGCCTTTTTGGCTGACATGTTAACGAATCCTCAGTGGCTTTTTCACTGATGTTCCTGGCCGCAGTAGCAAATAGTTTTTACAGGGCAGGTTTGCTAGTCCCAGCACCCAACCCTCCTCTTTTCGCAGCCGGGCTTGGGACCGGCCATGGCAGAGTTAAAAAAATTCAACACTTTTCCCAAATTAGTCACCGTAACGACTTGAAATATAGTGGCAACTAAACAAGATCCAGGTCCCATTGTAGGAGAAACAGAGTAGTCAAGGCTTCACAAAGTCTTTAGACACACCCAAATATGGCACTGCATGTAATGCTTGGTGCGGTCATTCTTAGGCCTTTTTGGCTGACATGTTAACGAATCCTCAGTGGCTTTTTCACTGACGTTCCTGCCGCAGTAGCAAATGGTTTTTACAGGGCAGGTTTGCTTGTCCCAGCACCCAACCCTCCTCTTTTCGCAGCCGGGCTTGGGACCGGCCATGGCAGAGTTAAAAAAATTCAACACTTTTCCCAAATTAGTCACCGTAACGACTTGAAATATAGTGGCAACCAAACAAGATCCAGGTCCCATTGTAGGAGAAACATAGTAGTCAAGGCTTCACAAAGTCTTTAGACACACCCAAATATGGCACTGCATGTAATGCTTGGTGCGGTCATTCTTAGGCCTTTTTGGCTGAGATGTTAACGAATCCTCAGTGGCTTTTACACTGACGTTCCTGGCCGCAGTAGCAATAGTTTTTACAGGGCAGGTTTGCTTGTCCCAGCACCCAACCCTCCTCTTTTCGCAGCCGGGCTTGGGACCGGCCATGGCAGAGTTAAAAAAATTCGACACTTTTCCCAAATTAGTCACCGTAACGACTTGAAATATAGTGGCAACTAAACAAGATCCAGGTCCCATTGTAGGAGAAACAGAGTAGTCAAGGCTTCACAAAGTCTTTAGACACACCCAAATATGGCACTGCATGTAATGCTTGGTGCGGTCATTCTTAGGCCTTTTTGGCTGACATGTTAACGAATCCTCAGTGGCTTTTTCACTGATGTTCCTGGCCGCAGTAGCAAATAGTTTTTACAGGGCAGGTTTGCTAGTCCCAGCACCCAACCCTCCTCTTTTCGCAGCCGGGCTTGGGACCGGCCATGGCAGAGTTAAAAAAATTCAACACTTTTCCCAAATTAGTCACCGTAACGACTTGAAATATAGTGGCAACTAAACAAGATCCAGGTCCCATTGTAGGAGAAACAGAGTAGTCAAGGCTTCACAAAGTCTTTAGACACACCCAAATATGGCACTGCATGTAATGCTTGGTGCGGTCATTCTTAGGCCTTTTTGGCTGACATGTTAACGAATCCTCAGTGGCTTTTTCACTGACGTTCCTGCCGCAGTAGCAAATGGTTTTTACAGGGCAGGTTTGCTTGTCCCAGCACCCAACCCTCCTCTTTTCGCAGCCGGGCTTGGGACCGGCCATGGCAGAGTTAAAAAAATTCAACACTTTTCCCAAATTAGTCACCGTAACGACTTGAAATATAGTGGCAACCAAACAAGATCCAGGTCCCATTGTAGGAGAAACATAGTAGTCAAGGCTTCACAAAGTCTTTAGACACACCCAAATATGGCACTGCATGTAATGCTTGGTGCGGTCATTCTTAGGCCTTTTTGGCTGAGATGTTAACGAATCCTCAGTGGCTTTTACACTGACGTTCCTGGCCGCAGTAGCAAATAGTTTTTACAGGGCAGGTTTGCTTGTCCCAGCACCCAACCCTCCTCTTTTCGCAGCCGGGCTTGGGACCGGCCATGGCAGAGTTAAAAAAATTCAACACTTTTCCCAAATTAGTCACCGTAACGACTTGAAATATAGTGGCAACTAAACAAGATCCAGGTCCCATTGTAGGAGAAACAGAGTAGTCAAGGCTTCACAAAGTCTTTAGACACACCCAAATATGGCACTGCATGTAATGCTTGGTGCGGTCATTCTTAGGCCTTTTTGGCTGACATGTTAACGAATCCTCAGTGGCTTTTTCACTGATGTTCCTGGCCGCAGTAGCAAATAGTTTTTACAGGGCAGGTTTGCTAGTCCCAGCACCCAACCCTCCTCTTTTCGCAGCCGGGCTTGGGACCGGCCATGGCAGAGTTAAAAAAATTCAACACTTTTCCCAAATTAGTCACCGTAACGACTTGAAATATAGTGGCAACTAAACAAGATCCAGGTCCCATTGTAGGAGAAACAGAGTAGTCAAGGCTTCACAAAGTCTTTAGACACACCCAAATATGGCACTGCATGTAATGCTTGGTGCGGTCATTCTTAGGCCTTTTTGGCTGACATGTTAACGAATCCTCAGTGGCTTTTTCACTGACGTTCCTGCCGCAGTAGCAAATGGTTTTTACAGGGCAGGTTTGCTTGTCCCAGCACCCAACCCTCCTCTTTTCGCAGCCGGGCTTGGGACCGGCCATGGCAGAGTTAAAAAAATTCAACACTTTTCCCAAATTAGTCACCGTAACAACTTGAAATATAGTGGCAACCAAACAAGATCCAGGTCCCATTGTAGGAGAAACATAGTAGTCAAGGCTTCACAAAGTCTTTAGACACACCCAAATATGGCACTGCATGTAATGCTTGGTGCGGTCATTCTTGGGCCTTTTTGGCTGACATGTTAACGAATCCTCAGTGGCTTTTTCACTGACGTTCCTGCCGCAGTAGCAAATGGTTTTTACAGGGCAGGTTTGCTTGTCGCAGCACCCAACCCTCCTCTTTTCGCAGCCGGGCTTGGGACCGGCCATGGCAGAGTTAAAAAAATTCAACACTTTTCCCAAATTAGTCACCGTAACGACTTGAAATATAGTGGCAACCAAACAAGATCCAGGTCCCATTGTAGGAGAAACATAGTAGTCAAGGCTTCACAAAGTCTTTAGACACACCCAAATATGGCACTGCATGTAATGCTTGGTGCGGTCATTCTTAGGCCTTTTTGGCTGAGATGTTAACGAATCCTCAGTGGCTTTTACACTGACGTTCCTGGCCGCAGTAGCAAATAGTTTTTACAGGTCGGGTTTGCTTGTCCCAGCACCCAACCCTCCTCTTTTCGCAGCCGGGCTTGGGACCGGCCATGGCAGAGTTAAAAAAATTCAACACTTTTCCCAAATTAGTCACCGTAACGACTTGAAATATAGTGGCAACTAAACAAGATCCAGGTCCCATTGTAGGAGAAACAGAGTAGTCAAGGCTTCACAAAGTCTTTAGACACACCCAAATATGGCACTGCATGTAATGCTTGGTGCGGTCATTCTTAGGCCTTTTTGGCTGACATGTTAACGAATCCTCAGTGGCTTTTTCACTGATGTTCCTGGCCGCAGTAGCAAATAGTTTTTACAGGGCAGGTTTGCTAGTCCCAGCACCCAACCCTCCTCTTTTCGCAGCCGGGCTTGGGACCGGCCATGGCAGAGTTAAAAAAATTCAACACTTTTCCCAAATTAGTCACCGTAACGACTTGAAATATAGTGGCAACTAAACAAGATCCAGGTCCCATTGTAGGAGAAACAGAGTAGTCAAGGCTTCACAAAGTCTTTAGACACACCCAAATATGGCACTGCATGTAATGCTTGGTGCGGTCATTCTTAGGCCTTTTTGGCTGACATGTTAACGAATCCTCAGTGGCTTTTTCACTGACGTTCCTGCCGCAGTAGCAAATGGTTTTTACAGGGCAGGTTTGCTTGTCCCAGCACCCAACCCTCCTCTTTTCGCAGCCGGGCTTGGGACCGGCCATGGCAGAGTTAAAAAAATTCAACACTTTTCCCAAATTAGTCACCGTAACGACTTGAAATATAATGGCAACCAAACAAGATCCAGGTCCCATTGTAGGAGAAACATAGTAGTCAAGGCTTCACAAAGTCTTTAGACACACCCAAATATGGCACTGCATGTAATGCTTGGTGCGGTCATTCTTAGGCCTTTTTGGCTGACATGTTAACGAATCCTCAGTGGCTTTTTCACTGATGTTCCTGGCCGCAGTAGCAAATAGTTTTTACAGGGCAGGTTTGCTAGTCCCAGCACCCAACCCTCCTCTTTTCGCAGCCGGGCTTGGGACCGGCCATGGCAGAGTTAAAAAAATTCAACACTTTTCCCAAATTAGTCACCGTAACGACTTGAAATATAGTGGCAACTAAACAAGATCCAGGTCCCATTGTAGGAGAAACAGAGTAGTCAAGGCTTCACAAAGTCTTTAGACACACCCAAATATGGCACTGCATGTAATGCTTGGTGCGGTCATTCTTAGGCCTTTTTGGCTGACATGTTAACGAATCCTCAGTGGCTTTTTCACTGACGTTCCTGCCGCAGTAGCAAATGGTTTTTACAGGGCAGGTTTGCTTGTCCCAGCACCCAACCCTCCTCTTTTCGCAGCCGGGCTTGGGACCGGCCATGGCAGAGTTAAAAAAATTCAACACTTTTCCCAAATTAGTCACCGTAACGACTTGAAATATAGTGGCAACCAAACAAGATCCAGGTCCCATTGTAGGAGAAACATAGTAGTCAAGGCTTCACAAAGTCTTTAGACACACCCAAATATGGCACTGCATGTAATGCTTGGTGCGGTCATTCTTAGGCCTTTTTGGCTGAGATGTTAACGAATCCTCAGTGGCTTTTACACTGACGTTCCTGGCCGCAGTAGCAAATAGTTTTTACAGGGCAGGTTTGCTTGTCCCAGCACCCAACCCTCCTCTTTTCGCAGCCGGGCTTGGGACCGGCCATGGCAGAGTTAAAAAAATTCAACACTTTTCCCAAATTAGTCACCGTAACGACTTGAAATATAGTGGCAACTAAACAAGATCCAGGTCCCATTGTAGGAGAAACAGAGTAGTCAAGGCTTCACAAAGTCTTTAGACACACCCAAATATGGCACTGCATGTAATGCTTGGTGCGGTCATTCTTAGGCCTTTTTGGCTGACATGTTAACGAATCCTCAGTGGCTTTTTCACTGATGTTCCTGGCCGCAGTAGCAAATAGTTTTTACAGGGCAGGTTTGCTAGTCCCAGCACCCAACCCTCCTCTTTTCGCAGCCGGGCTTGGGACCGGCCATGGCAGAGTTAAAAAAATTCAACACTTTTCCCAAATTAGTCACCGTAACGACTTGAAATATAGTGGCAACTAAACAAGATCCAGGTCCCATTGTAGGAGAAACAGAGTAGTCAAGGCTTCACAAAGTCTTTAGACACACCCAAATATGGCACTGCATGTAATGCTTGGTGCGGTCATTCTTAGGCCTTTTTGGCTGACATGTTAACGAATCCTCAGTGGCTTTTTCACTGACGTTCCTGCCGCAGTAGCAAATGGTTTTTACAGGGCAGGTTTGCTTGTCCCAGCACCCAACCCTCCTCTTTTCGCAGCCGGGCTTGGGACCGGCCATGGCAGAGTTAAAAAAATTCAACACTTTTCCCAAATTAGTCACCATAACAACTTGAAATATAGTGGCAACCAAACAAGATCCAGGTCCCATTGTAGGAGAAACATAGTAGTCAAGGCTTCACAAAGTCTTTAGACACACCCAAATATGGCACTGCATGTAATGCTTGGTGCGGTCATTCTTGGGCCTTTTTGGCTGACATGTTAACGAATCCTCAGTGGCTTTTTCACTGACGTTCCTGCCGCAGTAGCAAATGGTTTTTACAGGGCAGGTTTGCTTGTCGCAGCACCCAACCCTCCTCTTTTCGCAGCCGGGCTTGGGACCGGCCATGGCAGAGTTAAAAAAATTCAACACTTTTCCCAAATTAGTCACCGTAACGACTTGAAATATAGTGGCAACCAAACAAGATCCAGGTCCCATTGTAGGAGAAACATAGTAGTCAAGGCTTCACAAAGTCTTTAGACACACCCAAATATGGCACTGCATGTAATGCTTGGTGCGGTCATTCTTAGGCCTTTTTGGCTGAGATGTTAACGAATCCTCAGTGGCTTTTACACTGACGTTCCTGGCCGCAGTAGCAAATAGTTTTTACAGGTCGGGTTTGCTTGTCCCAGCACCCAACCCTCCTCTTTTCGCAGCCGGGCTTGGGACCGGCCATGGCAGAGTTAAAAAAATTCAACACTTTTCCCAAATTAGTCACCGTAACGACTTGAAATATAGTGGCAACTAAACAAGATCCAGGTCCCATTGTAGGAGAAACAGAGTAGTCAAGGCTTCACAAAGTCTTTAGACACACCCAAATATGGCACTGCATGTAATGCTTGGTGCGGTCATTCTTAGGCCTTTTTGGCTGACATGTTAACGAATCCTCAGTGGCTTTTTCACTGATGTTCCTGGCCGCAGTAGCAAATAGTTTTTACAGGGCAGGTTTGCTAGTCCCAGCACCCAACCCTCCTCTTTTCGCAGCCGGGCTTGGGACCGGCCATGGCAGAGTTAAAAAAATTCAACACTTTTCCCAAATTAGTCACCGTAACGACTTGAAATATAGTGGCAACTAAACAAGATCCAGGTCCCATTGTAGGAGAAACAGAGTAGTCAAGGCTTCACAAAGTCTTTAGACACACCCAAATATGGCACTGCATGTAATGCTTGGTGCGGTCATTCTTAGGCCTTTTTGGCTGACATGTTAACGAATCCTCAGTGGCTTTTTCACTGACGTTCCTGCCGCAGTAGCAAATGGTTTTTACAGGGCAGGTTTGCTTGTCCCAGCACCCAACCCTCCTCTTTTCGCAGCCGGGCTTGGGACCGGCCATGGCAGAGTTAAAAAAATTCAACACTTTTCCCAAATTAGTCACCGTAACGACTTGAAATATAATGGCAACCAAACAAGATCCAGGTCCCATTGTAGGAGAAACATAGTAGTCAAGGCTTCACAAAGTCTTTAGACACACCCAAATATGGCACTGCATGTAATGCTTGGTGAGGTCATTCTTAGGCCTTTTTGGCTGAGATGTTAACGAATCCTCAGTGGCTTTTACACTGACGTTCCTGGCCGCAGTAGCAAATAGTTTTTACAGGGCAGGTTTGCTTGTCCCAGCACCCAACCCTCCTCTTTTCGCAGCCGGGCTTGGGACCGGCCATGGCAGAGTTAAAAAAATTCAACACTTTTCCCAAATTAGTCACCGTAACGACTTGAAATATAGTGGCAACTAAACAAGATCCAGGTCCCATTGTAGGAGAAACAGAGTAGTCAAGGCTTCACAAAGTCTTTAGACACACCCAAATATGGCACTGCATGTAATGCTTGGTGCGGTCATTCTTAGGCCTTTTTGGCTGACATGTTAACGAATCCTCAGTGGCTTTTTCACTGACGTTCCTGCCGCAGTAGCAAATGGTTTTTACAGGGCAGGTTTGCTTGTCCCAGCACCCAACCCTCCTCTTTTCGCAGCCGGGCTTGGGACCGGCCATGGCAGAGTTAAAAAAATTCAACACTTTTCCCAAATTAGTCACCGTAACGACTTGAAATATAGTGGCAACCAAACAAGATCCAGGTCCCATTGTAGGAGAAACATAGTAGTCAAGGCTTCACAAAGTCTTTAGACACACCCAAATATGGCACTGCATGTAATGCTTGGTGCGGTCATTAGGCCTTTTTGGCTGAGATGTTAACGAATCCTCAGTGGCTTTTACACTGACGTTCCTGGCCGCAGTAGCAAATAGTTTTTACAGGGCAGGTTTGCTTGTCCCAGCACCCAACCCTCCTCTTTTCGCAGCCGGGCTTGGGACCGGCCATGGCAGAGTTAAAAAAATTCAACACTTTTCCCAAATTAGTCACCGTAACGACTTGAAATATAGTGGCAACTAAACAAGATCCAGGTCCCATTGTAGGAGAAACAGAGTAGTCAAGGCTTCACAAAGTCTTTAGACACACCCAAATATGGCACTGCATGTAATGCTTGGTGCGGTCATTCTTAGGCCTTTTTGGCTGACATGTTAACGAATCCTCAGTGGCTTTTACACTGACGTTCCTGGCCGCAGTAGCAAATAGTTTTTACAGGGCAGGTTTGCTTGTCCCAGCACCCAACCCTCCTCTTTTCGCAGCCGGGCTTGGGACCGGCCATGGCAGAGTTAAAAAAATTCAACACTTTTCCCAAATTAGTCACCGTAACGACTTGAAATATAGTGGCAACTAAACAAGATCCAGGTCCCATTGTAGGAGAAACAGAGTAGTCAAGGCTTCACAAAGTCTTTAGACACACCCAAATATGGCACTGCATGTAATGCTTGGTGCGGTCATTCTTAGGCCTTTTTGGCTGACATGTTAACGAATCCTCAGTGGCTTTTTCACTGATGTTCCTGGCCGCAGTAGCAAATAGTTTTTACAGGGCAGGTTTGCTAGTCCCAGCACCCAACCCTCCTCTTTTCGCAGCCGGGCTTGGGACCGGCCATGGCAGAGTTAAAAAAATTCAACACTTTTCCCAAATTAGTCACCGTAACGACTTGAAATATAGTGGCAACTAAACAAGATCCAGGTCCCATTGTAGGAGAAACAGAGTAGTCAAGGCTTCACAAAGTCTTTAGACACACCCAAATATGGCACTGCATGTAATGCTTGGTGCGGTCATTCTTAGGCCTTTTTGGCTGACATGTTAACGAATCCTCAGTGGCTTTTTCACTGATGTTCCTGGCCGCAGTAGCAAATAGTTTTTACAGGGCAGGTTTGCTAGTCCCAGCACCCAACCCTCCTCTTTTCGCAGCCGGGCTTGGGACCGGCCATGGCAGAGTTAAAAAAATTCAACACTTTTCCCAAATTAGTCACCGTAACGACTTGAAATATAGTGGCAACTAAACAAGATCCAGGTCCCATTGTAGGAGAAACAGAGTAGTCAAGGCTTCACAAAGTCTTTAGACACACCCAAATATGGCACTGCATGTAATGCTTGGTGCGGTCATTCTTAGGCCTTTTTGGCTGACATGTTAACGAATCCTCAGTGGCTTTTTCACTGACGTTCCTGCCGCAGTAGCAAATGGTTTTTACAGGGCAGGTTTGCTTGTCCCAGCACCCAACCCTCCTCTTTTCGCAGCCGGGCTTGGGACCGGCCATGGCAGAGTTAAAAAAATTCAACACTTTTCCCAAATTAGTCACCGTAACGACTTGAAATATAATGGCAACCAAACAAGATCCAGGTCCCATTGTAGGAGAAACATAGTAGTCAAGGCTTCACAAAGTCTTTAGACACACCCAAATATGGCACTGCATGTAATGCTTGGTGCGGTCATTCTTAGGCCTTTTTGGCTGAGATGTTAACGAATCCTCAGTGGCTTTTACACTGACGTTCCTGGCCGCAGTAGCAAATAGTTTTTACAGGGCAGGTTTGCTTGTCCCAGCACCCAACCCTCCTCTTTTCGCAGCCGGGCTTGGGACCGGCCATGGCAGAGTTAAAAAAATTCAACACTTTTCCCAAATTAGTCACCGTAACGACTTGAAATATAGTGGCAACTAAACAAGATCCAGGTCCCATTGTAGGAGAAACAGAGTAGTCAAGGCTTCACAAAGTCTTTAGACACACCCAAATATGGCACTGCATGTAATGCTTGGTGCGGTCATTCTTAGGCCTTTTTGGCTGACATGTTAACGAATCCTCAGTGGCTTTTTCACTGACGTTCCTGCCGCAGTAGCAAATGGTTTTTACAGGGCAGGTTTGCTTGTCCCAGCACCCAACCCTCCTCTTTTCGCAGCCGGGCTTGGGACCGGCCATGGCAGAGTTAAAAAAATTCAACACTTTTCCCAAATTAGTCACCGTAACGACTTGAAATATAGTGGCAACCAAACAAGATCCAGGTCCCATTGTAGGAGAAACATAGTAGTCAAGGCTTCACAAAGTCTTTAGACACACCCAAATATGGCACTGCATGTAATGCTTGGTGCGGTCATTCTTAGGCCTTTTTGGCTGAGATGTTAACGAATCCTCAGTGGCTTTTACACTGACGTTCCTGGCCGCAGTAGCAAATAGTTTTTACAGGGCAGGTTTGCTTGTCCCAGCACCCAACCCTCCTCTTTTCGCAGCCGGGCTTGGGACCGGCCATGGCAGAGTTAAAAAAATTCAACACTTTTCCCAAATTAGTCACCGTAACGACTTGAAATATAGTGGCAACTAAACAAGATCCAGGTCCCATTGTAGGAGAAACAGAGTAGTCAAGGCTTCACAAAGTCTTTAGACACACCCAAATATGGCACTGCATGTAATGCTTGGTGCGGTCATTCTTAGGCCTTTTTGGCTGACATGTTAACGAATCCTCAGTGGCTTTTTCACTGATGTTCCTGGCCGCAGTAGCAAATAGTTTTTACAGGGCAGGTTTGCTAGTCCCAGCACCCAACCCTCCTCTTTTCGCAGCCGGGCTTGGGACCGGCCATGGCAGAGTTAAAAAAATTCAACACTTTTCCCAAATTAGTCACCGTAACGACTTGAAATATAGTGGCAACTAAACAAGATCCAGGTCCCATTGTAGGAGAAACAGAGTAGTCAAGGCTTCACAAAGTCTTTAGACACACCCAAATATGGCACTGCATGTAATGCTTGGTGCGGTCATTCTTAGGCCTTTTTGGCTGACATGTTAACGAATCCTCAGTGGCTTTTTCACTGATGTTCCTGGCCGCAGTAGCAAATAGTTTTTACAGGGCAGGTTTGCTAGTCCCAGCACCCAACCCTCCTCTTTTCGCAGCCGGGCTTGGGACCGGCCATGGCAGAGTTAAAAAAATTCAACACTTTTCCCAAATTAGTCACCGTAACGACTTGAAATATAGTGGCAACTAAACAAGATCCAGGTCCCATTGTAGGAGAAACAGAGTAGTCAAGGCTTCACAAAGTCTTTAGACACACCCAAATATGGCACTGCATGTAATGCTTGGTGCGGTCATTCTTAGGCCTTTTTGGCTGACATGTTAACGAATCCTCAGTGGCTTTTTCACTGATGTTCCTGGCCGCAGTAGCAAATAGTTTTTACAGGGCAGGTTTGCTAGTCCCAGCACCCAACCCTCCTCTTTTCGCAGCCGGGCTTGGGACCGGCCATGGCAGAGTTAAAAAAATTCAACACTTTTCCCAAATTAGTCACCGTAACGACTTGAAATATAGTGGCAACTAAACAAGATCCAGGTCCCATTGTAGGAGAAACAGAGTAGTCAAGGCTTCACAAAGTCTTTAGACACACCCAAATATGGCACTGCATGTAATGCTTGGTGCGGTCATTCTTAGGCCTTTTTGGCTGACATGTTAACGAATCCTCAGTGGCTTTTTCACTGACGTTCCTGCCGCAGTAGCAAATGGTTTTTACAGGGCAGGTTTGCTTGTCCCAGCACCCAACCCTCCTCTTTTCGCAGCCGGGCTTGGGACCGGCCATGGCAGAGTTAAAAAAATTCAACACTTTTCCCAAATTAGTCACCGTAACGACTTGAAATATAATGGCAACCAAACAAGATCCAGGTCCCATTGTAGGAGAAACATAGTAGTCAAGGCTTCACAAAGTCTTTAGACACACCCAAATATGGCACTGCATGTAATGCTTGGTGCGGTCATTCTTAGGCCTTTTTGGCTGAGATGTTAACGAATCCTCAGTGGCTTTTACACTGACGTTCCTGGCCGCAGTAGCAAATAGTTTTTACAGGGCAGGTTTGCTTGTCCCAGCACCCAACCCTCCTCTTTTCGCAGCCGGGCTTGGGACCGGCCATGGCAGAGTTAAAAAAATTCAACACTTTTCCCAAATTAGTTACCGTAACGACTTGAAATATAGTGGCAACTAAACAAGATCCAGGTCCCATTGTAGGAGAAACAGAGTAGTCAAGGCTTCACAAAGTCTTTAGACACACCCAAATATGGCACTGCATGTAATGCTTGGTGCGGTCATTCTTAGGCCTTTTTGGCTGACATGTTAACGAATCCTCAGTGGCTTTTTCACTGACGTTCCTGCCGCAGTAGCAAATGGTTTTTACAGGGCAGGTTTGCTTGTCCCAGCACCCAACCCTCCTCTTTTCGCAGCCGGGCTTGGGACCGGCCATGGCAGAGTTAAAAAAATTCAACACTTTTCCCAAATTAGTCACCGTAACGACTTGAAATATAGTGGCAACCAAACAAGATCCAGGTCCCATTGTAGGAGAAACATAGTAGTCAAGGCTTCACAAAGTCTTTAGACACACCCAAATATGGCACTGCATGTAATGCTTGGTGCGGTCATTCTTAGGCCTTTTTGGCTGAGATGTTAACGAATCCTCAGTGGCTTTTACACTGACGTTCCTGGCCGCAGTAGCAAATAGTTTTTACAGGGCAGGTTTGCTTGTCCCAGCACCCAACCCTCCTCTTTTCGCAGCCGGGCTTGGGACCGGCCATGGCAGAGTTAAAAAAATTCAACACTTTTCCCAAATTAGTCACCGTAACGACTTGAAATATAGTGGCAACTAAACAAGATCCAGGTCCCATTGTAGGAGAAACAGAGTAGTCAAGGCTTCACAAAGTCTTTAGACACACCCAAATATGGCACTGCATGTAATGCTTGGTGCGGTCATTCTTAGGCCTTTTTGGCTGACATGTTAACGAATCCTCAGTGGCTTTTTCACTGATGTTCCTGGCCGCAGTAGCAAATAGTTTTTACAGGGCAGGTTTGCTAGTCCCAGCACCCAACCCTCCTCTTTTCGCAGCCGGGCTTGGGACCGGCCATGGCAGAGTTAAAAAAATTCAACACTTTTCCCAAATTAGTCACCGTAACGACTTGAAATATAGTGGCAACTAAACAAGATCCAGGTCCCATTGTAGGAGAAACAGAGTAGTCAAGGCTTCACAAAGTCTTTAGACACACCCAAATATGGCACTGCATGTAATGCTTGGTGCGGTCATTCTTAGGCCTTTTTGGTTGACATGTTAACGAATCCTCAGTGGCTTTTACACTGACGTTCCTGGCCGCAGTAGCAAATAGTTTTTACAGGGCAGGTTTGCTTGTCCCAGCACCCAACCCTCCTCTTTTCGCAGCCGGGCTTGGGACCGGCCATGGCAGAGTTAAAAAAATTCAACACTTTTCCCAAATTAGTCACCGTAACGACTTGAAATATAGTGGCAACTAAACAAGATCCAGGTCCCATTGTAGGAGAAACAGAGTAGTCAAGGCTTCACAAAGTCTTTAGACACACCCAAATATGGCACTGCATGTAATGCTTGGTGCGGTCATTCTTAGGCCTTTTTGGCTGACATGTTAACGAATCCTCAGTGGCTTTTTCACAGATGTTCCTGGCCGCAGTAGCAAATAGTTTTTACAGGGCAGGTTTGCTAGTCCCAGCACCCAACCCTCCTCTTTTCGCAGCCGGGCTTGGGACCGGCCATGGCAGAGTTAAAAAAATTCAACACTTTTCCCAAATTAGTCACCGTAACGACTTGAAATATAGTGGCAACTAAACAAGATCCAGGTCCCATTGTAGGAGAAACAGAGTAGTCAAGGCTTCACAAAGTCTTTAGACACACCCAAATATGGCACTGCATGTAATGCTTGGTGCGGTCATTCTTAGGCCTTTTTGGCTGACATGTTAACGAATCCTCAGTGGCTTTTTCACTGATGTTCCTGGCCGCAGTAGCAAATAGTTTTTACAGGGCAGGTTTGCTAGTCCCAGCACCCAACCCTCCTCTTTTCGCAGCCGGGCTTGGGACCGGCCATGGCAGAGTTAAAAAAATTCAACACTTTTCCCAAATTAGTCACCGTAACGACTTGAAATATAGTGGCAACTAAACAAGATCCAGGTCCCATTGTAGGAGAAACAGAGTAGTCAAGGCTTCACAAAGTCTTTAGACACACCCAAATATGGCACTGCATGTAATGCTTGGTGCGGTCATTCTTAGGCCTTTTTGGCTGACATGTTAACGAATCCTCAGTGGCTTTTTCACTGACGTTCCTGCCACAGTAGCAAATGGTTTTTACAGGGCAGGTTTGCTTGTCCCAGCACCCAACCCTCCTCTTTTCGCAGCCGGGCTTGGGACCGGCCATGGCAGAGTTAAAAAAATTCAACACTTTTCCCAAATTAGTCACCGTAACGACTTGAAATATAGTGGCAACCAAACAAGATCCAGGTCCCATTGTAGGAGAAACATAGTAGTCAAGGCTTCACAAAGTCTTTAGACACACCCAAATATGGCACTGCATGTAATGCTTGGTGCGGTCATTCTTAGGCCTTTTTGGCTGAGATGTTAACGAATCCTCAGTGGCTTTTACACTGACGTTCCTGGCCGCAGTAGCAAATAGTTTTTACAGGGCAGGTTTGCTTGTCCCAGCACCCAACCCTCCTCTTTTCGCAGCCGGGCTTGGGACCGGCCATGGCAGAGTTAAAAAAATTCAACACTTTTCCCAAATTAGTCACCGTAACGACTTGAAATATAGTGGCAACTAAACAAGATCCAGGTCCCATTGTAGGAGAAACAGAGTAGTCAAGGCTTCACAAAGTCTTTAGACACACCCAAATATGGCACTGCATGTAATGCTTGGTGCGGTCATTCTTAGGCCTTTTTGGCTGACATGTTAACGAATCCTCAGTGGCTTTTTCACTGATGTTCCTGGCCGCAGTAGCAAATAGTTTTTACAGGGCAGGTTTGCTAGTCCCAGCACCCAACCTTCCTCTTTTCGTAGCCGGGCTTGGGACCGGCCATGGCAGAGTTAAAAAAATTCAACACTTTTCCCAAATTAGTCACCGTAACGACTTGAAATATAGTGGCAACTAAACAAGATCCAGGTCCCATTGTAGGAGAAACAGAGTAGTCAAGGCTTCACAAAGTCTTTAGACACACCCAAATATGGCACTGCATGTAATGCTTGGTGCGGTCATTCTTAGGCCTTTTTGGCTGACATGTTAACGAATCCTCAGTGGCTTTTTCACTGACGTTCCTGCCGCAGTAGCAAATGGTTTTTACAGGGCAGGTTTGCTTGTCCCAGCACCCAACCCTCCTCTTTTCGCAGCTGGGCTTGGGACCGGCCATGGCAGAGTTAAAAAAATTCAACACTTTTCCCAAATTAGTCACCGTAACGACTTGAAATATAGTGGCAACCAAACAAGATCCAGGTCCCATTGTAGGAGAAACATAGTAGTCAAGGCTTCACAAAGTCTTTAGACACACCCAAATATGGCACTGCATGTAATGCTTGGTGCGGTCATTCTTAGGCCTTTTTGGCTGAGATGTTAACGAATCCTCAGTGGCTTTTACACTGACGTTCCTGGCCGCAGTAGCAAATAGTTTTTACAGGGCAGGTTTGCTTGTCCCAGCACCCAACCCTCCTCTTTTCGCAGCCGGGCTTGGGACCGGCCATGGCAGAGTTAAAAAAATTCGACACTTTTCCCAAATTAGTCACCGTAACGACTTGAAATATAGTGGCAACTAAACAAGATCCAGGTCCCATTGTAGGAGAAACAGAGTAGTCAAGGCTTCACAAAGTCTTTAGACACACCCAAATATGGCACTGCATGTAATGCTTGGTGCGGTCATTCTTAGGCCTTTTTGGCTGACATGTTAACGAATCCTCAGTGGCTTTTTCACTGATGTTCCTGGCCGCAGTAGCAAATAGTTTTTACAGGGCAGGTTTGCTAGTCCCAGCACCCAACCCTCCTCTTTTCGCAGCCGGGCTTGGGACCGGCCATGGCAGAGTTTAAAAAATTCAACACTTTTCCCAAATTAGTCACCGTAACGACTTGAAATATAGTGGCAACTAAACAAGATCCAGGTCCCATTGTAGGAGAAACAGAGTAGTCAAGGCTTCACAAAGTCTTTAGACACACCCAAATATGGCACTGCATGTAATGCTTGGTGCGGTCATTCTTAGGCCTTTTTGGCTGACATGTTAACGAATCCTCAGTGGCTTTTTCACTGACGTTCCTGGCCGCAGTAGCAAATGGTTTTTACAGGGCAGGTTTGCTTGTCCCAGCACCCAACCCTCCTCTTTTCGCAGCCGGGCTTGGGACCGGCCATGGCAGAGTTAAAAAAATTCAACACTTTTCCCAAATTAGTCACCGTAACGACTTGAAATATAGTGGCAACCAAACAAGATCCAGGTCCCATTGTAGGAGAAACATAGTAGTCAAGGCTTCACAAAGTCTTTAGACACACCCAAATATGGCACTGCATGTAATGCTTGGTGCGGTCATTCTTAGGCCTTTTTGGCTGAGATGTTAACGAATCCTCAGTGGCTTTTACACTGACGTTCCTGGCCGCAGTAGCAAATAGTTTTTACAGGGCAGGTTTGCTTGTCCCAGCACCCAACCCTCCTCTTTTCGCAGCCGGGCTTGGGACCGGCCATGGCAGAGTTAAAAAAATTCAACACTTTTCCCAAATTAGTCACCGTAACGACTTGAAATATAGTGGCAACTAAACAAGATCCAGGTCCCATTGTAGGAGAAACAGAGTAGTCAAGGCTTCACAAAGTCTTTAGACACACCCAAATATGGCACTGCATGTAATGCTTGGTACGGTCATTCTTAGGCCTTTTTGGCTGACATGTTAACGAATCCTCAGTGGCTTTTTCACTGATGTTCCTGGCCGCAGTAGCAAATAGTTTTTACAGGGCAGGTTTGCTAGTCCCAGCACCCAACCCTCCTCTTTTCGCAGCCGGGCTTGGGACCGGCCATGGCAGAGTTAAAAAAATTCAACACTTTTCCCAAATTAGTCACCGTAACGACTTGAAATATAGTGGCAACTAAACAAGATCCAGGTCCCATTGTAGGAGAAACAGAGTAGTCAAGGCTTCACAAAGTCTTTAGACACACCCAAATATGGCACTGCATGTAATGCTTGGTGCGGTCATTCTTAGGCCTTTTTGGCTGACATGTTAACGAATCCTCAGTGGCTTTTTCACAGATGTTCCTGGCCGCAGTAGCAAATAGTTTTTACAGGGCAGGTTTGCTAGTCCCAGCACCCAACCCTCCTCTTTTCGCAGCCGGGCTTGGGACCGGCCATGGCAGAGTTAAAAAAATTCAACACTTTTCCCAAATTAGTCACCGTAACGACTTGAAATATAGTGGCAACTAAACAAGATCCAGGTCCCATTGTAGGAGAAACAGAGTAGTCAAGGCTTCACAAAGTCTTTAGACACACCCAAATATGGCACTGCATGTAATGCTTGGTGCGGTCATTCTTAGGCGTTTTTGGCTGACATGTTAACGAATCCTCAGTGGCTTTTTCACTGATGTTCCTGGCCGCAGTAGCAAATAGTTTTTACAGGGCAGGTTTGCTAGTCCCAGCACCCAACCCTCCTCTTTTCGCAGCCGGGCTTGGGACCGGCCATGGCAGAGTTAAAAAAATTCAACACTTTTCCCAAATTAGTCACCGTAACGACTTGAAATATAGTGGCAACTAAACAAGATCCAGGTCCCATTGTAGGAGAAACAGAGTAGTCAAGGCTTCACAAAGTCTTTAGACACACCCAAATATGGCACTGCATGTAATGCTTGGTGCGGTCATTCTTAGGCCTTTTTGGCTGACATGTTAACGAATCCTCAGTGGCTTTTTCACTGACGTTCCTGCCGCAGTAGCAAATGGTTTTTACAGGGCAGGTTTGCTTGTCCCAGCACCCAACCCTCCTCTTTTCGCAGCCGGGCTTGGGACCGGCCATGGCAGAGTTAAAAAAATTCAACACTTTTCCCAAATTAGTCACCGTAACGACTTGAAATATAGTGGCAACCAAACAAGATCCAGGTCCCATTGTAGGAGAAACATAGTAGTCAAGGCTTCACAAAGTCTTTAGACACACCCAAATATGGCACTGCATGTAATGCTTGGTGCGGTCATTCTTAGGCCTTTTTGGCTGAGATGTTAACGAATCCTCAGTGGCTTTTACACTGACGTTCCTGGCCGCAGTAGCAAATAGTTTTTACAGGGCAGGTTTGCTTGTCCCAGCACCCAACCCTCCTCTTTTCGCAGCCGGGCTTGGGACCGGCCATGGCAGAGTTAAAAAAATTCAACACTTTTCCCAAATTAGTCACCGTAACGACTTGAAATATAGTGGCAACTAAACAAGATCCAGGTCCCATTGTAGGAGAAACAGAGTAGTCAAGGCTTCACAAAGTCTTTAGACACACCCAAATATGGCACTGCATGTAATGCTTGGTGCGGTCATTCTTAGGCCTTTTTGGCTGACATGTTAACGAATCCTCAGTGGCTTTTTCACTGATGTTCCTGGCCGCAGTAGCAAATAGTTTTTACAGGGCAGGTTTGCTAGTCCCAGCACCCAACCTTCCTCTTTTCGTAGCCGGGCTTGGGACCGGCCATGGCAGAGTTAAAAAAATTCAACACTTTTCCCAAATTAGTCACCGTAACGACTTGAAATATAGTGGCAACTAAACAAGATCCAGGTCCCATTGTAGGAGAAACAGAGTAGTCAAGGCTTCACAAAGTCTTTAGACACACCCAAATATGGCACTGCATGTAATGCTTGGTGCGGTCATTCTTAGGCCTTTTTGGCTGACATGTTAACGAATCCTCAGTGGCTTTTTCACTGACGTTCCTGCCGCAGTAGCAAATGGTTTTTACAGGGCAGGTTTGCTTGTCCCAGCACCCAACCCTCCTCTTTTCGCAGCTGGGCTTGGGACCGGCCATGGCAGAGTTAAAAAAATTCAACACTTTTCCCAAATTAGTCACCGTAACGACTTGAAATATAGTGGCAACCAAACAAGATCCAGGTCCCATTGTAGGAGAAACATAGTAGTCAAGGCTTCACAAAGTCTTTAGACACACCCAAATATGGCACTGCATGTAATGCTTGGTGCGGTCATTCTTAGGCCTTTTTGGCTGAGATGTTAACGAATCCTCAGTGGCTTTTACACTGACGTTCCTGGCCGCAGTAGCAAATAGTTTTTACAGGGCAGGTTTGCTTGTCCCAGCACCCAACCCTCCTCTTTTCGCAGCCGGGCTTGGGACCGGCCATGGCAGAGTTAAAAAAATTCGACACTTTTCCCAAATTAGTCACCGTAACGACTTGAAATATAGTGGCAACTAAACAAGATCCAGGTCCCATTGTAGGAGAAACAGAGTAGTCAAGGCTTCACAAAGTCTTTAGACACACCCAAATATGGCACTGCATGTAATGCTTGGTGCGGTCATTCTTAGGCCTTTTTGGCTGACATGTTAACGAATCCTCAGTGGCTTTTTCACTGATGTTCCTGGCCGCAGTAGCAAATAGTTTTTACAGGGCAGGTTTGCTAGTCCCAGCACCCAACCCTCCTCTTTTCGCAGCCGGGCTTGGGACCGGCCATGGCAGAGTTTAAAAAATTCAACACTTTTCCCAAATTAGTCACCGTAACGACTTGAAATATAGTGGCAACTAAACAAGATCCAGGTCCCATTGTAGGAGAAACAGAGTAGTCAAGGCTTCACAAAGTCTTTAGACACACCCAAATATGGCACTGCATGTAATGCTTGGTGCGGTCATTCTTAGGCCTTTTTGGCTGACATGTTAACGAATCCTCAGTGGCTTTTTCACTGACGTTCCTGGCCGCAGTAGCAAATGGTTTTTACAGGGCAGGTTTGCTTGTCCCAGCACCCAACCCTCCTCTTTTCGCAGCCGGGCTTGGGACCGGCCATGGCAGAGTTAAAAAAATTCAACACTTTTCCCAAATTAGTCACCGTAACGACTTGAAATATAGTGGCAACCAAACAAGATCCAGGTCCCATTGTAGGAGAAACATAGTAGTCAAGGCTTCACAAAGTCTTTAGACACACCCAAATATGGCACTGCATGTAATGCTTGGTGCGGTCATTCTTAGGCCTTTTTGGCTGAGATGTTAACGAATCCTCAGTGGCTTTTACACTGACGTTCCTGGCCGCAGTAGCAAATAGTTTTTACAGGGCAGGTTTGCTTGTCCCAGCACCCAACCCTCCTCTTTTCGCAGCCGGGCTTGGGACCGGCCATGGCAGAGTTAAAAAAATTCAACACTTTTCCCAAATTAGTCACCGTAACGACTTGAAATATAGTGGCAACTAAACAAGATCCAGGTCCCATTGTAGGAGAAACAGAGTAGTCAAGGCTTCACAAAGTCTTTAGACACACCCAAATATGGCACTGCATGTAATGCTTGGTACGGTCATTCTTAGGCCTTTTTGGCTGACATGTTAACGAATCCTCAGTGGCTTTTTCACTGATGTTCCTGGCCGCAGTAGCAAATAGTTTTTACAGGGCAGGTTTGCTAGTCCCAGCACCCAACCCTCCTCTTTTCGCAGCCGGGCTTGGGACCGGCCATGGCAGAGTTAAAAAAATTCAACACTTTTCCCAAATTAGTCACCGTAACGACTTGAAATATAGTGGCAACTAAACAAGATCCAGGTCCCATTGTAGGAGAAACAGAGTAGTCAAGGCTTCACAAAGTCTTTAGACACACCCAAATATGGCACTGCATGTAATGCTTGGTGCGGTCATTCTTAGGCCTTTTTGGCTGACATGTTAACGAATCCTCAGTGGCTTTTTCACTGACGTTCCTGCCGCAGTAGCAAATGGTTTTTACAGGGCAGGTTTGCTTGTCCCAGCACCCAACCCTCCTCTTTTCGCAGCCGGGCTTGGGACCGGCCATGGCAGAGTTAAAAAAATTCAACACTTTTCCCAAATTAGTCACCGTAACGACTTGAATTATAGTGGCAACCAAACAAGATCCAGGTCCCATTGTAGGAGAAACATAGTAGTCAAGGCTTCACAAAGTCTTTAGACACACCCAAATATGGCACTGCATGTAATGCTTGGTGCGGTCATTCTTAGGCCTTTTTGGCTGAGATGTTAACGAATCCTCAGTGGCTTTTACACTGACGTTCCTGGCCGCAGTAGCAAATAGTTTTTACAGGGCAGGTTTGCTTGTCCCAGCACCCAACCCTCCTCTTTTCGCAGCCGGGCTTGGGACCGGCCATGGCAGAGTTAAAAAAATTCAACACTTTTCCCAAATTAGTCACCGTAACGACTTGAAATATAGTGGCAACCAAACAAGATCCAGGTCCCATTGTAGGAGAAACATAGTAGTCAAGGCTTCACAAAGTCTTTAGACACACCCAAATATGGCACTGCATGTAATGCTTGGTGCGGTCATTCTTAGGCCTTTTTGGCTGAGATGTTAACGAATCCTCAGTGGCTTTTACACTGACGTTCCTGGCCGCAGTAGCAAATAGTTTTTACAGGGCAGGTTTGCTTGTCCCAGCACCCAACCCTCCTCTTTTCGCAGCCGGGCTTGGGACCGGCCATGGCAGAGTTAAAAAAATTCAACACTTTTCCCAAATTAGTCACCGTAACGACTTGAAATATAGTGGCAACTAAACAAGATCCAGGTCCCATTGTAGGAGAAACAGAGTAGTCAAGGCTTCACAAAGTCTTTAGACACACCCAAATATGGCACTGCATGTAATGCTTGGTGCGGTCATTCTTAGGCCTTTTTGGCTGACATGTTAACGAATCCTCAGTGGCTTTTTCACTGATGTTCCTGGCCGCAGTAGCAAATAGTTTTTACAGGGCAGGTTTGCTAGTCCCAGCACCCAACCCTCCTCTTTTCGCAGCCGGGCTTGGGACCGGCCATGGCAGAGTTAAAAAAATTCAACACTTTTCCCAAATTAGTCACCGTAACGACTTGAAATATAGTGGCAACTAAACAAGATCCAGGTCCCATTGTAGGAGAAACAGAGTAGTCAAGGCTTCACAAAGTCTTTAGACACACCCAAATATGGCACTGCATGTAATGCTTGGTGCGGTCATTCTTAGGCCTTTTTGGCTGACATGTTAACGAATCCTCAGTGGCTTTTTCACTGATGTTCCTGGCCGCAGTAGCAAATAGTTTTTACAGGGCAGGTTTGCTAGTCCCAGCACCCAACCCTCCTCTTTTTGCAGCCGGGCTTGGGACCGGCCATGGCAGAGTTAAAAAAATTCAACACTTTTCCCAAATTAGTCACCGTAACGACTTGAAATATAGTGGCAACTAAACAAGATCCAGGTCCCATTGTAGGAGAAACAGAGTAGTCAAGGCTTCACAAAGTCTTTAGACACACCCAAATATGGCACTGCATGTAATGCTTGGTGCGGTCATTCTTAGGCCTTTTTGGCTGACATGTTAACGAATCCTCAGTGGCTTTTTCACTGACGTTCCTGCCGCAGTAGCAAATGGTTTTTACAGGGCAGGTTTGCTTGTCCCAGCACCCAACCCTCCTCTTTTCGCAGCCGGGCTTGGGACCGGCCATGGCAGAGTTAAAAAAATTCAACACTTTTCCCAAATTAGTCACCGTAACGACTTGAAATATAGTGGCAACTAAACAAGATCCAGGTCCCATTGTAGGAGAAACAGAGTAGTCAAGGCTTCACAAAGTCTTTAGACACACCCAAATATGGCACTGCATGTAATGCTTGGTGCGGTCATTCTTAGGCCTTTTTGGCTGACATGTTAACGAATCCTCAGTGGCTTTTTCACTGATGTTCCTGGCCGCAGTAGCAAATAGTTTTTACAGGGCAGGTTTGCTAGTCCCAGCACCCAACCCTCCTCTTTTCGCAGCCGGGCTTGGGACCGGCCATGGCAGAGTTAAAAAAATTCAACACTTTTCCCAAATTAGTCACCGTAACGACTTGAAATATAGTGGCAACTAAACAAGATCCAGGTCCCATTGTAGGAGAAACAGAGTAGTCAAGGCTTCACAAAGTCTTTAGACACACCCAAATATGGCACTGCATGTAATGCTTGGTGCGGTCATTCTTAGGCCTTTTTGGCTGACATGTTAACGAATCCTCAGTGGCTTTTTCACTGACGTTCCTGCCGCAGTAGCAAATGGTTTTTACAGGGCAGGTTTGCTTGTCCCAGCACCCAACCCTCCTCTTTTCGCAGCCGGGCTTGGGACCGGCCATGGCAGAGTTAAAAAAATTCAACACTTTTCCCAAATTAGTCACCGTAACGACTTGAAATATAGTGGCAACCAAACAAGATCCAGGTCCCATTGTAGGAGAAACATAGTAGTCAAGGCTTCACAAAGTCTTTAGACACACCCAAATATGGCACTGCATGTAATGCTTGGTGCGGTCATTCTTAGGCCTTTTTGGCTGAGATGTTAACGAATCCTCAGTGGCTTTTACACTGACGTTCCTGGCCGCAGTAGCAAATAGTTTTTACAGGGCAGGTTTGCTTGTCCCAGCACCCAACCCTCCTCTTTTCGCAGCCGGGCTTGGGACCGGCCATGGCAGAGTTAAAAAAATTCAACACTTTTCCCAAATTAGTCACCGTAGCGACTTGAAATATAGTGGCAACTAAACAAGATCCAGGTCCCATTGTAGGAGAAACAGAGTAGTCAAGGCTTCACAAAGTCTTTAGACACACCCAAATATGGCACTGCATGTAATGCTTGGTGCGGTCATTCTTAGGCCTTTTTGGCTGACATGTTAACGAATCCTCAGTGGCTTTTTCACTGATGTTCCTGGCCGCAGTAGCAAATAGTTTTTACAGGGCAGGTTTGCTAGTCCCAGCACCCAACCCTCCTCTTTTTGCAGCCGGGCTTGGGACCGGCCATGGCAGAGTTAAAAAAATTCAACACTTTTCCCAAATTAGTCACCGTAACGACTTGAAATATAGTGGCAACTAAACAAGATCCAGGTCCCATTGTAGGAGAAACAGAGTAGTCAAGGCTTCACAAAGTCTTTAGACACACCCAAATATGGCACTGCATGTAATGCTTGGTGCGGTCATTCTTAGGCCTTTTTGGCTGACATGTTAACGAATCCTCAGTGGCTTTTTCACTGACGTTCCTGCCGCAGTAGCAAATGGTTTTTACAGGGCAGGTTTGCTTGTCCCAGCACCCAACCCTCCTCTTTTCGCAGCCGGGCTTGGGACCGGCCATGGCAGAGTTAAAAAAATTCAACACTTTTCCCAAATTAGTCACCGTAACGACTTGAAATATAGTGGCAACCAAACAAGATCCAGGTCCCATTGTAGGAGAAACATAGAAGTCAAGGCTTCACAAAGTCTTTAGACACACCCAAATATGGCACTGCATGTAATGCTTGGTGCGGTCATTCTTAGGCCTTTTTGGCTGAGATGTTAACGAATCCTCAGTGGCTTTTACACTGACGTTCCTGGCCGCAGTAGCAAATAGTTTTTACAGGGCAGGTTTGCTTGTCCCAGCACCCAACCCTCCTCTTTTCGCAGCCGGGCTTGGGACCGGCCATGGCAGAGTTAAAAAAATTCAACACTTTTCCCAAATTAGTCACCGTAACGACTTGAAATATAGTGGCAACTAAACAAGATCCAGGTCCCATTGTAGGAGAAACAGAGTAGTCAAGGCTTCACAAAGTCTTTAGACACACCCAAATATGGCACTGCATGTAATGCTTGGTGCGGTCATTCTTAGGCCTTTTTGGCTGACATGTTAACGAATCCTCAGTGGCTTTTTCACTGATGTTCCTGGCCGCAGTAGCAAATAGTTTTTACAGGGCAGGTTTGCTAGTCCCAGCACCCAACCCTCCTCTTTTCGCAGCCGGGCTTGGGACCGGCCATGGCAGAGTTAAAAAAATTCAACACTTTTCCCAAATTAGTCACCGTAACGACTTGAAATATAGTGGCAACCAAACAAGATCCAGGTCCCATTGTAGGAGAAACATAGTAGTCAAGGCTTCACAAAGTCTTTAGACACACCCAAATATGGCACTGCATGTAATGCTTGGTGCGGTCATTCTTAGGCCTTTTTGGCTGAGATGTTAACGAATCCTCAGTGGCTTTTACACTGACGTTCCTGGCCGCAGTAGCAAATAGTTTTTACAGGGCAGGTTTGCTTGTCCCAGCACCCAACCCTCCTCTTTTCGCAGCCGGGCTTGGGACCGGCCATGGCAGAGTTAAAAAAATTCAACACTTTTCCCAAATTAGTCACCGTAACGACTTGAAATATAGTGGCAACTAAACAAGATCCAGGTCCCATTGTAGGAGAAACAGAGTAGTCAAGGCTTCACAAAGTCTTTAGACACACCCAAATATGGCACTGCATGTAATGCTTGGTGCGGTCATTCTTAGGCCTTTTTGGCTGACATGTTAACGAATCCTCAGTGGCTTTTTCACTGATGTTCCTGGCCGCAGTAGCAAATAGTTTTTACAGGGCAGGTTTGCTAGTCCCAGCACACAACCCTCCTCTTTTTGCAGCCGGGCTTGGGACCGGCCATGGCAGAGTTAAAAAAATTCAACACTTTTCCCAAATTAGTCACCGTAACGACTTGAAATATAGTGGCAACTAAACAAGATCCAGGTCCCATTGTAGGAGAAACAGAGTAGTCAAGGCTTCACAAAGTCTTTAGACACACCCAAATATGGCACTGCATGTAATGCTTGGTGCGGTCATTCTTAGGCCTTTTTGGCTGACATGTTAACGAATCCTCAGTGGCTTTTTCACTGACGTTCCTGCCGCAGTAGCAAATGGTTTTTACAGGGCAGGTTTGCTTGTCCCAGCACCCAACCCTCCTCTTTTCGCAGCCGGGCTTGGGACCGGCCATGGCAGAGTTAAAAAAATTCAACACTTTTCCCAAATTAGTCACCGTAACGACTTGAAATATAGTGGCAACTAAACAAGATCCAGGTCCCATTGTAGGAGAAACAGAGTAGTCAAGGCTTCACAAAGTCTTTAGACACACCCAAATATGGCACTGCATGTAATGCTTGGTGCGGTCATTCTTAGGCCTTTTTGGCTGACATGTTAACGAATCCTCAGTGGCTTTTTCACTGATGTTCCTGGCCGCAGTAGCAAATAGTTTTTACAGGGCAGGTTTGCTAGTCCCAGCACCCAACCCTCCTCTTTTCGCAGCCGGGCTTGGGACCGGCCATGGCAGAGTTAAAAAAATTCAACACTTTTCCCAAATTAGTCACCGTAACGACTTGAAATATAGTGGCAACTAAACAAGATCCAGGTCCCATTGTAGGAGAAACAGAGTAGTCAAGGCTTCACAAAGTCTTTAGACACACCCAAATATGGCACTGCATGTAATGCTTGGTGCGGTCATTCTTAGGCCTTTTTGGCTGACATGTTAACGAATCCTCAGTGGCTTTTTCACTGACGTTCCTGCCGCAGTAGCAAATGGTTTTTACAGGGCAGGTTTGCTTGTCCCAGCACCCAACCCTCCTCTTTTCGCAGCCGGGCTTGGGACCGGCCATGGCAGAGTTAAAAAAATTCAACACTTTTCCCAAATTAGTCAACGTAACGACTTGAAATATAGTGGCAACCAAACAAGATCCAGGTCCCATTGTAGGAGAAACATAGTAGTCAAGGCTTCACAAAGTCTTTAGACACACCCAAATATGGCACTGCATGTAATGCTTGGTGCGGTCATTCTTAGGCCTTTTTGGCTGAGATGTTAACGAATCCTCAGTGGCTTTTACACTAACGTTCCTGGCCGCAGTAGCAAATAGTTTTTACAGGGCAGGTTTGCTTGTCCCAGCACCCAACCCTCCTCTTTTCGCAGCCGGGCTTGGGACCGGCCATGGCAGAGTTAAAAAAATTCAACACTTTTCCCAAATTAGTCACCGTAACGACTTGAAATATAGTGGCAACTAAACAAGATCCAGGTCCCATTGTAGGAGAAACAGAGTAGTCAAGGCTTCACAAAGTCTTTAGACACACCCAAATATGGCACTGCATGTAATGCTTGGTGCGGTCATTCTTAGGCCTTTTTGGCTGACATGTTAACGAATCCTCAGTGGCTTTTTCACTGATGTTCCTGGCCGCAGTAGCAAATAGTTTTTACAGGGCAGGTTTGCTAGTCCCAGCACCCAACCCTCCTCTTTTCGCAGCCGGGCTTGGGACCGGCCATGGCAGAGTTAAAAAAATTCAACACTTTTCCCAAATTAGTCACCGTAACGACTTGAAATATAGTGGCAACTAAACAAGATCCAGGTCCCATTGTAGGAGAAACAGAGTAGTCAAGGCTTCACAAAGTCTTTAGACACACCCAAATATGGCACTGCATGTAATGCTTGGTGCGGTCATTCTTAGGCCTTTTTGGCTGACATGTTAACGAATCCTCAGTGGCTTTTTCACTGACGTTCCTGCCGCAGTAGCAAATGGTTTTTACAGGGCAGGTTTGCTTGTCCCAGCACCCAACCCTCCTCTTTTCGCAGCCGGGCTTGGGACCGGCCATGGCAGAGTTAAAAAAATTCAACACTTTTCCCAAATTAGTCACCGTAACGACTTGAAATATAGTGGCAACCAAACAAGATCCAGGTCCCATTGTAGGAGAAACATAGAAGTCAAGGCTTCACAAAGTCTTTAGACACACCCAAATATGGCACTGCATGTAATGCTTGGTGCGGTCATTCTTAGGCCTTTTTGGCTGAGATGTTAACGAATCCTCAGTGGCTTTTACACTGACGTTCCTGGCCGCAGTAGCAAATAGTTTTTACAGGGCAGGTTTGCTTGTCCCAGCACCCAACCCTCCTCTTTTCGCAGCCGGGCTTGGGACCGGCCATGGCAGAGTTAAAAAAATTCAACACTTTTCCCAAATTAGTCACCGTAACGACTTGAAATATAGTGGCAACTAAACAAGATCCAGGTCCCATTGTAGGAGAAACAGAGTAGTCAAGGCTTCACAAAGTCTTTAGACACACCCAAATATGGCACTGCATGTAATGCTTGGTGCGGTCATTCTTAGGCCTTTTTGGCTGACATGTTAACGAATCCTCAGTGGCTTTTTCACTGATGTTCCTGGCCGCAGTAGCAAATAGTTTTTACAGGGCAGGTTTGCTAGTCCCAGCACCCAACCCTCCTCTTTTCGCAGCCGGGCTTGGGACCGGCCATGGCAGAGTTAAAAAAATTCAACACTTTTCCCAAATTAGTCACCGTAACGACTTGAAATATAGTGGCAACCAAACAAGATCCAGGTCCCATTGTAGGAGAAACATAGTAGTCAAGGCTTCACAAAGTCTTTAGACACACCCAAATATGGCACTGCATGTAATGCTTGGTGCGGTCATTCTTAGGCCTTTTTGGCTGAGATGTTAACGAATCCTCAGTGGCTTTTACACTGACGTTCCTGGCCGCAGTAGCAAATAGTTTTTACAGGGCAGGTTTGCTTGTCCCAGCACCCAACCCTCCTCTTTTCGCAGCCGGGCTTGGGACCGGCCATGGCAGAGTTAAAAAAATTCAACACTTTTCCCAAATTAGTCACCGTAACGACTTGAAATATAGTGGCAACTAAACAAGATCCAGGTCCCATTGTAGGAGAAACAGAGTAGTCAAGGCTTCACAAAGTCTTTAGACACACCCAAATATGGCACTGCATGTAATGCTTGGTGCGGTCATTCTTAGGCCTTTTTGGCTGACATGTTAACGAATCCTCAGTGGCTTTTTCACTGATGTTCCTGGCCGCAGTAGCAAATAGTTTTTACAGGGCAGGTTTGCTAGTCCCAGCACACAACCCTCCTCTTTTTGCAGCCGGGCTTGGGACCGGCCATGGCAGAGTTAAAAAAATTCAACACTTTTCCCAAATTAGTCACCGTAATGACTTGAAATATAGTGGCAACTAAACAAGATCCAGGTCCCATTGTAGGAGAAACAGAGTAGTCAAGGCTTCACAAAGTCTTTAGACACACCCAAATATGGCACTGCATGTAATGCTTGGTGCGGTCATTCTTAGGCCTTTTTGGCTGACATGTTAACGAATCCTCAGTGGCTTTTTCACTGACGTTCCTGCCGCAGTAGCAAATGGTTTTTACAGGGCAGGTTTGCTTGTCCCAGCACCCAACCCTCCTCTTTTCGCAGCCGGGCTTGGGACCGGCCATGGCAGAGTTAAAAAAATTCAACACTTTTCCCAAATTAGTCACCGTAACGACTTGAAATATAGTGGCAACCAAACAAGATCCAGGTCCCATTGTAGGAGAAACACAGTAGTCAAGGCTTCACAAAGTCTTTAGACACACCCAAATATGGCACTGCATGTAATGCTTGGTGCGGTCATTCTTAGGCCTTTTTGGCTGAGATGTTAACGAATCCTCAGTGGCTTTTACACTGACGTTCCTGGCCGCAGTAGTAAATAGTTTTTACAGGGCAGGTTTGCTTGTCCCAGCACCCAACCCTCCTCTTTTCGCAGCCGGGCTTGGGACCGGCCATGGCAGAGTTAAAAAAATTCGACACTTTTCCCAAATTAGTCACCGTAACGACTTGAAATATAGTGGCAACTAAACAAGATCCAGGTCCCATTGTAGGAGAAACAGAGTAGTCAAGGCTTCACAAAGTCTTTAGACACACCCAAATATGGCACTGCATGTAATGCTTGGTGCGGTCATTCTTAGGCCTTTTTGGCTGACATGTTAACGAATCCTCAGTGGCTTTTTCACTGATGTTCCTGGCCGCAGTAGCAAATAGTTTTTACAGGGCAGGTTTGCTAGTCCCAGCACCCAACCCTCCTCTTTTTGCAGCCGGGCTTGGGACCGGCCATGGCAGAGTTAAAAAAATTCAACACTTTTCCCAAATTAGTCACCGTAACGACTTGAAATATAGTGGCAACTAAACAAGATCCAGGTCCCATTGTAGGAGAAACAGAGTAGTCAAGGCTTCACAAAGTCTTTAGACACACCCAAATATGGCACTGCATGTAATGCTTGGTGCGGTCATTCTTAGGCCTTTTTGGCTGACATGTTAACGAATCCTCAGTGGCTTTTTCACTGACGTTCCTGCCGCAGTAGCAAATGGTTTTTACAGGGCAGGTTTGCTTGTCCCAGCACCCAACCCTCCTCTTTTCGCAGCCGGGCTTGGGACCGGCCATGGCAGAGTTAAAAAAATTCAACACTTTTCCCAAATTAGTCACCGTAACGACTTGAAATATAGTGGCAACCAAACAAGATCCAGGTCCCATTGTAGGAGAAACATAGTAGTCAAGGCTTCACAAAGTCTTTAGACACACCCAAATATGGCACTGCATGTAATGCTTGGTGCGGTCATTC